>NW_019154110.1:26362787-26962787 GCF_002288905.1 Enhydra lutris kenyoni
CCATGCTCACCTGTTCCCCCATGCTCACCTGTTCCCCCATGCTCACCTGTTCCCCCATGCTCACCTGTTCCCCCATGCTCACCTGTTCCCCCATGCTCACCTGTTCCCCCATGCTCACCTGTTCCCCCATGCTCACCTGCTTCCCCATGCTCACCTTCCCTCTTATGTTCACCTTCCCCATCTCCACCTCCTACCCATATTCACCTCCTTCCCATGCTCACCCGCTCCCCTCCTCCCCTGTGCTCACCTCCTCGTGGTTCTTCTTGAGGCACAGCAGCTCCTCCTTCAGGGACTCTACCTGGGCCTCCAGGTCAGACTTGCACAGGGTCAGATCATCTAGGATCCGGCGCAGGCCGTTCATGTCTGATTCCACCAGCTGCCGCATGGACAGCTCCGTCTCATACCTGCCACATACGTAACAGGATGCCTAAAGCTCCATTTCCTTTTTATGTCCAAAGTCAGATCCCACCCCAGGCTGTGCTCATTCTGTGTGTCCCACCTTAATACCTCAGTGACTTAAGACAGCAAAAACCCTGCATCTTGGCATTGCCAATATCCAGGTCTACCAGCCCCCAACCAAGGAGCAAGCAGGACACTCACTTGGTTCTGAAGTCATCTGCGGCCAGCTTGGCATTGTCGATCTGCACCACCAGCCTGGCGTTCTCTGCTTTGGTGCACAGGGTCTGGGAAAATAAAGAAGTGACATGTGAAGGGAAGGACAGTCTGCTAGCCAGAGCTCCCCAGAGCTCCCCAAAGCTGACAAGAGCTACCTCCAGAGGGAAGGAATCAACCATCTCTGGATTCCTGGCTTCTGAGGCTCCGTGAAGGCTTATGGGCACACAGTAGGGATCAGACAGGGAAGCCTCTACAGCCCCTCCCAGTGCAGAGCCTCTGAGACCCATAACCCGGCATGGACTAGGGGAGATGAGGAAATGCTGCAGCAAAGACTGGCAGGGGGGCTAACTCTTGCCTTCCTAACTCCCAGGCCACTGGGGCCTCAGGGCAGGTCCTGAACAGCAGCATACTCTCTGATTCCTTGGTCACAAATGGTCCCTCCCAGGAGCCAGCAGGGACCCTCAGAGGATGTGGGCTGGACAAAAAGGAAACTGCTGATGGGCTTTTCCTTCCCTGAGTTCTTTATAGAAAATCTGATCTGCACCAAAGAAATGAAGTCCAATCCCCTCGCCTTAAAAAAAAAAAAAAAAGGCGGGGGGAGAATTAAAACTCATAGAGATAGACCATGCTAGCAAAGGTTATACAGTCAGTGAGTTCACAGAGCCTGTCTCCACCAGCTGCCAGCCGGACCACCTAGACTAAGTCACTTAATCAGCCTAAGCTCCGGTGTTCCCATCTGTAAAATGGGCTAATGATATCTTCCTCATCAGATGACGGGGAGGAGCAGATGAGGCCACAGATGTGCACATGCTCTGTGACCTCTGGAGTGTCCCATGGGAGCAGGGCCAACAGCATGGGTGTCCTAGCTTCCAGTCCAGGGCTCATGGCTTCAGACTCCCGAACAGCCAGAGACACTCTGAACCCCTTACCTTCTTCTGGAGCTCCTCGATGGTCCGGAAGTAGGACTGGTAGTCAGGGCTCAGGTAGGGCACCTGCTGCTCACACCACTCCCGGATGCGGCCCTCCAGGCTGGCATTCTCCCGTTCCAGCTGGCGCACCTTCTCCAGGTAGCTGGCCAGACGGTCATTCAGGGACTGCATGGTCTCCTTCTCGCTGCCGGTGAGGATGCCATCCCCAAACCAGCCCCCACCCAGGTTGTAGCTGGTAGTAAAGCCTCCGGCCGGGAGGCAGAGAGCAGACAAGCAGCCAGCTGCCCTGCTGCTGCTCCTACCCAGCCCGACGGAGCATGCCGAGAAACTCCGGGCCCCGCGGGAGAGGCTGGGGAGCTTGCAAGAGCTGCTGGAGTACATCGTGGACACGCGAGCAGAGCCACCGCCAGCTCCCCCCAAGCCCCTGAGAGACCCTGAAGAGAAGCTGGCCTTGAGGCACTTGGAAGCCATGGCCTCAGCAGCCCAGACCAAGTGAGAGGTCTTCGAGGCCGGATGCCCCCCAGTGCAGAGAAGCCGCTCTTCACCCCAGGTTTATACCTCTGCTCCAGTGGGCGTTGGCCTTTACAAAGGGTTTTCTCCTCATTAAAGTTAATACCATTTTCTCTAAGAACCCCTCATTACCCTGTTAGTTAGCTTCCCATGAACATTTCCCGGCCTCGTAAAGTGGGAGTCCCGTTGAACTGACAGCCACGTCGAGACGTCTCCTCCGCCCCGTGTTGCCGACAAGACCAAGTATCCTCAGTTCTTCAAAGGGGCCTGTCATCCAAGCCCAGACCTCAGCCTCAGCCTCAGCCTCAGGAGGTGTGGGAACCCACAACCACAGTCTTGACTTTTTCTAGCTTCATCTCCTTTTATGGGCCCGGTGCAGGGGGGCGGGGGGGGTGGTGTAGAGGAGGCTCCTGGGTTGGCCCCTGGATGATGGAAGAGCAAGCCTAGTTGTTGCAGGAAGCAGTGACCTCATGCCCAAGGAGACACAGAAGGCTCTAGAATGACCCTGGAAATAGGGCCATGGTGACCAGCTATCCCCGTTTCCCCAGGACTATTCTGGTTTTAGTACCGAAAGCCGCCTAACCCTGGGAGCTTCTCAGTCCCACACAAAATGGGAAAGTTGGTCACCCCAGACAGAGCAGAGCCCTGGGGGACAGACAACCTCCCCACTCCCTCCCTCCCTCCCTCACAAGGAAATCTGGCTGGTTATATAGCCCCGACATCAGCCTAAACAACTAGAGGTCAGCTAACTGAGCACCAGCACATGGTGACACATACCCTACGTAGGAAGCTATGTCTCCCCAGGCCCTGGCTGAGAAGTGGGGCAGCCTTTCTTGCGGCTGCCTGGGGGCTGAGGCGGAATGTTGGGACATGATCACAGACCCCCTCAGGAGACACAGTCTGAACTTCAGAGTTTCAGCTCTGCTACAGGAGTTGTCTGGGCTGATGTCCAGAAGGCTTGACAAGGGTGGATTCTTTTTCCAGAAAACCCAATGTGCCAAGGGAGCGAGGCCTGGGAGAGGGGCCAAGAGCTGAGCCAGAGGGCAGGTGGAGCTGCAACAGATGGAGCCTCATCAGGAGGAGCCCCGTGTAACTTGCCTTCTAGGCGGCCCTGCGGTTTGGGGTCCTGTTGGCTCTTCTAGGGATAGGTTTTACCTTCTTGTCAGGAGAACAGCAGCAAGCTGAGCTCCAGCAGCCTTCCTGGTGTGGGACTCACTGCTCTGGCATGCATGGTCTCACTTCCCCCTCATGTTGTCCTGTGAGCCCAGGCTTGTCACCCCCACCTCAGAGCCGAGGAAACATCTAGAACACCACTGCTCGTAGTGAGTGCTCAGGAAAGGCAACCACTATGATTACTGGTCCCCACATGGGTGGAGTCTTGCTGTAGTTGAGCTGACAAGGCTAAGAAGCTGTCACTGGGGAGTGTGGATGGGCTCTGAGCGCCTGGGCCACCATCCCACAGGCCAGGTGCCGTGTTTGGGGGCCTCAGATCTAGAACTCTCATGAGTCACCATGCCCTTCCCACACCCAAGAGCCTGGTGAGACCGGCACCTGCCCAACAAAATCCCAGGACCCATTGTCTGCCTCACCTTCTCCTCCCTGGAAATCCATGCCCCAGTGCAAAGGACGCAGCTGAGCTGAGAGCCCGGATGAGCCACCTTTGCCATTCATGTTTCCCATCCATGGGCGTACAGGGTTCCACCCAAGCCCTGCTAAGTCACAGCCTCCCGTGCTCTGGGCTCAGTGAGGGCTACCCTGCATCCACAGGACCCTGAAAAGCCACAGCAGCCAAGGCCTGGGAGACCTCATGCTGTTTACACACCCCTGGGGGTCACATGGGTTCCCAGGCAGGGCTCCACACCTGTGCTGCCCAGAACGGGTTTGTCTCCCCCACACAGACCAGTTAATGGCAAGGCTAATGGTACCAGCCATCCGTCACTAAGTGCTTAGGACTGCCAGGCCTCGTGCTGAGCTGTCTCCAGGCATTGTCTCATTCACAGCTCAACAATCTCATGAGACTAGCATCGCCAATAGCCCCATTTAGTAGATGAGTAAACTGAGGCTTGGAATGTTTCTGGAGCCTACCCCTGCTCCAGCCCAGCTTTGCCCTCCTGGCTCTGAACATCGATGGCAGCGACCGATGGTTGATCTGCTGACCCTCCCTTCACTGATGTGCTCAAATTGTCTGGTGTTTGAGCCCTATCTTCCCAGGGAGAGTTGTACATTCTCGAGGGCAAGGACAGACCTCTTATTTCTCTTGAAATCTCTATTGTTCAAGTACAGTGCTGGCTTCCAGATGTCTCAGAGGGAAAGGATAAATGAATGAATGCTTTGCCTGTGGTGAATTGTGCTAATTAAGAAGGCAAAGGAAAGGTTTTTGAGGGAAGGGGAACATAATAAAAGGGGAGAGAAGGAATAAGGTAGGAAGGAGAAAAAAGTGGGTAGGGAGCTGGAAGAGAAAGACACTTCCAAAGACAGTCTTACTCTCTCTACTGCTATACATAGGGAAACTGAGGCTCAGAGATGGAAAGAGATTAATTTTATAAAACATAGAAGTAATATGTTTAGGGATGCCTGGGTGGCTCAGTCAGTTGAGCTTGCAACTCTTGGTTTCAGCTCAGGTCATGATCTCAAAGTCACGAGATCGAGATCCGCATCTGGATTTGGGCTCAGCAGGGAGTCTGCGGGAGATTCTCTCTCCCCCTCCCCCTCTGCTCCTCCCCCTGCTCATGCTCACTCATTCACTTGCTCTCTTTCGTAAATAAATCTTTAAAAAAAAGAAAAGTAATATTTTTAAAGCTATGAGATAACCTCTAAATCATTCTGGACTATTTCCATTCTTCCTTAGCACTCTTCTTATTAGAAAAAAATAATTACCTGGAATCCGTTATTGGCAAGAACCAATCTTGCTTAGTAAGTCTCCGAATTACTTTCCCTCCAGGACCTGAGCCCTCTGCTGAGATGGGGTCTGCACTGTCTCCAGAACATGGCCATGCTCTAAAAACCCTTTGCCCTCCTCCTTCCTGCTCTGCCCATCCTTCAAGGCCCCCATTAATTCCAAATCTCCCCTACACCCCCAACTCTCCTTGATCTCTCCCTGTCCTGAGAACCCAAGAGCCTGCCCCACACGCACACTTGCCATGCCCGGTGCTTGGGGCGGGGGGGCGGCACAGGCGTTGTCTCCCGTCTCCCCAGCTGGGCCATCGGCTTCTTGAGGACAAGGCCTGAGATCCCACACTGGGTCCAGCTGCCTCCCCAACGTCCCCACTTCTCCATAGACGTGCCGCTGCTTTAGCACTGGGCTTTCCACACACGGGGTGTTCAGTACCTATCTGTTGGCTGACTAATTGACCTGAGTGTGTGTCAATGAGCCAGATGGCACCTTGGCGTCAGTATAAACAAGGTCAGAAATGCCTTGAAAAAAAGGATTATGTTCACTCTGGGGAAATTCGATAAAATATAATGTGTCCTATCATCTCTCTCTCTGCTATCGAGAAAAGAGCAATGACATGGGCATCAAAAGGCTTGAGAGGGCATCCTAAGCCTGCCACTCGCTGCGTCGGTGTGGGCCCCTGGCGGTGCTAAGTTCTGGTCTGCCCAGTAGTGAGGAATTTAAGCTAGAACTCAGTTAAGGGTAGGTTACGAGGTTGAGAATAGGAGGGCTTCCTTACCCAGTGAAGTCAGAACCGACGTCCGTCCCTGCCCATCCCTGGTTGTCTCCGTGCACCAGCACGCAAGGGTGGGACACGCTCTCTGCACCCCCAGCCGCCCACCTCTCCTGTCCAGAGCCTCAGGCCAGAACGGAGAAAGGCGGACCTCAGGGGTGCGGAGCACAGGGAGGAGCGGGACAGGGCAGGGCTGCCCCGCTGACTTTGTCCAGCAGGTAGTAATGACTCAAGTCGTTGGGGAGGGGTGAGACAATACTAGGGGAAAGGGCGCCAGCCTCCCAATCGGAATTGCCGCACCATGGCCTCTTCCTTGTCACTCGCTGTTGTATGGCCCGGAGTAAGCTGCTGTCTTCTCCGGCCTGTGTTCTCCACAAAGAATAAATCCTGGGGACAAAGAATAAGCCAGGGGGCTCGCAGACGTCTCACAGGTCATGCTTCTCTGCTCAGAGGGGTGTCAGGGGCCCGGCACAGTTAGGTTGGGCTCCCAGAAGGGCACAGCTCAGCCAGGAGAATTCGGGGCACTCTGCCCTCTGCCCCACAGTGAGCTTCCTTCCCCCTCCTCCCTGTCTGACCCCCCACACGTCCTTGTCCCTGCTGCCCTTCACTTCAGCCCCGTATCTGGCACTGGGAGTCAGCTGGCCCTCCTGCCTCCGTCCCCGAGCTCCCCTCCCTGAGGTGGTCAGTCCAGGCTGGCTGGCTGCGGTCTGCCTCTCTCCACTCGGTCCTGGAAACTGCTCTCCTGAACTGTCACCAGGGTCAGGCCTGGGGATGAGCCAGCGGAGAGGTGCAAGCTGGACAAAGGAGGAGGAGCTGAAGGGGCAGAGAGGGGGCCCCCAGATCCAGACAGGGCAACTGAGGAAGGCTGGCTTGGGAGACTATCCCTTGTGGGGCCGCCCCAGGTGGGTACCCATGGGCAGGGCCGAGCCTGTGGGCAATGGCTATGCCCATCTGTTCACACGGCCAGGGTCTGAGGTATCCCCATTTTTAAATATTTTAATCGTCCTGTCACTTCCTACCACTCAGATGCAGGAAGATAGACCTGAGACCAAAATCCACAGCTTTACTCTGACCCTTGATCAAACATCCGCACTAGCTAACCTCACAAGAACAGACAGAGTCAAGTTTGCAATGCCAAGAGAACACAGTTTATTGGGTATATTTCCAGAGGAAACTAGTTTTGCGTAGCATAAAAGCAGTGAAGTCCAGAAACACAACATAAGAAGTATTTTGGTAGAAAAAAATCTGCTGAGCAGGGAGCCTCTCTAGGGAATGGGGGGTCATTTAGAGCTGAGAGCCATAGGCATGTCCTTCCCGGGGCTGGCTACAGCGGGCAAGGCTGCAGGTGCTCCCTGGAGGAGATGACTTTCCCATCTCTGATCTCCTCAGTGATGGTGCGGATCTGGGTGCTGACCTGGGGAGCCGGGCCGCAGGGCACAGCTGGAGCACAGGGCCCAGTCGAGACGTAAGGTCCCCTCATGGAAGGTTTGCATTCCGTAGCACAAGGGTGCACAGGCAGCCTGAGGAAATGAAATCGATCAGAGGGCATTGGGCGTGGGTCATGAGACTGAGATCCCCGTTAAACAGATTTAGAGGATAGAGGGACTATAGGTAGGTGACAACGACGAATGGCTTCAGTGCCTCTAAAAACCCCAAGCGCTGCAGGGATGAAGACAAGAAGCCCCCAGCCAAGCACGACTGTTGGGGAAGAGCTGTGGCGGCACGAGGGGGCAGCTTGTCCCCACTGTGATGACCAAGCTGGGACAAGAAGGGATCTCTAGAGAAAGGCTTTGAATAGATCCCCGTCTTCTGCGCACTAACCTCTGCAGAGACTGACACCCTCTCCGAGGCCCTGAGGGGTGGTCCAGGGAGCCCTGTCCCCACACCTGGCTCTCCAGGACCCACAGCCACTCACTTGCAGTCCTCGCCCTCCAGCAGGCGGCGGTAGGTGGCGATCTCTGACTCCAGCCGGGCCTTGACGTCCAGCAGCACCTGGTACTCCTGGTTCTGCCGCTCCAGGTCACACCTGATCTCGGCCAGCTGGGCCTCCACGTTGCTGATCAGGCACTGCATCTGGGCCAGCTGGGAGCCATAGCGGGCCTCAGTCTCCGTCAACGTGGATTCCAGGGAATTCCTCTGTAAGGGGAGAGAGGAAGGGCTGCTCACGGGAAGGAATCCCACCCAGAGCCCTGAAGCCCCGGGTATCTCCACATCCTGCATGATCACACCCCAGGATAAGCCCCGTGCCAAGGCTGGTGGGTCAGGGTTTGCCAGGAGCTGTGGCTGGTCCCTCAGGCAGAGGCCACTCACCAGGCTGTGCTGGGCCTGCAGCTCAATCTCCAGGGCATTGACCGAGCGTCTCAGCTCAATGATCTCCGTCTGACAGCACTGCAGCTGCTCCGAGCTGGACACCACCTGCTTGTTCAGCTCCTCGGTCTGAAACGCAAGAGGCCCCAGAGTGTGGTCAGACCAAGGGAAGCTCCTTTCAAGGAGAACCGCTGCCCCAGGAGCCTGTGGTCCCGGGTGGCCCCAGCCCCACCTGGGTGTTGAACCAGGACTCCACGTCTCTACGGTTGTTCTCCACCAGGGCCTCATACTGGCATCTCATATCATCCAGAATCTTGTTGAGATCCACTGGGGGGGCGGCATCTACCTCCACGTTCAGTCGGTCCCCAAGTTGGCAACGGAGCACGTTGACTTCCTGTGGAGGGGAGGCACGACGGCACCAAGGTTGTGGAAAGGATGCCGGATTGAGGGTACAGGAGGCTGGGCTCAAATCCTCCTCCCTCAGCGGCTGGCTGTGTGACCTCAGACTTGGATCTTAACTTCTCTGAGCCTAGGTCCCTTCATGGACATACACCTACCTACTCTGGGGATACGGGAGAGTCAAAGATGATGCAAATGTCAGGCAAATAGAAGAAATGTTATCAGGCACTAACGTCCAGAGGGAGATTTAGTGTCATGGGATCTGTGTGACCTTAAGCAAGCGACTTAACTGCTCTGTGCCTTATTTTTCTCATCTGTAAAATGGGACAATTGTGAGGATGAAATGAAGTGAGAGCAAAATGCAAAGTATTTAGGGGCGCCTGGGTGGCTCAGGTGGTTAAGCATCTGCCTTCAGCTCAGGTCATGATCCCAGGGTTCTGGGATGGAGCCCCGCATCGGGATCCCTCCTCAGCCGGGTCCTGCTTCTCCCTCTGCTGCCACCCTCCTCCACTTGTGCTCTCTTTCTCTCTGTCAAATAAATAAATAAAATCTTTTTTTTTTTAATGCAAAGAGTTTCAGATAGCTTCTGGCATACAGTACGCCCTCAACAGATGCCAGTTGGAGTTCCTATGGGAGCCATGGTCACCGTCGTTGTGCCCAAGGGTCACCCAGGTTGGGAAACGCTGGAAGGTTGCAAAGCACCAGCCTCACCTCCTCGTGGTTCTTCTTGAGGCACAGCAGCTCCTCCTTCAGGGACTCCACCTGGGCCTCCAGGTCGGCCTTGCACAGGGTCAGCTCGTCCAGGATCCGGCGCAGCCCGTTCATGTCCGACTCCACCAGCTGCCGCATGGACAGCTCTGACTCGTACCTGCACACACAGAGCCCTGCTGAGTCTGCAGGGAGGGCGCCGGGCACAGGCTGCCCTCCATCAGCTGAGGGGGCTGACTTGGGGTCAGCAGCACAGTGAGCCTTTCCTTGGACGCAGAGGGGATCCAGGGCCTGTGCCGTATTCCCACTTACGGTTCCCTCTGGCCTTCCTCCCAGCTCACCAGCTCCCAAGGCCGAGGAGAGAGGCGAGGGAAAGCACAGCAGACCTTCCCCGCTGGGGCCCACTCACTTGGTCCGAAAGTCATCAGCAGCTAGCTTGGCGTTGTCAATCTGCAGGACCAGCCTGGCGTTCTCAGCCTTGGTCAGCAGGATCTGAGGAACAAGGGGCATCCCGTGAGCTAGGGAAGGCCCAGCAGGATGGGGTGGGCAGGCGGGGATGGCCCAGAGGCCATGCTTCTAAGTCCCACCGGTACCCTCAGTAGCCCCAGCCCTGAGCCCAGGTATGGAGGGATCACCAGTCCAGGAGGGCCACCCCTAGAAGTAGGCCCCAGAGTGTCACGGCAGGATGCCTCAGGGTGAGGTGGAAAGAACCAGGCCAGCCTGGATTCTGATTCTGCATCTAACACTCAGAGGCTGTGCAATCTTGGGCAAGTTACTGAACCGCCCTGATATTTAACTTCTGTATCTGTTAAATGGGTCTAGTAATAGCTATCTCTCCAAGATGAGGAATAAATAATCCAATGGATACCAAGCATCAGGCATGGCGCCTACATCCTGTAGTCGCTGGGTATATGCTATTGCCCCTCCTAAGGCTGAGATGGCGAGGGGAGGAGAGGATGGCTGGCATAGTCATAAGCAAGCAGAGGACTCGCACAGACGTGTGGGTCTCCCAGGAAACCAGGACTCCAGACAGAAGAGCTTGCCCTGGACAGAGAATTCCCCAAGAGCTACCATCACTGGGTAGTCTCTTGGGATGAGACAGGGACCCCCAGGGCTGGGGATGCTGGAGAGGGGCCAAGGCCCCGTTACCTTTTGCTGGAGCTCCTCAATGGTCTTGAAGTAGGACTGGTAGTCTGGGCAGATGTATGGAATCTGAGACTCGTACCACTCCCGGATGCGTTTCTCCAGCTCTGCATTCTCCCGCTCTAGCTGGCGCACCTTCTCCAGGTAGCTGGCCAGGCGGTCGTTCAGGAACTGCATGGTCTCCTTCTCGCTGCCATTGAAGGAGCCCTCGCAGAACCAGCCCCCGCTCCCGACAAAACCAGAGGGGTGGCACCCAGCGGACAGGTAGGAGCCGGAAAAGCAGCTCCCAAGGCTGGACAGGCCCATCCTGATGGAGGAGGCAGACCCCACAGCTCCAGCAAGACTGGGGACCCTGCAGGAGCCCACAGAGCGGACGGAGGACACCCGAGAGAGGCCGCCTGCTGGGCTGCATAGGCCCTTGGCAGACCCAGAGGAGAAGACCGGGGAGCAGACCTGGGTGGCCATGATCCTAGCAGAGGCAGGCTATAATTTAGCAAGGAGCTTGGGTTCTAGGCTCTCAAGGCCTCTCTGGAGTATTTATACACACTCTCTGTGGGGTGTTGGCATGTTAGTCTTGGGAAAGCCTGTTCCTCTTCCAGAAAGCTAATCTCATTAGAATGTGATTTTTGCCACCCATCCAGAATTTCTTACCTTATAAAAAAAATTTTTTTTTTAATTTTGCTTGCTAAGTCAGGACTCTCATCTGTTGTCATTTCCTGGGAGAATATGAATTTTATTGCCTCTTCAAAGTCTTTGCACCAGATCCCATAAATTGGGAGTGGCCTCACAAATGACATTTGGTTCCTCCTCTCTGTCCTGGTCCTTCCCCTGAGCATCCTGGTCATCCCACTTGTCACCCCCACCCACTTCCCCTGCACTCACAGGTGCTCACGGATGCCCAGACCCCCAGGATAGTTCAAAGGGAACAAAGGGAACTACGATTCATGGAGCTCCTATGCGCCAGGCCCTGGTTACTTCCTCTATACCTCACAACAGTCCTGGGAGGTGACCGATCTGTCTCCATTTCACCGACATGGAAACAGACGCCAAATGGCCAAGAACAACCTTGCTCAAGGGAAACAGGCAATGAGTGACGGAGCCTGGAACTGAGACCAGGGCTCTCCAATCCTAGATCCTGCACTCTTGTCCCAACACTTCTCTCCTACAACCAAGGGCAACTGTAGGCACCCAGAATTTAGGGACCAGAAACCTAGGTCCGAATGGTGACTCTGTCATGTGAGCGTATGTCCCTTTCTGGCATGCCTCAGTGTCCTCATCAGGACGGTGGAGGTCATCAGCCTACTCTGCCTGCCTCACACGGATATGAGGAGCATCAAACAGAACAGAAGTAAAAGTGTTTTTGAAAGCCACTGTGCCCTATAGAAATACTGCTTACACGGGACAGTCCTTGGTGATGGTTTATGGCTGTGGCCGGCCAAGGATCACAAGTGTGAGCCCTCTGAAGGGTTGCTTTGGAAGGCACTTTCCTTTGTGACCCACAGTTCTTTGAACCCAGAAGAGTAGAGACCTCGATCCTGGGGCAGTCTGCCCTGACCCCCTAGTCCCCAAGTCATGGGTCTGTACAGACTCTTTGGACAGGGGAGGAATAAGAAGGACAAACAAAGAGCTGCTAGGGCAACAAGCGAGATGGGAGGGGCACCCGAGAAGTCACCGCCCCAGGGAAGTTCCTTCTTCCGCCTCACCAAGTGGGACTTCCCAAGGCTCGGGCAACCGGCTCACTCTTCTCCCACACGGACTTGGTTTGCAAGGTTGGCGTTTATGGAAGCATTTATGTGCTTCTGAAGCTGTAATTTAGCAACCTCTTAAAACGCTTTATAAGCTTCTCTCTGGAATTACTCAGGAGGGTTGGCTATGGAGCACACGCCTCGCCCAGCGCAGTGGGCACCTTGACGGGACGCCTGAGAGCAGCCCCTCCTGGGAGTGAGAGCGAGGACCTTGGGCTCTTATAGCAGCTCCAGCATCCCTGCTGTCCCAGCACAGCCTCAGGGTTTCTCAGCCCCGGCACTGTTGACATCGTAGACTACTGAATTCTTCGAGGTGGGCACTTGGTGTGCCCTGTAAGATGTTGGCGACATCCCTGGATTCCACCACCTGATGCCAATAGCCACACCCTCCCCCAGACTGTCTCCAGACATTGCCAGGTATCCCCTGGGAGGCAAAACCACCCTTGTTTGAGAACCGCTGGACCATCAGGACAGGAACGGGGGCTCTGACCAGACTTCCTACAGACACTGCCTTTTACTCCTAGGAAAACCAGTGCCGAGTCTGGCTGTCCCTGCGGGGCCCAGGCGGGGCCCAGGCGGGCAAGTCCTTAAGGCTTCGATATATCTCATTGGTGACGCAGCG
The DNA here is from genome assembly GCF_002288905.1 of Enhydra lutris kenyoni. NCBI lineage: Eukaryota > Metazoa > Chordata > Mammalia > Carnivora > Mustelidae > Enhydra > Enhydra lutris. The sequence goes on from NW_019154110.1 coordinate 26,375,431, forward strand.
CTCACTCTCAGGGCAGCCCTCACTGAGCCTCGAAGCGGCTCTTCTCTGGGGTGTCTGGCTATCAGGCATCTAAAAGGGATGTTTTCATTTTCTGGGGTTTTTAAGCCCCTCTGCTGTGCCATCTGTATCTGAAGGTGACGCCAGGTTTCCTCCAGGGCAGCTGCTGCTCTGGCTCTTCCCATCACTCTCAGCTGCTGCGCCAGGAGGACCACCGAGGGCCAGAGTCCAGGCAGGTGTCTTACAAGCTGTGAGGAGAGGCACATTCCCCTCCTGCAGAGAGGGCCAGAGAAGGGCTTTTGGCCCCCCTAGGTCCCCTGCCTTTTCTCCATGTTGTAGGCCAAAAGGCCACCTCTCAGAGGAAAGTGTGGAGGGGGCCTCATGGGAGGAATTCCTCTGCTTTCTTCCACCCAGGAGCCAGGACCATCACGTGGAACAGATGTTCTACCTGTGTCAGGGAAGAGAAGCCAGGACTCAACAGAGCCGCTCATCTCCCAGCACAGGCCCGGAGATCTGCCCATCCCGCTCCCCAACCTTGGAGAAAATCCACCTGTTTGGTGTGAAGTAAACCAGGAGTCCCACTCATCAGGTTTTATTTCAAAAGAGAGTCCCTATTCTGAGGCCATTCTTTCTAACGTTAATCTAAAATACACTGGGCTAAGGGTCAGGGCCTGGACTCCAGGCCAAGCTCAGCCCCAGAGCCCCAGTCTGAACAGGAAGAGCCTAGACGAGGTAAGCTTGAGGCCCTTCCCTCTCAGACATTATAGGCATTTCCTGTGCAGGGGCCCAGGCGTCACCAGATATGTTGGTGACTCTCACCATCCCTCACAACCACCATCCTTTTCTTTGCTGCTGACCTACAGCATAAAAGAATAAAGAGGAGTTATGGACCGTCAAGCTCATGACATAGAGTTTCTTCTCTTGTTTTTGTTCTGTTTTTGCACCCTCCCTGGGACCCCAGGTCACCCTTTGCCTCCAGCCTACACAGCACAAGACTATGGCACGAGCTTCCCCCTGGTCTTCCCTCATAGGCAGAAGCCACATTGAGCCACCTCCCGGGGCTCTTTCCCAGGAGCCCCCATTCGGAGGGACAGCGTCACCGGGATGTCGTGTGGGCAGCCCAGCATGTCCAAGATGGAATGACATCTCTGGCCACCTGAGCCGGGACAGACTTGCAAAAGAAGGGGCTCCAATAGTGTCAGGCTGGACAGAGCGGGCCCTGGGCCTGAACGCAGCCGGACCTTGGCTGGAGCCACTCAGCCACTCTGAGCCTCGGGTTCCCCAAGAGGCACCACATTCACGGGATTGTGAGAAGTTAATAGAGGGGCACCTGGGAGGTTCAGGGGGTTAAAGCCTCTGCCTTCAGTTCAGGTCATGATCCAGGGTCCTGGGATCGAGCTCTGCATTGGGCTCTCTGCTCAGCAGGGAGCCTGCTTCCTCCTCTCTTTCTGCCTGCCTCTCTGCCTACTTGTGATCTCTCTCTCTGTCAAATAAATAAATAAAATCTTTAAAAAAAAAAGTCAATAGAAACATGCATGAGAAATAGGAACTGGAGTCATGGACTTAAGAGATCAAAACTGTTCTTAGAGCCCATCTAGTCTGAGTCCCAGTCAAATGCTGTATCCAAGGGCACAAACCACTCGCCCTGGTTTCATGGGATAGTGGCCGAGCCCAGCTGTGCAAGGGAAGACCGTGGCTGGGACTGTGTCCAGAGCAGCAGGAACCCCTAGACTAGCCCTCTGACACTTATTCTAGCAGCTTCCAAAGCCACCTCCACTTCCTGCTGGCACAAAGTGCTGGGTTTAGGGCTACGGAACTGACAGGATGCTCTCTGCCCACCATGGCCCCAGCTTCAGGGTCAAGAGGAGAAAGCCCACCTTGGAAGGCCACCAAGTTCAAAATCAACCACTGGATTTGTGGGTCCTCCTTTGGTTAAAAAGAAGTTTCCATTCCCAAATGAGCTTCCGTCTGAAAGCCAAGGTTCTCCGTGGGCAGCAACCCAAGAAATCAAGCCTGAGTCTCCCTCCCAGTGGATCAGTCCCTTCGACGTGGAAGGGACCAGGCACAACCTGTCACAGTGTGCCTGAAGAAGAAATCAGGGTTCCTCTTTTCCTGCTTCTCAGGGCTGTGGTTAAAAGGTGCCAGTTGCCACCACCAAAGGCATCAGAGGAAGCAGACAATGGAACATGGGGCAGACAGGTCACCTACAAATGGGTACCCAAAGGAGTAAGATCATTGTAGAAGCACAATGTTTCTCTCTCTCTCATTCTCTCTCTCTCTCTCTCTCTCAGAGTGGACTGCTGGCTTATGCTTGAGCTTCCCGGCTTTCTCCTGGTACCTATTTGATCTCTGACAGCCATACACACAGGTTCTGCAGAATTTCCCACTCTAAGAGGCATCTAAGAACTACTGGCTCAGTCAGAAGAGCATGTGACCCTTGACCTTGGGGTTGTGAGTTCGAAGCCCACGTTGGGTGTAGAGATTACTTAAAGAAACAAAAACTTCAAAAAAAAATTTTTTTAATAAAAATAATTTTTAAGGGGTGCCTGGGTGGCTCAGTGGGTTAAAGCCTCTGCCTTTGGCTCAGGTCATGGTCCCAGGATCCTGGGATCGAGCCCCACATCGGGCTCTCTGCTCAGCAGGGAGCCTGCTTCCTCCTCTCTCTCTGCCTGCCTCTCTGCCTACTTGTGATCTCTGTCTGTCAAATAAATAAATAAAATCTTTTTTAAAAATCTTAAAAAATAATAATAATAATTTTTTAAAGAGCAGAAATGCTGATCCCAATTCTTCAACACTTTAGACCCTACCCAGCCCCCTCCCACCCAGAGACGGGGAGACCCACACTGATCTTCATTTCTTCCCCCCACACAACTTGCTTTCTCCATTTCTTCAAGCAACAAAGTGCCCGGGGTTCCTGGCTCCTCCCTGAAAAGCACAGTTACTATATATTCTGTTTCTAATAACCACATCAAAAGCTCGTGCCAGATCTGCTGCCAGCTGTAGGGTTCTAGTGTAGACATGCAGTAACAGGTACACAAAGTTGAAGGAAGCATTACGGGAGGAAAAAAACAAAAAAAAAACTTCAATTAAGACATTTTGAGCCACCAATTTGATTTGTCCAAAGAATCAGAGAAAGGTCTTGCTTCTTTAGTCTTGATGATAGGAGACTCAGAGCTATTCCCAGACCTGCTAAGGATAGCGTTGCCAGATTTAGCAAATAAAAATGCATACAATATTGGGACATACTTGTACTACAAATTATTCTATTGTCTATCTGCAATTCCGAATTAACTGGGCAGGTCTGGCAACTTTGCCCTCACGGGCCACAGAGAGCTCGACTCAGATGTACCCCGCTGGGTTGTCCTCTCTCTCGTCCTGGCCACCTCCGTGGCATTCCACCCTCGGAGCAGCTGTCTTGAGCAAGGTGACTCAGATCTTCTTGGGCAAGATTTGGCAAGTCCGTCCCTGCTCATTTTCACTCTCCGAGTCTGAGCCCCAGACCTCCAGCTACCCCTTGCTGCTGCCTACCCTCACCAAGCTCAGGACAGTCAGGACACATGCTAAGTGACCAGCGTGATCTGTCCCTACTTCCTCACTCCCCCTCTAAAGGGCTCAGAGCCCATGCTCAGGGACCTCAGGAGAGCTGAGGAGTAGACCACGACCCTGAGTGGTGGCCCCTTCGGGGACTCAAGAGCTCTACAGGGATTCTGGGGATGTGGCTTCCCAGCCTGCTGCTTCTTGCATTGTCCTGAATCAGCCCCCACTGGGCCTGGACCTCACCCAGATTAGGCCTTGAAACTCCCACTTCACCAGCCCTGGAACTCCCCCAGAACTCTCATCCCCCCCGCCCCAAAATACAAGGTGCTTTCTGTCTCCCTGCGGTGTAATGTTGGCGATTGCCCAAGGCTTCAGGATCCAGCTCCAAACTGCTGTGGCCTTGGAGGAGGCCCAGAGAGCCACCCTGACCCCCATCTTCAGCCATACCTCTCCGGTTCTCTCTCGCTGGACTCCGCCTGTGGCGTCCCAGGGCCCAAGTCCCTCACCCACAGCCAGCTTTTCCTGCACAGCTGTGTCGGCTGACAGTTCCAATCTGGAAGAGCCCAGGGCCTCCTGCTCGGATCCACTCAGCCCCTAACTCCCCCCACCCAGCTTTTATGGAAAATTCCAGAGTTGTCACTGCTCTCCCCAGTGTGCCTAGAGAAACCTGTGGTTTGTGGGAGACGCGCAGCCAAGCCCACTGGGAGAAAAGCAGCAGAACCTCAGTGTCCCGCGTCCCCTTGATTCAGGTACCACTTAACTGAACTACAAAGCCAATTTCCCAAACAGCCTCTTTAATTGGATTCCCCCGTCCACATTTACAGGACCTGGTGTGCCCTTGGTCTCAGAATCTCTTCCTCACAACAGCACGTCTGCAAACCAGGCTGTGGGCTCCAGGTTGTAATTAACTACGCTTTATACTGTAGATTCCACTTTCAAACTAGTCTGAGATCCCTGGATGAAAGAAGCCACAGAGTCGTTATAGCAGTTCATAAAAATGGGCCAGAAGAGTGAATACCAGCTCTTTGCCAGCTGCCCCCTCTCCCCACCCTCCGTGGGTACCCATATGGGTCTCAGCACCCACCCACCAACCTGACCCCTCCCAGCCTCTGCAGAGGATGGAGTCTGATGCGTGCTCAGCTCCTGTAGAACCTCCCAGAGGAATGGCTCAAAGGGACACCACCCACATACCCTGCTCCACTCCAGCCACTAACAACCCCAGGAACACCATCCACTAGGCGGCAGGTCCCCGGGCAGCCCTGAGATGTGCTGACCCAGGCAGAGAGACAAGACGCGCTCCAGCAGCTGACATGGGAAACATGGAACTGTGCAGAGTCACACGTCCTTCACCACAGCCTTCCTGTGATACCCCTTCCTCTTCTTCCCTCAAGTTTCCCTTGGGAAGGACCTGAGATTCCCCTTCCCAGAAAGCCCAAGGCACGCTTCGTCTCACACTCTGGGTCTTTTGTGGACCCTCGAAGGTTGCCACCTAAAACAGAGAGAAAAGAGGCACCCAAGGCTTCTTGGGGCTACAGTTCTAGCCTCCACCATGCCCTGTTCTCCAGAGCTGCCCAACACAAGGCAGGGGACTGGCCAGGCCCTTGTGTTGAGACCAAGCCCAGATAGGATAGGGTCTGGGGCTCTGTCCCTCCAGCCTGGATCCCAGCAGGTGGCCCAAGAGGAGCTGATCTGCTTTCTGGGGTGAGCCTGCCCCCTGCAGGGCCCAGGCAGGACCAACAGCCCCATCACTGAGCGCCACAAGTTCACTGCCGCATCCGTGGGGTGGAGCCTGAGGGAGAGGGAGGCACCTTCTGCTGCTGGTGCAGGGCAAGGTGGCTGAAGGAGCCATGAGCCAGAGGCAACTCAGCAATTAGCCACCCTTGGGCGGCACCTACCGTGTGGCAGCACTTGCCTCCAGAGCCTGACCAGCTCTGAGGCACTGGGACGCCACAGGAACATTCCGAGGTTGATGCCCTTGTCCCCTGAGCACTGGCCTTAGAAGGGAGCCTCACTTCTTTCCCTAGATTCCCAGGGCTGACCACTTGACTCTGATAGAAGGCCAACCACGGTCTTGGAAAGCGCCTTGGAACACGGATCCCCGCTCTCATGATAGGCCACTTCACCAGTCTGGTCCTCAGTCTTCAGATGTGTGAAATGGGCACAATAGTGCCAACTCATGGGCTTGTTATAAAGATGAAATAAAGAATGAAAAGGAGTTTGGTAAAGAGTCAAGTGCTAGACACATTGTTCTTCTGCCCTTTATTTTTACCCACTCTGGGTTGGCCTCTCTTGCCTTCATGTGTGCTCCGTGGCAATCATGACGGAGTCTAGCCAGTCACTCATAGCCATAGCCCTGAGAAGCAGGGGTGTGAGTCCAGGGTGGGCAGGGGGCACCTAGACAACAGGGAGGGAAATAGGGACCCAGTAGCCCTGATGAAGCTGTCCCCCTTCCAATGGCCACCACCTGCAGATGACGGGGAGAAAACTGAGTCCCAGTTGCAAAGTCTCACCCCTCAGTGGCACTACTGAGGTAACCACCTCTTCCCAGTTTGGGAAGCCTCCTGGTTTGGTGGGCACAGCCCCTCCTGGGCTTCCCTCCTGGCTTCCCTGGGACTCCCAATAGGGCCTCACTTTGGGGGGAGCCCAGATTCTCAGGGACTCCCTGGGGTCTGGGTGAAAGGGCCCCAGACCAGATCCCGCACCAGGCCCAGAGTCCAGCTCATTTCACTGCTCCACGTGGACCACTAACCTCAAACCCCACCAGGCTCCTCAAAACAAGCTCAAAAAAGTGGGGCTGCCCCCCTAAAGAGCCCTCGCCTGGGTCTCGGGGAGAGGGGCTGCTCCTGGCCCAGAAAGCCTGGGATATGGAACCCAGGGGCCTTGGATCAGCCATGGGGCTCAGCTCTGAGGGGCTCCTCTGGCCCAGGTCCCTCCCTCAGCCTGGGGGACACCCCTTCTCCGGGTGATCTCAGTGCAGTGCACCTCCTTACCTCTTTAATCCCCGTGGCTCATCTTTAACCACTCTGTGGTGGATCCACTCTCTCATCCTCCATCCAGCAGGTTTACTGAGCTCCTAGAACATTCTGGGTATGAGGAGGAGGTTGACCACAAAGAACTGCCCTGCAAGAACTCACGGTTAGGGAGGAGAGGGGGAAAGCTCTCATTTACTGATCACCTGCTGTGTGCCGGGGACTGCTCTAAGCACTTGACTTTGAGCCTCCAAGGGCAATAGTGCTGGGGGCGGGGAGGAAAGTGAGCCCACAAGGTAAGTCTCTTGGCCAGGGTTAGGAACACAGCGTGCAACAGAGCTGGGACACACAGATATTCTCCAGAACCTGTGGCCCTCATGCCCTCCTCTCCAATAACTGCTGCGATCATCATCAACACAGGGGGACAGATAGGGACCATGGGGAGGCTGTGGGGACAGATCGGAAATGCTGGGAGTGGTGGGGGGAGACCAGAGAAGATGAAGCATACGCTGAGCTTTGAAGGTTACAATCACTTATTTTTGGAGGTGTCTACTCCCTCTGCCCTGTCAATCAGTCCGTGAGCTCCTTGAAGACAGACGCCACCTTTGCCCTTCTCTCCAGGTCCCCACACTGGGCCTGTCACACAGCAGGCACTCAACAAATAGCAGCTGACGAAACTGAATCACAGACAGGTACAAAGCTGTCAGGAGTGGAGGCCAGGTCCTGTTTCTCTTTGACACCCACCTCAGCTCAAGCACAGTTCTGGGCATGGGAGCTAGAACCTGGCCCTGCCTGTTCTGCTGGAGGTGGGATCTGAAACCATCTGGATTAGTCAGCCGGGTGGGCCGTGTCTGAGTGAGCCCTGTGGGACAAAGCCAGCCTGCTGAGCCCACAACAGTCTTGGGATTGGAGGAGGAGAAGGAGGACAAAGAATGAGGGGAGTAAACTGGGCAGGGGGCTGGAAAGGGGAAGAGAGAGAAAATGAGGAGGGGGCAGGGAAACGGGACAGCTGGCAGGGGCGGCAGAGCCCACCCATGTTCTGGCTTAAACCCCACAATGGAAACTAGATGGCATCGGACAGACACTGCCCAGTTCATTCATCCTCTGTGCCTCCTGCTGGTTAGCGGGGCTGAACCCCGGCAGCAGACCAGCCCTGAGACAGCCGGGCCCTCCGAGCCCAGGGTCAACGCTGTACAGGCGCAGGCTTGCACACACCTGAACACACCCCACACTATCCGGGGGCCACAGGAGAGGGGATGTTCATCTCAGGCAGAATGTTGAATAAAAACCTGGTCATCTCCAATAACACTAAGATGGGGATCCAGAGAGAAAGAGTGGAGGAAGGTCAGACTGAGGTCACTCACAGAACAAGGGCCCAAGGTTCCCAGCCACATGGCTGGGTCACCGAGAGCGGTTTGCCCTGGCAGGACAGCAGGGAGTGAGGAGGCAATTATGGAATTCAGGGCTGGAGAGAGGCAGGAAGAGGCCTGGGGTCCCTCAGCCAGGGAGGAGTTGGTGTTTTCCTCAGTGGCGGGGGGTAGCTATAGAAGCTTTGCTAGGCCAGGAGGAAGACTTTCCATTTCCAGCAATCGTCCGCACTGGAGTGTGGGGCAGAGATGCCGGAGAAGTTCAGACTGGAGGCAGGGAGGCCAGGGAGGCTGTGAGGACATTATAGCTAACAGCAACCACAAGATGAACTTGGAAGGGAAATAGGGATTGAAGAGGCCAAGGTGACTACTGCGCTCCTGGCTTGGGTTTCCAGGTCCTCTGGAATGGGGGACCAGGAAGGCACAGATCTGGGAGGATGAGGGGTGCTCCTTCCGACAAGTAGATCTGAGGAGGCAACGGCTAGTGTAGTGGGTGTGAGAGTCTGGCGCGAAGGAAAGGGGCCTCCCTGGAGTGTCATCAGAATGTTTTGGCAATTGTGACCAAGGACATGTTCCAGATGGGCCAAGGGGAGAGTGAAAAGGAGAAAGTGTGCCTGTGCCAGAACCCAGAGGACCAGACTCCATGTAAGGAGTGAGCAAAGCAAGAGGAGGTTGCAAGTCTGAGCTGGGACGAGAGAGGCAGGGGCACAGGGCTACGGAGGGGCATTGGGGAGGAAGGTCAGCTCAGATGGAGGCTACTCATTGAGTCACGTGGCTGATGCATTGAGTGCTGGGGTAGGCCGGGAGCTAGGGGACAACTGAAGGTCTGGATGTCTCTCATCTTAAAAGAAAAAGGCTCTGGGGGAGCCTGGGTGGCTCAGTCCGTTGATCGTCTGTCTTCAGCTCAGGTCAAGATCCCAGGGTCCTGGGATGGAGCCCTGCATGAGGGTCCTTGTTCAAGCAGGAGTCTGCCTCTCCCACTGCCCCTACCCCCTCATGTGCGTGCATGCTCTCTCTCTCTCTCTCGAATAAATAAATAATCTTAAAAAAAAAAGAAAGAAAGAAAAGAAGGAAGGGCTCTGTAGAAAGCAAGGAGGCAGAACGCTGGGCCTGGGGTAATTGTCTTGGGTCTCCTCCTTCAATCAGCCCTGCACTGGCTTCTTGAAGCTTGCCACAGAGCCCTCTGTGCCTCTTTCCCACATCTCCCCATCACCTGACACTACTAGAACCCGTTGCTGCCGTAGGTTCTACAAGGTGTAGAACTGGTTCCCGTGTTCCCCCATGTCTCCAGTTCGCCCCATTTGTCTGCGTTTGCTGAGCACCATCATCGATGAGCCCCAATGGCTGGTCCGGGTGCCTTGTGTCCTTTCCAGCCAGGAGCTCCCTGGGCCAGACTTGTTGGGGGCGGTGCGGGGGGACACCCAGCCAACGGCACCCATTCACCCACCGCCCCAGATCAGGGCCTTGGCAGGTGCTACCCTCAGAGACCAGACCAGAATCAAAAATACAGTTGCAAAAAAGCAGGAAACTTTATTGAATTATCTTTTGTTTTGAATAGAGAAGCTGAGAAGCCTGAGGAACCAGGTAAGGGAGAAGAGGAAGCGCACGGGGAGAGAAGCAGGGAGCACCTGCCCTCAGGAAAGTGCGGGGCCAGGGAGCATCCTGCGGTCTCCCCCTTTCTCCAGCAGGGACCCATCAGCTCTCTCCTCTGGATGCTGAAGACAGAGGGAGAGGATGCCGAGTGGATTTAAAGCCTACGGGTGTCTGAAATGCGGCGACCGGAAGAGGAGCTGGTGGTGGTGGTGACTGTGACGCTGGTGTTCCCTGAGACATGGAGGGGGCAAGACATACTCAAGCTGGAGAAGACCCACCTCGGCAGGTCAGGGTCCCCCAGGAGGGCACCAAGCCCCCTCATGGGTCAGGTTGGAGGTCAGTTGATAGGGACTCGTGTTATTGTCCCCAAAGCTGGCTCCCTCCAAAGTATGCCAGTGGGATATATCCCAGTGGGCAGACCTAGCTATTTTGCAAAGAAAAGAGACGAGTAAATGGCCACGTCCCCCAGAGCCCCCTCCCTCCCTCCCTCCCTCCCTACACTGGGGAGTCCAGCACAGCCTATCTCCCTGCCCCCCAGGAGAGTGAACAGGAGCCGAACTCACCCCTCCCCACCCCTGGGGTTGTCTCCTTACCTCCCGAGGAGGTCAGGCCAGCCATCCTGGGAGAGAGAAGAGAGGTCATGTGAGCAGAAGGCACTGGAGGACAGTGGCTCACCCGTCCTCAGAGGGAGCAACTCAGATCATCATTCAGAGACCCTGAGTTGGGCTTTTTTACCAACTCTGCCCTTAGCCAAAGGGGCAGCAGCTGGTACCTGCCAGGCCTGTCCGCTGTCTGTCTTGGGCCCCAAATCCAGCACATTTGTTGGAAGTTTTGTCCTCCCTCTGGTCCATTTGGTACCACTCCCCTCCCACAATCCCTCCCCCTGAGCCCACAAGGATGGCCTAGTCCTTGTAAATGGTCTGAAAGGAGTTAAAACACCACATTCATAGCTTTGTTCAGCTGACCTGAACCCAAGGTAATATTCTTCCAATATGAGATGTTCTGTCCGTGGTCCCTATTCCTGCCCATCTAATCCAAAGGCCCAAACTACAGAGTTTAAAGGGACAGACCCTGCGGCCTGCTGAGGAAATGCCCCCACAGTCTGATTCTAGAAAACAGGGAGCTCTGGTCCTGGATCTGCATCCAGTCTAAGCTCAGAAGGTCCCCTTCTGGGAGGGCCATGAGGACCTGATCCCTAAGGCCCTGCCCACTCGGCTGTCCAAGGGCCCTGTGGTCACCTTCCCAAGAGGGAGACTTGAGAGGCCCCACCTGGCGTCCTGGCCCTCCAGCAGGCTGCGGTAGGTGGCGATCTCCTGCTCCAGCCGCGACTTGATGTCCAGCAGCGTCTTGTACTCCTGGTTCTGGCACTCCATCTCACTGCGGAGCTCGCTCAGCTGGGCCTCCAGGCTGCTGATGAGCCCCTGAATCTGCTGCAGCTGCGTGGCGTAGCGGCACTCCGTCTCGGCCAGTGAGCCCTCCAGCCCGGCTTTCTGGGGGAGCGACAAAGAAGAGATGAGGGGAGTCAGGCCAAGCCAAGGCTGAGAGGTGGTGGCTGCCAGATGGAGGGCCTCGAGTGTACCATGCTGAGCTGGGACTGCAGCTCGATCTCCAGGCCCTGGAGCGTGCTCCTCAGCTCCGTGATCTCTGTCTTGCTGGTCTGGATCATGGCAGTGCTAGAGGACACCTCCTTGGTCAGCTCTGCACTCTGAAATTAGAGCGGGAAAAAGGTCATGGAGGAGCCCCGTGGAAGGCCCAGGCAGCCCCCGGCTCCGTGGGGTAAGAGGGCTGGGCACCTTGCTGTGGAACCATTCCTCGGCATCCCGCCGGTTCTTCTCCGCCATGGCCTCGTACTGCTCCCTCATCTCGGCCAGCACGCGGGTCAGGTCAATGCCTGGGGTGGCGTCCATCTCCACGTTGACCTGGCCTACCACCTGACTGCTGAACTCCTTCATCTCCTACAGCGATGGAAGAGGAAGACACATGATGCTCCCCGTCCTCCTCCTCCTCAGCTCTGAGGGCTACCAGCATGTTCCGGGAAGCACTTCCGGGTCCCCCAGCAGAAGGCTAAGTCTGGCTGCTCCCCTTTCTCACTGGAGGTGATTCAGCCATGGCAGCCTCTGCCGACCCTTACCTCCTCGTGGTTCTTCTTCAGGTAGGCCAGCTCCTCGTTCAGGCTCTCGATCTGCATCTCCAGGTCGGCCTTGGACAGGGTCAGCTCATCCAGCACCCGCCGCAGGCCATTGGTGTCGGCCTCCACGCTCTGGCGCAGGGCCAGCTCATTCTCGTACCTAAAGGATTTTTTTTTTTTTTTTTTTTGGAAAAGCAACACAGAAATTATATTAGACCCTCCCCTACTTCTGCACTGGAGTCTCCAAGACCTTCACGCCTGGGATGCTCCGATTTCAGTGTTCAGATGAGCCTCTGTCTCAAATAAAAGACAGTTCGGAAAGACCGTGGGGACGAGGAACTCACTTGAGCCTGAAGTCGTCCGCCGCCAGCCGAGCATTGTCGATCTCCAGGATGACCCGGTTGTTGTCAATGGTGGCCGCCAGGATCTGCAAAATACAAAGGGTCATCACGGGAGGGTCCACGAGCTGGAGGAAGAGGAAGAGAAAACACAGACACCTGGGTGCCGGATAAGGCACAGGGATAAGGCCCTGCTCTCTGAGATCGGTGAAGTGAGGGGCCGGGCAGGTCCCTCCTCTGAGTCTGTCATTCTGACATTCTATCTATCTGGTCATGACGGGGAAGATCGGAATGTACATTTCAGGGGAATGACCCTGCCCAGGACTTCCTTGGTTAGTCATGTCTTGAAGGCCTCAGACTAGCAACCTCTCTCGCTCACCGTTGGGACAGCCTTCTCCTTAAGGTCAGGAGGGGGTCAGCCTGGGTCCACACAGCTCATAGTAAGCTCACTGGAGCTGGCCTCCTGGCTGAGCAGAAGGAAGAGCCGATAAACACTGCCATCCATTTGAATTCCTTGTCTAAACTCTCATATACCGAAGCAGTTAAAACCCACCCCACATAGCTGGGACCCAGCCCAGGCTGGTGGATTTCTGTTCCAACAAGTTGGGACCCCAGCGTGACAGACAGACCTTGATGAAGCAATCTCAGCTCAGCTTAGCATGGCCTAGGCCTCTGCCTCCCCCTCCTGCTCCTCCTAGCCAGCTGAGAATAACAGTTTAAATGGGACCCCTACAAAAATCAACTAGTATTCCCAGACCAGTATTCCTTTCTCTGCTGATTTGATTCATTCTTAGTGGTTTTTAAAACTGTCATGGTTTCCAAACATCTCCGTGGGTTGGAATTATAGGGATCAAGTCATTAATAATAACATAACTGTTTAGGAAGCAAAGTAAAAATGTTGACGTGAGTAATAACAGTAAAAGAATGCATTTGGGGAGCAGTGGCCTAAGAAAGCTTATCAGGAGTAGAGACGCTTGGTAGTAAAAGACTAGAATTTTCCTCCAAAGGCGGGGTGAGGATTCCACCACGCTCCATCTTCTGGTCCTTTGGGATGCCGTGTTCCCTGGCCTTTGCAGCTCTGCCCTGCAGGAAGAAAGCTCGCCAATACCCGAGGACTCACCTTGTCGCGGAGCTCCTCAATGGTCTTGAAGTAAGGGCTGTAGTCCCGCTCCGGGCTGCTGGGGCTCTGCTTCTGGTACCAGTCCCGGATCTTCACCTCCAGCTCCGTGTTGGCCTCCTCCAGGGCACGCACCTTCTCCAGGTAGGAGGCCAGGCGGTCGTTGAGGTTCTGCATAGTGATCTTCTCGTTGCCAGAGAGGAGGCCTCCATCACCACCACCGTAGTCACCAAAGCCACCGCCAAAACCCCCACCAAAGCCACCGCCAAAACCCCCACCAAAGCCACCGCCAAGGCCACCTCCAAGACCACCTCCAAGGCCACCTCCAAAGCCACCTCCAAAACCACTACCAGCCCCTCCACCAAAGCCGCAGCTCATGCCACTCCCATAGCCCCCAGCTGACCCTCCAGAGACAAAGCGGGTTGAGCAGGCAGAGACACTGCGGCCTCCTCCTAGCTGGCAAGAGCCACCCCCAAAACCACCTCCATAGCTGGTGGAAGAGCTCTGCAGACGGCAGCTCATGGTGAGAGCAAAAGAAGGAGCAGGTGTGGACAGGAGCCGGGCTTGGCCTGGGCCGAAGACTGTGGCTCTTCCCCAGAGTGGGTGCCTTTTATACTGTCCTCCACCAGGTTGAACAATCGCCCCATCTTCTCTCCTCCCTTCCCCACCCTCTGACTGCTGCCAGCTGCACTCTGTTTCCCACAAGCCCAGTTACCTCTGCTCTCCAAGGTGGGTTGTGCCTTTGGGGGTGGCTTTTTTTTTTTTTTTTTTTTTAATCCTTAACAAAAGGGATGATTCAGAGGGCACAGTGTTCTGCCTGAGACTACCCTTTTGACGGCTGAATTCCACTTCAGCTCTGCACTTCGGGAGCTCACTCCGCAGGCTCTCAGCTCCACCCAGTATTAGAATGGGGACAGAGCTGCGAGGTGGCCCTGTGCTTTTACAAAGTCACCGCAGCCCTCAGCTCCCTTCTTTCTATTTCTAAATCCTCAGACTAGGATGTTCTGCATTCTTCTTAGCATTTCTCCTACTCCGGTGCTCCCAGCGAATCTGTTGACAAACTTGGCTTGGTCCTGTAGAATTGAGCACCTTGAAGCTGTTTAGGCTGGTGGCGGGCAGCGGGGGAGCGCCAAGACAATCTGATAAAGTCCCAGCAACAAGGGAACTTAGGGACCATCTAACACAGCTGGGGAAACTGAGGCACAGAATACAGAAGCAAGCAGCCCGGCACATCATAACAGCTAACACACTCAGATCCCTCACCATAAGCAGGCACAGAGCTAAGTATACTCGCTGTGTCATTCAATCTTTGCAGCAACCTAGTGAGGCAGGTCCTACAAGTCACCCCATTTTACACATGGAGAAACCAAGGCTTAAGAGTAGTCAGGACTAAAACCCAAGTTGGGTTCACACTGACACAAAGACTCCTTTTCTAAGTATATAATTCATACGGTAAATTGTACAAACTATTAGTGTCCAACTCAATGCATGCTTACCTATGTAGGAAGCTTCAAACACGCGTTCACCTGTGTACCCAGCACCCAGAACATTGGCAGCACTCCATAAAGCTCCCTGTACCCTTTCCCAGTCAATTACCTACACCCCCTGCCCCTAACGAGACCACGATTCCCACTTCTGCCCCCCTAGATTAATTCGAAGATCTCGGCTAAGGGCTCTTTTTCTCCCTAGAGAACATTTGACAATGCCTGGAGACATTTCAGCTGCAACAACAGGGGGATCCTACAGGTATCTAGAAGACAGAGACCAGGGATACTGCTAAATATCCTACCATGCCCAGGACAGGGCCCACAACAAAGAATTCCCCAGCCCAAAAGGTCAATGGTATGGAGTTGAGAAGGGCTGGATCAGCCTGCCCCCGGTGTTCAATCATACCCTCATATCAGCGGCCTTTGAGGCGTGGTTGAGCACGGAAAGGAAGTCTTAGAATGCCTGACAGGGCTCCTTCTAGCCCCCCGGTCACAGGACATCTGTCCAGCTTGTGAGCACTTGACCCAGAGGCCACATGGGAGGATACAGTCTCTGCCAAGGAGCCTCAGACATAGCTAAAACTCAGGGACTGCTTAGTCTCCCTGCCAGAGAAGGCTTCAGGCCCGAATAAAAGGGCCTAGAGGTGGCCTCTCAGAGCCCAAGTTAGGTGGAGAAGTTTCCAGGGCTAAGAATGGAGAACTCTGGACTCAGGCTCCAATACCCACTCACCAAGGCGGCCAGACTTACCATGAATGGCCTCTCAGGGGCAGCCTGCTGGCCCACAGCAGCCAGGGGGTCTGCACCAGGCTAAGGACTAGGGTAGGGTGACCCAGGCTTGAAGTGATCCCGAGAACCCCTTTGCTGATTCAGCAAGCCAGGAAACAAGGCTCAGAGTCAGGGCTTTCCTGCCCTTCGTCTTCTGCAGGTAGGGAAGGAGGCCTATGTTTCATCCAGCAGGTGTCAGCACCAGAGAGGGGGTCACGGCATGCTTGGGGTCTCACAGGTAGGCCAGGGCTTCAGGCTGACCTCTGACCCTGCCCAGCCCTCCTGGCCCAAACTGACAGCTCAGCGCTCTCACTCTCTGAAAAGCTGTGTGATTCAGCCCAAAGCAGGAGCTCTCAGGCTCTCCCTCTCTTCTCGCTCTCAGTAGAGGATCAAAACTGACAAAAAGGTGATTAATAAAACCTGCCAGGCCTGGAGTGACGATCCTCCCCCCAGGGCTGACAGTGGGCTGAGACCAACGCCTCTTAGAGGAACAATGTCCCAGATCCTCCAAAGTCCCAGTAGTACAAACACAGGGGGGTGGCGACATGCCTCCCTTGCAGGGTCAGGGCATGGTCCCTCCCCTCCCCTCCCATCCCCTCCCCGAGCAGGTACTTACAGTGCATAACACAGGAATGTCTTCCTCTGACCCACGGTGAACCCCAGGGCCCTTCTGGAGGAAGCTGTGCAAGGACCCATCCTGGGGCCCCAGTTTCACCTCTCCTGGCCCTGCTCCTGATGGGGCAGGACAGAGTCCTGGGACTGAGACTCCCTTCTTTGCTTTCTGACAAAATCACACCAACACCATAAGAGGAGGGGAAGCCCCATGTGTGAGCAGCCCCCACAAACAAGGCAGGCTTCACACACTGTCACTGGGTCCTCACGACAATGGGCGAGGGGTGTTCTTGGCCTCATTTTACAGCTGAGGTTTGGGGAGGCCAAGTTACTTGCTCAAGGTCACCATGAAGGCAAGGTTCAAAGCTTGTCTCTGGCTCTCTCTACCCCGACTGATAGTGCCTTGGAGCCTTGCTGTGAACTCAGTAGATGATCTCTGAATGTTACATTCTGTATTTTTTAAAGATAATAAAATGACATTAGCTAATCTTTCTTGAATGCTGTGTTAGACACTCTACCTGTGTGAACTCAAAAGAACTCTATGGCATTGGTCACATCCCCTTTTCACCTGCGGACGCTGAAACCCAGAAAAGTCTGAATTCCTTGCCCAAGATCCAAACCTCTGGCTCCAGGGTCTGCATCCTTCACACCTGCCTGCTAACGCCCCTTCAGGCCAGCCTCAGCGCCACCTCGCCCAAGCAGGGGCATCCTCTGTCACCCACCACGCTCCCAGGCTTCCTGACACTGCAGGCCCAGCAGCTAGGGGGTCCTGTTTCCCACGGCAGCTGGGCCTGTGCAGCTGATGGCCTGATGGGGCAGCCTGTCTTCTATCTGTCCTGGTGTGAGCTCCAAAGCTTGGGGGCTTGCAAGGTGCTCAAGGCAGAATGTCAAAGTTGTCCCAGAGTTGTCCCAGACCCAGAATGCCAAGGCCCAAGGCAGTAGGAAGCAAGGAGAAACGTGCGGCTTTCCATCTCTACCACTAGCTCCCTGGGGGCCTTACATTGAATGATTTCTAAGTCTCCCTGGGCAATGCCTTTCTGGGTCTCTGGTTCTCAAGGATTTGTCCAAAGTTGCCAGATTGTTCACCTGCACAGCTGAGGTTTCGATCCTGTCCCCCAAGCTCTGAATTCAGGGATCCTCGATTGGCTCTTGGATCAGGCTCCTCCCTGCTTATCTCTTTCCCTAGACCACATAGGGTCTAGAGCCCAGGATGGCTGACCCACCTCCCAAAATGTTTCGAGGCTTCCCCGTGGAGAAAAGGAGCCTCTCATGAAAAGCAGACCTTCCCCAGACAGTGAAGCTGGGCCATCTGGTCAGCCTTCCTCACCCTCAGAGACACCTGTTTCCCATAGCAGTACTCAGCAGCCTTCTCCTGCCAAGTGTCAAGGCCCCCAGTCCTCACATACCTATAATCCCCAGCTTTCTAAAATCCTTTACACCACCCAGGGTTCCCAGGAACCCAGGGAGGTCGCCAGAGGCTTTGAATTAGGTGGAACTGAGTTTCAAACCTGTATCTGCCATCGACTGGCTGTGTGACCCTGGGAAAGTTACTCAACCTTTCAGTGGTTTGGTGGCCACAGCTGAAAACCAGACATTAGATGAGTTAGCATTGGAGAAGCGCCTGACATGCGGGAAAACTTGGCAGGCAGAAGGTCGCTAGCTAGGCTCTCCCTTTTACAGAGGAGGATTTTCAAGCTCATCTTTGGGTCGTGACCTGTCCTGGGCCTCCATTCTGGGCCAGTTTGCTGTGCTTCTCTCTCTGGTCCCTTCAGCCAGCAAGGTGCCCACAAGGACCAGACAAGTGACAGTTGGTGGCATTCCTATCTTATTTCCCCAATTCAGCTTTACATTCCCTGAGGAAAAGTTCTTTGAGTAGCCCCAAATACTACTCCAGCAAAGGAAGACTTTGCTGGCTTTAGGGGAGAAGAGATGGGGGCCAAAACAAGTACCCAGTGGGATCATCCCAGCCGCAAATCTCACGGGAGAAGCTGCCAGCCCCTGATTTCCCCCTATGCTGCCAGTTGCCTGTGCAGGGACAGGTGACCACCAGGCCCACACTCACCCAAAATAGTAGGGAATGTCCAGAGCCATGTCTAAGGCAGGAAAAAGCAAAGGAGAAGCAAGGTCATGCATTAATTCAATGAATATTTATGAAGCTCCCACTCCGAGAGCTCAGAAGTGCAAGGAGGAAACCCTGCCCCTGCTGTCACCAATCTCACAGGCCAGGTTCCCCTCGGAGTTTCCACAATACAGATGAACTCATAGAGAACCTCGATTCTGGTCCAGCCAGCCTCCCCAGTTTAAAGCTGAGGACACTGAGACCCGGAGAGGGACAGGGACCTGGCAAAGTCCCCAGGGAGATGCATAGTCATGCCCTGTGCCTGCTCTGGGAAACCTAGCCTCGCCTAAGACTAGCCTAAGTCCCTAATGCCTGGCCCCAAAGCTAGCCTCTCTCTTAGGGAGAAGGGAGGCCTGCTGCCTGCTTCCCAGATTGGTTGGAAACCAAGCCTGACCTCAGCCCAGGGGCAGGCAGAAGGCGGGCCATCTCTGCCCAAAGACTATTTATAGGGCTCAGCCAGGAACAAGCTATCCCGGGGTGTGAGCGTCTCTCTCCAGGGTCAGGCAGGAAACAGGATTTGGCAAGTCCAAGGACCTCTCTTGGACCCCAGGATCCCTGGAGAGCAGGAATGGGCCCTCCAAGGAAACAGAAGCAGCTTTCCCTCTCCAGCCCAGGGTCTGGCCTGAGAGAAAGGCCGCTGGATGAGCGGGGAGCCCCACCTTGCATCTCCACAGCTTTGCAGAGGTTATTTTGGCAAACTACAGGCTGAGAAAACCCTTTGTGGGTTGCTTTGAAGATCTGAGACTCCTCGAGAGAGGCCCGGAGGCCAGTGAAGCAGGAGCAGCAGTCAGGCCGTTGGGCCTGGGAGACCCAGGAAGGGGTCTGGCCGTTTTCAGGATGTCAGGGACATGACCCCTTCAGCATGAGCTTAAGCCCCATCGTGAGAAACTGAGAATGATCTTTTTAGCAGTAATGGCTGGATGACATTTGAACAGGCTTCCCACAGAGGTGAAGAAAGGGGCTTCAGATTAACACACCCTCCTAAGAAAGATGTTGCCAGGGGCGCCTGGGTGGCTCAGTGGGTTAAAGCCTCTGCCTTTGGCTCAGGTCATGATCCTGGGGTCCTGGGATCCAGCCCCACATTGGGCTTTCTGCTCAGCGGGGGACCTGCTTCCCCCCCCCACCCTCCTCTCCACTACTTGTGATCTCTGTCTGTCAAATAAATAAAATCTTTAAAGGAAGGAAGGAAGGAAGGAAGGAGGAAAGAAAGAAGGAAAAGAAAGAAATATGTTGCCAGTTTCCATGACCTGCACGACATCCAGGAAAAAGCAAAGGTCTGAACCCAGAGAGACCAGTCCCAGGCCTAGCCTCACGGATTCCTGGCTCATGCCTTCATGACCACACTTTTACAAAGCCTCTGGGGGAGCAAATCAGATGCTATCCATTGAATGCTCTGCCCAGAGCCCTGCATAGTGTAGATGCTTAATAAGTTCTATTTCATTCCTCCAGCCCCAGAGAAGTCTGGCCTCAGAGTGTGTACTCAGGAGATGTATTCTAGATTAAATCTTCCTCAGAAAAGAACAGGTGCCCTGCCCTCTCCAAACAGGATTGCTGGGCAAGGAGTTTCACCCAGCAAGACTCATGGAGGCCCTCTCAGAGGGCATGAATCTCCCCCCGAAAATGATCTGATTCTCAGGAAAAGAGAGGAACCTCCAACCTCCTCTTCCCAGCAGGACTAAGAAACCGGTTTTCCCTCTCCCCCCTGTCCTCACCAGAGCCCAGCCCAGCCACAGCACCGAGAGTTCTCGGCTTCCTCATTCCTTGCCCTCTATCTGGGGTTATGAATCCCTGAGGAACCAGCTTCAGACCTGAGGCAGCAAATTAAGTGTGTGTGAATGTGGCTGCTCCAGTGAGCCCAAGGTCAGAGATGCTGGGTATGGGGGATCAGGAGCAGGGTTTGAACTGAGGAGGACAATAGGGGTTGATGTTTCTTTGAACTTAAGCTTGGAAAAATCATGGAGGGCTTCCTGGAGTTGGTGTCTTTCCCTCTGATTTCCCCTTAATTGCTTTATGGGAAGGAGACTGTGGCTTCAGGGGGTGAGAGGGTGGATAAGGTCCCTCTTTGCAGGAGGCAGAGATGTTAGGTGGCTCAGCCACTCTGGAGGTCAGGTGTGCCTGGAGGGGAAAAAAAGGGAGGTTCTAGGAACACATGTGGGAGGGCCAGAAATAAGGAGGAAGGTCCTGGCAATGACCTGTGAAGGGCCAAGGCCTGCGCTCCCGGAACAAGCGGTGGACTTTGAGTCATGCAGATATGGGGCCCAGTCCCAGCCCTGTCGTTCACTATCCATCCATGAGGCCCCTGGCAAAGTCATTCACCTCTCTGACTTCCTCATCTCTCAGATGGGAATCATAAATCCTGACCGCCCACAATCACATTAAACAAGACCCATAGGTGGGGTTGCCTAGCAGAGTGCAAACCCACACAAGGGTGAACCAATACAATCTATACAGTCAATTGTTTGGTAAATAATTGTTCAATGCGACAAGTACAGTGTTGGGTGCACCAAGATGTTCTGAGGACAGTCCCTCTCTCCTGCTTCCATGATCACTGGTTGGAATAAGCCAGAACAGCAAGTCACCTGTGCAGCCTGAGTTGGTCCTAGGTGCCCTAGGCACCCCAAAGAGTGAATTAGGACCATACAGGGAAAAAGCCAAAGTAAAAAGAGATGACAGCCTGTGGGTCCTAGACCCACAGAGGCCCCCAACAGAAAAACTGGACATGGGGTGCCTGGGTGGCTCAGTGGGTTAAAGCCTCTGCCTTCAGCTCAGGTCATGATCCCAGGGTCCTGGGATCGAGCCCCATATCAGGCTCTCTGCTCAGCAGGGAGTCTGCTTCCTCCTCTCTCTCTCTCTCTCTCTGTCTGCCTGCATCTCTGCCTAATTGTGATCTCTGTCAAATTAATAAATAAAATCTTTAAAAAAAAAAAAGAAAAGAAAAACTGGACATACTACCAAAGATATTTGCAAAAGGAAAAGCAATTCTTTATTGCATGGACACACATGGCACAAACAACCTTGTTACACAATCCAGTGGCTTCCTGCCCGTCACTGCTCAAAAGCAGATGGGGAGAGCTGGAAAGGAGTGGAAGGGAGAGCATGCCAAGCACCCAACAAAGAGAGCTTGACCCTCTGGAAGCAGGGACTAGGGTTTGCTCTTCTGGCCCCTCTAGCCAGTCCTCCACTCAGCCTGGGAAGCGGGGAGGTGACGAGGGACATCTCTCCTATACCAGGCACTCAGACCTCTCTCTTGCGAGAAGAAACCACCTTCCCGTCCACTGTCTCCTCGACATTGATGCGAACTTTGCCGCCGCCACTGCCTCCCAGGGAGGCTGTAGGAAGAAGGAGCAAGCTTCAGAGTGGGGGACCCTCACTTTTCTCCCCCAAGGCAGCCAGGACCTGGCTAAGCTCAGGGAGAACTGGACAGCACCCCAGAGAATGGCCACTGGCCGATCCTTCCAGAGTGGCCAGGAGGTCTGGTGTTGAGTCACTCATCATAGAGGCAGCTGGTAGCAACAGTTATGCCCCGCAGTGAGCAAGAAAGCCAGGGATTTAACTGCAAGTGAACAGGAAGTGACTGGGGGCCTCTTAGCATTAAATGCAAGAAGGTGGGCCCTGGGTGGGCCCTGGAAAGATATTCCTTTGACAAAGCCTGCTCAGGCTGGAAGGTTCTCAAGAAATCTTTAACCCCCACTTTACTGGGGCTGATAGAGGGTTCCTGTGGAAGAGGTGTAGAATGGACGTGTCCCCGCCCAACTGACATGTTTGGTATCTTTCTCCTTCCAGCCCATTCCAGGGGGAATGGTGGCTTCAACAGCCCCCTTGCCACCCCACACAGGAAGCGTGAAGCCTTCTTACCTTCTCTGGCGCCAATGCCAGCCATCCTGAAAGAGAAGGGAAGCTGGTGTAAGAGAAGGGCTTGAGCCCGGGTCTCCGGAAGGGAGTCCCCAGTGGCTGGCCAAGCAATCGTCTCCAGCGGCCCCCACCACCAGCCGCACATGTGACTTCTCTAGAGGCTGGGACATCCTGAAAGCCTGTCCACACACCTGCCACCCTCAAGCAGATAGATTCCGAATCAAACTAACACCCTATCCGCTTCCTTTTCGCTGTCCCACTGCTATCCGGGGAGGACCAGCCGGCCCCTCTCTCATCCCTCCCCCCTGCACCCTCGCCCCCACCTGGCGTCCTGGCCCTCCAGCAGGCTGCGGTAGGTGGCGATCTCCTGCTCCAGCCGCGACTTGATGTCCAGCAGCGTCTTGTACTCCTGGTTCTGGCACTCCATCTCACTGCGGAGCTCGCTCAGCTGGGCCTCCAGGCTGCTGATGAGCCCCTGAATCTGCTGCAGCTGCGTGGCGTAGCGGCACTCCGTCTCGGCCAGTGAGCCCTCCAGCCCGGCTTTCTGGGGGCGGCAGCAGATCGACAGACATCTTGTCAGACCAGGAAAGAAGCTGTCGCAGCATGTGAACCAGCATTGAACGGAGGACAGGGGACCCCCTCGGCCAGGGCTTGGGAACCCAAGACTTAACCAGCCCTGGATGATGGGAAAGGCCAGGTGACACTGGGGCAGGCTGCGGCAGGCTGTGGTGAGCTGGGGGGCAGGTGGCCCTACCATGCTGAGCTGGGACTGCAGCTCGATCTCCAGCCCCTGCATCGTGCGCCTCAGGTCTGTGATCTCCGTCTTGCTGGTCTGGATCATCTCTGTGTTGGAGGCCACCTCCTTGTTCAGCTCCTCTGTCTGTGGGTCACACACAAGACCAGTGAGGCCCACAGGCATCCTAGGAGACCTGGGGAGCTGGGGCGGGGCCTCGAGGTCAGGCCCACCTTGCTGAAGAACCAGGCCTCGGCGTCCCGTCGGTTCTTCTCCGCCATGGCCTCATACTGCTCCCTCATCTCGGCCAGCACGCGGGTCAAGTCCACGCCTGGTGCCGCGTCCATCTCCACGTTGACCTGGCCAGCCAGCTGGCTGCCGTACTCCTTCATTTCCTGCAGGGTGGACAGGTCCCGTTTAGGGACAGAGGGCTGAAGGGAGAGCTGGGAGCCTGGACTCCCACAGGCCCATCCTGGCTTTGTCCCTAACTCACTGCACACCCTTCGCATTCCTGTGTACCCACCCCAGCCTCTGTTTCCTGCTGAAGGTGAAGAGGTTCAATCACGTGGGCCCCTTGGCTCTGAGGGCCTCTCTTCCTTGCTGGATGCTACAGGAGGACCTCAAGACAGTGTAACCCCTGTCTGAGCTCATGACACAAATCAGGACAGCAGGTCACACTGGCCCCCTGGCCCGGCTATGGATCTGAGAAGGAAAGGGGTCTGGGTCCTCAAAGGATAATACCCCTTGTTCTCCATGGGGACCCCTGCTTTGGTGGAGGGGAGCATATCTGAACCACTAAGCTCTTCCGCTAACTAGAAGGAGGTGCCGGGGCCCCACTCTGCCTCCCACCTCCAGCAGCCCTGCTGACCCTCACCTCCTCATGGTTCTTCTTCAGGTAGGCCAGCTCCTCGTTCAGACCCTCAATCTGCATCTCCAGGTCGGTCTTGGCCAAGGTCAGTTCGTCCAGCACCCGGCGCAGCCCGTTGATGTCGGCCTCCACGCTCTGGCGCAGGGCCAGCTCGTTCTCGTACCTGGGAAGAGAGAGGGAGCCCAGAGGAAGAAAGGGGCTATTGGAGCTGCGGGAAGGAAAGAAGGCCGAGAAGGGGGGTGGGGAGGCGGGGTATCCAGGAGGGGAAAGGAAGCAGGAGCGTACTTGAGCCTAAAGTCGTCCGCCGCCAGCCGGGCGTTGTCGATCTCCAGGATGACCCGGTTGTTGTCAATGGTGGCCGCCAGGATCTGCAGGAGACAGGGAGTCAGCACCTGGAGCAGTGTTCTGTCTTTCCTGGTGTCTCCCCACCCTGTGCTCCAGGTCAGACCCCTGGCCGACAGTCTCCCCACTGACACCAGCCCCAGAAGCCTGTAGGCTCCCCAAGACAGGATACAGACGCCCCTCAAGTACCCACATGAGGTCTTCCTGCACGCCACCCTTCCTGGCTCCAGGCCGTGAAAGACCAAGGAATCCAGAGCGCCCAGACTCCCCCGTGGGAACTGCCTGGCCAGGAGGGGTTGTGGTGGGGTTCAGGGGGCTCTAACAATAGCCCTCTCAGGGATAGTCCACCAGCCTGCCCTGGTCACTGGACTCCAGCACACCTGGACACAGCCATGGATCCACAGAACATCCCACAGCCAGGAGAACCCCAGAGGGCAGGTCAGAAAGGCATGCTGCAGCTGAGGAAACTGGTCCAGGTGGGCTGCAAGGGTGAGTAAGTGGCTGGCAGAGCACATCATGAGTTCGAGGTGTTCTAAGCCCCAATACTGCTTTGGGCACCAAAGATATCCTCAAAGGGTGAGGCAGGTGGTCTTGACCTTCAGGGCTCCTGAGGCAACACTTAACCGCTCTTACAAAAGAAGCAAAGGGGGACTGGATGCAGAGTCCTGCTGGCGTGTGTCACTGCCCCCACCTCGGACCCCCTGGTCCTGACCAGTCTCGGGATCTTCCCACACCGCCAGGTGGAGCGGATGTGTGCCGGATCCCCACCAGGAAAGCGTTCCCTGCTCTCCAAGCTATACACCGACACTCACTGCCCAGGCAGGAAAGCGTTTCCTTGAGGCAGCTGGAGCGCTGATGTTACGGACCTGGGCATGCACCAGCCACCTGCTCCCGTCTCCCTGACACCTGAGGACTCACCTTGTCTCGGAGCTCCTCAATGGTCTTGAAGTAGGGGCTGTAGTCCCGCTCCGGGCTGCTGGGGCTCTGCTTCTGGTACCAGTCCCGGATCTTCACCTCCAGCTCCGTGTTGGCCTCCTCCAGGGCCCGCACCTTGTCCAGGTAGGAGGCCAGCCGGTCGTTGAGGTTCTGCATAGTGATCTTCTCGTTGCCAGAGAGAAGGCTGCCATCGCCACCACTGTAGTCACCAAAGCCACCGCCAAAACCCCCACCAAAGCCACCTCCAAGGCCACCCCCAAAACCACTACCAGCCCCTCCACCGAAGCCGCAGCTCATGCCACCCCCATAGCCCCCTCCTGACCCCGAGGAGACGAACCTAGCAGAAGAAGCCGAAATAGTGCGGCTTCCACCGCCCCCACAGAGACTCCCCCCACCAAAGCCGCCTCCTCCAACCCGGAGGGGGCCCCCCCTGGTAGAGCCACCCCCAAAGGTGGAGGAAGAGGTCTGCAGAAATGTGGTGCTCATGGCTGGGTGGTTGGTGAGTTAGCAAGCACAGAGGCGCCGGGCGAGGAGGAGGCTGGACTGAGAGCGGAGTGAGCACTGCCCCGTCACCCCCCAGCCTGGGGCTCCTTATATACCCCTCCGAGGGGGTTGTGGGACCGCGTCTCCTCCCCCAAAGGGAGGCCAACTCCCTTGTTCAAACGGGACTGCCTGCACACCTCTTCAAGGCTGATGTGGAGTCTCTCTTTCTTTTTTTTTTTTTCAATGAAACAAAAGAGATGATTCAGAATGAATCGTGTTTTGCCCCCAGGGCCATGGTTTTAACACTTCCCTGGCAGGTATCTCCGCACTCTGGGAGAACACGGAGAGTAGCGGGGAGCAACACCTTGTCACTCCACAGCTCCCAGGCCTCCGACCGCAGGGGTGGAGCAGCTCAGGCCCCATCTGTCCTCGCCAGACTTCTCTGCTGTCACCAGGCCAGGACCCTCCCCCCAAGGCGGCCAGCTCCCCTCTCTCAGTTTGGGTAGAGTTCTCTGTGTTGTCCCACTCTCAGACCCCACGAGTAAGCCTGCAGGGCCCAGGGACAGCAGTGGCCTGGGGTGGGGGGGGTGTCGGAGAATGAGTTGGGGGAGGCACGGGGAGGCTTGCAGAGCCTCTGGGGACAAGCTGGGGGGGAAGTCATGGGTCAATTTCCAACTAAGGCGATCAGAGAAGCCTACATATGTCACTTCCCTGACAGGTCAGGACTCTCCTCCGCCATGCCTCTTCCCCTTCCCTCCCACCCCCAGCCCCATTGCCCTGGCACTCTCACAAAGGCCAGGAGGCTCAGGGCTGACAAGGCGCTGATTGATAATCCCACCACCTGCCAACCGCACATGTCCCTGAACCTTTGCTTGCTCCTAGGACATGCGTCGGGGCAAACCTCTGCAGATAAGACTGGAGCACAGTCCAGAAAACCCCTGTCTTCTCCAGAGGGAGGCATGTTCCTGCAGAGCAGGGCTACAGGAACTCTGTCCCGTCAAGCGCTTTGGGGCTAGGGAGGGACCCGACCCCGAGCGCTCTATGTGCCTGAGTGTTGGGAGGGAGGATTCGGGGACGCCTGGCAGGCAGACTGGAAGACACCTTTTCTCGGAGAAGGACGCTGAGGCCAGAGAGGGGAGCTGAATGACCAGGGGCCGGTTTCAGGGATACGTAATATACAAATCCTGGCCCACCGGCCCGGCTCCAGGGCTCTGGGGGAGCCAGGGGCTGGGGAGGGAAGCAAGGCTGATCTGGAGAATCAGAAGGATACTTGGTCCAGGGCTGACGTGCAGTGACATACGTGGAGCTCCGGAGTCCCTCCGGCTCCGGTTCAAATCCTGGTTCCATCAGTTACTACCTGTGAAACCCTTGGCATGTTCCGGTGGCAAGGGGCACTCTCAGCTTCCACCTGAGGCCTGAGAGCCCCCAGCCTGCCTCCTCCTGCCTCCCTATCTTCTAAGGAAGCAGATGGTGGGGCTCAGGACCTGGGGTTCCCCTCTGAGCTGGGGTGGTACAAGAAGGAGCGCAGGCCGTGGTGAGTGGGGGTGGATGAGCTGGGCCTCTGAGCGCTGAGCGCAGACAGGGCGGTATTGTTTCGTGGGTGGGTGGGTATTGTCTTTTCCTCCGAAAGAAAAATAATCAAACTCAGATCAGCCACAGCTCATTAAAGCCTCTGCAGACATCACGGCCCCAGCAATTAATAAGGGAACGATTACACGCCATCACCCCAGGCTGAGCAAGGGCTGGGCCCCAGCCAGCCCTTCTTCTGCACCCTGACTCCCCTCTAGCACCCCTCGAGAGGTGGCTCTCACACACTATCTGGCATGGCAGCTGCCCCAGTCACAGATCCCTGTTTTCAGTGCAAACAGCTCCTGTGAACTCAAGGTCTTGGGCTCATTAGCCCCAGGTGGGGAGGCTGGGCAAGGGTGGGGACTCAGCTCTGTTTGGCTCCAGCCCAGGCTGCAGCCCAGGGTCCTGCCCCAGGCAGCACGCCCAGAACATTGTGCCAGTTTCTGTCCTTGGCCCACTGCAGAGTGCCGTGCCCGGGGCCTTCTCTCCTTGGGATGGCATGTGCAGCCCAGTGGAAAAGCCTGGGCTGGACTCCACCTCTCTGGGTGTGACTACCTCTCCGAGCCAGGTTCCCAACTTAACGCTGGGCCATCCTTCCACATATATAAGGGACTCAGGATAGTCCGAATGACAGAAGGAGTTAACTGTTTAGCAGATTTAGAGTTTTGGTTTTACAAGATGGAAACCGTCCTGAGCACGCATGGCGATGCTGGTGGCACCATATGTGAATGGACTTCAGGCCACAGAACTGTCCGCTTAACCATGGCAGAGATGGTAAATTACAGTGTGTGTATTACCGGAATACACAAAAAGACAATGGAGCCATTAACACTCAGTTTTACTGGGGGGTTCCAGTGAGCATCCAGTCACACACAGCAGCAGGGTCCTCGACATCCAGCCTCACTCCCCACTCCCTGGGGCCTGGATAATTCCTCCTCTATTAGGTATGTGACTTTCTTAGTAATCCAGCTGCCACTCTCAGCCTCAGTCTACCAATCTGGAAAATGGAAACACCTCCCCCCCTCTTGCCTTGAAGGGGTAGAGCGATGCCTGTGGCCGACAGGAAACGCTCTGCAAACTGAAGAGGTCACAAGGACGAGCAAGGAGGGAAAGACCCGCCCCCTGAATCCTCTCCCCTTCTCTCTCCTTCCCTCCCTCTCCCTCTTCTCCATCCCAGCCTCTCTGTCAACAGGGCACCTCTGGTATCAGCTCCATAACTGAGACAGACAAGTGTCCCAGCACTTGCCTTCCCCCACCTCCCTCCCCCCCCACACACACAAAGGAAGGCTTCATTCCTGACACCCAGACCTGCTACCCAGT
Organism: Enhydra lutris kenyoni; assembly: GCF_002288905.1. Classification (NCBI taxonomy): domain Eukaryota; kingdom Metazoa; phylum Chordata; class Mammalia; order Carnivora; family Mustelidae; genus Enhydra; species Enhydra lutris. The sequence goes on from NW_019154110.1 coordinate 26,403,564, forward strand.
CACCTGTCCCACCTGTGTGGGGCCCAGACCCCGCCCCACAACCACATTCCAGGGGCCTCTGGGGTATAGGGGAGGGTTTCAGCTGTGACAACAGAGACTTTCACGAACAGGGGACAAGTATCTCTGGGCAGTCCCAGCCTGGGGGTGAGCCAGACCTCTAAAATTAAGCAGGGGCGGGGTGTGGCTGTGGGCGCCACAGCAGAATAGCTAGGGAGGGGCCGAAGGAGCTCCTGGCCCAGGGAGGAAAGGAAGAGCTGGGCTCTGGAGTCCCCAGTTCTGTGACCTGAAGCGAGTTTAAGACCCACAGGAAACTGGCAACAAGAGCGCCTCCTTCAGGATTCTCAGCACAGGGTACGACTGGATCTCAGCCTCCTTGGTACAGCGCTGGGCACACCTGGCGGCCACGTGTGCCCCTCCAAGAGACCTTCCAGGGGCACGGGGTGCAGTGTTCCCCCCCGGCCTCCTCCAGAACAGGATCAGACAGATCCATGGGGCCTAACAGACCCACTCAGCCTGAACCTCTCAGCCAAGGGGAAATGGGACTACTTATTTACCTTTAATTGGCCTCAGTTCTTGGCAGCTGAACTGTAAACCACAGGGGCAAGACCATACCCACACAAGGGCAGAGTTAGACCGAGAAGCTGGGACTTGGGTTCCTTTGCTGGCCTGGGACCAACTTCAGGCAAGCCAGGTTGGGGGTCTGTACGGGAGGTCTGGGTCACAGCTGGGTCCCGTTCCGGGCTCTGGGCCCAGGTATGAGCTGGTGGGTGTAAGGGGCTTCTGTGGGGCTGCCCAGGGATGGATGAATGTGTTGGTGCATGCACACACACACACACACACACCCCAACAGGTATACCCTCTTCGGCTTTCTAAGTGGGAGGCCTGCCCCCATCACCCAGGTTCTGACCCACAAAGCCCCAGGCTCTCCTTCGGTAGGTGGAGGAATGTATTGATAGGACCTGGCCCAGGGGACTGCAGTCCCAGACCCTCACATGGAGCAAAACTGACAGGTATTAAGGACCTGGCATAAGGTGCATCAATCCCAGGAGACTGGGGTATAGGGTGGCACCATCAGGAAACTTTGTTTCTGGTCCTGGCTCTGCCATTAAGTCACTGTGTGACCTCTGACAAGTTACTTACCCTCTTTCAAACTGTTTCTTGCTCTATAAGATGCTACTCATCTGAACTGCCTTTTAGGGTTGTTTGATCAAATAGTATATACTAGGTGCTCAATTAAGCATTCCTTTCAGACACACAAATATATACCAACCCTTGAGGAAGTGAAGTGGAGAGAAAACTAAATCTGAAGAGGAAAAACAAAAAAACCCACAGTTTCAAATCCCACCTTTGCCATGTTAGAAGAGTCACATATATAACAAACCACTTAATCTCTGACCCTTAGTTTACCCATCCATAAAAAAGGGAGCGATGTGGGGTGCCTGGGTGGCTCAGCCTGTTGAGCTTCTGATTCTTGGTTTCACCTCAGATCATGATCTCATGGGTCCTGGGACCTGGCCCTGCGCTGGGCACCGTGCTCAGCAGGGAGTCCGCCTAGGGATTGGATTCTCTCCCTCTGCCACCCCCACCCCAGTCATGCACACTACACTCTCTCTTTCTCAAATAAATAAACCTTTCAAAAATGTGCGGGGACTGGGGGAGCAATGCTTGTTTCACAAGCCTGTTTTAAAGAACAGGTCAGATAGACAGAGTTCCGCAAACAGGAATTACCCTACCAGTAGCTGCTGGTGAGCACCCTCCCACCTTCCCCTGAGACAGACAGGGTGCACTCTGATCTAAATAAAACCAAAACAGGACCAAGAAGTTCTGGCCCATCTCTAACGGCCAAAAAAACAAACCCAACAACCGTCCTCAAGCCATAAAACTTTATTGGCAGGTCAGGGGGAAGAGTCAGGGGTAGGGTCCCTCCCCTCCCATGGCCCTACCCAGGGGTCCCCTCTGCAGGAGGGCAGGAAGCCAGGAGGTGCTGGACTCAGAGTGCCTTGGGGGTGGGCAGGTTGTCCTGGCCCTCCAGCAGGCTGCGGTAGGTGGCGATCTCCTGCTCCAGCCGCGACTTGACGTCCATGAGCCGCTGGTACTCCTGGTTCTGGCGCTCAGTGTCTGCACGCACCTCACTCAGCTGGGCCTCCAGGGCGCTGATTAGAGCCTGGATCTGGGCCAGCTGGACTCCAAAGCGGGCCTCTATTTCTGCCAGCGTGCTTTCCAGAGCAGCTTTCTGAGGGCAGGGAGAGGGAAAGAGACTCAGGGGAGACTGGTTCCCAGAGAGGGCATGGGCACAGCCACAGCCCAGGCCGTGCAAGGCTTCGCGGGCTCCATTATGCATCCCACCGGGCTGGGCATACGGACCGTGCTTAGGTGAGACTGCAGCTCAATCTCCAGACCCTGGAGGGTGCGCCGCAGATCCGTGACCTCCGACTTGCTTATCTGCAGCTGCTCTGTGTTACCGGCCACCTCCCGATTCAGCTCCTCGGTCTGCAAGAAGAGAGGAGGCAGAAGGAATGAGCACTGAGGCAGAACTCTGCCTGAGAGCATGAAGATCTCTCTCCCTGCCACCTCCCTCAAGGACACCTGCTACCCACTGCGTACCCGGCTGATAAACCAGACTTCAGCATCTTTTCGGTTCTTCTCAGCCATGACCTCATACTGGCTTCTCATGTCACCCAGGATCTTGGCAAGGTCGATGCCTGGAGCGGAATCCACCTCCACGCTGACCTGGCTCCCCACCTGGCCCCTCAGGGCACTGATTTCCTGGAAAGACACAGCAGAGATGGGCATGTTAGAGCCCAGAGCCTGCTGGGCCTGGGCCAGATCACTCCCCCATTCCCCAGACGGAAGGGGCTGGTTCGGGTGCAGACCTCAGAGCCAGCACCGACAAGACAAACTAGTGGTCAGTCCATCCACTGCTGGGGCCCTGGGAGCCCCGCTCCACACCCGGGGCCATACCGATGGTGCAGCAGGTATGGCCAAGGTCAAGAGGATACCGGATAAAAATGTCTTCAGCCCTGGGAAGCTGGGGTGGGGTGAAGAGATGGCCCAACCTGAAACCCACCTCCTCATGGTTCTTCTTCAAGTAGACCAGCTCCTCCTTCAGGTTCTCGATCTGTACCTCCAGGTCGGTCCTGGCCAGGGTCAGCTCATCCAGCACCCGCCGCAGGCCGTTGATGTCAGCCTCCACACTCATGCGCATGGCCTGCTCCATCTCAAACCTTTCAAAGGAAATAGATATAGTCAGAGCAGCATTTCCTCTGAACCCCTGAAGACTTCCCCCCATCTCCCGCAGGGTTCAGGAGTCCATGGGGGGCAGTTGCTTCACGCCAGCTGGGAGGAGTGAGGACAGAGTCTGGTCCCCCCACTGCACTGAGCCCCCAAAGGACCTGGGATTGCCCCTCCTTCTCTTCCCCGGCTTCAGCAACCCACCAAGGCAAACACACTCACTTGGTTCGGAAGTCATCTGCAGCCAGACGGGCGTTGTCAATCTGCAGGACAATCTTGGAGTTCTCGATGGTGGCACCAAGAATCTGGAAGATAAGAGGCAGGAAGTTGGCACCAGTTTAGTGTACTGGCACTGCCCACCCCCTTTCTTCCTAGGAAAGAGAGGAGAGCAAATGAGTATGCCTCTAACCCCTAGAGACCAAAGCCCAGCCATATCTCAGCCGTCCGTTGGCCAGCTCTCTGGGAGGTCTTGAAAGCAGTCCAGGCCCAGGAGCTGCAGCAGGAGAAACCATCATCAGGGACGCTGAGCCGACAGTAGGGCACAGGTGCAGGAGGACAGGGAGGTAAGTCTGGGAGGAAAGTGTCTGAGAACTGTACCAGGGGAAACTCTAAATAGTCTTACAGGAGGCAGTCTCTAGCGATCTGCCGACCAGATGCAGTGTTGGGGTACTTTTGTCCATAGCCCCATTCAAAGCACATTCTGCCTCAGGAAAGGGAAGTCCCATTTCTTGGGCATCAGTTATGTGCCAGGCACTTTGCCCCTCATCTTTCACGCCAGGTCAGTGGGTATGCCTATTTTATAGAGGCAAGAAATGAAGCTCAGGATTCCTTGTCCAAGTTCACCCCTACCTGAAGTCCCACTGCTGTGATGGCCATATTTACGCCATTGGTTAAGGTACTTGGGTTTATGTTTTTCAAAGAGCAAGTCATGACTCATTAGTCATTGTACTGGGAGGTCATTTGCATAGTTTTTTTAATGAACTTGAACAGAATATAAAATATGAGATCACCCACAGCACAGTAAGTATTGTTTCAAGAAAGTTTCGCTAGGGCACCTGGGTGGTTCAGTTGGTTAAACAGCCAACTCTTGATTCTTTGCTCAGGTCATGATTTCAGGGTCCTGGGATGGAACCCTGCACAGGGCTTCACACTCAGAGGGGAATCTGCTTGAGGAAACTCTCTCCCTCTCCCTCTGTCCCTACCCACACCTCTCTCTCTCTCAAATAAATAAATAAATCTTAAAAAAAGAAGAAAGAAAGAAGAGAAGAGAAGAGAAGAGAAGAGAAAAGAAGAGAAGAGAAAAGAAGAGAAAAGAAAAGAAAAGAAAAGAAAAGAAAAGAAAAGAAAAGAAAAGAAAAGAAAAGAAAAGAAAAGAAAAGAAAAGGGGCGCCGGGCTCTCTCAGTCGTTGAACTTCCCAGGGTCCTGGCTCCCTGCACCAGGCAGGGAAGCCTGCTGCTCCCTCTCCCACCCCCACTGCTTGTGTTCCCTCTCTCGCTGTGTCTCTGTCAAATAAATAAATAAAATCTTAAAAAAAAAAAAAAGGAAATTTTGCTTCCATTTTGTGTGTGTTAAGGACAGAGAATGGGTGAAGAAGGTACATGGTAAAATGTATTATTGTCAGGTTACAATTTTTTAAAGTGTGTAAGCAGTATTCTATTTTGTTGTTTACAACTCTAGCTGTCCCTCCTTGTCCACAGGTCTGGTTTACCTGCTCCATGGGCGTGGCACCCAGCACCTGGCGAGCACTGGGCGACATCGTGGGGAGCTGCGTGTTTGGAGCCCCAGCACGTGGGATCATTAAAATGTCCCGCTGGTTACTGATACATTTCTTCCGGGCACCCTGCAAGCCTTTAGGGGCTCCCTGTTAGACCTATGGCTCCAGCACCCCCAACCCCGAAAAGGACGGGGTTGGGGGGGGTGGCTCTGCGTGTGTTATCTCGCCTTTACCAGATCCCTAGGCCATTATCATATGTCCCCTCCCATTCTTCTTTGAAGTTTCTAACTACGGGGTGCCCTCCGCCCCCAGCCCGGGCGGGGCAGGAGGGGCTTCAGCCTGAGCTTGATGGAAACCAGAGCTGCCCCACCAGAGAAAAGGAATGCAGACGGGCCCATGCCGGGGGCAGCAGAGGGTAGGTTTGGCCCGGGGTGGACTGCATTCCTCTCAGGCCAAATTCCTGCTTGTCCCTGCTGCAACTGCACCCCCGGCCAAGGCCCCTAGGCAACCTACAGCCTTGTCCCACCTCCTCCCACTCCTCCGGACCCCATCTCCCAGGCCTCCCCACCCACCAGCCCCGCCCCCGCCGCCTCCGCACACCCCACCCACTAACCCACCCTCTTCCCGATACCCAGACCTCCACTTCCTGCCCCATCGTCCTGCCCCTCCTTACCTGCCCCTCCTTACCTGCCCCCTGCTCTCGGCCCCACCCTGCGGCCCTCCCACCTCCTAACGGGCTGGCTCCGGCCCGGCCGGGTGGTGGCGCGGGTCCCTCCTCCGGCCTCGCCTGGCCCGCGGGGCTGGCTAGGTTTGCGCTACAGGTGCACCTCCCGTAGCTGGGCCGCCGCCCACCTTGTCACGCAGCTCCTCGATGGTTTTGAAGTAGTGGCTGTAGTCGTGGGCCGGCCCGGACCCCTGCTTCTGGTACCAATCCCGGATCTTCACCTCCAGGTCGCCGTTGGCCTCCTCCAGGGCGCGCACTCTGTCCAGGTAGGAGGCCAGGCGGTCGTTGAGGTTCTGCATGGTGAGCTTCTCATTGCCCGCCAGCAGCCCGTCGGACCGGGCCCCAAAGCTGCTGCCGAAGGTCCCGCCGTAGCCCCCGCCGTAGCCCCCGGAGGACGAGGACACGAAGCGGGCGGAGGACACAGACACGCCGCGGCCGCCCGAGCCCCCGTGGATGCTGGGCGCGCGGAAGGCACCTCCCGCCCCGAGGCGCAGGGAGCCGCCGCCCAGGCCCCCGAAGGACGAGGTGGCGGACGACTGGCGATAGCTGTAGGAAGTCATGGCGAAGGAGGACTCGGGCGACACTGGTCAGAGGTGCAGCGGTAGGCGAGAGGAATGGCGAGGGCCTCACCTGGCGCCTTTTATGCCCGGGGCGGGCGGGGGAAAGGGGAGGGAGAAGGGGCGGATATCTGAGCCCCGAGGAATTTGCAGGCTCCTGGGTACAAATATGGGCGTTCTCCCAATTGGTCAGTTCCTGGTGGCTCTACCTCCAGCCCTTCCTTCCCGCGGCCCTGCGGGGAACTGCCCCACCCCAACTCCTCCGGAGCCCCGACTGCACTCCTCCTCACCTCCTAGCGCACTCATTCCTTTCTTCACCCCCATCACACACAGAGACGCCCTCATTCACATTCTCACCCTCCCCAGGCTTGAAACCCCCCAGGAATTAAGTGCCCCAGAGAGTAGGCTCCTAAACCCTGTCCTCCCTCCAACGCCGCGTCACTCAGAGACCCCCTCTGGAATTCTGTTCTGGAAGCCCCTTTCTGGGGATTGGAGTTAAACACTTTCCTTCAATACATTCAGGAGATTCCTAAACCCCACTTGGAATTACACCTCTCAGAGCCTGCCCCTTGGGGATTCACCCACATCCTGACTTCCTCTCAGTCCCCCAGAGGAGGGTGCCCTGGCCGCTGGCCTCCAGAGACAAAGCTGTCCCGCCCTGCTGGAGCCAGACAAAGCCCTGGGGCCACCAGAGACTCCTGGGGACAGCTGCAGGGAGGCTTCTGTCCCTGGACTGTAAGGGACTTCCTGGCAACCTCAAGCTCAAGCCTGCCCCCACCTGCCCCCACTGGGGGCCTCTTACCTCCCACCCCTCCAGAACAACCCCAACCTCCAACCCCAAAATCATGCATTCATTCATCACAGATTTACTGAAATCATGATGGGGGGATCTGAGCCTAAAGGAGGCAAATAACTTGCCCATGAGACATTTAGCACCTGCCACCCAGAGAGGGAAAACGGGATGGGATCCCTCCCTCCTTGTGAGCATCTGGAAGGCGAGTGTCAGGCTCAGTCCTGGAGCCTGACAGTGTCTTGTCCTAGTTCCTGGATCAGTGAGTGGGCTGCTAGGCCCTGCAGGGTGCTCACAGACAAAGCAAACAGCTTTGATAATAAGAGGAAGGAGCCCTCCTCTCCATGATCCCCGCTCTTCACCCTGCTCAACAATTCTACCCATCCTTTCTGATCACTTGAGAGGGCCGAGCCCCCGACCAGACACTACCTGCCCCTCACCCCAGTTCCTGTCCCCAAGGACCTCACCCCTCCTCAGAACTGCCCCAGTGGTTCCTTAGGTCAGAGCAGTCACATAGTTGCAAGACAGGGGCTCCAAGCCCTTTGGAGACGCTGTTAGGGAGGTGGGCCAGCAATAGGCCTCAGTTTCCCCCAGTGAAATCTCAGCCCTCCTTTTACACATCATCACCTGGATCACCTGTGACTAAAGGAAGACTTGTCCCAGCCTCACCATTCCCCAATAAACTGCCTTCTAGCCACCCACTTATCCAGGAACGGGGGCAGGAAACCGCCTACACACCCCGTAATCCATCGGAGCAGCCCTGACCCACTCAGGAAGGCCAGCCTGAGGCTGTTTAAACTAGTGAATCAGACCTACAAGTGGGTCCGAAGTGCCCGAAAGGGAAAGGAGGCGGGCGTGATCCAAGCTGGCCAGGAAAGCAGGGTGCAGCTGGGCCTTCACAAAGGTTGTAGCCGCCAGGGCTGGTCTGAGGTGAGTCACCCTTTATTTGACCCTGAGAAGGAGGCCTGTTCCTCATGGGCCAGATAGTTGCTACGCACACCAAACCCCAGTTGGGATCTCTGGTTTTCTGGCCTGATAGGAAGGACTTTGTGTTAAGAAACAAAATAACAGAACCAACAATCCCCACCCCCAGATATTAATGGGTTGTGAGTTCCTTAAACTCCAGAGGAGCTTCGGATCCCAGTGCCCACCCCAGGGCCATAGTCCTAAGAACAACTGACTGGGGGTGTCCAGCGTACAGTCTCTGTAGTTCTCCTCAGATACTCCGGCAGCCCCGCCCATTTCACACAGGAGAAAACAGAGGCTTCAAGAGGAGCAGTGACCTGCTGGGTCCCCAGCCAGGTGTGTCAGAGTCCGGCTTCCAGCCTCTCGATCCTCAGCCCTGTGGCCTGGGTTCCTGAATGTGACAGAGGCTCTGCTTTCCCTTCCAAAGAGGTCCCGGTTCTAGAACAACTCCTTTGGGTCCCATTTCCAAAGTTGTATACCAGTTGCCAGGGCAGTAAGCCCCAGACTGAAATGCAGATGGAGTAAGCAGGAACCCCCCATTCCCATTCTCTTGCCAGCAGAGTCCCCAGCATCTTCCACCATGAGCTGTGGCTTCTGACCAGTTCTCTGATTTATCAAGAACTCAGGAGAACGATCTCTACAGGCGGCCTTCCCCAGAGATGGAACTGAGGGGTCACTAACGGACTGCCCACCACCAGGAGTCTCAGATCTGCTCCTGACCGTTTGAAGGCAAAACCTGACCAAAGGCACTCCCTTCCCAAGCTCTGGTCCCCGAGTCTGGGTTCTGTCGTCTCCATGGCAGGTGCACACAGGGTCAGGAGCGGGAAGGGAATATTAAAGCATGAAGGGATCCCACAGTGGATCCTGCCCAGCTGCCCCCAACTCATATCTGCAGAACCCCAGCATCATAAGGTCCTTAAAGGAAAGCGGGGCTCCGTCCAATAAGATCAGAAACACTGCTCGTTAGAGAGTTCAGTGCGTGGTACCCAAGTCTCTGATGCCCTGAGTCACTTGTAAAATAGAGATAAAAGTAATAATAGTAACAACCTGGCTCATGGGGTTTTTTTGAGGGTTAAATGAGATGGTGCTTGTAAGGGTGCCTGACACATAGTGAGCACCAAAAAATGTTATTATATAATCTAAAATAGTAATATCACGATATTTCACAATATTCTATAATAAATACTTACATGTATTTGTTATATTATCATCATAAGTATTCAAGCGCAGACCTTTAATACCCTAAAGCCATAGCACCAAAGGAAAGGACCAAAGCACCAAAGGAAAGCTGTGTTCCTCTCACAGGATGGAGGTCGGGGGTCCTTCCTCCACTGGCCTGGAGCAAGAGTCCTCAAGCTGGGAAAGGCATAGGGTCACCTGTTAAGATCCTAACCTGTCCTTCCTATTCCAATATGCAATTATTTATTTAGTCAGTGAGTCATTCAAGCGAAGCTCTAAGATCAGCCCCACAGAGGAGGTGGACTCGTGCACATGAACAGAACAGAATTCACAAGCTGGAGGAAAGAAAGAAAGTGGAGATCTCGTGAACTTGCTTGTTGTGTAAATTGGCAACCCTTCTCTAGACACCATCCCCTTCTCCAGGGACCATGAGCACGGATGCTAAAGGTACTTTCTGACCTGTGCCTCCATTCATCGACCCTGTATCTGTCCCCTGTCTGCCAGGCATAGTACTAGGTGCTGGGATACAGAAGGATATACAAGCTTTTGCTGCCTCTCAGAAGCTAACAATCCCTCAGGGGATTATAGAGATGGATTCGTTTTGATGAAATGTGTTAACCTGAATACTCACATTAATTTCCACTCCTTCCTGAAAACCTGTTAAGCTGACAGTTAGGGAATATTGGAGAGAATAAAACAAGAGGCAAGAGAAGATGATTAACTCCCACAAAACGTTGAAACCCCCAAAATGATAACTCACAAGAGACAGGAGAAAGCTGAGACCAGAGCTTGGGATCATAGGGAGAGGAGGGCGGGGCAGGAAGCTCAGAGATCAGGAACTGGGGTGCCAGGTCCCCTGAGTGGGGCAGTGGAGGCTCGGACTGAACAGTCTGGCTGTAAGTTTCCATAAACAGCACCAGGCTCCCTTCCCAGACTCCCTACCCAATCAAGGGCAGCCAGGAGAAGACAGCAGCTTCACTCTTTCCCATCAGCCAAGGCACAGTTACAAAGTCCGATCATGGCAGGTGTTGGGGTAGCTGAGGGGCCAATGAACTCCCTTAAACATGGCAGAAGGGGACATGTAGTGGCCACTTTGCAGGCTGACTAGGCAGGTTCTTCCCACAAAAATCCATCAGTGCCACTCTTTCTCATTTACCCCAAAGAACCGCTCGGCCCTATGTTCAGGGAGGCGTATGAAAGGATGCTCTCGGAATCGCCGTTTGTCAGGGTGGAAAGACAAACCACTGGTGACAGTTGAGTAAACTGGGTAACATAAACAGAATGAGTAATGTCAATATACAGTGACACAAAAATCCCTAAAGAGTGAAGTCGTAGATAAAAGTGGCAAGAGAGCAACACACATCATAAATTAATGCTGGCATTAATGTACATATGATTATGCACATATGTGCGTGATGCACATATGATTATGCACTCAATGACATATGATGTACGTATGATTGTGCATGTAAGCATATGTGATGTGCATGTGATTGTGCATGTTAAGTACATATGATGTAATATGATTGTGAATGTAAGCATATGTGGTGTACATATGGTTGCGTGTGAACACATATGGATGTACATATTATGCACATATGCACATACGATGTGCATATGATTATGCACATAAGCACATATGGTTGCATGTGACTATGCATATAAGCATATGGTGTGCCTATGTGCCCATAAGTACATGTGGTGTACATATGATTGTGCACATAAACATATATGATATACATATGATTATGCATGTAAGCACATAGATGTGGGAGGAGATGCACCAGCCTGAATACAAGGGATTCCTCTGAGAGAAGCTGAATGAAGGTTCATAGTCAAGGGGAGGCTTGTGTCAAGGAGAACCCACACTTGTCTCTGCTGTTCTTATTTTTATAAGGATGCATTTACAAGGAACCTGTTTCATGTTATGTATGAACAGGTAATAATTTCTTAAGAAACATTATATGATGGACACTGAGAACCAACCTCATTTGATTCCTCTCCATCGGTGCACCACTGACATTCTCGTCTCATACACTAGAGAGGAAGTTTTGGAAAGGGCAGCAGCAGATGTGGGGAAAAGAGAGCCCCCCAAAAAGTTTTCTAGGCTCCTGCCTCCACCTCTGGGTCCCTTGCACTGGTTTCCCCTCTTTAGGAAGCAAGAGGGTAGAAGGGAAGAGATGGCAGAACTTTACAAAAGAGACTGGGAAAGAGTCTGGGTGCAGGAGGACTCCTTCAGGCCTGATGATGTGGAACGGAGGGATGTGGTAGGGAGACCCCTGCTGTGGCTCCCCAAGACCGGAAGCTTTAGGAACATCCAGAGTCAGCCTGTCAGCAGAGACACAGACATTCAGCCCAGGTAGTGCACATGGACCGTGTGGGCGGGGGCGGTGCTGGAGCTGGAGGGAAGCAGAGTGTACCCCACATGGGCCTACAGCCAGCAGCACAGGGGGGCATTCCTCCGGGACCGTCCAAAATAACTGGGGGATTTCTAGAGGTGCTGGAGCAAGTAGCCCCTATGGGGGCCACCTTTCTACAACTGTTGAGTCAGAAGGGATTAGGCCTCAAACAGATCAGTAGAATCAAGTGTGTAGGTGCTGGGAATTGGGTCTGCACAGGAGCAAAGTAGGGGCAAAGGGAAAGAGCCTTCATTTCTGCCTGGGAGCATGGAGAGATGTTTCATGGAGGGCACAACCCTTGAGCAAGAGGCTAAAAGAGTAGTAGGTCCTTATCAGACAGAAGGGCAAGGGGACAGGGGCCTGGAAGAGTAGCACCACTGGGGCCAGTTTGGGGAGCCCCTGGTAATTCGGTCTGGTTGGGGTACGTGGGTGAGGGCAGGGATCAGGGAAGGAGTTGGGGAGAGGGCTGTAAGCTCAAGCAAGGAGCTGGTCTTTATCCTAAAGACAACGGGAAGTTATTTTAACCAGAGATGTGATGTGGCCCAACCTACACTTTAGAAATCGCTGTGAGTTCCAAGTGGTGAGACGGCTGGTGGGACGAGGAAGGTAGACATGGCCTGGGGTAGGGAGACCAGTTTACGGTCTGCTGATAGAGCCCAAGTTACAGATAAAGAGAGCCTGAATTAAGTCCTAGCAGGGAGCATGGGTTGTAAAAGGACAGAGACATGAAACACTGGTCACGCTGTGAGGAACTCAAGACCTTGCTCCAGCCAGGTGCATGGTGCCATAGGGCCCCAAGGCCAGCAGCCCAGGTCCAGCTGCCTCTATGGTAGCTCATCTCAGTCACTACCCCCACCATGGGAAGCGAGGGAAGGTAAGGCAGGCAGGCTGGGTCAGGATGGCCCCTGGTGTTCCTCTTCAAGCCCCAGGGGAGGAAAAACCAGCCTGACAGGAACCAGAGCCAATCCTGGGGGAAGGGAAGAAGCTCTGAGTCCTAGGGAACTGCCCCTTGTCCAGGCAGTGGGGGAAGGGAGAGGGTCAGCTTCCCCCCCAGGTGCCACATTCCACACTCTGGGAAGACCGGCTGCCTCTCCCTCCCACCCCACCCCTCCTGAGGGGCTCAGAGTACGTGACCAGCCTCAGGCTCCTTGGCACACAAGGAGGGACTAGGTGTCCTCTTGGCCAGGGGTGCGTCTCTCTGCATCTGTCCTGGCCCCGGGCTCTCTGGGCCCCATCTGGAGCTCTGTGCCAAACCTCAGCCCATCCCACCTGGGCTGGGACACCAAGAGGGCCAGACACAAGACTGACAGAGAGAAAGAAGAGTGTCTAGAAAGAAGAGTGTCTGGTGTCTGCCCTGATTCTGTCCGAATGGTCCTCCCTTTCCATCCAGCTAGTCCTTCCCACCAGGGAAGCTGCGCTGCCTCCCTCAGGGACAGAGACTCTCAGAACTGGGGCTCTGTCCATTTCAAAGCTCATCTGATCCCGTTAAGTAAGAGCTCTACAGAGCCCTTGCTAGCCGCACCCCCACAAGGCTCCCGTCCCGCAGCTGACATGGTCTTCCTCAAGATCAGGTGTGGCTCCAGCACACTGGCTGCCTCAGCTGCTTCTCGGAGCACCTACTGTGAGCCAGAGGCCAACATGTGGCCACGAGGGCGACATCCCCGCTCTCCAGGAGAGACCAGGACCTTCCTCAGGCCTGGAGAAACCTCGCTCCTCGCCTGCCTCTTCCCCTTCCCTCCATGTCAGGAACTCCAGCTCCTCTTCCAAGCCCAGCCTGGGCATCACCTCCTCCGGAACGTCCTCCGTGATGCACTCAGGCCAGGCCAGTTTTTCCCACTACTGCCCCCCACCCCCAACAACCCCTGTACTCTCCACATTAGAGGCACAGCCGTGTGGAGCTTACCCCACCTCTGGCTCAGGGGCTGACTCCAGCCCTAGCGAATGATTAATGAAGATTTGCTGAGAAGGAGGACACGGAGAAGCCCTTTTTTTTTTCATTCAACCAATAATTATGGACCACCCTCTATGTGCCACGCACCTTTCAGATTCTGGGCATTGGGAACAAAATGGTCAAAAACTCCCTGCTCTCCTGAGCTTTCAATCTGGGTGGGGCGAACATACAGAGGTGTGTGGGGAGGAGTTGATCGGGGAAGGGGTGAAGAGCCACTATCGGAGAGTGGCCATTGAAGGAGGACCAGAACAGAGGAAGTGGCATGTGGACAGAAAGACCTCAATGAAGCAAAGGAGCCTGCAGGCTCCTGGGGGAGCCAGGCAGCGGGCAAGGCAGGGGCAAGGTCCTAGAGGAAGAAGGAGCAGGGTGTGTCCCAGGAACTGCCATCAGCCCCTGCCTGGGAGGGGTACCCCGGCGGAGGGTGTGCAGGAGAGGAGGCCAGGCCAGAGCATAGCACAGGGCCTGCAGTCCCGTTCTCAAGGGCTGGGCTTTGTCCTGAGAGCTTTGTTCAGAGCAGCACTGGGAGCGCTGGGGCTGCTCTCTGGAGCTAGGTGGGGGGCAAGGGTGGAAGCTGGAAATCTGATAAGAGACTCTTATAAAGTTTAGAGATGCTGAGAGCTTATTCTAGGGCCATGGGGGGGACCGTGTGTGCGTACATGTGAGAGGTGGCTTGGCATTCTGAACAGGGGGAGCGGGTGCATTCCCTTGCAGCAGAGGGAAGAAGAGGCATCCAGGTGACTCCGAGCTTGAGGTCTGAGGCTGACCTTTGCATTGCAGTCAGAGGACAGGTCAGCAGGGGCCACGGTTTCTCTGATGCCCCTCCAGATAGACAGTGGTCACCCCAGGGTCATCCCCAGAGCTGGGTCCTCAAGCAGCCTTAGGTTCTCATTGGGTTCCTCTCACCAAGCACCAAGCCCTCACTGTATCCAAGCCTGGCAGCGCTGACACCCCCTCAAGGAGGGGAAGGACAAAGGCTGTGCTCACCCAGGAAGCCCACAGATAGGGGAGGAAGCAGGGAGGTGATCTCTGACGTGTGGTTTTCTCCATTTTCAACAAAGCTACAATGAACGGGTATCACCTCTATAATCCGAGATAAGGGGCGTTTATATATTCTCAATTCTGACTTGCCCCAGGTTCCACTGGCTTCAAGTTGGCAAGTGGGGCCCCCCCTTGGGGTGGGGATGGTCAGGTTAGCTGAGTTTCTGGAAAAGCTGCTTCTTCCTCCGAAAGGAAGACAGCGGGGTGGGGGGGACATTCTTGAGAGCAGCTGGAATTTAGAGCTGCTCTAGAGACAAAATGCTGAGCCCCCCTTTCCTGGCCTTGCCTGGCCCCTCCAGGCTCCAGCCGGCTGCAGCATAAACATTCGTTAGCAGACACCACAGAGAATCCCATGGCAAGGTGGGCTGCCAGAAGCTGGGAACGCTAGGAGTGCCCAGGTCTGGGGTCTGATGGGTGAGACGCCCTTTACTCGGAGAAAGCACAGCTGAGGCCCCACCCTCGGCCAGGGGCCTGGTATCAGTGGACCGTGGATTGGGAAAGAAAGGGAATCTATACTCCAGCGCGCAGGCGCGCACACACACACACACACACACACACACACACACACACACACCATTACCAGAGGACAAAGCCTCATTGGCTCCCATGGGCACCTCACGGCTAGTCGAGGCAGGACCTATCCGGCCCAGCCCTCACCAAGGTGCCTGAGCACCAGCCTGAGGCCTTCCGACCAGGCCAACACTGAAAAGGCATCGGGAAGCAGCTAGGAAGCCCTCCAGTCCTACCTGAGACGCAGCCCCCCTCCCTCGGAATGTGCTAGAGTTGGGGAGGGGATACTTCCTCTGCAGACCTCATCTGGGATTAGGGCAGGGGCCTGCGGAGACCAGAACATCCAGCAAAGACATCAGCCCTAGCTCAGTAAACACACAGCTAGGGCCCCCGGCACACAGAAACCAAACAGACGCCTTCACACACAGAGATCAGTATCTGCGGTTTCTGAAGGAAGGGTTTGAGCTCAGGAAGGGGAGCGGGAGGCTTCAGGAACATAGAACTTGCCAGTTTTGCCAGGCCTGTTTTCCCTTGTCTTTCTCCTCCTCCTGACCACTGAGAAGCATTAAGCATCTACTAGGAGGGGCGCCTGGGTGGCTCAGTGGGTTAAGCCTCTGCCTTCAGCTCAGGTCGTGATCTCAGGGTCCTGGGATCGAGCCCCACATCAGGCTCTCTGCTCAGTGGGGAGCCTGCTTCCCCCTCTCTCTTTGCCTGCCTCTCTGCCTACTTGTGATCTCTCTCTCTATGTCAAATAAATAAATAAAATCTTTAAAAAAAAAAAAAAAAGCATCTACTAGGAGCCTAGCGAGATGAATCAGACAAACTCCTACCCTTGTAAGATGGGAGTGTCGAAACCTCCTCACCGAGAGGTTTCCAAGCGTGGCCCGCAAAGCCCACAGCACAGAGCAGCCGCTGACCAGCCACACACACACACACACACACACACGTGCAGTCATGTATACACACACACTTGCCCACACTCAACTCACTCATGCACACACGCTCGCACACCCTCACCTGCCCTCCACACTCACTGTTAGGTGTTCACATGCTCACACGCTCACTCACACCCTCAACGCTCATACACACGTGTGCACACTCACCCAGAGCAGCTCAGCCCTCCCTCGTGCTACATACATACATACATACTGCTTCCCATAAGATTTTGCTTAAGCAGAAGGTCTCCCTCTTTTAAACTCCCATAGCTGGTGCGTCAGCCCAACTCCCTCTGTCCGCAGATCAGAAAACTGAGACAGCAGCTGATACTCCACCTGCCCCCGCTCACACAGCTGGTTTCCCGCTGAACTTGGGCCCCACGGGCAGGTGTCCCGCATCCGGACTGTCTGCCCCTAAGGGAAGATCTGTGCTTACAGGAGAGTAAGGTAAACATCACAGGTTCCGGACAAGGGCAGATGTGCAGGCCAGGGTTAGAGAAGGATGCAAATCAGAGGGCTGCTGGGGCTCAGGGAAGGACAACGCCCAGAGGGAGGCCTGGGGTGAGCAGGGAGGGCCTCCTAGAGGAGGAGGGCTCTGAGTAGAGCCTGGGGCAAACCACCATAAACAGTGAAGGGAGTGAGCACACGGAGGTGGCAGATGGGCAGAAAGTCCCAGGAACAAAGGATCCAAATCTATCAAGTCCTTACTACAGGCCTGACTCTCTAAGTATGCTGACCTGTTTAAATCATCAGGGCTCCTATGCTGTAGACACTGTGGCCAATAACAACCTCCCCATTTCACTGACTAGGAAACTGAGGCCAACCGGCTTAAGCTTAGAGTTTGGTAAGTGGCAGAGCTGGGGTTTGAACCCAGGACACCTGGCCTATGACTCGTGGTCTAACCTCTGTGCCAAAGAAGGATGAGCGCAGTGGAGGCTGCAGAGCTGACTCAGTCAAGGAAGGACCTTGCAAACCAGGCTACCGGATTTCTTTCTTTTCTTTCTTTCTTTCTTTCTTTCTTTTTTTTTTTTTTTTTGGAACGCAGAAGCAAGGTGACACATGCCAAGTGTCAGATGAGTCAGACAGCCACCGCAGGATGCCCCGAAGCTGGGACACCAGGGCCATGGTCCCAGCTAAGCGTCCCCACACCCCCTTCATTCCTTCCCTCTGTCGCCCCTCTAATCCAAGCCTTATCACCTCAAGAGCCAGCAACAGCGGTGCCTCCCTCAGGGCTGATCTCCCGTGCCTCTCCCAGTACCAGGCTCCTCCGTCTCCAGCCAGCTTCCTTCAAGTCACTCTGCCCATGAACTGCAGTGGCCGCCAGCTCACAGCAATGACTCCCCGCCTGGGGTCCTTAGACCCCCTGCATGAGCATCACCAGAAGAGCTTGTTTAAAATGCTGATGCCTGGGTGCCCCCCGCCCCAGGGTTACTGAATCAAATCTCTGGCGGTGAGCCTACATTTTCAATAAGTACCCATCTTCTTTTCTTGTTAAGACTTTATTTATTTACTCGACAGAGAGAGACACAGCGAGAAAGGGAACATAAGCAGGGGGAGTGGGAGAGGGAGAAGCAGGCCTCCCGCTGAGCAGGGAGCCCAATGCAGGGCTGGATTGCAGGACCCCGGGATCATGACCTGAGCCAAAGGCAGACGCTTAATGACGAAGCCCTCCAGGCGCTCCCAGTCCACAGCTTCTATATGCTCATGGCTCTGAGGCTCACTGCAGCTTGAGAACCACTAGCGTCAGAATGAGAGTCATCGAACCGCCATGTTGGAACCGTGCAGGAGGCATGGGAAAGACACGAAGATAAATCAGCCTCAAGAGCCTAGACATGGCCAGCTTCCCTGCCAGCGAGGGAAGGCTATGCATAGCCAAGGCTCGGAAGGAAGAGATCCAATTCCAGGCCCGGCTTTGCTGCGTTCTATCTGGGTGACCTTGGGCTCAGGTGAACAAAGCCTCACCTTGTCCAACTGCCGAATTGTCAACAACCGTAAGGGTCTGAGATTTATTCTTTCGGCAAGCTGACAAGTTAGCCTGCCGCAGTTTTCTGGGTGCTGACAGACCAGAGATTCCTGGGTCGGAGACAAAGGATCTGATTACTCAAGGCACAGCAAGCAGCTGCAGTGTGGTGTTTGGGCTAACCCCTCTCACCCTGTCCGTCAGGGACCATGGGGTGATGCAAAGCTTGACCCAGCTGGTGCTCCATATGCCACGGGTTTTGATTCACAGGTGAAAAACCCCAAGCTTTGGGAAACCAGATCTTTTATAATGAGCAGCAAGCAGACCTGGGCGGTCTTCACTCCAGCGGGAAGCATCGTCATTATTACACGGAACAGCGGGAGATGCTCTCTCTGCCCTCCAAGGCAGTCAGCTCCTAAAACATTCTGGAGAAGACAGACCACATCGAAAGCCATTCAGCGCCCCTGGTCGCAAGGTGTACAGAATACATGGGACAGATCCGTGGATAACTGTCTCCCAACATAAATGGGAATTCTTATTGCATGGAGCTTAGAAGCTGTAAACCAGGTCACACAAGAGGAAGACACCCAGCCCAGGAGACATAATTACGGAAGAGATAAGGCAGGGGGGCAAGGCACCAGAGTCAAAGGTGGAAAGTGATAAGCAGGTAGCCTTTCACAACAGACCTTGCGGAAATGGAAATGACGATAGGGAAGGTATTTGCATCCTCCATCATGGGCCAAGGTTCAATATCCTTAACACATATAAAGACTTCCTACAAAGAACTGAATAAGAGATCCATAACCCCAGAGAGAAAGAGCAAAAAATAAAAGCAAACAGTTCCTAGGAAAGAATATACGAACGGGGGCGCCTGGGTGGCTCAGTGGGTTAAGCCACTGCCTTCGGCTCAGGTCATGATCTCAGGGTCCTGGGATCGAGTCCCGCATCGGGCTCTCTGCTCGGCAGGGAGCCTGCTTCCCTCTCTCTCTCTCTCTCTCTCTCTGCCTGCCTCTCTGTCTACTTGTGATCTTTCTCTGTCAAATAAATAAATAAAATCTTTAAAAAAAAAAAAAGAGAATATACGAACGGCATTTAGATATATGAAAGTGTCCCGCCTCCCAGTAAGAGAAATGCAAATTTAGACCATCCTAAAATCTCCTTTTTTACAGGTGTCAGATCCGCAAAGATAAAAAGGGTTGATATCTTACTGTTTGTTGAGAACAGGGGGAGCCAGATACCCACATGTTGTCGGTAGAGGTAAAATCAGGAGAACCTGCATGAACAATGATTGCCAATATCTATCAGGATTTTAAATCTCACGCTTTGTCCTGTCAACCTCTCTTACAGATGTTTTATCTTTCAGGTGTAGTTTTGCACACGTGCAAAGTGACACCACGTACCAGGATATTCATTGACATATTATTTGTAGTTGCGAGAGTGAAAACACCGATATATCCATCATAGGATGCCTCTTGTACAATAAGATATTGTGCAACCTCCAGAAAGAATGTGTCCAGCAGACTGATAGGAAAGATTTTTCAAAATATTTTATTAAATGAAAAAGTAAGCCTGCAAAGCCATGTGCATCAATGGCCACACCTTGTATGCGTGCTCCTGGGGAGAACATAGCCACAAACAGGTTTTTAAATGCAGGGATATGTTTAGAAAGACACCTAAGAAAGTGACAGCACAGGCTGCTCCTTGTAGCCGGAGCTGGAGCACAGGATTCACAGGAGGCAGGGAGATGACCCTCTCGTTGTAGATCCTTTTTGTCCTTTTACAATTTTGTATTCTACTGAGCGTGTGTTACCTCTTCCCAGAACTATGCATAAAATATATTTGTAAAATTTTTTAAAAAAGCAGACTTGAATGTTTGGATCTGCCAAGAAATGTGGAGGGGCTGGAACCCTGGGTCTGTACCTCACACAACCTCAAGCCTGCAGCCTCTCTAGGTCTCAGTGGCTGCTGGTGGCCTCTGCCCAGAGCCATGACTGGGGAAACATCATTTAGTCCTCCGTTCACTCATCTGGCCAGGCTTGTGCTCTGAGCCAGACCTGTACCAGGTATGGAACACAGAGGTGAGAGACCCAGGCCCAGCACCCAACCAGCTGCGCAGATAGTGGCCAAGGGGAAGGTGGGGTAGGAGAAATCTGTACAAACAACAAGGCAGAGGCTAAGTGGCATCGTGTGGCAGTTAAGATTAATGAGTGACCATGTAGTGAGACAGCAACAAGCGAGGCCTTTGAAACGAGCCACACTTTGGTTTCCTTAGCCTAGCCCAGTTATTAAATCTCCCCTATAAAATGAGGCCTGGATTTAATTCATGGATCCACTATTTATTTTTAAAGCCATGTCACTCAAGGCCAGTTACAGCCAATAAGATGAGTCTCAGAGGGTTTGTTGGGGAGAAGTCAAAACCGTGTGTCAAGAACAGTGCCCAGGGAGACACCCAGGTAGCTCAGTCGGTTAGGCAGCTGCCTTTGGCTCAGGTCATGATCTCAGGGTCCTGGGATCGAGCCCTGCTTCAGGCTCCTTGTTCAGCAGGGGGCCTGCTTCTCCCTCTGCCTGCTCTGCCTGCCGCTCGCCTGCTTGTGCTCTCTCTTTCTCTGACAAGTAAATAAATAAAATCTTAAAAAAAAAAAAAAAAAAAAAAAGGAGGAGGAGGAAGAAGAAGAACAGTGCCCAGCACACAGTAAGCCTTCAAGAGTCAACAGTGCTTACCCCTGGCAGGAAGACTGAAGGTGATGTGTCCATCATCCAGGCACTGGACGGCCACTCAGCAGGCACGGGCTATCATATAAGATCCCTTGGAAGCCGCTCACAGCTTCCATGCTTGGTGGAGAGGAGGTAAGGGGGAGGCAGCCTTCCCAAGAGCTGAGGCTTCAAGGTTGAGTAGTGGGGAAGGGGGAGGGGGTCTGCTAGAATGGTCTGGGCCTAACCAGTGAGCCAAAAGGGGAAGTTCAGGAGCAGGGAACAGTTCAGGGTGGCTGGGGAGTCAAGCTGGAGGAAATAATCAGAACTTGGAGGCTGGCGCAGGCCACGGAGGGGAAACAAGCCCAGATCCACCATTCGGAGCAGGAAGGGAGGATGAGAGGGAAGGAGTGGATGGTATGGATTCTGAGGAAGTCTGCAGTGGGAGTCACATGGGTGGGAGGGGGCAGGGCTAAATGGAGGACACCCCTGGGAAACAATTACCAGGATATGCTGGGCACCGTACCCGAAAAGAGCAGTGCTAAGTCCTGGAGGAACAGTCCTGCCCCAGACTCACCACCCTTCAGGGGCTAGTCGGCCTTGTCGCCTCGGAGGCAGGCTGGGTTTATTTAGACATGGAGTGGGCAATGGCCTTTCAGCTTCCCCAGGGCTGTTCCCCCAAATCACAGCTTCCTACAACCACACACCAGGAGCCGGCTGATGCCACTTCGGTCCTCAGGTCCCGGCCTCTGCTCAGGTTGTCCCCGCCATCTGCAGCGTCCCCTCCCTCAGCCCTCACACGTCTAAGCCCCACCCTGCCTCCAGCGCCACCTGCAGTCAGCAGAATAATGGCCCTCCAGAGACGCATGTCCCCAGAACACCTGAACACGCACCTTCTGTGGCAAAAAGGGACTTTGTAGATGCAATGAAGTTAAGGGTCTTGCGTTGGAGAGAATATCCTGGATTACCGGAGTGGGCTTGATGTAGCTGCCAGGGTCCTCATAAAAGGGAGGCAAGGTGGTCAAGGTCAGAGAGAGGAGATGGGACCATGGAAAAAGGGCAGAACGATGCACTTTGAAGGAGGAAGGGGCCACGAACCAAGGCATCCAGCAGCCTCTAAAAGCTAGAAAGGCAAGGAAAGGATTCTCCCCTAGAATCTCCAGAAGGAATACGTTTCTGCTGACATGACGACTTTGGCCCATAAGACCCATTTCAGACTTCTGCCCCCTACAACGATAAGACACCAAGCTGGTGCTGTTTTAAGTTACTAAGTTTGTGACAACTTGTAACAGCAACCAAAAGAAGCTTCTTCCTCAAAGCCACTGTGGTCCCCGGCCCCGTGCGGCCCAGGCCCAGCTCCTTCCCTCCTCCAGGCCTGTCTAGTGCTTTGTCTCTCCTGGGACTATCCTCTTCCCACCTGGGGAGCTTAGCTGGCTCTTGCTTCCTCCAGCCAGTGAGCAACTGGAGGGCAGAGCCTGGCTTATTCATCTGATGTTCCCATCATACTGATCATTCTCCAGGGTCCTTCCAGATCCATTCCCCCACCCTTCTGTGCCCTGCTCTGATGGAGGAAGGCTGGTCAGCCAATAGGAGGCAGCTGCAGGCGGTGGGGGGTATCTGTTAAGCGCCCTGGGCACCCCTCCCCACCACCACCCTCACCAGCGACCATCATACCGCACCCTCACTTATCCCTAAGCCTCCCGCTGTTACTCCCACTCCCCTCCCACCCTCCACGCCCCAGGTTCAGGCCCAACCCTGCTCCTGCTCACACTTACAAAATTTGTTCTTTCTGTAAAGTCCTTTCAGTTGATCTTGAGTGTCCGTAGTACCCTGCAGACACCCTGACCCAGGCAGGTGTGGCTAATGTCTGCTGCAACGGGCCTGATGTACTGTGGACACTGTCTCGGTCTGTCTGTCTTAGATGGGGACCCTCTGGGGGCTGGGAGAGGCCCACAGAGCTTTCTCCTCCAGCCCCAGCCACAGGGGCAGGAAGAAAGGCCTTAGCAAGGGTGAAGAGCAGGGGAGAGCAGGAGAGGGCAGGGAGCTGGGGGAGGACCCCAGTCACCACACAGGCCCACACTGAGAGTCCCAGACCACATTTTTCCTTTGGCCCATTCCCGAGGTGCACCATACAAGACAGGAGCTGGCAGTGTGGGCCAGACACAGGACCACACCCTCTCCTCCCGCTGCTGGGCGGCCACCCTCCCTGCCTGGTATCCTGGTGCCCGGTGCCGCCAGGCCTGGCCAGCCCCCACACTCCTTCCCCTTCACTCCGCAGCATCTGGGCTGGTGAGTGACTCACCCCGCTTCCCTCACACCCTGCCCTGCCCCTGACCCCAGCAAACCTGGCCCCTCTCAGCTCCACTGCCTCATGGCTCCAGCAATCTGAGCAATGCCTGCCCCACGCTCTGCACCCCAGAGTCCAGACCAGCACACCCTGCCTCAGAGAGGCACAGCAGGGCTCTGCCATTCCCAGCCTGGATCCCTAGGGAGAAAGCTATACAGAGGACAGGGCCTAGTGGCTGCGGTATTTACAACACTGGCCATCCTAGACCAGGTGCCTGGCTGCCTCTTTCCATCCTTATGTCCATTTCTTATTGCCACCTCCCAAGGGAAATGATGACCACCCATTCTACAGATGAGAAGAGGAGGTACAGAAAGGCTGAGTGACTTGCCCAAGGCCCCCTCAGCAGGTAGTAGTGGAGGGGACTTCAAAGCCCTCTCCCGCCGCAGCACACCTTCCCATTAACCCCGAGCCAAACTCACAGCAACCTGAGCGTGTAGGAAACGGGACTGGATTTCGAGTCTGAAGCTCTGGTTGGAAGCCAGCCTCCCCCTTATCAACTGGGGGGACCTGGCCAAGACCTCGGCCTCTCTGAAACTGTTTGCCATCCTAGTAACAGGGACAGTGGTCCTGCCTACCCACCTCCCTGGATGTGGGGAAACTCAACAAGAAGAGGTAGCTTCTGGAAAGTGCAGTTTCGAGGAGGGGTTCCAAGGTGGATTAGAGGTCTGGCATCTTGAGCCACGGAAAGACGTGTTGGTGTCCACTGTGGAGCCAGCCACAGCTTTGCACAGGGCAGGCTGCCGCCTTTGCAGGCTCCCCCACACTCTCCTCAGTCCGGCTGCCCGCCCTCTGTCCTCCCTCCGCCGAGCTTGCTCCGCCCCTGCAGCTGGCGCCCAGGGGCGGAGCAAGGAGAGGGCAGGGAGGTGGGGAAGGACCCCAGTCACCACGCAGGCCCACACTGAGAGTCCGGTGCCACAGCGGCCCCTAGAGGCCGCTCGGAGAAGCTGCCCTGCCACCAGGCGCGCTCCCTCCTGCCACCTGACCCCTCTTTGCGGACCCTTGACCCTGCTCATTTCTGAAGCGAGAAGAAGGACCAGAGGGGACCTATGTGGTTAAGGGCAGGCCCCACACTCCAGGCTACTCCCCGGCCTTTCTACGCACAACGAAAGGTCATTGAGCTGAGAGAGGTAACAGGAGAAGGAGTTCCAGGACGGCTGGAAGTCCAAGGATCTGGATTCCAGCTGTGCGACCCAGGGCATGCATCCTTCCTTCTCTGGGCAACAAACGAATGCAGGAGGCCATCTCTCTAAGGGAAGGTACTTCCCCTTATCTAACACTGAGTTTCCCCGTGTGTAAAATGGCCACAAGGGGCCGCTGCAGCCACAGCTGTGAAGGAAGCTGGCACCCACGTCTCCCCAGCCCAACTCCCTGCCCCTGGTGCCCCTCTGGCTTCAGCTCAGCTTCCCGCCTCCCAGTACCAGACCTGCCAGAATCACAGTGTGACCTGAATGGTTAAACACTTCCAGGAATAGGACAATCTTCCTAATCCAATTCTATTGGGAGTGGAATTAATTAGGACTCTTGGAGATCAACCCAAGGAAAGCAGGGCAGATAGGAGCCTATATCCAATGTGACCTAGAAACAGCCCTAAATCCTTTGCAAAGGGCTGAGACAGGATGCCAAAAGAAAAGCCACTAGTCATGGAATCCCATGTACTCGGGTTCAAATCCAGGAGGGTAGTGAGTTTCTCCATAGCTCTTGGTCTAAGACAACTCACTGAACCTCCCAGAACCGCTCAGTGGGAGTAGACACTCTGCGGGAGAGGTGGTGGGTCTATGTTTGGACCAAGGGACCCTCCACCAAGATCTCCTATCCCCCAGCATTTTCCCCACACAGTGGGAAATGTGGGCAATGGAGAAGCCTTCGAGTAATTTGACATTGGAAGATTGCACAGCCCAAACACAGGACCTTCAGTGGGCCCACTTCCCTGGCATGGTTTTCTAAACCTTTCATGATCCCTGAATCCTGCAAGTTTGTCCATCTCTGAATACTCCTTGTTGCTTTTTAGTAAGCCTTCCCTGGGTTGCCAAACTTTCGTCTGAAAATTCCAAAGCATCTCAGACATCAGCAAGAAGGGAAAGGAAAGGAACCAAGGGAAGAGAAAAGAGTATTTTGCTTTCCTGGTGTTCGGACCTAAGAGAAAACTAGAGCAGCATTCCCCTGTGGCAGAGGAGAGCTATGACATTGGAGAGAGAGGTGAGGCCTCACAGGAAGGAGAAAGCTTGGGAAATGAAGGTTTTCTGTGAAGTTAATGAGTTTCAGGGACACCTAGGTGGCTCAAATTAAGCATCTGCCTTCGGTTCAGGTCATGATCCCAAGGTCCTGGGATCATTTCCCACGTCCTCGTGCTCCTTGCAGTGGGAAGTCTGCTTCTCCCTCTGCCTACTGCTCCCCCTGCTCGTACGCTTGCTCTCTCTCTGTCAAATAAATAAATAAATAAAATCCTAAAAAAAAAAAAAAAGAAAGAAAGAAACTGATGAGTTTCAGAATCATTAATCAATAGAGCCAGGGGTTCCTGCATCTGTCACACTTGAGCACATGTGTTCAACAAGCCCAGAATTCAGCGTCCCCACCAACCCCCCTTGTCTCTCAGCAGCCCCTCCTCACACTCTGCCTTGGGAAGCGTGGTCTGGGTCCTCTCTTGTGCCACACTCAGTGCCATTTCCAGGCCTTGACAGGTGCAGGTCCCCCAGCCCAAAATATACCCTTCCACCCCAGCAAGCCCAGCACACCTCCATCAGCTACAACCTGGATAAACCCAATCATGCATCGGGTCCTAGCCCAGTATTTCCTCCATGGAATGTTCCAAGACTAGGTCAGGCACTCCCGCTATGTCCCAGAGCCCCACAGACTTCCCCCGGCAGGTTCTCAGCACGCTGCACGATGGCTGCTGGTCCTCACTGGTCTCCTCGACAAGACCCCACAGGGCAGAGCCTGTGTCTGCATGGGGCACTGTTGTAGCCCCAGCAATGAGTAGCATGCCAGGCGCAGAGCAGTCCTTCAATGAGCACCTGCTGAATGAAAGGGACAATGACTTGATAAAAGTAGATCGGGGCTCCGCTTGGGGCTCTCCATGAGCAGGGAGCCCGGAGGCGCCAACTTACTCTCCACCCCCACCTCACCTTTGGGTCTGTCACAAACTTGACACTCTCCTATGGGGTTTTTGTTTTCGTGCTTCTCTTCCCTGAGGTCCCCAACACATCTCAGCCATGCTGAGGGGAACCCATGAAAGGGATCATGTTCTGCTGGGTTTGGTCTGAGTCCAAGTGAAAATGGCATGTCCTTGATGCTTAGGGTGCTGGTGGCAGCAAAGATGGGTTCAGAGATTCCTGGGGGAGAGATTCCAGGAAGTTCAGGAAGATCAAAGCCACCCGGCAATGTATGAAGGTCAGAAGCAGGTACCGTTGGGGCAGAGGGATTCTTAGGCACCAACTGTTCCAGTAACTTCATCCCCTCACTCATTCCTTTAACAAGTTCAGACAAAATGCCCTCAGGGGGAAACTGAGACCAGAAACTACAGATCTCACTCTTGGTTGTTTGCACGGTTGTCTCAAAACATCGGAAGCCCATCTCTGACCTAAGAAAGTTCCAAAAATTGTTAGAGTCCTGGTGGGCAGTGCTGGGAAGGCAAGATTTGGAGCCAGGCCAACGTTGGTATATGTGACTTGGGCAAGTGACTCCACTTCTCTGAGCCTGTCTGCTCATTAACAAATGGAAGCAACAGTATCTCCTTCCCATGGCTGTTGTGAGAAATGAGGTGTTCTGAGAAACAGTGACACACTGTCCCGCACCTGTCACAGGAAGCTCCCCAGCCGCCATGGCCAGGCTTGTCCCTCTGTGGACCGAGCTCATGGCACCTTTCCACAATTTCCGACCCGCACATCTGCCTCCAGCATGAGACAGAGAGCCCCCCGGGGAAAGACACTGCATCCCTTCTCCCCCCAGTTTTGTTTCTTTCCGGGCCCAATGCAGAAAAGTCACCAGTAAATATTTGTGGAATGAAGGAAGAGATGAATGAAATGATTTGAAGAGGAGATGAAAATAGAGGCTCTAATGAGAGTCTCATAAAGAGGCAGCTTTGAGACTCCCACCCCTGCCTTGCTTTTCCTGACTAACTTTTTTTATATATATATTTATTTATTACTTTTTATTTTTTATTATATTTATTTATTTGACAGAGAGAGCAAGCATAGTGGGGAGGGGCAGAGGGAGAAGGAGAGAGAATCGCAAGCCAACAGTCCACTGAGCACAGGGCCCAACACGGGGTTCAACCTCACGACCTTGAGATCGTGACCTGAGCCGACATCATGAATCCAACGCTTAACCACCTGAGCCACCCAGGCACCCCTTTCCTCACTAACATCTAAGCTCACGCTGTAGCATGTGTCTTGGCTTGTACTTGGTGAATGTGTCCATCTCCTTGAACTTCCCCTTGGTTTCACAAGAATCCCCCCACAGTCCCAGTGGTCCCCAGCCTTGTAAGAGGAGCAGAGAAGGGAACATTGCTCCTGCCTGGGCCTGAGGTGGGGAGAGAACACCAGAGCCCCAAGCCATGAGGCCGGCAGCAGCCTCTACCCACAGGAGAGACTCGCAGGGGCAGGGGCCTCAGTGAGATCAAAGCTCTGGAGAGTTATGAGTCTTGGAACAAGAACCATTGGAGCCAAGAGGGATTTCCAGGCCATCCAGCCATCACTCCTCATTCCTCCGCCATCCGCTCATACACCTTCTTCCCTTTGGCAGGCACAGACCCAGGGCCTTCTCAGCAGGGGGGAAACTGAGGTCCCAGGAAAGAACCCACATGTGCAAGGTTGCCCATCTTCTCAGTTCTTTGTGCCATCACTGCTTCCCACACAGGGCATCTCTGACAAGCTTCTGCTTACTGGCGCTGCTTGCCTCTGCGTTCACAGGAGGCTCAATAATTATTTGAGGCGGGACAGGACGGGAAGAGCAGCAGCTTTGGAGCCAGGCCAAGCTGGATTTGAGGCTCAGTCACTTAGAAGCGGTGCCACCTCAGACAAGTTACCTGAGCTCTCTGAGCTAGAGTTTCTTCTTCTGTAAAATGGGCATAATCATCTCCACTTTGTTGGAACAGAGTTCTAGATTCACATCTTGGCTCCACCCCTTACAGGCTGTGCAATCTTTTTGGCAAGTCATTGACTCCCTCGAAACATGTTTCCTCCTGCATGAAACGAAAATACGAACGGCATCATGAGGTCGCTGTGAGGACTGAGGAAGGTCATATATATGAAGCGCTTAGCACGGCGCCTTGCCGATGGTTAAGAGCTTGATAAATATTTCTCCCTGCCCCTTTCTCTTGTTCTTGGTCTTTGTCACCCAGCTCCTTTGCAAAGGGATTCTCCACGTGGTGGCTGTGCCTCCCCAGTGCAGAAGCCAGAATTAGCCTTCCAGGCTCCCTGGCAGCTGGAACAAAGATGCATGACTCAAATCCATGGGTTGGGCGGGGGGGGGGGTCCACATTGACACCCCCCCAACCTAAACCTCTGGCCTAAGCCTGAAAACTGAGAGCTAATGACCTGAGGGAGGAGGTGTCCATGGGATCCGTTCTGGCAGGAGTGGCCACAGAGACCCCAGAGCAATAATGCCCGAGCCTTAGCGGTAGCACCAAGGAGAACATGCCACTGAACCTGGGCCCACAGACAGTGGCAAGCGTGGGACTTCCTCCAGCTGCACGACCTGCCAGCCTCCTTCTTTGGGAGTTCTTCCAGGGGATTCTCTGACATACCAACCATCCCTTAACAAACTGGCTTCAGAGTGTGACTTCCAATCTATGCAGGTAAAAACCCTGACTGATTCAGAATTAATTTTTTAAAAAGGGGGGGGTGGTTAGCCAGCAAAAGACTCCTAAGAAATCTCGGCTTGGGTGTCCGACTCACTTAGCATGCTCAGGCTGTCATACCGAAATACCACAGACTTGGCAGCCTCCACAACAGGAATTTATTTTCTCACATTTCTGGAAGCTAGACATCCGAAATTACGGTGTTGTAGGTTTAGCTTGTTCTGAGACCTCTCTCCTTGCTCGCAGATGGCCGCCTTTGCTCTGTGTCCTCCTGTGGTCTTTTCCTCTGTAAGTGCACAACCCTGCCATCCCCCTTGGTGTCCAGATTTCCTCTTCATATAAGCACACCAGTGAGAGTGGATTAGGGCCCACCATAATGGTTTCGCTTTAACTGAATCACCGCTTTAAAGACTCTATCTCCAAGTTCAGTCACCTCCTGAGGTAACAGGGGACAAGGTTTCAACATACAGATTTGAGGAGATACAACTCAGCCCATAATGGTGTCAACAGACCTTGTAATTCAGCGTGTCCCCCAATGACTCATCTTCCACCCCAGCTGGCCTCCAGTCAGAGACTTCCCATCTCAGTGGGGAACAATTCCTCTAATCTAGTTGCTCAGACCAAAGATTCAGAGACATCCTGGACTCCCTTCTTTTAAACCAGCATCAGTCATTCAAAAATCCTGTGGAAGCCACCTTCAAATTATATCCAGAACCAACGGACCTGACCATCTCCGCTGTGAGTGCCACAGTCTCTCACCTGCATTAGCTCCCTCCAGACTGGTCTCTCTGCTTCCACCCCTGGTCCCTTGACCACTTACCCAGCAATAGCCAAGGAGATCCTTTTAAGACATCATTTAGATGGTGCCACACCTCTACTGGGACCCCCGTGTGTTAGTCGTGCTCACCACGACGAACTGTAAGGACCTCGAAAACCTCACTGGCTTAACATGATGAATGTCTGTCACTTGCTCACATAAGGAACAACCAGGTTGGGCAGCTCTCCTGAAATCTCCCCTCCAAACGATGAACTCAGGCATCCAGGCTCCTTCTATCCTCTGCCATCTACCATCTTGGAGTCGTTTTCTGTCTTTTTTTTTTTTTAAGATTTTATTTATTTGAGAGAGAGAAAAAACACGAGCAGGGGGAGGGGGAGAGGGAGAAGCAGACTCCCCCCTGAGCAGGGAGACCAATCCGGGGCGTGATCCCAGGACCCTGGGATCATGACCGGCACTGAAGGCAGACAGACACTCAAACGACTGAGTGACCGAGGTGCCCCTGGACTCCTTTGCTTTCAACTGGGCCTTCAGGGGCTCCCCATTTCACTGAGCATCAAAGCCAAGTTGTTCAGAGTGACCCCACAAAGCTCTCTGTGATATAGCCATGCCTTACCTCTCTGACCCCCATCTGCCACTGCTGATTTCCTCACTTGCTCTTTTCCAACTACACTGGACTCCTTACTCATCTTTAAACATGCTGAATATGTTCCTTCTGACCTTAGGGTCTTAACACACCCATGCCCTGTGCCCAGATTGATCTGCTTGCCTATCTCCCTCACTCTGTCAGGTCATTACTTGTATTTTAGCTTCTCAATGACCCCAACCTTGGCCACCCTATTTGACCTTGCCATCCTTCCCTCCCTACCACAACACTCCAATCCCCCTCACCATTCCCTACTTCTGTCTGCACTTACCACCATAAAATATATCATAATAATTGATCTATGTATTACATTTGTTATTTTCCCCTCCCCCTACCTATAATGTAAGCTCTGGGTAGGCAGGAATCGTTGCCTCTTTTGTTCACTGAACAGTGACTGGCGTAGAAGGAACATAATGCAACTTTACCCCATAAGGGTTGTTGAAGGGAATGACATGAGAATCAGGATGGTTATCTGGTCCACATGGGCCAGTGTAAGTCTAATATTATTAAAATATGGAGCTCTGGAAGCCCAAAATAGGCAGTGATGAGATAGGAGTTGTCTAGTTTCTTCTAACAATACTAGAGAGATTAAAGAAAGAGTAATATGCTCAGATTCCTAAGTTCTGGACTTTATGGGCAATCAGGAGACCAGGGACTTTCCATGGCTACACTAAAAAGGTCTATTATTCCCTGTACTTACCAGGCTAGAGTAGGTAAGAGTTCATCTCAAAGGAATTCCCCAAGTTGCTAAGTCACAGCACCAGTTGAAATCACAACCTTGCCAAGTCTCCTACATAAAAATTAGACTGTTGCTCTGGAAATAGGAGCACTCACAAAATTGGAATGGGCTTATATGAAAGGATTTCATTGACTTACAATATCCCAAACTCCAAGTTATCCTCACACTCCATGCTACCACTCTTTACTGCCTCCAAAATTATAAATAAGCCAGATCTCTGGAAAAGAAGGTACATCATAAAGTCAAAGCTTAGAGAGAAAAGGTTACCCACCAGGAGAATTTCAAGATGTTGCCAATCTGTATCAGCAGAAATGAGAAGACTTGGGTTTGAGAGTTAATTTTCATTTTTAATCAGGCTGAGCTGACTAATATGGAAGCATTCACCAGAGATTCACAGCTCAACTACTAGCTTGAGTATCTGGGAGTAGGTCTAAATATTTGCTCAGTTGGGTGGCAGATACCGAACTCAGTGGTGACCTATACAAAATAAAATTGAGTTTCCAGAAAATTCCTGCTTTAATAAAGAAGAAAAAATGCAACCAGTTAGGGAAACAGGAATGTTGGAGTGGAGTTATCATGTGGAACCCACTTAACAATTCTCCAACTACGAGAGCCCAGAAGACACTGTGTAGACTCTGGCAATTAAGAAATACCTAGACAAGAGGGAACACAGAATCTCTGAAAAGCACAGTAGCAGTATTCTCTGAGGATGTGGATGAGAGATGCTACCACTGAATGAAGATCCCTATTTTGATAACAATGGAATTCTAAGTGTCAGAGGACAAATAGGGGAATTTTAATGCTGGAGGGTTAGAATAGTAGGTAGGACGATAAAAATCTGTAGGGATCTATGATTATGGTCAGTTGGTCATGGGTGTCTAAGACCAAAATATATGAGCAGCCCACCAGGGTCCTGATTCAGTCAAGATTCCATTTTAAGTAACAGAAACAAACTTCACCTTTTTTAACAGAACGGAATTTAATACAGAGCATTAGTTGCTTACAAAATCATAAGAAGACTGGAGAAGCAGACTCTAGATTGGGCCTCAAGGAATACCTCCCAGGTTAACATCACAGAACCAGTGCCCAAGGGAACTCCTGGTATGTCACAATCAGAAAGCTTGGGAATCTGTAAGCCAGAACTGGATCTGTTGACCCCAGAACCATATAGTACCTAGTAGATCTATACCAGCAAAAACATTACCTACTCTGGACCTCTCCCCACTCGACTCATGTCCCACTGAAGCATACGTGACTGGGAAAATTTAAATTGCACCTACAGCCATAGCTGTAAGGGAGTCTGGGAAAGCCAGGTCTAAGATTACCAGGCTTTAGAGTACAGAAATGCTCCTAGAAGGATGTGTGACCAATATAAGCAAGTGGGTCTTCCATATGTGCCCCCAATTCCCTATCCCACACTCCAAAAAGAAAACTTTGGGTCAAAAAGAGGCCTGTCTTAACCCCATGATAGAGAATGACCGACTCATAATTCCAAAACCAGAACTAGCTCAGGGATGCAGAGGACTTTGAATAAAGGGAAGTCCAGGTATCCTTGAGGAAGGTCTTTGCAATAACATCATAAGCGCATAGTGTATGTCTACTTCCAATCTTCCCCACAGGAACCTGTGGGCATTTACAAGAGTAGCCATATATTGGGGGAAGAGAAATACCCAGACCTTCGTGGATTATTGGACACTAACTCCACACTAACTTTAATTTCTGAAAATTGGAGGTTAGCATAAAAACTCTGTGGTTTACCAGTTAGACTGGAAGATAATGTGGGTATATGTTATATCATTTTGATTACTGTTCTTTTCCAGGTACATCCAAAAACTACATTTCCCAGCCTCCTTTGCCACTAAAATGAGGTTCTGTACCATGTGAGCCTTAATTTAGAAGGGAAGTATCTGAGGAAATGGGCTCCACTTGGGGCAGCCAGTTTGCTGGTGTGATGACAGAGACAACATGGTTCTGAGGTCTTAGCTGTGGATGCTGTTTCTTAATTCAGCTGGCCACATCCTGACTTGGAAACTTCCTACTCATGGAGAGGCAGCAACTCCCTTGGCAGACCCATTCTGATGTGTCATTTGGGGAGATGTTAGAAATTCAGTCTCAATTTTGTTTCTCCAGCCCTCCTAATGACTTTTCAAGTTATCTAGAACTCTTATAAATCCCTTACTTGTTAAAATAGGAGGAGGAAGAGTAGCTTTTGTTGGTTGCAACTGAGAATCTGACCAGTACAAAAGATCAGATAGCAAAAGAGTTTTGATTTAAGTCTGCTTCTTGTGAGCCCAGTAGTACACGGGATCTATCCTGTTGTTATTTCCTAATGTCTGAAGCAGAATCAATATAGTCAGTAAATGGCTCTCTGATTCATACAGTAAGGATTATTGTGGTAAGAAGAACCAATAATGCTACACTATACCACTAGGAGAATGACAGAGATTAGTGCCACTGAAAAGATTTGATAAATTCAGCATTGTAGACTCTGATCTCTTCCCAACTAACTTGCCATTTTCCCTGTGTAGAATACAGACAGTTGTTAGGGAATGATTACTTTATAATTTAACACATAGGTATTCCAATAGCAATCATTGATCCAGATTTGGTCTACTTACTAAAACAGACCACCATCATCCCTGGACTCTGATGTGGAAAACTCTTTTTTCTTTACCCTAATAAGCAAAGAATAACAGAAAATGTTTGCTTTCAGCTACAGAGAAAGCAGTACTTCATTCCCAGGATATTCAGAGAATCAGACTTGGGGTATAGGCAACCAGAAACATTGCCCAAATCACTCTAAAGGATTGTGCCAAGAAAACACTACTGCCATTGCTACTGGGCACAGAATTGCAGCTCAAACAGTTGATGTTGGGCACTGAATATCCCTGCAGAGCCACCATTTCTGTGGCCCCAATAAACCATGTGTCTCTGCATCAGCTCTGTTCCTGCCATATTAGATTCTACCCAGCGCTTCCTTCACATTCAAGTCAATCTTGTGTGGGAACACCTGATTGGCAGAGCTGTGTCACATGCTCATGCCCTTGCTGCAAGGGAGTTTGGGAAAACAAGTTTCTGGCTTTTCCCTTGGGGAGCCTCAGACTCAAGATGGGCAGTTCTCCAAGTGGAGGTAGAAAGAAGATATAAAGTGGTAGGAGAGGAAGACATCTAGGAGCAGGAAGAGAACAAGGAAACAGAGTAACCAGCTGCACAGTAAGGGGTGGAGTCCTAGCAAAAGAATCACAAACTCTCACTGCTCCTGCAACCAGCTAGAGCCATCTTGGACCCAGAGATACCATTCAGCTTCCATCTTCATAAACCCCAGGATCTTGACTTTTCCTGAGCTTCTGTGCCATTGGTGTCCTATGTTTACCTTTATGTAACCTCTCCCCCAATAATTTGGCCAATCGTGGCAAACTGTGTTTTCCAAAGATCAATATATCCCCTTCTACATGCTGATCTTCCCTGTGATATTGACAGTCCTCCATCTTGAGATGGAGTTTATACTTGTTTTCCATTTCTGCTTAACAAATTACTGCAAATGTAGAAGCTTAAAGCAGCACCCATATATTAGATCACAGCTCTGCAGGTGTGGCTGGTTCTCTACAAAGAATATCACCAGGCTGAAATCAAGGTATCGACCAGTCTGAGTTCTCATTTGGAGAATCCAATGAGAAATCCGGAGGGCAGAGATCCCCTTTTTCTTGGTGGCTTTCAGCTCCTTGAGGCCACCCACATTTCTTGCCACATGCACCTTTCATCTTCATGCCACCAGTGGCATGTCAAAATCTTGTGCTTCAAATCTCAGACTTCCTCTTCTATGACAAGCCAGAGAAAACTCTTTCCTTTTAAAAAGCTTATGTGGGGGATGCCTGGGTGGCTCAGTTGGTTAAGTGTCTGCTTTCGGCTCAGGTCATGATCCCAAGGTCTTGGGATCAAGTCCTACAGAGTGTTCCTTGCTTGGTGGGGAGCCTGCTTCTCCCTCTGCCTGCTACTCCTCCTGCTTGTGCCCTCTCTCTCTCTCTCTCTCTCTCTGAAAAATAAATAAATAAGTCTTTAAAAAATAAAAAAAAAATTTTAAAATTAAAAAAATAAAAAGCTTATGTGACTATGTCAGGCCCACCAGATAATCTGTCTTAAGGTCAACACATTAGAAACATTAATTACTTCTCCAAAATCCCTTCGCAGCAGTACCTAGATCCGTGTTTGTTTGAATAACTGGGGTCATCTTAGAATCCTTCCCACTGCAAGGTCTATGCTTCCTCTCTTGGATCTGAGCAGGTCCATGACTACAGCAGAAAGGACATAACATGACTTCTAAGTCTAGAGAGTAAAGCAAAACAGCTTCTTCCCAGCTCTAGCATAGAAGAAGTCTGGCTACCCCAAAGCTGCCCTGCTGGAGGGATCACATTGAGAATCTCCATACAAAACTGCTAAGGAGCCCCTGTGGGGCCAGCCCCACATCTGAGTCTTTCTAGCCCAGGGGCCAGACATATGAGCAAGACTTCAAATGACTCCAGCCCTGAGCCTGTAAGCCACAGTGACAAGTGGAGATGAGGTGAGCTGTCCCCACCAAGCCCTCAAACAAATGTAATTCTTTTAAGCCTCCAAACTTTGGGAAGGTTTGATAAGCAGCTGTAATATCTGAAACATGGGCTG
The DNA here is from genome assembly GCF_002288905.1 of Enhydra lutris kenyoni. Taxonomy (NCBI): domain Eukaryota; kingdom Metazoa; phylum Chordata; class Mammalia; order Carnivora; family Mustelidae; genus Enhydra; species Enhydra lutris. The sequence continues at coordinate 26,439,173 of NW_019154110.1, forward strand.
AGAGTCCATCTGTCCATAGTTAGAACAAGGAGTTTTGTATCAGGCCCAGTCAGAATCCCTGGAGAACATTGTTGGCTGTTGTCTTGTGGAATATTCCTTACTGTGCCTTGGAGCACTTTATTTGCACTGTATTTGTTACCATCTGTGAAATCTTCCAAAGCAAAATCACATTGTTTTTGTCCTGTTTCCCTCTGTACCTAACACATGACCTGCTAATAGACTATGGCACACCATTTGCACAAACTGGCCTCAATTATGGCCCTTCCTATATCCATGTCCTTGCCATGTGACTTTGTAGCTCCCACCATCAAGAAGAGTCTATTTCCCCTGCTCTTGAATCTGGCAAGGTTGGGACTTGCTTTGGACAGTAAGATGCGGCCAAAGTGATTACTCTGAGCCTAAGCCTCAAGAGGTCTTGCATCTTCTACTCACTCCCTTGGGACACTTGCTAGGGGTAGCCAGCTGGAGGATGAGAGTCATGTGTCTCATTCATCCCCCAACACCCCAACAGCACGTAGCCAAGCCCCAGAGGCAGAGCCACTGGCCAAATTATAGCTGACCATAGATGCATGAAGGAAAATAGAACTGCCAGTCTAAACTGCCAACTGCAAAATCATGAGCTAAATAAATGGTTGTCATCTGAATTCACTAAATTATGGGTTGTTTTGTTACAAGCAAAGGTCAACTTACAGAAAACCCAACCAACACTTTTCAAAGTGGATTCAGTGGGTTCTCCCTTCACCTCCTTTCTGCTCTTTTTTAATCCCAAAGAACAAATCAGTCAAAGCCCAAGTTTTATTTGCAGTAGGAATGCTTTATTAGGAACTTGAAATCAGGCAGGGAGTGGGATCACCCCGAGACCAGACAGTGGAAGAGAGGTCTCCCCAACCCTCCCAAGGGAGGGAGTCAATGGGCAGACAGAGACCCACTCAGGGCAGTCCCAAATGAGCTCTGGGGCTCGTAGCCAGCTGTGCCTGATGCCAGAAGACAATGAGCAGGCTTCATTGGGAGGCTGCCTGTCTGGAGGACACTCAGCTGGGGCAGGGCCAGGAATGTTTACAGGAGCTCTAATATTGATTCTGGTAGCCTGTGGAGAGAGGAAGAGAGGTAAGAGTGTGAAGAGAGAACTTAGAAGATGAGAAAGAGAATGAGACTTAAAGAAAGAAGGGCACACTGGGAGCAAGGAGACTGGAGCTTGAAGAGCTGGAAGAACCCGGGGGTCCCAGTGGCCCCCATCTAATTCCTAAACCTCTCCTGCAGCGGCCCTAACATATACTCTCTCATTTCTTTTTTTTTTTTTTTTAAGATTCTATTTATTTGATAGAGAGAGAGAGCACAAGCAGAGGGAGCAGCAGATGGAGAGGAAGAAGCAGGCTCCCCACTGAGCAGGGAGCCTGATGTGGGGCTCAATCTCAGGACCCAGAGATCATGACCTGAGCCAAAGGCAGATGCTTAACTGACTGAGCCACCCAGTCTCAGCCCCGATACCCTTCCATTTCTGAGGATGAAGGCTCATGAGCCTGACCCTTTCTCCACTCAACAGCTATATTAGTAAATTTCTTATATACTGAGGCAAGGCCTCAACCACATCCATGGCCCTGCAGTGCCACTTAACACACAAAACCACATCAGACACCCTAGAGAAGGAGAGCTCCCACACACCTCAAGGCTTCTCTGAGCTAAACATTCCCAGTTGTGTTACCCAGGCTTTTACTACAATTTCATATTAAATTTTTATTTTATAAAATTCAACATACAAGAGGGGAAACTTTCTCTGACCTGGAGACCACTTGACTGTGTGATTCTTCTACATTTAGATTATTATGTTCAGTATCTGCTTTTTTAGATGGTTGCACCATATAACAGACTTGTATGAGCCAACCATTGGCTACAACACCTGAACCTCTTTTCTACCTGAACTAATGCTAATCCAGGTCTCCCCACCCTCATGATGATTAAAAGTACTGGCTGTAGAGACCCACAGAGCTGAGTCCCTCAATTGTTAGTTGTATGACCTTGAATAAGCTACATATCTTCTCTGAACCTCATTTTCCTTATCTCTAAAACAGGTAAAACAATACCCACCTCATAGGGTGTGGTGGGAAATATATAAGATAATGCACACTTTCCAACCCATCTCCTATGCTATTGAGACTCAGAACATGTGTAGATTTGGTCCTAGCCTCACCCAAAACTCTATCAAAATTAATGAATGACAATTCAGAAACAAGGGCAAATGTATTACACCTCATTAGAGTGTATACACCTCCCTAAAATCTAGTTCTGTTCAGAATACTCATTTCCCAGAAAGCTCAAAGATACTCAAAAAGGGGTGGTTAACTTGACAGCTTAAAACCTATGCCCCCCTGACCTCACAAGCTAGAGTTGTCCCTTACCTTGTTTATCATCACATTCACCAGATTTGGAGGAAGAGGACTGGGACTGAGATGATCTTCCACTTCCTTTGGATCCACTGCCTTCTTCATAGCCACTACCACTTCCTCCTCCAGAGCTACTGCCTCCACCATAGCTGCCTCTACTTCCTCCTCCAGAGCTACTTCCTCCACCATAGCTGCCTCCACTTCCTCCTCCATAGCTGCCACCACTTCCTCCCCAGGATCCTCTTCCATGACTGCCTCCACTTCCACCTTGATATCTATTTTTGCCACCTCCAAAGTGGCTTCGTCCAGATTCATGAGATTCACTGGGAAGGAAAGATAACACAGAGAGAAAAATTAGTGACCCCACATACATATTTAAGGATGGACCTGGACAGAGTCAAGACCCAAATATGAGACTTCCTAAGGTTTCCTTCTGCAAAGCAGAGGACAGGCCGGGCTGGCATCACAACTTGAAGAGAGAGCCTCTCTCTCCCTGGAGCAAGGACTAGTCCTTTCTCTCATCTTTACCAACCTCCTTTCCCAAAACCCAAATGCCTTGAGGTTCCTCTACAGAATGAAGAAGTCCTCAACCCATCAGACCCTTGTGTACAGGAACTTCCCCAGCTGCCTCTATCTAGAGGGACAGATGTAGTGTCAGGAGCATAGAAATTCCTAGGGATTCCATGGAGTCCCGGGGAACTTACAAGTCCTCCTGGCCACCCTCAAGGAGGATGCGGTAGGTCTTAATTTCCTGTTCCAGCCGTGTCTTAATGCAGAGCAGAAGGCTGTATTCTTGATTCTGGCATTCAATCTCTTGCCGGATCTCAGTGAGCTGGCCCTCCAGGTTACTGATCTGCCCCTGCAACTGCTGCAGCTGGCCACAGTAGCGGTTTTTGGTGTCTTCCAAGGACTTCTCCAGGGCCGATTTCTAGGAGGCAGAAGGAGGCTGTAAGAGGGATGCTACATCATAGTTCCTCCCCTTCACTCCAGGGATCATGCCAAGCCTTCAGTGCTTCACCCTGACAGAGGATCTAGAGCAGAACCACCAACCTTGCTGAGCTGAGACTGCAGCTCAATGTCCATCTCCTGAATGCTGCGCTGGAGCTGGGTCACCTCCTTGTGGTTGGACTCCATCTCCTGGCCACTGGTCATCACCTCGTGCTCCATCTGGCTCATCTAAAATCCAAGAGCTCAATGAGAACCAGGCTGGACCAGAGACTTCCAGGGGCAAGGTTCTGTGCCCACCCCCCATCAGGACCTTTACCTCTGGGGCCAGGAGTGAACCAAAAACAAAGACAAGTAATCCTGAGTTCTGGGTCTGCTAGCCAGCCAGGGTAATCAAATTCCCCCAACTGAACATTCCCTCTCAGCAAGGCTTCAAGGCTCTTCACACTTGTCCCCAAACCACCTTTCTAACCTTATTTCAAACTGACCCCCAAACACACACACACACTATAGATATGCTCTTGTGTGCCAGGGTCTATGCTAAGCACTGGAGGACCAAGGAGGAAGGGAGTCATCAGAGAGCTCAGTGTGGCATGAGAGGCATACTATGTACCTCTACGAGATTCTGAGGGCACATAGCCTTACATGAGTTCTTCATGCTCTGCCTGGTTCACATATGTAATAAACCATGAGCTTCTTGAGGGCAGCAGTCTTATCTGGCTCATCTCTGAGACATCAGGACTTCACATAAAACCTGCTACTGACAAGCTACCCAATAATTGTGTTTGTGGTTTAATGAATGAAGATGGATAGGTGACAGCTGAACTAAGAGATGGAGGGGTGGGCGAATAGAGAGATGGGGTGGAGGAGTGGAGGGATCCGTGGAAGAGAGAGAGAGATTGAATGGACAGCCCACTCTGCTCACCTGAGTCTCATATTGCATTTCAATGTCCTTGCGGTTCTTAGCACTGATCCGCTCATACTCCTCACGCATGTCATTGAGGATCTTGGTGAGATCTTTGCCAGGAGCAGCATTTATCTCCACACTGACATCTCCAGAGTTCTGCCCAGTCAGCTGATTCATCTCCTGCCAGGAACAAAGGAGATGTGAAGTCAAGGGGTGAGATCCTCTCCACCAACTTATAGCCTTCACCTTCTCTCTCCCCAGAGGTTCAAAAAGGAGGCACAGTTGTGAAGGCAAAGCACAACTACCATCATAGGCAGTGCAAAGGAGGCGCTGGAAGTGTCCTCATATGTCAGGGAGAGGGTGTCTCCCAAGCAGTGCCCCATAGCTGTCCCCTCACTGTCTCTGCATTTCTGTTCCTCCCTCTCCTCAATAAGCCACAAGTACCCAGCACCGTACCTCCTCATGATTCTTCTTGAGGGCCATCATTTCCTCCTGCAGAGATTCATACTGCATCTCCATGTCAGACTTTTGCATGGTCAGATCATCAAGCACCTTCCGCAAGCCATTGATGTCAGCATCCACTCCTTGTCGTAGGCTGTTCTCCATCTCATACCTGCACACCAGCCACAGTAGGGAATGAGGGCACCTGTCCCTATAGGGACCTTCAGAGCACTACAGGGTGGGGAAAGACTGATGACAGCAGAGGGAGTGGGAGCAGAACTCACTTCATCCTGAAGTCATCCAGTGTCATGCGAGTGTTGTCAAGATCCAAGAGAGTCTTATTACTGTTCACTGTGATGTTCACAATCTAAAAAAAAAGAGGAGATGGCATGGAACTCATGCTCCCCTGCTATGATTCCCTGCTGGGAGGGCAAGAAGCCAGGCAAATCTGTAAGAGATGAGGACTCCATCCCGGAAGATGCTTAAGAGGTAGAAGGAGCTTCCAACAGCTGGTACGACCCACAGAACTCTCATGGGCTTCAGCAAGGATGTTCAGTGTGGCATTCATTCATTCATTCATTCACTCAACAAATATTTAAAGATCTATTACAAAAGACACTGTGGAGTTTAGAGATCAATGAGATATTGCTCCTCAAGGAGCCCACAGTCAACTACCACATCCAAAGTTATCATAGAAGAACTCAAGGAAAGGAAAGATGACATATGGCTATAGGAGATCAAGAAAGATTTCAGGAAGGAGGTGACAACTGAATTTGTCCCTGTGCATCTAAGATTCCACATGGATAAATAGATGGAATAGGTTTGGGGTAGAAGAAACAGCATATCTAGAGGCTGTTTATCAGAATTTGTAAAGGCAAGGGGAACAGGTGGGAACAGCAAATTGGCTAGACTGTGAGCTCCTCAAGACAGAGACCAAGTCTGCTACATCACTATGTCTGCCAAGGGCAACACTGAGGGTAGTCATTCATTAAATTGACTGAATGAATAAATGGATAGATGGACATTTGGATGGATGGATGAGTGGATAGACGGATGGATGGTGGGAGGGTGGGCAGATGGGAGAAACATGGGGGAGAATGGAAGAGTGGATAGATTACTTCTATCCCCAGAGTTCTAGATCCTGTTCATCACGTAAACAACTAGCATGTGTACCTGGAAAGATTGAGACAAGCCTCTATAGAGGTCCAGGAGAAGTAGGAAGGAAGAAATACAGCTTCTAATTTCCCAAACTAGAAAGCTCTAAATTCTCAGAGAGTGAGGGGAGAGGCAGGCACAGATTTTCTCCTCTCTTGAGCCATATGACCTACCTGTTTGGGGGCAGTAGCATTCTTACCTGTTTTTCATGTGATTATAGAAGTTTCAAATCAACAAGGACCTAAGAGCTGGTCTGCCCATCCTCTGCATTAAATACATAGAACAGGTGCAGAGAGGGCATCAGGTTTCCCAGGATCACACAGTGAATTGATGGCAGACCCAGGACTGCATCAGTGGCTCTCACCAGAGCGCCTCCATCTCTGTGCTCCCTCCACACTGCCTCTTCATTTCCAATATGGCCAGGCCAGGAGGAGACCCCCTACATCCAGTCCCAGGTTCACCCATGTTCATCTAAGCCTCTTTTCTGCTCTGTTCAGACTCTGAAAGTGAGGAACATGATGGTGAAAGCCCAGAGCCCAGGCCAAAATCCCAGCCCTGGTACCATCAAGAACCAAACATTTTGTTTTTGATGAAAGCATAATGTTTCTTAAAAGATGGATTCCCTGTTACCTAAGCCTGGGGTCTAACATCTGACCTTTTTGAAAGATGAAGCATGTGAGTGTGTGTGTGTGTGTGAGAGAGAGAGAGAGAGAGAGAGAGAGAGAGAGAGATACAGAGAGACCAGGAGAGAGGGAAGAGAGTTTCCCCACTTACCTGGTTCTTGAGGTCTTCGATAGTGTCATAGTAGGGCGAGTAGTCCCTGTGGAAGGTCCTAGGTCCCTGCTTGTCATACCATTCCCGGATCTTATTCTCCAGTTCCTTGTTGGCATTCTCCAGTGCCTGCACTTTATCCAAGTAGGAGGCCAGCCGGGAATTGAGGTCCTGCATGGCGGTCTTCTCATCAGCACCCAGAATACCACCGGCACCACTGTCAAAGCCACTGCCAAACCCCCCAAAACCTCCTCCAGAACCACCTCCAAAGCCTCCTCCAGAGCCACCACCAAAGCCTCCTCCAGAAACACCGCCAAAACCTCCTCCAGAAACACCTCCAAAACCTCCTCCAGAAATACCTCCAAAACCTCCCCCAGAACTACCACCAAAGCCCCCAGAGCCCCCAAAGCATCCTCCAGAACCACCACCAAAGCCCCTAGAACGTCCACCAAAGCTACCAGCACTAAAGCCTCCCCCAGACATCCCACCGTAGCTGGAGCCAAAACTGCCAGCACCTCCCCTCCCACAGGCCCCAGAGCTCCTGGCTCCATAGCTACTGGAAGAGCTGAACCGGCCCCCTCCTCCACCAGCTCCCGAGCCGCTCATGCGGCTGAAGGAGGACATCATGCTGCCCCCGCTGCCCCCAGAGCTGCTGCGGCTCCACGGGGAGGACATGAACTGTCTGCAACTCATGGCTGGCTCGTCGAGTAGGAAGAAGTTGTTGGAGCGCTGCTAGCTCCCGAGTGCAGGGTACCAAGCCATCCCCAGGCCTTCCTACTTATACCCCCAGCTGAAGGTGGCACGCCTAGGTGTGCCCTCTGTCTGCACCAGCCTCCCCCTTCGGACATGAAGGAGGTCTGGGATCAGGAGAAGGCAGGGCTGCCCCAGGCTCAGCGTCCTTTGTTGACTGCCCAGAGGCAGCCCAGCCTCTCTCCATTGTGTGGGGTAATTTGGTGATATTAGGCTGTCAGGGGTGCCATAAATCAGCTCTGCTGCCAAGGGGGTGACCTAGATCTTGGGGTTTGGTCTCTGGCCGGCCTGACAGCGGGTCTGAGGCTTAGCCCCTCTGGGAGGGAAACTCCCAGGAGCAGAGTCACCTCCCACATTGATGATTATCACTGTCTGCACCCGTCCCTGCTCCCAACTTAGTGCCCACTGTGTGGGTGGTAGGACTGGGGTACCAAGGAGTTGTACCCTGCCCGCAGAGAGCAGCCAGTGAGGGCGAGAAGACCAGCCCCGCCCTCTCAGAGCCCCGGTCTGATGGGGAGCCCAGTCCTTGCTCCCAGAGACTCCAGTCTGATGAAGGAGACAAGTGGCATGGCAGAGAGGCCAAGACTGTGACAAAGCAACATGACCACCAGCACTCGGAAATGGCAACCGGGGCTCACACAAAAGACGCAGGAGAAGGACCAAATACATAAAACGGTGCTGGTGCTGGCTGACCTTTGAGGACGAAGGCAAGGGGCTCGACTGTCCTGGTCCTCCAGCAGGGCCCAGCAGGGGCTATGGAATAGATATTGGTTGATTGCCTAGCCCATACTGAGCACTGGGAGGGATACAGAGATGTGTGGCTTTTCCAGCCCTCCTGGAACTTGCAAGCCCCCTACTCCGGCCAGAAAGTGAGAAGCATGTTCTGGTGAGCAAGACCAGAAGACAGAGATAAGGAAGGTGGGGGGCTCTGGTGCCAGACTACCTGAGTCAACCCCAGCTCCCCACTCACAAGCTGTGTGACTCTGGCAAGTTATGTATGTGCTCCGTGCCTCTGCTCCCTCCTCTGTAAAAGGATGTTGTTAATGGGGTGCCCGTTTCCTAGGTAGAGACCCATGAGAAGTGCTCGAGAAACGGTGTGACTGCCTCTGGTCATTCAACCCCAGCAGCCCTCTGGACTCTGCCCTCACCTGGATCTTTGCCATCCACTCATAGCTCCTCTCCCTGCCTCTCTCAGTCCTGACTCCTCCTCCACACAGCAGCCGGAGTGGTCTTTCCAAACCCAGACTTGACCATATCACTCCAGTCACTTCCCTTCACCTCCAAGATAAGGTCCACCTTCCTGGCACTCAAGGCTCATACTGATCTTTCCATCCCAGCCTTATCCGCCATCGTTCCCCAGACCCCCTAACCAAATCCTGCAATGCTCCCTAATGCCCCTCAAACCTCAGATAATGCTCAGAGCTTCCAGTTTGCAGCAATTCAAATATCCCTCCATCTTTTCTACCCAGAGACTCCTACTCATCTTTGGCGACCCATTTGTGTGTCCCCTCTTCCATGAAGCCCTCCTGCATCCTCTTCCTCTGGCTTTGCACTTTGCTCCATTGTTCAACTGGTCCTTGTCCCAGTGCCCAGCACCATGTCTCATCCAAGTAAGATCCCAACACATATGGAGTAAAGGAAAGATAACTGGTATTCCAGGTAGGAGAGGCTAAGATCTACAGGTGAGAAGAGAGACACCAGGGGGTCAGCAACAGCTTCTGGAAAAGGCGATGACCTCTGGGCTGTAGCTACAGGATGCTCAGGCTTCATAAAGGACCAGTGTTTCTTGAGATGCTTTTAAGCAATGCATGGAGACTATGAAATAATATTGGGTCACATGGTGAAGAAAACATTCCTTTTTCTATTTTTCAACCTTCTGATCAGTCAAGGAGAAAATCCCAGTTGGACCCTACAGCCCCTTCAACATACCTCCCTAGTCGCCAATCGCCATTTCACAAACCAAAGCTGGCCTTGGGCTCAGAACCTACAGGAAGCAACAGCATCTAGTTAGAAGTTAAGTATTTACTTATATCATTTCCTTCTATTTCCGGCAAGTGATTCTGATTTTCATTTTTTGGTAGTAACAGAGTAGTATAGGATTTCCTTCATAAGCATCTATTTGTTAAAATGACAGGTGAGCTGATGTACCAAAATGCAGTAACTATTTAAATGGATGATACAAAACACTAATATAAAATGTTAAATGTCAAATAAAAAGTTAAACAGGGAGTACAAAAAAATCTTGATGGCATTGTGTGAATGCCTAAGACACGGGAAACTTACACCACGGGTGGTGGCAAGTGTGTTGTTTGTAAACCTTTCCCAGGCTCCTGCCAAGCTCTCTGGTGAGCCCAGCACCTGCTTGAGATGTGATTGGAGCCCTGGGAAGGCCCTAGCCTTTTTTACCTCCTCTCCTGGTCCCCGTGTGAGCCTGTCACCCCGGGATGTGCACCCCATGTCCAAGATGCTGGAGCCGGACAGAGGAGGGGTTGGCAGAGCTGGGTGAGCAGGGGAGGCCAGAGCCAGAAAAGCAGCCCCTCTGGGGTCCTGCATGTGCATGCTCAGCAGAGACATTCATGTCGGGGTGGGGATGGCCCAAAACATCCAGGCCTGACAGTGCTGGGACAGTTGGGACCCGCCTCCCTGACCAGAAGCTTCCAGCTGGGGTACCTCTACCCAGGTGGCTTTGGTGAGAGAGCCCATTTCCAGCCGGGGTCCAGAGCCCTCCAACCCCTGTCCTCAGCCACCTCCTCCCTCCACCTTCCTGGCAGCCTGAACCCACACACAGCTCAGAGCAGCATGTGGCAACCCGCAGAATTCCGGGGCTGCCTGCGTTGGGCGGGAGGGGGTGGTGCGGATGGGGACAAGACACCCATCTGCCTGGGGGACAGCGAGGTGAGAACTTAACAGTGCATGTGCTTGATTGTCACAGCTGGCTCTCCCCTGAATTTTGGACTTATCTGGTCAATTTTCTACCTACACTGAGGGAACCCTGGTCACTGCCAGCCCTGCTCTTCCCTGAGGGCTACGAAGTCCAGGCCTTTCACCCACCTCCGGGCTGTCCCTGCGTATCTGCTCCAGGGCTTGCCAAGCTCTCTCTCGGTCTCTCTGCTCCCTCCATCTGGCACTCCTCACTGGGGCTCAGGAGGCCCGGCCATGGAGTAGAGAAAGAAGGGGCTGCCTCCCAACCCTGGGACCTTGGTCTCAGTCTCCTCATGAGAAGCCGCCCACACATGGTTGTCAGGGGCCATAAATACAGCGCAGGCATCAGGGCTCGCCAGGAGGGGTTGATGGATGAATGCCCCACTGCTCCCCATGGGCAGCCCTGCTCCCCACATCTGCCAGTGCCCTCCACATCTGGCCCTACTTCCAGTGTCAAGAGGAGCTTGCTGCACTGGACAGTCCTACAGTCCGGAAATGAGGCCCTCCTCCCATAGCCCCTGGGCACCGTCCCCTCCCCCTACCCCCCACCAAGTTCCCTGTCACAGGGATCCAGACCACGGAAGAGGGTCTCAGGGATGGGGGAGGCTCGCAGAGCCCTGGCTTGGGTGAGTGATTTCTTCTAGCTCACTCTCATACCCTCTCAGGGCTCAGGGCAGCCTTCTGAGTTCCCAACTGAAACCCCTCCTACAGGAAACCTCCAGAGCACGAGTGAGAAATGACGCACACTCTGCTCAGGGCACCCTGGCGCCTGAGACCCAGGGCGGGTCCCCAAGGCCAAGGCCACAGTCCACACCTGCCCACCACACCAAACCTGGCAGTGCAGGCCCTGCCCACAGTGGGTGGGGGGAGTGGGACACAAGGGGCTGCTCAGATTCAGGCAAACAGAGGAATAGAGAGGAAACCAGATCCACCTACAAGGTGTTCCCAGAGGGCAGCGGGGAGGGGGGCTGGGGACTGAGGGGGCAAGGACAGAATTCCTCGGGCTTGCCTGCAACCAGCCGCTCACACCTCACACTTGGTGTGTCACTGAGCCCCAGGTGGGGCCCAGGGAGCACCCTGAGTCATCGTGCGTGGCTGTTCTGGGAGGCAGGCGTGGGCCCGCTGGCCAGGCCTCCATTACCCATCTAGGCAGGGACTGCTTGCTGGCTCAAGGTCAGGTGCCTTCATCTGTTTGCCAACACTTCTGTCCTCACATCTTAGGCGACTGCCACCACCCCACATAGCCAGAACCCATGACACAAGGGGCCCTGGGCAAGGGTGCCAGGACATACCTAGCAAAGAGGTTCAGAGCACCAGCTTTTGGAGCCAGACAGTTCTGAGTCCAAAGCCAAGTTCTTCCATTCATTTGGGGAAAGTTGCTTCCCCTCACTGAATCTCAATTTCCCCACTGTAAGTTGGGATTCTTTTCTTAAGTGCTTGCTCTATTCCAGGCATTGTCCTGAGTGCTGGGGATAAAGCTGTGAGCAAACTGGACATTTGCCCCTGCCTTCTTGGACAGTTATGGGATAAAACAGATCCTCAAGAAGAAATGTATAGTTCAAAATTGGGTTGGTAGAAAAATGGGGAGTATGTAATAAAGATGAAATCCATCTGGGAGATTGGGGAGGGCCTCCCTGGAAAAAAGACACTTAAGTAAAGAGTGAGTAGGAGTAGGCCAGAAGAGGAGCATCCTCGGGAAGGCATAGACAGCATGTGCAAACATCCTGAGGTGGAAAGGAGTGACATGACTGCAAAGGCAAAAGGCCAGTGTGGCTAAAGGGTTGATGGTAAAGCTTAAAAGAGCTAATGTAAAGCTACTTGTGTGGGTCCAGCACCTAGTAGGACATGTTCCTGCCCGTGACACTGTGCCTCCCCCTAAATTCCCCTGGAACCCTGTGGACAACTTGGGTTATCAGCCCTCTCTCTTGTTATCAGTCTACCCCTCTGGTCTGTTGAGCTCCTAGTAAGATCGAGGACTTGTGCTCAGTGAGGGTTGGAGAGGAGTGCACACAAAGTTTGGAGGACCATGATTTCTTCCATCAAGAAACCTCCAGGGCTCCAGACAAGACCCCATTGCTTTGCCTGCCTCGTTGTATTTAATCCTCACAATTGTTTAATGAAGTAGATACTAATTTTAGATCATTTTACAGGTGACTAAATTGAGGCTCAGAGAGGCCAAGTGTCTTGGCCACAGCCACAGAGTTAAACGAACAGAAGGTAGAACAGGGCTTATGCTCCAGTGAGTGGGAGCTAAGACGGACACATGGTTCAGGGCTCCTCTCCATCCCCAGCCTCACACCCCTTCTGGGGCCCTCTCTACCTTCCTCTTCACTTGGCCTCTCTCCTTGTTTCAGTCTATCTCAATGCCCCCCATATTCCTTCACTCATGAAAGAGCACATTTCAATAAATATGTGTGAGTGAGTCAATGAATGAATGAATGGTCCTCACTGCCTAGTCCTAGCCCAAAGCCTTCACTCTTGTCTCTGACTCTGTCTCTGTTCCTGACTCTCTCTCTGTCTCTCTCTGTCTCTGACTCTGTCTCTCTGTCTATATGCATTTGTTTCTAACTCTGTGTCTCTTTTTACCCTTTCTCTCATGCCGAGATGCCCCAAAGTTTGGAAGGATACCTCCAAGGAAAAAGCTTCCTTTCCCAGGGCTGGCCCTACAGCTGATGGTACCACACAGGGAAGTCCCTGCAGGAAAGTGCTGGCCCAGCAAAGGGCAAAGGAGGAGCTGCTGGTGCGTGTCCTGTCTGTCCGAGGCCAGGCCCTTGCCCCGGAAGTCCCTAGCATCCCCGTGTCCCCTCTGTGGCACCATCCAAGCTCAGTGAGGTGGGCCAGGCTGCGACATCAGGACCTCCAGCCTCCTGGGCCTAGGGCGTCCTTGGGGCTGCCCCCTCTGACACTCAGTTGTAGGACTAGTTTGGCTACATTACCCAAATCAGGTACTGGTGGCCTTGAGGAAGAGCCTTTCACCAAATCAGGTAACCACAGGCTGACATGCTACTTAGGCCCATCAAGTTCCCTGGACACAGTTGAGTTCCTTTCACAATAAAAAGGGCGCCCAAAACTAAAGAGGACCCAGTATTTCAAGGTGGGCCCATCCATAAGACAAAAACCTCGGAGTCAGCCAGGAAAAAATGCATACTGGTCCGGTGGGGCTCTCAGCTTGGTCCTATCCCTGAGCCAGAACACAGCAGGAAGGAAGCACAGGCCTGGTCAAGGACCAGACGCCTGAGTGCCTGGTCCACTTTCAGTCTGTATGACCTCGAGCAGGCCACCATCCCTCTAAGTTGAGGAGGTTGGGGGAGCGGTCGCCTGCACTCCTCCAGCACTGCCCCTCTGTACTCTGAGAGGGCATGGAGAGAGGACCACTGCTGCCAAATGGCAGAGGCAGAAGGAAGCCAGAGAAGCCACGTGACCTGCCCCAGGCATCCCACAGGCAATTCCTTCTGCGTCCACTAGACTGTGCTGTGGAGTCACTTTCCTGGTTTCCTATGGTTCAAATCCGGGGTGGCCGTGGGGAGGCAGTCTTGCTATTGTCGTCAGAGTCTGGCCCTGGTCTTTAGGCGGTTCTTGTGGTGCCAGACCTTGTGAACAAGATCATGGGTCAGCAGCATTACTCAAAGCGTTGACTCCGCTCTTCCCAGTGCAATATAGTGGTCAGGGACCCCAGAGAGGGAGGTCTCCATGTGAGCTTCTGGCATGACGGCTCTGTCTGCTTTTTCCCTGTGGGGCCCAGACAGGGTGGAACCGCCTCAAGACCCACTGTTTGAGTTCCTTCCCTCCCACTATTGAACCTGCTTTCAACCAGGTGGCCTCCAGCCACCATCGTTACCATCAAGCACTCCCACTCCTCCTATATTCCCTGCAAACAGATTTAATGGTAGCCAGCCAAGAGGAGGGGAAGTTCACCCCACACTCAAGTCTAAAAAATCTCACATTCTCTATTCCTCTAAAGCAGATCTCTTTTGGGGGTGGAAACTTTAATCTGCCACCATCTCCACAGCAGAGTGATGTCTGGGAATTTTTACACAATCTGGAATGTTCTAGGCTTCCATCCTCATGGAAGGATGGAAGGTTTGGCTCTTTTCCCAGATCCATGTGGACTCCCAAATGGGAACCACTCCCCCGATTCCTGCCATACATGAGTTCATTGACCAGCTGGGAATACTAGTCCCTGGGGTCTGGCATCCCTAAAGATATCATGTGGGTCTTATCACTCTTAGGGCCACAAAACCATCCCTTCCCAGTATCCAAGGAAACTCCTTCCAACACCCTCCTCCCTGAGTGGTCCCCTCATACTTCCAAAACTAATCATTCATCTCCAGAATGGAGCACCCTCCCCCAGACATCACCCCTGATAAGCCCTTCCTAATGCCAAAACTCAGGTAAAAAGACATCCCAGAGTTTCAGGAACACAAAGCAGGCCTCTCTTCCCTGGGGTGAAGATGAGGTGAAGAGAAACCAACATCACTTCATTCCAATTCCTAATAACTCACCCTATTACTCTGCCATTTATAGAGCACCAACTATGTGCCAAACACAATGCTAAACTCTTTCCTGCATGAGATCATCCAATCTACCATTGGCCTTATGTGGTAAGGGTTTTCATTCCCTATTTTGTAAAAGAGGATCTTTTCCAAATTCTTCCAGGCTAGTCCGTGTGGGAGCCAGGACTCCAACCCAAGGTGTCTAATTCCAGAGCCTGGGCTCTCAAGATCCCAGATCCCTTGCTCTCAAGAACTAAGACTTTCTTTAACCCCGGTCCCATCCTTGGTTCCGCCTTGAAGTTTCATTCACGCAGCCAAATGAATGAGCTCTTGAAATTGACACAGTGACTAGTCAACTCTTTCCTAGCTCAAGGCCATGAGCCCCACCCAACCTCTGGAATCTTCACTATGCACTCAGGTGAGATCCTCCCCTTTCTCCCTCTTTTCCAGCCCCCTGCAGAAAGAAAGACACTTTCCACCAGAGAAGTCTCCTGCAACATACAACCTGTGCATTCACTTACTGGATTCCCATAGTAACTCCAAGAAGCTGAGTTCACCATGCTTACTAGGTAAGTGAGGAAACAGACTCTCCAAGATCACGGAGCTAATACAGAACAGAGCCAGTGTTAGAATCCAGTCAGTCTGTTCCCAAAGCCTGTAAAACTGCCCTCATCATAGATGGAGAATCACCACACGCGAGAGGTAACTCACCCAGTATTGTTCACAGTGAATGAGCCTGCACACTGCCAGGCCCTGTGCTAAGGGGCTTCATGCGTTCTTCCAGCAAATCCTCACAAAAAGCCCATGAAGTAGGTAATGTCATTGTACCCACTTTACAGACAGGGAAAAGGAGGCTTGGAGATGATAATCAACCTACACTACGTCAACTGATAGCAGGCTGGTTCCACCCCAGCTCTAGAGGCAAGAGCAGGTGGGATGGAGGGAGACAACTTCTCAATAAAGCATGAGTAGGTTTCTGGACCTCCACTGATAAGTTTAGGGGACCCATGAACCTCATGAGTTACGTGCAAGTGTGTGTGTGCTTATTGGGCTGGGGGAGGAGAGAAGATCTATAGCTTTCGGTATATTCTCAAAGAAATCCCTGATGACAAATTGTTTAAAAAAAAAATCTTTAACCTTTCACAGTGCCTGGCACACAAAAGGCATGTTGTGTCCACGTTATTGGCAAGTGAATAAACAAACCAATGAATAAGTGAGTAAACGAATGAATGAGTAAGTGAATGAATGTTCCTCCGTGCCCTGGGAGACACCACGAACGACCTAAGACACACTTCTAACTGTATCTTTCGAGATGAGGAAATCCAACCCAGGACCTGAGCCCAGCCCACCCCCAGGCCCTTTCTCCCAGTCCCAGAGGCCGCAGCCAGGTGCTAAGCTCCAAAGAGATGCTTCCCCCGCGTTCTCCCCACCTCCACTCCTGACAATGACCAGGCAGAGGCGGGAGTTGTGCAACTCACAATGAAGCTTTATTGATTGCCAGGAGGGGGAAAGGGTGAGGAAGGACTCAAGTGTGAAGTGCTTGGCGGGCAAGAGAGGGGATCCCCCAGTGAGATCTGTGTCCACATGGGGGGCCTCCTAGGCCTAAGCGATGCTGAGCAGCCTCAGTTCTTGGTGCGAAGGACCTGCTCGTGGGTGGACACCACCTTGCCATCGTGCACATCCATGACCTTGGTGCGGATCTGGCGACTGGAGGAGGTCACTGGGGAACAGGGAACAGAGGGTGTTACCAGCAGAGGACAGGCAGTGGAGAAACAGAGTGGGGAGACCAGGGAGCTGATGGGACTTAAATGAACTATCTCCCTGCTGCCCTCTACCCTGACTATCCCTTCACTCACTGCCCTATCATAGCACTGATACCATCAACACATTTTTTTCAGACTAGAGCTCCCTAAGGTCAGGAGCAGAGTCTGTGTCCTCAGACTGGAGGCTCTTACAGACTCGGACCAGACTGGTTCAGTCCAGATCAACCCACGTGGACTGGTCTCAGGGGAAGAGTCACTTGGGGGCCGGGGGGGGGGGGGGGGCTGTCCTTGGTGCTGACCACCAGAACCATGGGGTCTGCCACAGACACCAGGGGACAGAAGTAAAAAGTAGAGGCCACCAGCTCCTAACACTAAGGAAGATTTAGAAAATGGCTTCTCCTTCCCAAAGAGGTTTATTAGGGATCCTGGGTGAGAAAACTCTAGCTCAGCCCCTCAAAAAGCCAACTCCCTAGACCTGCTGGGAGACAGGAAGTGGTGATGTCCAGGCCTGATGAGGAGGAAGGTCTTACCGTCTCTGGAGGACTGAGAGCCAGAAGAGAACTGGGAGGAGGAGAGGCTGTGAAGACAGAAAAGGGCAAGATCATTAGACACAGGGAGTAGAACAGGTGAATGGGGAAGAGGGACAGGACTGGGCTGGAGGGCGGTGCACTCACTGGGCGTCCTCGCCCTCCAGCAGGCGGCGGTAGGTGGCGATCTCCTGCTCCAGCCGCGTCTTCACGTCCAGCAGGATCTTGTATTCCTGATTCTGCTGCTCCATCTCGCAGCGCAGCTGGGCCAGCTGCTCCTCCACGTTGCCGATCAGGTCCTGGATCTGGGCCAGCTGCATGCAGTAGCGGCCTTTGGTCTCCTCCAGGCTGTTCTCCAAGGATGCTTTCTGTGAGGGAGGGAAAGATCAGGGAGTCAGGGATCAATGAGCGTAGTCACTCCCTCCTGCCTAGTCCTGAGTCCAATCCATGCCTGGCAGCTAGCTCGCCTACCATGCTGAGCTGGGACTGCAGCTCGATCTCCAGGTTCTGCACCGTGCGCCGGAGCTCGGAGATCTCGCTCTTGCCGCTCTGCACCAGCTCGCTGTTGGTGGCCACCTCGCGGTTCAGCTCCTCTGTCTGCAGAAAAGAAAAAAAAACATTCACACTAGAAGTGCCTGGAAGGCCAGTCTTCTGGGTCCCTTCCACCCGGGATGACACCCACCTTGCTGAAGAACCAGTCTTCGGCGTCCTTGCGGTTCTTCTCTGCCATCTTCTCGTACTGGTCGCGCATCTCGTTCAGGATGCGGCTCAGGTCCACGCCGGGGGCGGCGTCCATCTCCACGTTGACATCTCCACCCACCTGGCCTCTCAGAGAGTTCATCTCCTGCACAACCAAAGCACAGTCCGCAGTCAGGATCCTCACTGTGGTTCCCCAGTCAGAGATGTTCCTGGTCTGAGCATTGCCCTCCCCCATCTCAATTCCATCCCTTCCCTCCCAGCTCATCTTCTAAGCCGGCCCTCACCTCCTCATGGTTCTTCTTCAGGTAGGCCAGCTCCTCCTTCAGGCTCTCGATCTGCATCTCCAGGTCGGCTCTGGACAGGGTCAGCTCGTCCAGCACCCGGCGCAGGCCGTTGGTGTCAGCCTCCACGCTCATGCGCAGGTTCAGCTCCGTCTCGTACCTGGAATGACCCGAGAGAAAACAAATGAGACACCCAACCGGGCCACACTTGAAGGCTTTGTTCTCTGCCCCCTGCAGCCACAACCAGCCCCCGCTGTGGGTAGTTTAGGGAGTCCATCTTGAAAATGGCATGGTTGGACACAGCACCCATTGATGGCTCCAATCTGAGCATTCCTGGGGGCAGGGAATAAAGAAGTTCATCAGGCTGTAGAACTCGGGGAGGGGGGATGCTTCTGGCCCCACAACCAACAGCAGGCAGGACTCCAACTGCGACTGCTTCCTGCACTTCAAGGGCAGGTGGGGAAGTAGGGAACACCTCTCCCTAAAGCAATGGCACCCAAACCTGGCTGTGGATCAGAATCACTCAGGTAGCCTGTTAAGAATAACTGAATCAGAACTCCAAGGGTGGGGCCCAAGAAGCTTGTATTTTTACAAGCACCCCAAGGGGTTTTCACGTGGCCATCCTGGCAACTTGCCAGATCTGTTTAGGGAACATGAAAATGCCCCAGCCTGGGAAGATTGGACAACCCGAGCCACCACTGCAAACTCACTTGGTCCGGAAGTCATCAGCAGCCAGCCGGGCATTGTCTATCTGCAGGAGGACATTAGCATTGTCCACAGTGGCCGTGAGGATCTGCAGATGGAGAGGACACAGGTCGTTGGTCAAACGGACATCACTAGCCAGACTTCACCGCAGCCTGAGACATCAGGCTTGCTTTCCTGCTCTCATCTGAGTCTCCCCTTCTCCCAAAGCCTTTGCCACAGCAACCTAAAGGAGAAGTCCCAGTGGCCCAGCTCTGACCCAGGACTTTGCTGACTCCTGGTCAGAAGAGTGGCTAGAAACAGCCCTGGCCTTGGAACCGAAAGCCCTTGAGTCACGGCTCCCGGTTCCATCACTGATGGGTTGCAGGGCCTCAGTTTCCCCCACCTACAGAGGAGAGGAGGGACCTAAGATTCTCAAGACTCCCTTCCCAGGTCTGATTCTCCTCTTTGTGCATCAGCCAGCCCTGCCAGTCTTCACACATTCCTTTTCAAGCCTGCGAGATCATGGGACCTCAAGTGGGGCTTTCCCAAAAGAGGAGACCCAGCAAGCCCAGGGGATAAGAAAAGAAGAGGCAGAAGAACAAGAACAAAGATTGAACCCTGGATTGGCTGGAGTTCCCTCCCTCATCATCTGATTTACCTAATCCACAGAAGACATCAGAGCCAGACGCCCAGAAGCAGGATCAGTGGGGAGGGCTCCCAGGTTGGAGCAGGGGGTAGGGGTGGGGCTGGAGTCAGGTGACACCAGTCTCCCAGGCTCCCTCCTGTGCAGGCCATGTAAGGTGGGTCATCACTGAGTGTCTCTGCTGGGTTTTTGTGGCCCCCCTTCTGTGGGGAGGGGCCGGTGCCAGGGCCCATGGGCGGCAGCCGCCACGGCCCAGACTAATGAGCTAATGAGTGGTTTGGGTGTCTAGCCTGGTCCCGTTACAGCCTCGCTCCTCCCCTGTGCTGGGCAACAGGTAGCTGTCTCCTGCATTAGCAAGTGGGCCCAAGGGTTCTAGACTCAGTTCTGCCACTGATTTGCTGAGTGGCCTCGAGCATTTCCCAGCCCCTCTCAAAGCTTTGACTTCTCCCTCTGTAAAACACAAAGGCAGGAATCCCCTGTCTCACATGGCCTGGGGTCTGGAGCCCAGAAGGCCATGAGCTAGGCCAGGGACGCTGACCAGCTCTGCCAGAGGTGTCTGGAGCCAGAAGAAGGGATCTGGGGTTGGAGTCGGCCCTGACTTGGAATCTAAAGATGCCAGTGGCCTGAGGCCTCTATTGTTCCAGTGTGAGGTCGCTGTAATGACAGGTCCTGCTGCCCAATCTGCACACCTTGTTCCGCAGATCCTCAATGGTCTTGAAGTAGGGGCTGTAGTCCTTGATCTCAGCGGGCCGCTGCCTCTGGTACCAGTCCCGGATCTTCACCTCCAGGTCGGTGTTGGCCTCCTCCAGGGCCCGCACCTTGTCCAGGTAGGAGGCCAGCCGGTCGTTGAGGTTCTGCATGGTCACCTTCTCACTGCCCACCAGGAGCCCGTCCCCACCACCGAAGCCACCGCCGAAGCCAGCACCGAGGCCACCACCAAAGCCACCACCAAAGCCAGCACCCAGGCCACCACCATACCCTCCACCAAAGCCGCTACCCAGGCCCCCACCAAAGCTGCTGCTGCTGCTGAAGCCGCCACCGTAGCCGCCCCCCAGGCCGCAGGCACCCCCGGAGGAGTAGCGGGAGGAGGAGACGGACAGGCCCCCGTAGGCGCTGGGGGCCCGGCAGGACCCTCCAGCCAGGACGGAGGACATGCGGCTGGAGCCACCGCCGATGCCACAGGAGCCCTTCATGGAGCTGGAGGAGGTGAACTGGCGGCTGCAGGTGGTCATGGTGCCGAGGAGGGAGGTGAGTGAGTGAGGAAGCGAGTGAGTCGGCAGTGAGGAGAGAGAGGTGCTCAGGTAAGTTGGAATAGGATGTGGGTGCTTTATACTCCTGAGTAGGGGGCGGGACTGGCATTTTCCATTCCCCTTGGCTTTCATCACCCACAGCCAGTGCCAACTCCCAGTCAGATCCCTCCCCTCCCCCGCCTCATCACGTCTATCATATTTTACTGGAAACTCATTGTTTGGGGTGTTTTTGGTTTCTCGTCCCGCCAGGCGTGATTCACATAGGAGGTGTGGGCCTGCAGGCTATACTTTCCCATCCGGCCCTAGGAGCCACGGCCCTCGGGAGCCCAAGCACCGGGCTCAGCCAGGCGGCGGGGAGTAGGGCCTCTGCACCACAAACCTGGGTCCCAGGAACCAGGTGGGCCTCTGACATCCACAGAGAGGAAGTCCATCACTCCAGGGGGTACCTGGCTGGAAAAATGCCAGCATGGCAAGGTTACGGGAGGCACAGCGATGCCCTCTCAGCATCACCATCTATGGAAAAAGACAAGAAGTTCTTGGGGGTCTTCCCAGATCTGACCTGCTAGGCTGTGCTAAGAAGCCTGTCCCATCCTGGAAACATGCCCAGCCAGTCCTGTGGCTCAGGCTCCCACCCTGCCACCCCCCTGAAGGGAAATCCAGGAGGCTTTCCCCAGCCCTGGGCACAGACTCTGAGATCCTCCACATACCTGTGAGTGGGCCCATGGCATTGGCTGGCCAAGGGCAGCTGGCCAAGGACAGGTGGCATGTCAGGCACAGCCAGAGCCATGGTGAAAGAGCATGGAGTCAGACTGCTGCTGGCTCTGCTACGGACCCCCGTGCCACCGAGGACCCGAAAGTTCTCTGAGCCTCAGTTTGCTCATCTGTAAAGTGGGGATAAATATCCTCTGCCCTGCCTCATGCAGAGTCAGCTCTGAGAATCCAGCGTGGTAGTGTATGCAAAAGGGGTTGGTAAGCCAAGTGTGGTTAGCATTGCTGTAGCCTAGTCTGGGCCCAAAGAGGGTGGAGCATCAGCCCTGGAACAGGACAGGAAGGCCTTTTTCCTTCTAGCCCCAGGGGTCTCTCAGCCACCCTCTCCCCGGGCCACTGCAGTGGGAGAGGCTGGCTCAGGCACCCTTATTGGAGCCCTTTTGGAGCTGGTCCAAGGGGTTTGAGGGTGGGAGGAAATGCAGACGCTGGGAGCAGACTTGCGAGACCCTGACTCCCGAAATCCCTGAGGCTCAGGGGATGTTTCCAGGAGTCCATTTGGCTCTGCCTTGGAGGTTTGCATATCGGGACCTCAGCTGCCCTGCATCTCCCAGACAACCTCCAAAGGCCCCCCCACTCCAGCCACGCCCCGCCCTCCCGCCAGCCCCTCCGCACCGTGGACCCCAGCAGGCATGTTGGGCGGAATGCAGTCGTGTCTGGGGCTGCCTGATGCGTCCCATCTTCCCAGACAGGCCCCAACAGCCCCCGCTGGAGGCTCCAACGCACTTCCTAGGATCAACTGCTCCCAGAAGGGAAGCAAAACCACTCTCTTCCCCCAACCCTGACTGCCACCAAGGCAGACGCCAGAGAGCACCCCCTCACTGGGGCTGAGGAGCTCAGAAGACAATGCTGAGACAGACACTTGAGGCTGTGGGCTCCCCAAATTTGCCGCCCAAGGACTTGCGAGGATCTGAGTAAGTAAGGGCCACACCTCGCCCCACCCACCCCTGACAGACACTCTAATCTCCTTCCAGAGGATGGTCCCCCACCCTGGCCCAGCCCTACACCTTCCCCAGTGAGAGGCAGCAGGGATTTTGGCTGAGGGACAGATGCATTTGTTAGGAGGCATATTGCTATTGGGTGTGGCAGGGGGGCCACTTACCAGAGAAAAATACAGCACCCACAGGGACCTGAGCAGTGAGAATAGGTGCAGAGCCCAACACCAGCTTTCTCTGTGCTGCCCACCACCCCGTCTCCCCACCTGCAAGGAACCACGGATAAAATCCCTAGAGCACAGGAAACAAGAAAAGCTCTCCGTCTGCACACTTAACCTGATTCGGTGGAACCCAAAAGAGGTTCCTTCCTTGCCAGCCTCCAAGGGAAATCTAAAAGTTGAGAGGGATAGGGAACCGACGACTGACAAGCTCACACACACAATCTAAGAAGAGACTTTTGCCAGCCCTCCTTGCCCCTACAGACCCTGGAACCCCAGCATGGAATAGAACTCTGATCTCCTCCACCTCCACCCTGCCAGCACCCAGGATTAGAACCCTGGCCTGGATCGTGGGACTAAGCCCTACAGACATGGAACCAGGCACAAATGGTCTAGTCTGGCGGTCACGACATTTTGAGGAGAGGCCGCTTTCGGGGGCAGCAGGAGTTCATGGGATGGGGGTTTGTCTGTTGGGCGCTGGACTCCTAGACAGGCTCTGTGTGGACACTGGTACCTGGCCCTCACTCTGGCTGCCCCAAGAAGGAGGGGGCAAAAGAGAAATCTAGGGCGGTGTCTCCTGTGGTTAGTGAGTCTCCCTGCCAGCCTGCCTCTGGGGACCAATGCCAATCCAAACAGGTGGGGTGGCTGAGCCAGGCAGCCCCCCCAACAGAGCCCGCATTGTGTACTGAGGATGGGCTGGGCACCCAGGGGATGGGTTCCTTTTTTTTTTTTTAAGACTTTATTTATTTATTTATTTATTTATTTATTTAACAGAGAGAGAGAGAGAGAGAGAGAGAAAGAGAGAGAGCAGCAGAGGGAGAAGCAGACTCCCTGCTGAGCAGGGAGCCTGACACGGGGCTTGACCCCAGGACCCCGGGATCACAATCCAAGCCAAAGGCAGAAGCTCAACCAACTGAGCCACCCAGGCGCCCCAAGGGGATGGGTTCCTAAGGAAGGAGGAGACCTCATGATATCCCAGTTCAAGGAAAGAGGCAACGCCCCTGTCCTCAGAGCCCAGTCTAATGGAAGAGACAGTCCCTGCCACCCGGAAGCCCCCAGCCTACAAGGAAAAAGAGGATACACATCAAAATTACTTAAGATGTGGACAAAGATAAGAAAAGTACAATCCCTAGGTATTAGTATCCTGGGACTGCCATGACAAATCACCACAAATGTGGGTTCAAGTAACAGAGGTATATTCTCTACTGCTCTGGAGACCAGAAGTCCAAAATCAAGGGGTCAGCAGGACCACCCTCTGAAGACTCTAGGGGAGAGCCCTTACTTACCTCTTCCAGCTTCTGGTGCTCCTTGCATCCCTTGGTTTGTGGCTATAACACCCCAATCTCTGCCTCCCCATCTTCACACGGCCCTTTATGTCTGTGCCTGTCTCTCTGTGTCTTTTTCTGTGTCTTCTAAGGACACTCATTCAGGGGAGCCTGGGGGGCTCAGTCAGTTAAGTGTCTGCCTTCGATTCCGGTCTTGATCCCAGAGTCCCGGGATCGAGCCCCACATTGGGAAATCCCTGCTCAGCGGGAAGCCTGCTTCTCCTTCTCCCTCTCTCTGCTGCTCCCCCTGCTTGTGCTCTCTCACTCTCTGTCAAATAAATAAATAAAATCTTTAAAACCAAAAAAATAAAATAAAATAAAAGGACACTCATTGGGTTTGGTGCTCACCCTAACCCAGTATGATCTCACCTCAATTCTTACCATAATGACATCTGCAAAGACCCTATTTCTAAATATGGTCACACATTCCAAGTTGCTGGTGGCCATGACTTTGCAGGGGACACTGTTCGAAGGACCCACTATACGTGTAACAGACCAGGACCTGTCCACATTGCAGGAGCAGGGGTGGACACTTGGTGGAAGCATGGCTGTAATGAGATGTGAGCAGGGCCAGTCTAGAAGGCTTCTGGGGACAGCTGGGAGCTCAACATAGAAGGACGCTATGGAATGGGGCAGCAGAGATACAGAATTTTCAGGTGTCCAGGCTACATTTCCACCACCCAATTTCTCTAGGCCCTTTACACACAGACAACTACTCTGGGAGAGAGCTCTTTTTTATATTGCTTTTAAATTTTTTTTAAAGATTTTATTTATTTATTTGATACAGAGACAGAGAGCGTGCACATGCACAAGCAGGGGGAGGGGCAGAGGGAGAAGCAGGCTCCCCGCTGAGCAAGGAGCCCAAGAAGAGCTCCAGCCCACATAACCTGAGCCAAAGGCAAATGCTTAACCAACCAAGACAAGCAGGCACCCCTGCTTTTAAATTTTTATTTTAAAATCATTAAAGTTGAGAAAATAATACAGAGAGTTCACAAGCACCCTTCACCCAGCTTCCTCAATAGGCTCATGTTACATAAATATTGAGCAACAGATGAATGGATAAAGAAGATGGTGGTATATATACACAATGGAATACTATGCAGCCATCAAAAGAAATGAAATCTTGCCATTTGCGACAACGTGGATGGAACCAGAGGGTATCATGCTTAGCGAAATAAGTCAATTGGAGAAAGACAACTATCATATGATCTCCCTGATATGAGGGAGAGGAGATGCAACATGGGGGGGTTAAGGGGGTAGGAGAAGAGTAAATGAAACAAGATGGGATTGGGAGGGAGACAAACCGTAAGTGACTCTTAATCTCACAAAACAAACTGAGGGTAGCTGGGGGGGGGGGGGCGGGGAGAGGGGGGTGGGGTTATGGACATTGGGAAGGGTATGTGCTATGGTGAGTGCTGTGAAGTGTGTAAACCTGGCGATTCACAGACCTGTACCCCGGGGAAAAAATATATTATATGTTTACAAAAAATAAAAATTTAAAAAAAAATTTTTTTTAAATATTGAGCAACTGTCAAAACAAATAAATTAACATTGACCCAATGCTATTAATTAACTACAGACTTTATTCAATTTTCTGGCTTTTCTACTAATGTCCCTTTTCTGTTGCGTGAAGGCACATGCCATTGGCTGTCAGTTCAGCTTGGTCTCTTCTGGTCTGTGACAGCTCCTCAGTCTGTCCTTATATTTCATGACCTTGACAGTTTGGAAGAGGTTTTGTAGGACCAAAATATCCCCCAGTTTGGGTTTTCCTGACAATTTTCTCATCACCGGATTGAGGTTCAGCATTTTGGCAAGAAAACCACAGAAAGATGTGTCTTTGTCAGTGCAGTGTCTCAGGTACAGAAGACATATATTAAATGGGTTTATTGATGTCCATTGGTTAAGGTAGTGTTTGCTGGATTTCTCTGTGGTAGCATTACTATTTTCCCACCGAAATTAATAAATACCTTGAAGAAGATACTTTGAGACTGCAACCATTCTGTTTCTTCTTCAAAAAATTTTTTTTGCATGAATTCTGTGTCCATTAGCAGTGGGAAAGAGCTCTTGATACCCAGTGAGCTTGAGAACCTCATTTTCCCTGGACTCCTTGAGGGACTATGACTTTTAAGAAACACTTCAGGGAAGGGGGTCCAGGCCCAAGAAAGGACTCTTTCTTCCTCTCTCATTCAATCCCAAAGCCCGACTGGCCCTCCCCAAACCCTCTCTGTACCCAGGCCACTGTCCTTGAAGACATACTAGCTATTTCTCTTTTTTTTAAGATTTTATTTATTTATTTGACAAACAGAGACAGAGAGAGAGGGAACACAAGCAGGGGGAGTGGGAGAGGGAGAGGGAGAAGCAGGCTCCACGCTGAGCAAGGAGCCCAACATGGGGCTCGACCCCAGGACCCTCGGATCATGACTTAAGCTGAAGGCAGATGCTTAATGACTGAACCACACAGGTGCTCCCATACCAGCTATTTCTGTAGCAATTGAGGTCCAGAGTCTTTTCCTAGGCCCCCACCAGCCTGGAGGAAAGAGGGGACAGTGTCTTCCCAGTGTCACAGGTAGAAAGTCCCTTTCCCCACCAAGTCCCAACCTTCTGTCTGCTTGTAGCAAGGGTAAAGTCTCCTAGAACTGAGGGCTGTCACTTCTAGGAACGATATACTGGGGCCTGAGCCTACCTGGAGCTCAATTTCTGCCTCCAGAAATTGTGGGTTATCATGGGGACAGGTAGAATTGCAGGCACAGGAGGTAGCTGGGAGCCTGGAGCACCTCCTGGAGGCCCCATGTCCCTGTTCCCCTAGAAAGGTCTGCCACCCACTGGTTTCCCAGGCCAGCCTGCCCATCTGGGCCTTGTCCTTGTGAGAGCCTGTGCTGACACAACAGATGGGCTGAGCCAAGTGTTTCAGTGTCCATGGCCTTGTCTGTACCTGCCAGCAGCTAAAGACGACAGGACAGACATCAACTGTCCCACATTATGGATGCAGGAGGCTCAGAGGTTGAGGTAATTCCCAAGGTCCACAGAGAGGAAGCTGGTCAGCCAAGATTCAGTCCCAGCTCTGCCTGGCTCTGAGCCTCTCTTTTCAAGGACCAGTCCCCTCCTGATAAAGGGTCCCTGAAAGTCGAGCCAAAGGTGGCCTCAGGGGACATGTAAACCAGCCTCCTAACTTTACAGATGGGCAAACTGAGGCCCCAGGAAGGAAAAGGTCATGTCCAAAGTCACACAGAGCCTGCTTTGCAAGTGCAAAAGGTTTAACAAGTGTTTCCCAGAAATCAGAGCTAGGTATGTTGCGAATACGTTGGGTGAAAAGAGCTGTGCCTGCACCCCAGAGTCACATTTAGTTTGTTAAGAATATGAAGGGTTAGGTAGCCAAAGCCCAGCAACAGATGGGTTCAACTAACCACCTATTAGCTACCTACTCACGGAAAGTAAGACTTAGATTTTCTAGCCAATTTCCCATAATGCTCACTGAAAACTAAGCTCCACCCCCTACAACCCAGCCCCCTCACCAACCCTATATCCCCAGCCATTTTTCAGCCTCTGCCTAATTCCTACTTCTGTCCTCTCTTCCTGCCCAAATTCTTCATGTTCTTTAAGACCAAGCCTCAGTTCAACATACAGATTTAAGATACGGTTTCTGAAGACTGTGTGGCATAAAATAGAGGAGAGATGAACAAAAGGGAGGGATAAAGGGAGGGAGAGGGGAACAGGAAATTGGTAAAGGTCTGTGAAAGGATGCATGGGATAGATGGGTGGATGAGTGGATGGGCGGATGGATGGACGGATGGATGGATGGATGGATGGATGGATGGGCAGATGTACAGGTGGATGGATGAGCAGGTAGATGGGCATATGGATGGATGGATGGATGGATGGATGGATGGATGGATGGATGGAGAGATGGATAGGCAGATGTACAGATGGATGGATGGGCAGGTAGATGGGCAGATGGATGAATGGATAAATAGATGAACTGGCAGGTGAGTGAGCAGATGGAAGGATGGCATGATTGAAAGGAAGGACAATGGAGGGAAATAGAAGAATGGAAGGTGGATAGATAGTGGGTGGATAGGTGGAGAAAGGATGGATAGAAAACAGAGGAAAGGCAGTCATCCCACCCACCCCAGGGTGGGAAGCATCCTGCAGGATCTCTCAACTTAGCTGCACCTTGGCAATGAATAGATGCTGAGCAAGAGAGGAAGTGAGGAAGGACATCTCATTTGCTCACCTGAGCAAAGACTTGGTGGCACGAAATGCTGGTTGGAGGAAAGGACAGCACCTAAGCGTTGCTACAGCACGGAGCTGAACTGCCTGACGGAACTGAGAGCAGGTCGGGGGGATACAGGTGGAGCTGAGGATCTCGGACTTTCTCCTAACAACACTGGGGGGACCGAAATTTCCACACATAGGAGTGACCCTGTCAGGTGTGTTTCATAAAGACCCCTTTGGTGTCCACATAGAACATACTCTGGGAGAAGGGACAGAAAAGGGAAAACCAAGAAGATGTTGCCTTGTCATTATCCAGGTAAGGGATGGGGTCGGCTTAGACCTCTCCTCTGCCTGGAAGGCCCATCCCATCACCTTGGATCACCTGGCTTTCCCCTTCTCAGCCTTCCCACTGCCTCTGGGTTGTGTGCCAGCCCCCAGGAGAGCTTACTATAGTGCCTGAGGGGGCCACGAAATGTCTCTCACGTAGTAGGTGCTCAGCATGTTAGTTTACTATAATTACTCCAGCCTGATGGCGGAGACAGAGCCCTTGTCCTTGGAGATGTCCAGTCTGATGAGGGAGGGCAAATGAGTGTAGAACTTTCTCTACTCTCCAAGGGGAGCCTGGAGCCGAGGAGCCACCAGGTGGGGTGGGTAGTACATAGAAGACTTCTTGGAAAGGGTGCGTTTGACTCAGGTTTTGAAAGAAGGAAGAGCCCTGCATGGGTGGAGTGGGGAGAGGGCAATCCCAGGCAGGGGCGTGGCTGTGGGAACTCCAGTGCCAGCGGTGAGTCGAGAGGAACGTCAGCACCTCAGCTGGAATGGCTGTGTCAGGAGTCCTGAGCTACAGGGTCAGCAGAACAAAAGGCAAGGGAGGGAAAGGAAAGCAGTCCCCCAGTAGTTCCAGGACTCATGAGTAGAAAGAATAAGACCTCCACCAGACAGAGGCTGGGTAGTAATCTCAGTGCCCTACTGCCCTCCCCCAGACTGAGCCATCATGTGGGACTGGGGAAGGTCCAGGGTCTCCCAAGACAAGGTTTCCAGGCAGGGCTCCCCCACTGCCCAGTCATGTGACCTTGGACAAGTCACTGCAGCCCTCCCAGCGAGTTTCCTATCAAATGGGTATAGGAGTTCCTACTTTGCAGGATTATTGAGAGGACTAGATTACTCATGGTAAGTGACCAGCATGATGCTTGGCACAGAGTAACAATTTGGCAAAAAGTTCTCTTAAAGTAAGCCCTAGAGTTTGACCAATGGGAGACAGGGGGTAAGCTTAAATGGAGAACAGGTGTCAAAACTCAGGCAAAGACAGAATCCAAGAAAAATGAGGGGCCCAGGATAGTGCTGGGCAGTGGAGGAGCAAGAGGAGGGAGGCCTCAGGGGAGCTGCTGAGGCCAGCAGGCCCAGGTGATGAACTGCTGAGTCTGTGAGGGCCCAGCCAGGGTGGAGTCTATGGGAATGGGCAGGCCCGGAAGCCTGCCGGGAAGAGTCATCAGGATGGTTTGGGTGTGAGGGGAGAAGGCATGGGAGCTGCTGTAAGGCCCACATTCTAAGGATGGAGGCCCAGCACTCCCTCCCCTGCCTGGAAATGAAGGGGACAGGGAAGCAGCAGCTCAGGGATTCCACTGAGGCCCCGAGGTCTCCAAAGCCCCACCAGTCACTCAGCATCACCCAGAGGCTGGTTCTTCTTCTCCCAGGCCTGCCTATCTGTGCAATGGGGCGACATCTGCATACACACACATACACACACACACACACACACACACACACACACACACACACACACACCATTATTTCTGCGTCACTCACCTCCAAAAGAGGGGGCTGGATCAGCTGATGATAAAAGACACGTGTACAATAAAACTGAAAATATCCAGCAACAGTCGAAGACAAATCAAAATTAGGTAATAGGGCACACTGATAAACATGTTTTGGTTGCAAGCAAAGGAACTTGAATTCGTTTCAAAAAGAGGCAATTCATTGACTCATTGTTCTCTCCCACTCTCCCCTCCAGCCCCAACACATACATACAAACACACGCATACACACACAACCCTTGTCCTTGATCTGCCTCCTGACTTCACCTGCACACGCCAGCCACCCCCGTGAGGCCGGGACCATAGCTGAGACAGCCCTGAACTAACCCTTCAACCTCACGGTCAGAGAGGATCAGCTCAGGACCCTGAGATCATGACCTGAGCCGAAGGCAGAGGCTTAACCCACTGAGCCACCCAGGTGCCCCTTGCACTAGAGTTCTCCCTCCAACCCCAGGGAGGGCTGATATGGAGAGTGGCCAGAATCTTATATGACCAACCCAGCAGGCGACCTGCCTTCTGTCCATGACCAAGGAAAAGGGATCTGGCATCAGAAGTAGGAAGGCACAGATTTGGCCCCTAACTTTACAAGCTAAGCAGCTACCCCAATGCGTGTCTACCGCCAAATTCTACGGAGGTAGCTGCTATCCCCATATGTCTCTGGGTTTCTTGGCAGCCAAGACAAACAGGAAAACATAATGGAATATGAAGCCTCACTCAGAAGGAAGCATATTTGAGCGTCCAGAGACAAAAACGTCTTCTACGTTCTGAGGTGTGAGAATAATCTATCTTCAGAGATTCTGAAGGATGTGAAGAGCTTCTGTTTACTGAGTCCCACTCTGTCAAGCACAATGCTAGACATTGCCACTGATACTCTCATTAAATCCTACAAACCCCCTTGGGGAAGGTGTTGCTGAATCTCTGTTATAGACTTAGAGAGGTAAAGGCAGGGAAGCTCCACTGGGAGCATATCCCGTGAATAGGTAGGTGCCCCCAAAGGTGCTGATGTGCTCCAGAAAGTCAGGTTCCCGAACCCTGGCAGCATGGCGGCCTGCCTCCTGTAAGCACCAAGTTCCGGTCCCTTCTCCTGGGTACTCACTGGCCAGAATTCCAACTGTCAGCACCGAAGACCTCTGCCTGGGGGCCTTCTCTGGCCACCAGAGCCCATTCTGCCTCTGCACAGGGCAGGCGGTAGTGCTGGAGATTTAACACCCCTCCCCTGCCTGACAGCCCCCTCAGCCTATCAGGATGGGAGGATAAACACCCCAGCTCCCTCGTCCCCTGGGAGGAACTCTGAGGGGGTTTTACTTCACTATCCCTAAGAATTACACTACAGTGGTCCACAGTGTTCGCTTGCTGGATCACACACCCTTATTAGCTCTCTCCCCTTCCCTGTCCCACCTACCCTCTCCCTAATGGTGTTTCCTGAGACTCCACCCAAAAATACTTTTCGCACTTGAGTTCTTTTTTTTTTTTAAGATTTTATTTATTTAAAAAAAAAAGATTTTATTTATTTATTTGACAGAGAGAGACAAGTAGGCAGAGCAGCAGGCAGAGAGAGAGGGGAAAGCAGACTCCCCGCTGAGCAGAGAGCCCGATGCAGCGCTTGAGCCCAGGACCCTGAGAGCATGACCTGAGCCGAAGGCAGAGGCTTAACCCACTGAGCCACCCAGGCGTCCCTCACACTTGAGTTCTTGTTTAAGGATCTGCTTCTGGAACCCAAACCAAGGTACCTGAGAGGGGAAATATATATATTAAATGTGATATATTTTGCTAATAGATAAAATATATTATCTTATATACATTATAATAACATAATAAATACTATAAATTGTACTAATATAAGAATATGGAGCACTTAACTTACAAAGAAGAGTACTCTTTATCATAAATTGCACATAGTCCATCCTTCATAGGATGCTTTCATCGATTTTTGCCAAATTCTTACAACCTGTAGTGGCAATCGACAAGGAAGTTTAGTTCTGACATGAATGCTCATTGAAGTTTTTATTTATGTTGAAGAGGAGGATCAAAGAGAAACAATACAGACGTATGCCCCAACTTGAGCCATTCATCAATGATGTGAGTAACCTCTTCGCTGAACTAGATTTCAAATACAGAAAGCAAATTTTCTTACAATTTTTGCCATTAACAATGCAACAGCTAGAGGCATGACACTCTTTTAAGATTAGTCTGTGTTAAATTGGTGCAGCCACTTTGGAGAACAGTGTGAAGATTCCTTAAGAAATTAAAAATAGAGCTTCCATATGACCCTGCATTTGCACTACTGGGTATTTGCCCCAAAGATACAGATGTAATGAAAAGAAGGGCCATCTGTACCCCAATGTTCAGAGCAGCAATGGCCATGGTCGCCAAACTGTGTAAAGAACCAAGATACCCTTCAACAGACGAATGGATAAGGAGAATGTGGTCCATATACACTATGGAGTATTATGCCTCCATCAGAAAGGAAGAATACCCAACTTTTGTATCAACATGGATGGGACTGGAAGAGATTATGCTGAGTGAAATAAGTCAAGCAGAGAGAGTCAATTATGATATGGTTTCACTTATTTGTGGAGCATAAGAAATAACACGGAGGACATGGGGAGATGGAGAGGAGAAGGGAGTTGAGGGAAATTGGAGGGGGAGATGAGCCATGAGAGACTATGGACTCTGAAAAACAATCTGAGGGTTTTAAAGGGGAGGGTGGGAGGTTGGGTGAGCCTGGTGGTTGGTATTATGGAAGGCATATATTGCATGGAGCACTGGGTGTGGTATATAAACAATGAATTCCGGTATACTGAAAAGAAATTTAAAAAATCAAAAATTTTTAAAAAAAAGATTAGTCTGCATTATTTTTAACATGTTTCCTTAAATTATTTAAGTCTAGATTTTCTTAAGTCTAGACAATCAATAAAACACAACATATCTAGCCCTGATTTGTAGCATTTACCATTTCCAAGGTGTGAATATCCTACTGCTTCACTTTGTGGGGTGGGGAAGGGTGGGCAGGAAGAGGAGGGGTTGTAGGGGGGCTGCCAAGGAAGAGTTTGACCACAATAGGCATGCGCACAACTCAGTACAACTCCAGGCCCGGAGCAGCCCCTTGTGGATGCGGGCTGAGTTCACTCTGCTCCTGCAGGAACTTGCCCTCTCTGCAAACTTGCTAAGAGTGAAATAAGTCAAGCAGAGAGAGAATCAATTGTCAAAAGGTTTCACTTATTTGTGGAGCATAACAAATAGCATGGAGGACAAGGGGAGATGGAGAGGAGAAGGGAGTTGAGGGAAATTGGAAGGGGAGGTGAACCATGAGAGACTATGGACTCTGAAAAACAATCTGAGGGTTTTGAAGGGGCAGGGGGTAGGAGGTTGGGGGATCCAGGTGGTGGGTACTAGAGAGGGCACGGATTTCATGGAGCACTGGGTGTGGTACAAAAATAATGAATACTGTTACTCTGAAAAAATAAAAAATTATAAAAAAAAAAAAACAGCAAGGCCAGGTGTCTGCTCCTCTGGAAAATCACCACAGAGGTAGCAGACTCCCTGATAACCTACCTACCAGTCATGCACCCTTAAGGAGGTCGCCCAGCCTCCCTGAGCCTCCATTTCCTCACCTGTAAAATAGGATGAATATGGTGCAGGGACATAGCAAGGAATCTTGGCAGAGAGGAGGCAGGAAGGAGCCATTTGCTCCTTAGGAGGAAGGACACTACCGTCTGTCCCCAGCCTTGCTGCAAGAATCAAATGTAATAACGGGTCCCCTTCAGGTAGATACTAACACCCTAAATTCACCAAAGGAACTGAAATTCAGCGATGAAGGGATCAGCCAAGGTCATACTCCAGGCTCAACCCCAGGTTGACCTCTTGCCTCCTTCCACTATTCCACATTACCTTCTGCGAGGGAATACAGTCTAACTTTAGGGTTTGTTTGTTTTTTCCCCTTTTGGTTATCACTTTTGATTTGTGTAGTCATATTGCTATCTAAATACAAAGTTAATTTAAAATCTATTAGATGGTATCACAGGCTACAACACAAATGAACCTTAAGGAACATTACGCTATGTGAAATAAGGCAGTCACGAAAAGGATTAATACTGTGCGATTCCACTCATGAAGTACCTAAAGTAGTCAGAAGCATAGAAACTGAAAGGAGGAGGGGTGCCTGGGTGGCTCAGTGGGTTAAAGCCTCTGCCTTCGGCTCAGATCATGATTCCAGGGTCCTGGGATCAAACCCCATATCGGGCTCTCTGCTCAACAGGGAGCCTGCTTTTCCCTCTCTCTTTGCCTGCCTCTCTGCTTCCTTGTGATCTCTGTAAAATAAATAAATAAAATCTTTAAATTAAAAAAAAAAGAAACAGAAAGGAGAAAGTTTGTTAGCGGGGGGGAGGGGCAAGGGAGAAAAGGGAATTGAGGTTTAGTGAGCATAGAGCTTGTGTCTGTTGTACAATATTGTGAATATATTTAACATACTGAGCTCTATACTTAAAAATTATTAAAATGGTAAAAAAAAAATCTACTACATGGTAATATAAAATTGGCAGCCAGGATATTGGTGTGTACAATCTGGTTTTTTATTCTTTTTCTTAAAGGTTTTTTTTTTTTTAAGATTTTATTTATTTATTTGACAGACAGAGATCACAAGTAGGCAGAGAAGCAGGCAGAGAGAGAGAGGAGGAAGCAGGCTCCCTGATGAGCAGAAAGCCCAATGTGGCGCTTGATCCCAGGACCCTGGGATCATGACCTGAGCCGAAGGCAGAGGCTTTAACCAACTGAGCCACCCAGGCACCCCTTTCTTAAAGGCATTTTAAGTAATCTCTACACCCAACACAGGGCTTGAACTCACAACTCCAAGATCAAGGGTTGCTGGCTCTTCCAAATAAGCCAGCCAGGCGCCCATGTTTTTAACTAGGAAACCAATGTGGTATTCAACAAATGAACTGATTTTCTAGTTCTTAAATTTTTTTATGTACTTTTTTTGTTCCTATACACACACAATTTTATAGATACGTGTAAAATTGTATGCACTCTTTTTTTTCTTTCCTATTTTCATGGATCTCTTCATTCCCTCTACTATCCATTACACCCACCTAGCCTCCCACTCTAACCCCAAGGTAACCTATGTTAATAACATATGCACCCTTTCATATTTGCAGTGCTCCTGTGTATGTACACACATATGCATTCACATAAATTCACACGTAAGTGTGAATACATACATATTCACACAAGTGAGGTCAGCATACTACCTGTTCTTTTCTGTAGCCTGCGCTTATTTCCCTTTCCCCCAAAACCTTGAAAAATCTCTTCTTGCCATCCTACACAGCTCCAACTTATTGACTGTGGTGGCTTCTTAATACTCCGTAGTATGAGCGAACTCCTATGTACTCAACTGTACACTACCTTTGTTTTCCTTTTTTGGTCACTGTAAATAATGTAGTGATAAATATCCTCACACCCATGCCCTTTTATTTCTATTTTTTTTATTCATTTAATAATGAAGCCCTTTGATCATTTGAAAGTCATCTTGGATGTGTACTCACACGCAACGAACCCAGAAAGGAGCCCGAGAGAAGAAAAACTCTGGGAACTGAACAATGGATGAATGTGTTTGGTTTTTGTATTTTTTTTTTTTACATTATCACACTATCCATAAGGCAGATAAAAGCTACCTGTTTTATGTGTAACTATCCTATAATCATAGGACAGGAAGGGACCCCGCGCCCCAGGGATGTGTTTACAGGGAGTCGAGTCAGAAATGGACTCTCTTTCTAAACAGCTGACATCTTTGCTTTAACACCTCTTGACTTGCTCCAAGCCCTGAGGGCGTCCTGGACTGTTGAGGGAAGGGGGGCACAGAGCTACATCCGCCCATGGCAGTGACCACACAGCACATCAGAGGAAGCCTTGGTGCCTCAGCTCTGGCAAGACCAGGCTCCCATCCTCTCACGGCTCAGGAAGAAACTTGCTTTCTCTTCCATGCAGCTCATCAACACCTACCATGGTGGCTGCCTTGTACCAACATGACAAAGGGCATGTGGAATCCAGAGAAGCCTGTCCTCAAGAAACATGCTTCTGGGGAACCTGGGTGTCTCAGACAGTTAAACGTCTGTCTTCTGCTCAGGTCACAATCTCAGGGTCCTGGGATCAAGCCCTGCATCCTTGGCCCCTCCCTCCTTGTTCATGTGCATTCACTCTTTCAAATAAATAAATGAAATCAAAAGAAAGGAAGGAAGGAAGATAAGGGAAAGGAAGGAAGGAAGGAAGGAAGAGAGAGAGAGAGAAAGAGAAGAGAAAGGAAGGGAAGGGAAGAGAAAGGATAGGAG
Organism: Enhydra lutris kenyoni; assembly: GCF_002288905.1. Taxonomy (NCBI): domain Eukaryota; kingdom Metazoa; phylum Chordata; class Mammalia; order Carnivora; family Mustelidae; genus Enhydra; species Enhydra lutris. Next base: position 26,475,377 of record NW_019154110.1, read on the forward strand.
AGAAGAGAAGAGTAGAAAAGAAAAAAGAGAAGAGAAGAGAAGAGAAGAGAAGAAGAGAAGAGAAGAGACTTGCTTCTGAGTCCATGGAAACCTGAAAGAGCAGAGGTCTGCAGTCCAAATCTAAGTCCTGACTCCACAAATCCTTACTGTGTCCCAGATGTGCTGGGTGCTAAGGGTTGTGGGGACCAGCAAAACAAAAAGCTTCATTTGTGTTTATGTCTCAGGGAACTGTCAGAAGGCCTTAAACAACAAGCCTCAGAGGTGGGAAGACAAACATAAGAAATGACTTATCTCAGACACTAGGAGGGACCCTGTGCTTTTTATAGCCCTTGGAAACAATGGGCCCAAAGAAGGCAAAACCTGACGCGCTTACCACTCATTTATTTACATCAGCAGATACACTTTATGGGCTATCATTAATTCTCACTCCAGCCATTGTTTTAGCTCTTTATGCAATTATCTAAAAGAATATTTCACAAACTTTGACACTAACTCAAGCCTAAAGAATCTGAGGGTGTGTTCAAAATAAAGTTACAAGGAACATTCGGGAGCACACAACCTCCTCATCACAGGTGCCATGATCTTAGGAAATGGGAAAGGCCAGGCAAGAGCAAAATGCTGGTCTGATTTGGAACTTGAATCTGAGCTTGGGGAATCCAAGCAGCAAGTCATTTCCAGAGGGCAAAGCTAGTTCCCTTCTTGAAGGAGAAGCTCACATTTCTGCCTTGATGCCTTCCTTTAAAAAGGGTTCATGTTTTGGGGCACCTGGGTAGCTCAGTGGGTTAAGCCTCTGCCTTCAGCTCAGGTCATGATCCCAGGGTCCTGGGATCGAGCCCTGCATCGGGCTCTCTGCTCGGTGGGGAGCCTGCTTCCCCCTTTCTCTCTGCCTGCCTCTCTGCCTACTTGTGATCTCGGTCTGTTAAATAAATAAATAAATAAATAAATAAATATAAATAAATAAAAACCTAAGGGGCGCCTGGGTGGCTCAGTGGGTTAAAGCCTCTGACTTCAGCTCAGGTCACGATCTCAGGGTGCTGGGATCGAGCCCTGCATCAGGCTCTTTGCTCAGCAGGGAGCCTGCTTCCCCTTCTCTCTCTGCCTATCTCTCTGCCTACTTGTGATCTCTGTCTGTAAAATAAATAAATAAAATATTTAAAAAAAAAAACATTTTAAAAGGAGTTCATGTTTTGTCTCCACACGATACGACAATGAAAAGGAGAAACATGCTTTCTTCTCAGGTAGTTTTACTAACTAGCTAGGAGACCCTAACAAAGTATTTTTTTTTTTCCCTTAATTAGTTGAAGCCTCACTTTCCTCATCTGTCAAATGGAGGCCTTTATTTCCAGAGTTCCACCAGTTCACTGGTGGCAATAGGCACCATGAAGACACAGACACAGACAGCTTTTTTAGCTAAAGGGTATTCTGCATCCTCTGCTCTGACGTCTTATTACTGAACAACTCATAAGCATGTGATCTAGTTCAGGAGTCTTTTAGCAACCAAGACCAGGACTCTATCTCTATGTGAGGGTCCTTTCATAAGGTCACCTTTGAAAGGGACAGATGAGTTCATTAACAACAGAGATTTTTTAAAAGATAATACTCCAATTTGGCGAGCAGGTTTTGAAACAGGTACTCTCATTCCCTGCTGGTAAATTATGTAAAGTGGTACCACTTCTCTTGAAATGAACTGGACAGTACAAGTCAAGACCCTTGAAATAGTCGTTATTTTCTCATCTAGTAATTATACTTCTGGGAATCAAGCCTAAGAAAATAATGCAAAATATTTATAAAAGCTTTATGCAGAAAGAGGTTATTGCTGTAATATTTTAATTTACAGCAACAAAAAAAAAAACAGTGGAAACAGCATTGAAATGTGGAACACTTTTAATAATATAGGAAAGTACTTCTCTTAAAATATTAATAAAATTGAATACAATGTGATATAGTGTGATTGTAGATGGATAGATAGATAGATAGATAGATAGATAGATAGACAGACAGATAGACCTGTAATATATATATATGACAGAAACTCACCAAAATGTCATTAGTGGTTGCCTTTGGGTGTTGGAATTTGGGGTTCAATCTGAGTCATAACCTCACCTATGGCCCAGAAGACAGTATCAATGACCATAAATAAGGACACATGTTTGCTGAACAACCAACAATGATCATGCATTACAGAGTGATGAATCAGGCTCAGCAGCCTTGAAAGATGAAAAATATTTTGCCAGGTATAACAGGGACTTTGCATCATTTATCACCACCCCTCCAAACACCCCTAAAATTAGTGTAAGTGGATAAAACATGTATTGGACAAAGAGAATAAGAGAAAGGATTATAGTAACAATATTTTGGGATCTAGAAAACAAACAAAAAAGTGTATTGGTACTTTTCCAGGAGAAGCCAGGAAGCAAGCAGATTCACACAACAGGACCCTGGGAAGCCTCTGAAATAAGAGGCACCAGGCACCTCTGAAGGTGAGGGCAGGTGGGCTAGAAACAGGAGGATAAATGGGTCAAAAGTCTGTATAAAAATTAGGTATACCTCCATAGCTCCTTTCTACCCCAACCCTACCTTATGCCAACCACTCCTCCTTTACCCCAGGAGAAACTGGAGGTGTACTCTGGAGTATTTACCCAGAGGGACTAAACCCTGAGGGACCAAGCACAGCTAGGGGTGGGGTAATAAACTGATTTAAGTCAGATTAACTGAGACTGAGACCCTCTCAGTCTCCTTCCTCCACATAGCTTCCTGAAAGCTGGTAGGCCAGGCAGAAAATTAGAGGCATCCTTCCTGAGGAAGACCCTACCCAAAAGAAAAGGTCTACATATACTGACATTTGAGGTTTCCCAATAAAACAACATAATCTCCACCAGATTGCTCTACAGTGAGACTCAGCAAGGGAAAAGCCCCTTACCATGTCCACACACACACACACATACACACACACACACTCACTCACTCACTCACATTCCAATCAGCTTCTTAGTACGTACTCTTAAATATTAACCAAAAATCAAGAAACACAGACTTTGAGGGAAGCTTCTGGCATAAATGACAGAGATAAGACAAATCAGGAAAAAGGCAGCTGAGAAGAAACTGAAATGATGATGGAAATGAAAGAATTATTAAAGCCATGATCAATAGCTCAACAAGGTAAAAGGAAATATTATGTCTTTTTTTTTTAAGATTTTATTTATTTATTTGACAGAGATCACAAGTAGGCAGAGAGGCAGGCAGAGAGAGAGAGGAGGAAGCAGGTTCCCCGCTGAGCAGAGAGCCCGATGCGGTGCTCGATCCCAGGACCCTGGGACCATGACCTGAGCCGAAGGCAGAGGCTTTAACCCACTGAGCCACCCAGGCGCCCCAGGAAATATTATGTCTTGAAACAACAACAAGAGACTATTTTTAAAAAGCATCCAGAGTTACTAAAATGTATCCAACTTTTTAAAAACTAAGTAATAAGATTGGATGGCAAAGTTTAGGGAAAGCTCAGAAAGTTGAAAAAAAAGAGAAGTTAGATGAAAAACAGAATGAAATACATAGCAAAAAGAAGAGTTCCAGAAAAATGGAGGGGAGGAAATTGTGCAATAAATAGGAACATGAATTTCTACACTGAAAGATGCTGTCAAGTGCCCAATCCAACAGATCCAACACAGCCACAGGGAGGCAGAACATGTGATAGCGCAGCCAGCTAGAGAGCAAGAGAAGAGCCTAAAAGATCTGGGGGAAGGGTCAGGAGTCAGATAGCATCAAATATCTAGAATCAAAACAGCATTAGACTTCTCAGTAGCAACACTGGAAGCCAGGAAATAGTGACACAATATTTTCAAAGTGCTGAGGGGAAAATTCTTTGCAACCTAGAATTCCATACCCAACCAAACTATCCATCAAGAATGGGAGTTAGACTAATGATGTTTTCAGACATGAAAAGTTTACACATCCTCTCTCAGGAAATTGCCAGAGGATGTGTTTCATGAAAATGAAGAGGGAAGAAAAGAAGAAGGGAGTCATGGGATCCAGAAAGAGAGAAGCAACACAGAAAGAAGGGATGTCCAAAAGGACAATGAAGGAAGATTTCAGGATGACAGGAGGCACAGAGAGCACCCAGAACTTGCTGGAGCAGGACAGTGGGCTCCAAGAGAAATACCTTCAAGAAGATAAAACTGATAGAATATTCAGTGTTTTAACATTTTAGGAGATCTATACTTCTGGCAGTGAACAAGGGAATACATTTAGGTTAGGTACACAGAAAACCTCAGCAAGTTAAAAAAGATATTTATTCCAAAGAAATGTAAAATAGTATAAAATATTTTTGACTATAAAGAATAGCTAAATAGTCATGATAATGTAAAATTAAACATTTCTCTAGTGAAAATATGGATATATTATTGAGAGAGTAGGAAGAAGGAGGGAAGGGCAATGTTGCATAAGAGCTGAATCCCCCTCCTTCACAGCAGGAAGTCAAGAAGTTAGAAGCTAAATTTGAGGGGCCCCGGGTTGCTCTGTTGGTTGAAAATCTAACTCTTGGTTTCAGTTCAGGTCACGATCCTAAGGTCATGGGATCAGTCCCCACATCAGGCTCCAGGCTCATCGTGGAGTCTGTTCGAGATTCTCTATCTCCCTCTCCCATTGATTCTCCTCCTGCCCAGACCCCACTCTTTCTCTCAAAATAAATAAAATCTTTTTTAAGAACTAAGACTGAAAAAAACAACCAAGAAATGGTTATATAAGCCTGGGATTTAGAAATAAGGCCAATGCCTAAAGTAATAGCTAGGAGCTGAAAGTGGAAGGTGGGAACAGAGGCACATGACACAGCCTGAGGATGGTTCTTTTCCATAAAAAGACTTATTATGTGACACATACATAACTTTGATTTTGTTAATTAAATTTTTTAAATATAGAAGGCACCCATAGCGAGTGAGAAGTGTGGGGCAGGATGGTTGACTACTGTGTGCAGAGCAGGAAATGATGGGAAAGCACCACAGTGGGTTGAAACAGAGGGTCAAGAGGTAAAAGGAACATCATGGGTGGTTAAACAGAGGAGTCCTGATCAACATCCTTGCTCTTGATCTTGACTGTATTCTTGCTAGAAGGGCCATCAAGCAGAAATGGGAATGAGAGAGATGGATAGCGAGGGGCCTGCTTAGGGGGCCGTGCCTAGTTCTTGGGAGAGAGGAAGCGGGTCTGAATGTGGGGGTGGTCATATGGGGACGAAGAGGAGGGCATGAGTGACAGATGTTTCCTAGGGGGCTTGTTGGCCTCGGGCCCCTGTCCAAGGGGAATGAGAAAGAAGAGGCTAATGCGGGTGATGAAGAGGAACAGGTTGGGAGAAGAAACTTCCGTTCTAACCATGGACCCCATCACAAAGAAGAAGACTCTGTTTCCCACCATCCAACACAGAACTTGTTGGACAAGTGTGAGGGGCCAAAGGGTAGAGTTAAGAGCTCAAGCTTTGGAGTCTTTGGGATAAAATATCTAAAAAGAGTGAGTGGCATTAAAAAAAAAAAAAAAAAAGCACAGCCTTCTTAACCAGACAGACCCAGTGTGAACAACAGTCACCTCTTACTATCTGCATGACTTTATGCAAGTTACTCAACCTCTCTGAATGGCAGGGTTATCTCCATTCCAAAATGGGCCTGACCACACCCACCACCCAGGGTCGCTGTCTGCTCCCGGGAGCTCCTTCCTGTCCTGTGTCCCCACCTCCCACGCCCTTGCTAGCAGAGGGCTTTTCTAGGAAGACCCTACTGATGCTTCTGAGTGTTGCTGTTTTCTGGACCCCTCGGGCTGTGAGGTCCCAGAAGGTCCCTGGGAGACACCTTCAATCCCCCTCCCATTAGGACCTCCCAATCCCCCTCCCAAGAACAGAGACCACACAGGTTTGCATCAACCAGAAAGTCAGCTTTATTAGCCCACCACCAGCGGAGGGGAAGGGGAGACAGCAGGGCATCGCACTGGGAGAACAAGGCCCTGGCCCAGGCCATCAGGAGGCGGGGGCCGGCGGGGGGGCAGGAGGCTCTGGAGGAGGCAGCTCAGTGCTTGGAGGCCTAGCCCTGGTTGAAGCTGGATGAGACCTGCTCCTTGAGGATGGGCCTGGTCTGGTGGCCGGAGGAGGAGGAGGAGGAGGAGAAGACTGTGGGAGAGAGATGAGGGGGTGAGAAGGGCATTGGGAGCTAAGAGGCCCCACACAGGGACAGCTGGGGTCTCTGAGGGGCCCAGGACCCTCAGGAGCCTTACCATTGTGGGAAGAATAGGAATGGCTGGACCCTTGTTGGGAGGAGAGGCTGTGGGGGAGACAAGACAGAGCAGTTAGCTATGCTGGGAACCGCTACAGGGCTAAAGGGTCTGGGGGACGGAAGTTGGGGGTGGGCACTCACTGGGCGTCCTCGCCCTCCAGCAGGCGGCGGTAGGTGGCGATCTCCTGCTCCAGCCGCGTCTTCACGTCCAGCAGGACCTGGTACTCTTGGCTCTGCTGCTCCATCTCACAGCGGAGCTGCGCCAGCTGCTCCTCCACGTTGCCGATCAGTCCCTGGATCTGGGACAGCTGCATGCAGTAGCGGCCTTTGGTCTCCTCCAGGCTGCCCTCCAGGGATGCTTTCTGTGAGTGGGAGAAAGAGAGTCAACAGAGGTGGTCACTATTGTCCCCCCAGGCCTCTGGGCATGTCTCCTGAGAGGTACATGGACTGTGACTCCAGCTGGGCTACTGATGGGCCAGACAATGTGGAGAAAAGTTACTCCATTGTTCTGGGCCTTAATTTCCATGTCTATAGAATGGATAGAATGATCCCTCTAATCCCACTCCTGGGTTGAGAGAGGCAGAACTGTACCTTGGCAGTGTTAAGGGGCTGGTGGCCCTTACTGGGGACTTGGGGTTGGGGGCTGGGCGGGGTCCTTCATACCATGCTGAGCTGGGACTGCAGTTCAATCTCCAGGCCCTGGAGCACCCTCCGGAGCTCAGTCACCTCACTGCGGCCACTCTGCACCAGCTCACTGTTAGAAGCCACTTCTTTGTTCAGTTCCTCGGTCTGCAAGAGCAAAGAAGAGCAGGTGGGAGACACTCCAGAGGTGCCCCCTGCTTGGGGCTGGGCAGTCCTGCAGGAGGATAGAGGACCCGAGCCCCACCTTGCTCAGGAACCAGGCCTCCGCATCTCTGCGGTTCTTCTCTGCCATCTGCTCGTACTGGTCACGCATCTCATTCAGGATGCGGCTCAGGTCCACGCCAGGAGCAGCGTCCATCTCCACACTGACGTCCCCGCCAGTCTGACCCCGCAGGGCAAGCATCTCCTAGGAAGGGGAGGCGGGAGGTGGTCAGCTCAGCTGACCCCTTTCCTGGCTCCTGAGCCAGCCCCGGGCGGCCACACCAGCAGCAGCCCTCACCTCCTCGTGGTTCTTCTTCAGGTAGGCCAACTCCTCCTTCAGGCCCTCGATCTGCATCTCCAGGTCGGTCCTGGCCAAGGTCAGCTCGTCCAGCACCCGGCGCAGGCCGTTGATGTCGGCCTCCACGCTTTGGCGCAGGGTCAGCTCGTGCTCGTACCTGGCAGGACAGAGGTCAGGGCATCAGGCTCCATCCAGGAGGCTTCTGAGGCTCAAGGCCAGTGGCCCCAGCGCTTGCCTCCTGTCCTCTGCCCCACACTCAGCCCGCCACGGTGGTTGCTCACTTGGTCCTGAAGTCATCCGCCGCCAGCCTGGCATTGTCGATCTGCAGAATGGGCTGAGCATTCTCGATGGTGGCAGCGATGATCTGCAGACAGGGTGGAGGGACAAGCCTGTCAGCCAAGCCTGCTGCTCAGGAGGGGAAGAGCAGAGAGGGAGGAAGGTATCTCCCCACTCTCGAGGGTTGCCCGGCTGGCAGGTGAGGTCCTCCAGCCAACCTGGGTGTCTTTTCCACCCAGCTCAGGGTGTGTGGAGGGATGTCCCCCAGTCCCTCCACTGCCCCCCGCATCCTCCATCCCAGGATGAGAGAAGCTGAGGGTGCAGAGGGGATAAGAGAGTCAGAGCTCCAGACCCAGCTCAGACATCTCGATGCTGCCACCAATTCTGAGTGGCCTGTGGCCTCTCCCCCGAGGTGGGTCAGTCTCCCTGTTTGTAAAATAAAGATGCTAGAAAGTGGCTTCTTAAGGGCCACTGCAGCCATGACCTCTCTCAACGCTCCACCTCCCAGCGCCGCCCACCTGCCCTGCACACCTTGTTCCGCAGGTCCTCGATGGTCTTGAAGTAAGGGCTGTAGTCCTTGACCTCACTGGGCCGCTGCCTCTGGTACCAGTCCCGGATCTTCACCTCCAGCTCCGTGTTGGCCTCCTCCAGGGCCCGCACCTTGTCCAGGTAGGAGGCCAGCCGGTCGTTGAGGTTCTGCATGGTGATCTTCTCATTGCCGGAGAGGAAGCCGCCATCGCCACCACCAAAGCCACCACCAAAGCCAGCACCGAAGCCAGCACCAAGGCCACCACCAAAGCCAGCACCCAGGCCACCACCATACCCTCCACCAAAGCCGCTACCCAGGCCCCCACCAAAGCTGCTGCTGCTGCTGAAGCCGCCACCGTAGCCGCCCCCCAGGCCACAGGCACCCCCGGAGGAGTAGCGGGAGGAGGAGACCGACAGGCCCCCGTAGGCGCTGGGGGCCCGGCAGGACCCTCCGGCCAAGACAGAGGACATGCGGCTGGAGCCACCGCCGATGCCACAGGAGCCCTTCATGGAGCTGGAGGAGGTGAACTGGCGGCTGCAGGTGGTCATGGTGCTGAGGAAGGAGGTGAGTGAGGGAGCGAGCAAGTCGGCAGCGAGGAGAGAGAGGTGATCAGGAAGGCTGGGAGGATGCTGGGGCTGCTCAAACCCCAGGAACTTTTATACACACCGGGGCAGGCGGGGCCTCCCAGCTGCTGACTTGCGGGCTCCCCTCCAGATTTCATCACTCCAGGTCCCATCCAACTCCCCACTCCGGATCAGGATTATTCAGCCCAGGGTCGACTCACTCCACTGGGTGCCGCTTGAGTTCCCACCCAGCTCTGGGGGTGTGGGGCCGAGAGAAAAACACACAAAAGCGAGTCGGTCGTGACTCAGGCTGGGTGGCGGGAACCCGGCTCTCGTTCCTGGAGCCTCAGGGCCCAGCGGGGCCTTGGCACAGCCTTGTGACCGCCGCGTCCCCAGGCTGTGAGTCAGCCCAGAACAGACTCCCTGCCCCACAGGACAGCCTTGACAGCAAAAGGCCCCAGCAATCAATGCCGGCCCAGGGTGTCTTGGAATGTGTTGTGGGGGTCCTACTAGCCCAGCTCTGGACCGGAGAGCTGGGGTGCTATTCTCACTCTGCTTTGCTCACTGTGTGACCTGACACCCCTTGCCTCCCCTCTCTGGGTCTCTGTTTCCCCTCAGGGAAGTGACAAAGCTTGGGCCAGGTGATCACAGAGACTTCTCTGATTGTAAAAATTCTCTGACTCTCTTTCCCTTATTGGATCCAATCCCAGTTCCAGTGGCTGCCTTTAAGCCCCCAGGATCCTCAGAAGTGTTGGGTACCATGGAACCAGCATGTGCCATTGAGTCAGATAGGCAGCGGCTCCCCACACTGCCCCTTACAAACTACACGGCACAGGCAGTCCATCTTGTAGCCCCTCTGGGCTTCGGTTTTCTCATCTGTAGAAGGGGAAGACACGCCACAGAAGAACATGCACACAGGACCCCCCTGGCTACTCCCTGATGGTGGCTCTGCCCCTCAGCTTCCCCATCCTTCCTTTGCAGCCAGCTGCCCCCTTCCTTCCCTCCTCACACCCACCCCTGCACCCTGGTACCTCCCTTCATCTATACCCCAATACTCCCATCTTTTGAGCAGCACACCCCCAATGTATGCCCTACTTAATCATGGATGCCCACCACAAACAGCAGTGGGAGGGAGTCCCCATCCTACCAGTAGTGCCCTGTGTGACTCCAAACCCCAATGGGGGCCCTGAGTCTCCACACTGGATCCGGGGTTCCATTCCCAACAGTTTTGTTTCGAGGATTCACAGATTCCGGGTTGGTCATTGAGTGGAGGAGAGAGGTGTCATATGGAGCCCTATGTGTGTACCACATGGTTCCAGCAAGGGAAATATTCCCACCACAGGTTCATAGACGAGGCAGCTGGGAGGTTAAGTGGGCTTCCCAAGACACCAGTCAAGGGGGAGTTGAGGTTTGGACCCCTGCCTATCTGCTTGCCCAGTCAAGCCCTTCCCGCCATCCTGAACCATCTTCTCTCTCTATGCATCGCCAACATGCATGATTGTATTGAATTAACCCTGTGAAGTGGGGAGGACAGAGGAAGAACCAGAGGGAGGGAGTGGTTCGCCCAAAGTCGCTCGGCTTTAAGCTGCGGAGCCAGGACTAGAACCCCAGACTCAGGGCATCTCCACTTGCCCATGATGCCTTGCAGGCTGGGACCAGGTGTGTCCATTCTCATTCACCTCCCCACAGCACCAGGAGTAAGCTCTGCCCACGGTGGGCATGACCTTGGCCTGAGGGCTGGAGACAGGATTGGGGGCATCTAAACCCCAAAACAAAAGCCACCTCAGGGCACTCTAGGGGTAACCCACAGAACGGCCACTGTCGCTGCTCTGACGTGCCTCTGTGGGCTTGCCTTAGCCTGGGTGGGGCTGGCAGATACTACGGGAACCAGCAGACAGGAAATGCTCCCAGAACATCGTGCCCTGTCGGTCACTCGGCTTGTAGGAACAGGGCCCAGAGATCTGAGCAGAGCAGGTGCCCAACACACACCTCCAGGGCCAGTCTTGGGAGACAGAACCCAATGCTCCCCTCTCCCAACCCCCAAAATGGGCAAATTGGGTCCTAGAAGCTTGGACAAAACCCCTAGTGTCAAGATGGGCCTGGAGTTCGGGTCCAAGCACAGACATATCACGCTCAGAAATAAAAAGGACCTCTGAGGCCACTAAAGACTACCGAGCCCCAAGCAGAGAGAGTGAAAAAATGTTCCGGGTTAAATAGGACAGAAATGGGAGCAGAAAATCAAACCGGGTTCCTGAGATTCACAAGTACTCTCCACGGGGTCTCTGGGAGCTCCTCCTTCTCTGCCCCAGAACACTCTCCACCTCCCTCCCTTCTGATTAGAGCCCTGCCCCTTCCACTGTTCCTGGGGTCCAGGTGGCAATGCCAGCAGGCCCGGAGCTGATGGCTGGGGATCCACGTGGGCTGAGAAGCTACGCAAAGTAGCCGGCCAAACCATCAAACCACTCAGACAACACCACAGACCAAGCTCCCACTGTGTGCCCAGCACCCGGGGCGTGGAGGTGGGGAAGATGGAGCAGGGCCCCTTTATTCCATGCCGACGAAACAAACCTACTTGAGGTTGCTGAGAGCCGGGATTGCTAGGACTGTGGGCACAGGGACTCACAGCAAACTGGCATCTCTCCTAAGAATGGGTTCCTTCCCCCTTCCCAGGCCTCTTTCCTCTCTCCTTCACCCGCCCCATCTCAGGTCTGAGGTCATCTCATACCTGAGTTGGCTGGGAAATATTATTGGCACGCCTCAACTCGCAGTGATTCCCCAACCTGACTGATCACCGGGATCCCCATTTAGATTCCCAACCTGCTCTGACCCACTGTCTCAGCATTGCCCAGGACAAGCCTGATCGTGGGGACGTTTTACAAGCTCCTGGGGAATTCTGCTGACCAGCCAGGCTTGGAAGCAGGATGCAGCCTAGGGGGAGGAAGATGGGGGGGGAGGCCCCCAAGGAGACTGAGAGGAGAAAGGGGGCTGCTGCAGGGCCCCAGCCCATGGAGCTTCAGGGCAGGGTGAAGAAAGAGGTCCCCAATGAGCCAGGACAGAGCAGCAAGCAGGAGCCAGATCTGGGCTGGACACTCAGTTATAAAGAATAAGGCAGAGAAGCCACTTATGGACAACCCCAGACAGTACAGGCCATGATGGGGTACATGGGGGCTGCCAGGAGGGAGCAAGAGTGCCCAGTCTGGGCTCTGGCCCCACGACTGGCCCCAGGATCTGGGCGAATCTGTAAGTGTCCGATGGCGGGCAGTCCTTTCAACTCTCCCCATGTTACACACCGCTCTTCCGAAGGTGGGGGCAATAACAGCCTATCGTGATGGTCTGCACAACCAAAGGGCCCTCGAGGGAACGCTCAGGGGAACCAGCTCGAGCTCTGTTACAGCCTTGGCTCTGGGCCCTGGCTCCAGTCCCTCTGCTCTCCTCCACCTCCCACCCCACCCCCTGCATAAGAACAGCAGGAGGATCACCAGCCCCAGCGTTGTGCCCTACCCACCACCTCTAAACCGGGGTCCTCCAGGGTCCCTCCAGGCCAAGGCACTTGTCTCCTCCTTCTGCCCAGGCCCAGTGCAGAAGCACAGAGGGACGCTGTGTCCTGGACAGAGTGTTACTGCCACACGGCCTCCTTGCAGAAAGCGGGGCCAGCTCACACGGTCAGGGTGTGGGCGTGGCAGAGGAAGAGTCACAGTGTCTGGCTCTGGCAGGCTCTGGGCCTGGAAATCAAGTCTGTGTGTCCATCACATGAGAGTGGGTAAGTCCGCTCCAAGGGCAGTCACAGACTGGTTCACTGATGGGGGAGGAAGATTTCATGCAAGGCGATGGGTTGATGTGGAGGAACTGTGGAGCCCCACAGCTGGGTCCCCCAATCTAGCCACAGGCACGCATCCCCAGCAGCCCAGGTTAACTCGGGGCCCCTGGACAAAAAATTCCAGCCACCGAAATTCCCCGCACCATCCCCAAGGGGACCATGGGTATCAGGCCCCAGTCACTCCATCCTGTGGCCCTGCCTGCCCAAGTGTGGGATAAGCACTCCTGGAAAGAGGGGAGCTTCCCCTTTCTGGGCCCTGGACCCTCCCCCGGGGACCCACATTCTCTTAAACCACACACCCACTCACTTTGTGGGCAGGGGCTTCTGACCCAGCAGAAGGGTGCTGTCCAGGGCTATCTTTGGCCACTCCCACACTGTGACCCCTCCCCACTCACCTCCCCACTCAGTAGGGTGGGCCCCCAGACTCTGCAGCGAGAGAAGACTCCTGCCTAAGAGCCTGGGTCAAGGCAGGGGGTGGGGCTCTCCTCTCCTCTTCCCAGCACAATCTGGACAATGGCTGAGTCATGGTTCTTTGGAGCCTCAGTGTCCCTATCCACACAATGGGGCGCCTCTTCCCAGACCCTCCCCGCTTCCCAGGACTGTTGTTCAGATAAATGAGATCACCCTCCAAATGAGCCATCCTCAACCCAGAGCTGGTTCTTCTGGTTGTGGCTGGAAGTGTGGCGGGGCCTGGTGGGAAGCACGCCTCCCCCTGCCCTTCATCCTTCATGGGCAGGCATCTGGGAGACACCAGCCTCTGATGGAGCGGAGTCTGAGCTCCCAGCCTGCTCTGAGTCTTGTGGCTGCCCCTGCAGACCCGGGCTTTGGACTCCAGCCAGTCGTCCCCACCGTGGCAGGAAACTCACTGTCCTCATCGTCCCCAGATCAGGGCTGGAAGGACCAACAGCTGGGGCTCATCTCTCTCCTCAGTCACCACAGCCTCTGAGGTATAGGAGCAGGTCGGGACCTGTCCAAAGTCCCACACCCACCTACTCACCTCATAGACCCTGCTCTTATACCACTGGTCCCCAGCTCAGCACCGCACCCCCTCCCAGGCTTCAGGGGCTCATGCTGATCCTGCCAGCCCCCACCTCTCATCTCTAGGTACCAGGAGGCCCCTGGTCCGATTCTACAACAGAAGACAGCCCCAGGCCTGTCAGCGAATTGGGGTGGGGGTGTCCTTCCTCTCATTAACCTTTTCCACTCATCCTCACTTCCCAAAGAAAACCAGGAAGGCTCACCCTGCCCAGGGGTTTCCAAATTTACTCAAAGAAAGATTTCCAGGTATTGGGGCTCCTCCCCTACGGGCTCACGGCCTGCCCCCAGAGTGAAAAGGGCTGGGGCCCAGAGGGTCCTGGGAGGGGCTAGACAGGACTGCCCTTCCCTCCTTCCTCAGAAGGCAGTTTCCCACCCTCCCCAAACTCCAGGCTACCAAGGAGGGTGGTGCCTCTCACCCCCCCCCACCCTGGCACACACCCCTCCCCTGCCCTTATCCTGACCATTTGAGGAAACATCCCTGAGAGAGGCACACCCATTCTTCCATACCCACCCGGGGCCCATAGCCTTCTCTAGAAGCAAGGTCTACAGTTCATATTCCTGAGGTGAGACAATGGGAATACCCTGGGGGCCCACAGACCTCTTTGGGGGGTTTTCTGAGACTCACAAAAGAACTTGGGCCCTGACCACCCAGCCTGCCTCCCTGCCTTCCCTATGCTCACGCCTCTTCCAGGAGAATCCTGACTGTCCCCCCACCCCCGCCGCCGTCCTTGTCCACCCCTGCCCCCTCTTGGAGGGGGCGTGTCCCACAGGACTTCGGGAGAAATTGACTGGATGCGTCATCCTTTAGGACTCTGGGTCCCATGACATCTCCTCGGTCATTTATGAAAGAGAAAATGAAGTTCAAGGAGGCAAAGCCACTCCCCAAGGTCATGGACCTTTTTACAGGGCAAGAAGAGGTCACCTGAGACCTTCGCAAGTACGTTGGCCCCACCCTGGGTCTAGCACAGCCTAGACCGCCCTCCCAAGGATCACTGACCCTTTGGAAATACAAATTGGCTCCCCAAGCTCTGCCCAGACCTACCTACTAGGATCCTAGATGACCCGTGAGCTCCAAGCCAACAGCAGTTAGTGTCCACAGACTCTTCCCCCCACCCTCGTTTGCCCCAATACACCCATTGTTCACGAGGGCCCACCTCAGTGGCCCCAATCAGAACACATTCCATATCTGAATTAACAAGCTTTATTGGTCAGGCAAAGGGGTATGGAAAGGGACGGAAGCCAGGAACCGAGGCTGCAGGGCCAGTAGGGAACTCTGGGGGGCTGGCCATGGGAAACAGAGTTCTCAGCGGGTGGTCTGGTGGACCTGCTCGCGGGAGGAGATGACCTTGCCATCCTGGACCTCTTCCACAATGGTGCGCACCTGGCGGGTGGTCACGGCTGCAGGAGACAGACCGTCGGAGGTGGGTGGGGACCCAGAGACCCTGGCTCACCTCCCTGAGCAGAGCCAGCTCTCTTCCCCACAGCTGCTTGCTTGCCTCTCAATATGACATCCAGACACGTGTTCCTCCTGCTCTTGCCCTCTTCCATCCCATCCCTGTGCCCATGTATGAATCCCGCCTCCCAGATGGCTGGTTTGATCCCGACCCACTGTGTCCTTTGCAAGACTCGGCACTGCCCAGTGGACTCTGTCTCCTGTCTCCTGTCTCCCCTATCCCCAGAGTGGGATCTCCAAGACAAGAACCAGGTCCGCATCACCCCCATTGGACTAGATACCCAGGGTCAGGATCTGATCTTCCCCATCAGACCAAGATCTGGAGGACAAGGACCATGTCCCTTTCTCCCATCAGACTAGAGATCCCAGGGACAGGACTGCTTTTGCTCATCTGCAGGGTCTCAAGAACAAAGACCATGAGACCATGTCCCTAATCGCCCCATCAGAAGAGTGTCCACAGAGCTAGGACCTTGTCCATCTCTCCCCATCGGACTAGGATCTCTAGGGTAAAGACCATCTCTCTGCCCAGCCCCCTCATCTGATCCACCTGCGCATCAACCCTGAGCCCTAACAGGTCATTTCCCCCATCCCTGCTGAGGATCAGCCATCATTTCCTGGAGCTCCTGGGGACTGACGCCCCCTCCCCCGGCAATATGCAGATGGGTTGCCTGCCCTATGTATGCCCACCCTCAGCTACCGAGATCCTTACGTTCTTTGGGCTTGTACTGAGTCAGGCTGGAAAAAAAAAAAAAGACGGGAGATTAGATTTGGGTCTGAGAGCTACACGCCCACCCCAGGCCCCCAGTCCTGGCCCCCAGCCTCCAACTCACTGGGCGTCCTCGCCCTCCAGCAGGCGGCGGTAGGTGGCGATCTCCTGCTCCAGCCGCGTCTTCACATCCAGCAGGATCTTGTATTCCTGGTTCTGCTGCTCCATCTCGCAGCGCAGCTGAGCCAGCTGCTCCTCCACGCTGCCAATCAGCCCCTGGATCTGGGACAGCTGCATGCAGTAGCGGTTCTCCGTCTCAGCCAGGCTGCCCTCCAGGGATGCTTTCTGCAAGAAGGTGGGAGGATCAGGGGTCAGGAAGAGTGGTCAGTGCCCCCTCCAGGGTCCCAGGTGCACCCCGGGCTTGGCAGCCCCCCCTACCATGCTGAGCTGGGACTGCAGCTCGATCTCCAAGGCCTGCACAGTGCGCCGGAGCTCGGAGATCTCGCTCTTGCCGCTCTGCACCAGCTCGCTGTTGGTGGCCACCTCGCGGTTCAGCTCCTCCGTCTGCAGACAGGACACAAGACAGTGCAGCGTTAGCTTGGGATCCCTTCTAGTCAGACGACCTCCACGGGCTCCATACGCTCAGCGCAGCACCCATTCCATGCCCACACAGGCACCTGGGGCTCTCCTCACTCCCCATGACCCCCCTGGACGTGATCACCTTCCTGAACTTCCCCGGGCCTCTCAGGCCTCCTCCCAAACGTGACCTCCCAAACGTGACCGTGGGAGCAGTGCCTTCTCACCAGCATCCCACTTCCCAAAGCCCAGAAACCTTTGAAATGATTCGAAGATTTATCTTTAGTTCCTCCGAGTAGAAGGCACTAGAACGGGCAACTTGAGGACCAGCTAGGATATCAACCAGTCCCTTGGTGGCAGTCCCTGGCCTCTTAGAGAGGTGGAAGCTCCTGGGGTCTTCACCCTCTGGCTTTATTCCTGGGGGGGGGGGCTCTCCACCCCACCCTCCACTGAGATCCCAGCTTTGGCCAAGCTCCCGGCCCATTGATGCAATGGGTGGCCCTGTGAGATCCATGCAGCTCACTGAGGATAGGGAACCCCAAGATGCCAGGTACTAGGCATCAGCTGGGGACTCAGTCCTTGACCCCCATCCCCTGGGAGAGGCCTCTGGCCTGCAGCAGCCCCCACCTTGCTGAAGAACCAGTCTTCGGCATCTTTGCGGTTCTTCTCCGCCATCTTCTCATACTGGTCGCGCATCTCAGACAGGATGCGGCTCAGGTCCACGCCGGGAGCAGCATCCATCTCCACGTTGATCTCACCGCCCACCTGGCCTCGGAGGGCGTTCATCTCCTGCAGGGGCAGAGGTTGTGGGCATGGGCATTCAGGCCTGTGTTGATCTCTTACTTCCAACCCTTCCCAGACAAGTGCTCCAGACCCCTCCCCAAGGAGCCCTCCTTCACTCTGCCTATCCTCTACCCTCTACCCCTCCTGTTGACTCTTGTTCATCTGCTCTGTATGGGCTCTGCTTCCACCATCAGACTGGGGGTTCCCTGTGGACAGGTTCTCTGTCTCCCCCATTAGACTGAGGGGTCTCCAAAGAAAAAATCTAATTCTTAGGTCTGTACCCCTAAAATATCCCCTCTAATTCCCAAACTTCCACATAGGGTCCAGGTTCAAAGGTTTGAGCTGGAACAAAGAGACCTCTTCAATCACCCCTTGTCCTCATGAGGAAGGTCAGGATGGGCAGAAGAGGCCTCTTCAGGCCCTGGGAGGGTCCCCAGATGCTGGGCAGAGGGGTGGTACATGGAGGAGGCTACCCTCCATGGGGACCAGGTCACCCTGTAAGGTGACCAACCCTGGAGCACCTGCTCTGAGCTCTTCCTATGGTCTCAGCCTCGGCGCACCCCCAGAGCTCTGCTGCCCCCTCCGTAGCCTCTTTGACCTGCTGCCCCACCCCCCTCACCTCCTCATGGTTCTTCTTCAGGTAGGCCAGCTCCTCCTTGAGGTTCTCGATCTGCATCTCCAGGTCGGCTCTGGACAGGGTCAGCTCGTCCAGCACCCGGCGCAGGCCATTGGTGTCAGCCTCCACGCTCACACGCAGGGCCTGCTCCGTCTCAAACCTGCAAAAGGAACCAGAAACTTCGTCTTGATGCTTGGACGTGCAGGTCCGTGTCCCGGCCAGCACCCGGCCTCTGCCAGGGCTCTAAGAGCTTGGGAGGGTTGATGGGGGCGGAGAGGGGGCTTGTGGAGTGGCAGCATACTGCAGCCCCAGGGCCCTGGGACCACGCAGGGCAAAGTCCCACCCTCACGCAGCTTCCAGCATCTCTCTCCTCTGCCTCCTGCCTCCCCTCCCCCTCCCCGCCTAAGCCCAGTGACCTTCAGAATCTCCTGCATTTGCCACATCCGTGACTAAGAGGTGGACTCCCCCAACCCCCAGCTCCTAGCCCTCGTCACAGCAACTGTAGTCCTGGGGTGGGAGGGGTGCCCCAGTTCCAACCAGCCCACTGGCTAGGGCTCACTTGGTCCGGAAGTCATCAGCGGCCAGGCGAGCATTGTCAGTCTGCAGGAGGATGTTGGCGTTGTCCACAGAGGCCGTGAGGATCTGGGGAGACGGGAAAGCAGTAAGGTCATTGGGAGGGAGAAGCTCAGCCCAGCCCTAAGTTACAAGAAGGATCTTCCTGCCTCGAGGCCAGGATGTGGCTGCCTTCTCCGGGAAGACTCTCTTCCTGCCCAGCCTCTCACCTTTGCCGGCAATCATTGTTGGCTGAGGCGGGGCCGGCAGGAGTCTGAGGAGCCGAAACTTGCCTCTTCTCCCTGCCCACCCTGACCTGCCTCCCCCAACAGAACCCCTCCACTAGAGCAGGCAGCCAGCTGGGAGTGCCCAGCTAGGAAGAGAAGAAAGGCCCCCGGGGGCAGAAGTTGTCCCAGAATCCCAGACAGAAAAGGGGAGATGAACAACCCCCTCATTTTACAGTTGGGGAGATTGTACCCAAGAGGCTCCCCAAGAAGGGATCCTACAGGACCCCTCACCAAAGAATAGTTCCACATCAGAAGTCATGACCCCTGCTAGGCCCTAACCCCAGACTCCAGCAGGCAGCTCTGCCTTTGGAGGTTTGCTGAGCCCCATTCTTGAGGGGGCAGTGGGAGGGATGGAGAAGCCACAAAAATCCCCAAATAAGGCACACAGACGCCTTCCTTAGGACCTGCCCCCTCTCTCCACTTCCTCTTCCCAGCAGGTGCCATCAGGAGCTCACTAGACCCCTCAAACAACCATCACCCAAAATCCCCCTCTTGCTTCAAGAAGAGAGGTACCCACATATCTGGCAGCTCCATGGGCCCAGCCTCTATGTGCATCCACTCATCTTATCCTACAATTAAGTGAGCTGATGGCAACAAGCCCAACGATGAGGAAACTGAGGCTCAGAGCAGCTCCATGAGACCTGCTTGTCCCTGGCTTAGCTGCCGCCCCCCAAAAAGGGGAATGTGGGCCACACTGTGACTCCAAGGTGGGCTCCCAGAGGCCAAGCCAGTCAGAGCCACGCTGTCCTAGAGCCCCTGAGACCCTGTGGCAGCTCTCCCACCGGCCTAACTCCAGGCCACGGTCAAGGGAAGGAGATGGGAGAGAAGTCATGCCCCTCCCAAGGGTCCTGTCCCCCCCAGCAGGCCGTACCTTGTTCTTCAGGTCCTCGATAGTCTGGTAGTAGTGGCTATAGTCACGGGCGGGCCCCGGGGCCTGCTTCTGGTACCAGTCCCGGATCTTCACCTCCAGCTCCGTGTTGGCCTCCTCCAGGGCCCGCACCTTGTCCAGGTAGGAGGCCAGCCGGTCGTTGAGGTTCTGCATGGTGGCCTTCTCCCCACCCGCCAGCAGCCCGTCGACGGCCCCGAAGCCACCACCATAACTGCTCCCAGAGCCAAAGCTGTAGCAGCTGGAGTAGCTGTTGGCCCCGAGGGCGCTGCCCAGGCCCCCGGCGGACCCCAACCGGCAGGAGCCAGCCCCCAGGCCACCAGACAGCCTGCAGGAGGTGCGGGACGAGCCGCCCCCCAAGCCGGAGGAGCCCTTGATGGAGCTGGAGGAGGTGAACTGACGGATGGTGGTGGTCATGGTGGCAGCCGGCGGGCTCGGAGCAGGAGGGCTAGACAGGAGCGAGGCCCAAGATGCGAGTTGCTGCTGGCGCTCGCCCGCCTTCTTTATAGGCCGCCAGGTGGGCGTAGCGATTACAACAGGCTCGCTCCTCTGTTTCCATTCCCCTGAGCTTTCATCACCGCTGGCCACACGCCAGCTCCCAGGTGGCTGTGGGCCCCCCTCCCCTCCCACCATCGGGCCTTTGCCTCACTTCTCCGAACCCTGGTGCTGGGTGTCTGCCTTCGCGTGTGCGTGTCTCTGGTCTCGGGCCTGTCACCTGTGATTCAGGCAGGCCCTCCAGCTATGCTTTCCCATGACCTAATACGGAGAAGAGGAGCAGCAGGACGTCACCGTCACCAGGCCCTCCCAGGCAGCTGCCACCCCAGCCCGGCCCACCTGGCCCCGGTGTCTGGTGGGGAAACCGGTTGGGGAACCAGGCAGCCCCCAGCTCTGAGGCCGCTCTCCTCCACCACAGGCCACACCACACGCAGTCCTGCCCCTGAGCTGGTGGCCGGGGAGACAGCGAGGACAGAGACCCTGCCCTGCCTCGGAAATTAGACCTAAGCCCGCTGGGCTTACGGAACAATACGGTGCCTCTCAGGTTACCGTCCCATTTTACAGATAAGGAAACTGGGGCTCCAAGAGGGATGGGGCCCCACTGCCCCCACCTTACTGCAGAACTGGGCTGGCGGGGCTGCTGCACCTTCATCCCCCACTATGCCACGGCCCCTCACGCTCCCCTGGGGCCCGACACCCTGCCCCCGCCCTCTGCAGAGCCCCAACACCAACAAAACACTCCAGGAACTAGGAGTCCACCCACCCATTTCTCGGACACTGCCCCTAACCCTGGAAACCTCAGTGACCCAGCCTCCTCCTGTGACCTTTCCCCACCAGCCTGCTGCAGGGGCGAGTCCTGGGCCAGCGTGGACAAAGAAGAGCATGGCCGTCGATGGGGACCCGGCAGGCTGGGAAGAGAGCATCTTGGTAAAAAGGGACGGGAAAATGATGAGAGCCATGTCGCCTGTCACCCTTACCTAACCTTCCTATACCTGAAGAGACCTCCAGGTGAGGTGAGGGGTGTATACCTCAAGTCCCAGCCAGCTGGAAATGTCAAGGACACTGTCTAAATGTCTACCTGAGAACCCCCAGCCAGGCTCCTCTCCCAAGCCTTCCCCAGAGGCCCACCCAGGCCCCTGATGGGGACCCTCAAGACAGGCCCTGTGCCACCCAGCTCCGCCTTGCCTTGCCCACCACTCCCAGCCTGGCCCTGGGTCCAGGGTCCCCGCGGGCCTGCTGGATGGAATGCAGTCCTGTCTCAGACTGCTGATGGCTTCCACTTCCCCGACAGGCCCAGACAGCCCCTGCCAGCAGCTGAGAGAGATTCCCCAACAGCCCAGCAGCTGCCAAGCCACCAAAGCAAACAGGACGCCCCCCACGCTCACACACGGAGTGGCCACCCCACCTCACACACACCCCGAGTGGGGCCGAGCTGGCTTCCAGGGCTGGCTCTGCCACTGCCACCCCCTCTCATCCATCAACGCTTTGGACCACGCCTTTGGAAAACCCCCTGCCCAGCCCCCCCCCTCTGATCTTGAACCCAGACCTGCCCCAGGCTGAGGTAGGGAGTTCCTTATAACAGGCGTGGCTCCCCAGAAAGTCTGTGGGGCCCTCCTAGGGACCAGCCCGTGGGGACCCACAGCAACCCACAGACTGATTCTTAGAAACTTTCCCAGCCTGATGGGCTTTCCCATCCCTCCGCCCTCGCTCTGCTGCTTTCTTCTCTCTGGCCCTCCCGGGAGCCCCAGGCCTGGAAGACGTGGTCAGAACAGATTGGCAGGTGACAAGTGACATCCAAACACTCCATAAATCATCCTCTTCCCGGAGTCCCTCAGCACACACTGCCTTATGCCAATGACCAGACCAGATCACACGAGACATTGAACTTCAGGCAAAGCTTTACTAGCAGTCACTGGGGCAATTCCAGGAGGCCCCCTGAGGGAGGGGTTGCAGGAAACAGACACAGGAAGGCAACAGCTTTTGGGTGGTGGCCCAGATGGGCACTCAGGGCGCGGCAGTAGCATGCTGGGAGCCCAGGGAGATGGCTGCCTCATGACCCTCTCCCTGTCACAGGTGGAAAGGGGCCTCAGTGAGTTGAGCGGTGGACCTGCTCTCGGGAGGACACCACCTTGCCGTCCTGGACTTCTTCCATGATGGTGCGCACCTGGCGGGTGGTCACTGTGCCTGCAGGCCGTGGAGGAGGGGACACAGGGAACTTCAGGCCAGAGCCCCTCCCCCAGTCTTCCACACAGAAGGGTCCTCGACATCTCCCCACTCCTGCCAAGCCAGATGGGGCAGCCTCTTACCTTCCCGGGTGGGCTGTGAGATCAGGGAAGAGGAGTACTGCGTGGCCAGGCTGCAGAGAGGGAAAAGGGGGCCTGTCAGTACAGGGGTGCCGGCACAGAGCCTGGTCCCCTGGAGGAGGAGCAGCTGGGAAGGCCTGGGGTGAGGGGAGAGAGGTCCCGGCAAACGAGAGAGAAATCACAGCTGAGAATACATGGAAAAGATTAGCAACCATAAGGGTCAAAGGGCACAGGCCCAGTAGACAGGACAGAAGAAAGGGGACACCCCAAAAGAGGACCCAGAGGCGCTTTGTGGCTAACCAGCGTTTTACAAGGAGAAGCTGAGAGAGAGGTTTTCCCATATCCCAAAGGGCCCAACAAATAGACTCTATTAAAGCTTGCGAGACTGTGGTTAGACTACAGGCTGACCTCACTATCGTCAAGGAGCAAAAAGCTGGACGGCGTGACTTAGTGTGGAGACTCCAGGACATTCTCAGTCACTGTACGGCAGGGCCCTGATCTACCCTCCCAGCTCTAACCAGATCACCACCCACCCTTCTCTTCCTCCTGTCCCTGGTAATGGCGTCACCAGCCACACAGTCATCAGAACCAGAAAGCCAGGGTCATCGCGCCCCACTCCCTCATGTGCTCACTCACCATGTGTTGCCTCCCGCCAGCAAGCCACGCTCACCCCCACATTTAGGCAACTAGCCCTGCTGTTCTTACCTACCATACATCCTCCTCACACACCACCTTCCTGTCCCGGCCCTACACCCCCGCCTTACAGTAGGGCTGCCCTGGCCTAACACTGCGCTCCAGCCTCCCAACAGGTCTCCCTGACCCCACTGGGGCCCCACTGATGCATTTCTCCCTATGCAGCCAGAGTGGATGTTCTAAGACATCTTGACAATAGCACCACTCCTCTGTGCAAAATCCCTCCGTGGCTCCCCACTTCCCACGTGATCTAGCCCAGATGCTTTCATTTGGTCTTCAGCGCTCCCCAACAGTGGGGCCCCAGTCAGTGCTCCCCGTGTCACCTCCTGCAAACCTCTGTGCCTGCTGGCCTCTGCCCGTGCTGTCCCCTCAGCACCAACGTCCCCGCCTAGATGAAGCACCCCCAGCCGAGCCAGGCATATGCCCCAGTGCCCCCGCTCACTGGGCGTCCTCGCCCTCCAGCAGGCGGCGGTAGGTGGCGATCTCCTGCTCCAGCCGCGTCTTCACGTCCAGCAGGACCTGGTACTCCTGGTTCTGGCGCTCCATGTCGCAGCGGAGCTCGCACAGCTGCTGCTCGATGCTGCTGATGAGTCCCTGCAGCTGGGCCAGCTGGGCCCCGTAGCGGGCCTCGGTCTCCGCCAGGCTGCCCTCCAGCGAGGATTTCTGTGGGCCAGTGTAGACATGGCCGGGTGAGACCAAGCTGGGACCCTCCTCCAGGGTGAGGACCCAGAAGGGGGACCCCCTCCTCCAGTGTGGGCTTGTGGGTGCTGCCGACGCCACGGGGCAGTAAAGGGGGCAGAGAGGGGCCCATGTCACTGAGTGTGAAGTGACAGGCTGGGTGGGGAATTCAGGTTTCTCTGAGCAGACGTCTGTGAGGCTGGGCCCATCCCGGGGTGACGGGTACAGGCCAGGGAGGGGGCCGGGGGTCCTACCATGCTGAGCTGGGACTGCAGCTCAATCTCCAGGTTCTGCACTGAGCGGCGGAGCTCAGTGATCTCTGTCCTGCTGCTCTGCAGGGCCTCGGTGTTGGTGGCCACCTCCCGGTTCAGCTCCTCTGTCTGAAAGGCAGGGTGGGTGACAGGGACTGGAGAAATTGCAGAGATGGGGCAGAGGACAGCATCCGCCCCTGAGCCCTGACCTCCCAGACTGCCTCCCTCCTCCCTCCTCTCCCTGGCCTCTGTGGGGCTTCAGACACACCAGCACCCAGAAACCCTCTGTGCCTACCAGCCTTTGGTCGATGGACCTTGCTTTGTATTTGATGCTCCTACTGAGCACTGCTCAAAGACAGGAACTGGGTTTTACTCCATGCCCGTTACTGTGCTGGGCCCTGTAGCTGCTCAGTGTGTGTCTACTACGGGCATGAGTTATTCTTCCAAAAGCATACACACCTACAAATGTGCTGGGAGAAGTCCTAGACAGAGATGACGAGATCTGGACCTGTTCCCTGAGCCACGGTGCTGCTTGTGCGAGCTTGAGGCCTCTCTGAGCCTCCCATTCTGCATCTAGACATGAGCACTGGGTCCAACTGGTTTCCAAAGGTCCTTCCAGCTGGGACAGCCTGTGGATCTACAGGTTTTCCAGCCCAGCCCTGACACCCAGCACACGTATGCACACATGTGCACACTTGCTCACACGCGGCCACCCACCTTGCTGAAGAACCAGTCCTCAGCGTCCTTGCGGTTCTTCTCCGCCATCTTCTCGTACTGGTCGCGCATCTCATTCAGGATACGGCTCAGGTCCACGCCGGGGGCAGCATCCATCTCCACGCTGACGTCCCCACCCACCTGGCCTCGGAGGGCATTCATTTCCTAGGCAAGAGGAGAGCAGGATTTCACCAGGGCCATTCCAGGGAGAGACCCTGGGGCCTGCCTTCTCTGCCTCAGGGAGATGGGTACAGATGACAGACAGACAGACATAGACGCCTAATGGTTCCTCCCCTTGAAGATGGAGCAGATGTTACCTTGTCACAAACACGCAGGGCTGCGAATATGGACCATCTCCCCCAACGTGCACTCGGGGATGGACTTTGCCCCGTTCTGATATGTGCTGGGCAAAGAGAGATGCTAACTCCCCAACATGTTAGGGGATAAGTCAGACAGCCTCACGGCCCTGACTGCCTGCCTTATCCCCTACCACAACCACACAGTACGGGCACAAGGAAAGCAGCCCCGTGTTGGTAACAGCGCAGAGCCAGACCTCATTAGGAAATGTTAACTATTGCAGGGATGCAATCCCTATGACCAGCCTCAAAGTCAAGTGGAAACACTTTCTGGGCTCCTGTTACTCAAAGATTATTCTCCCCCAGCTCAGGCCAGCCCAGAGATCAGCTGAGAAGGAAGCGGCAGGTTCATTAGTCCTCCTACAGGGTCTGGGATCCCCATCCTTGTGTTGAGCCTTAGGATCCCTAGGACCCCAAACTCTATGAAAAAGGGAGGTAGGAGTGGTGGCAACATGGTGAGGTCAGACCTGGGTGTGAACATGGGTCAGATAGACCTGTGTGGCTTTGGGTAAATTCCTTAACCTCTCTGAGCTTGTTTCTTTACCGGGAAAGGGAGGGAAGAGCACCCCGCACCCAGCGCCAATGTCAGTATCAGCTGAGCTAATTGCCATGAATCACTTGTAATGTGCTGAGCAGATTTGGGCTGTTGTTATGACTATCACTATTACAATTAATTGGAGTAATTAGCATGCATGTTCTTGGGCTGATTTGCTCATTAGATAGTTAACTGCCACCACTCGGTAGACTGTGCCTTGAGGGACAAGGGAAGTATCTTTGGGGGGAGAGGGACCTCCAGGCTTCACGCAGGGCCCTCCGAGGGTCTCCCAGGGTCGGCGCCAGAAACCCACCAGAGATGGGAGCTGGATTGAGGGCGTGGCCCCAGCCCGGGAGGATTTGGGGGCCAGGGCCACCAATCCCCTTGCTCCTTGTAGGAGTCTCTCCTGCATTCCCCAGGGCCCACCTCACCTCCTCATGGTTCTTCTTCAGGTAGGCCAGCTCCTCCTTGAGGTTCTCGATCTGCATCTCCAGGTCGGCTCTGGCCAGGGTCAGCTCATCCAGCACCCGGCGCAGGCCGTTGGTGTCGGCCTCCACGCTCATGCGCAGGTTCAGCTCCGTCTCGTACCTGGAAAGGGCGGAGGCATGAGCCAAGGGGGGGCCCCAGGACACCCCCTTGTACACACAGATATTTCTGGTGTGTGGAGCCCGACCCAGCACCAGCCTCCGGGGGCAGCCCCGGAAGCCCAGACTCACTTGGTGCGGAAGTCATCGGCTGCCAGGTGGGCATTGTCGATCTGTAGGACCAAGCTGGCGTTGTCGATGGTGGCCGCCAGGATCTGGGGGGCATAGTGGGCAAGGTGAGCAAGAACCATGGGAAGGCCCGGCAATACCCTCCTTGCTGCCCTTTGAAAGTGAGCCAACTAGAAGAGATGAGGGTTCCCACAACCTCCCCCTTTGAGCACCCTCTTGGAAGGCTCCCAGGATGGTGAGGGCACCGGTAGCCATGAGGCCAGGACAGAGACCCATACATAGTCACCCTCCCCTGCCCAAGCTGGAGGGACCTCCCTCTCTTTTCTTCAACTAAACTGACCTCTAGTCTCAGTTGCTACCTCCTCCAGGAAGCCCTCCTCAACTCCCCTCCTCCCGGCCCATCCTCTTTCACAGCATTTCTCCCAACTGTGATTCTTCCGTGACTTCTTTGGTTATTTCCTTCAACGGGCTCTGCGCTCCAGGCGGACAAGACCTCATCGGTGACCATTCTTTTCGGAATCCCTAGCCCTGGGCAAAATACGCATCCCGCAGTCACCCCCCAGGAAACATTAGTTTAATTAAGCAACTAATTAATGAATGAATAAGATTATGACCAGCCCCAGCTGAAACCTGGAGCAAAGTTTTCTTTTCCCACAGGGTCGTCAGAGAGGTTTAAAGGAGAACAGGGAAGGAGCTCTAGAGGGAGCAGAGGGTCAGTTATTATGACTACGGCTGCCACTGCTTTTGTGAGAAATGTCAAGAGGCTGTACTCAAGAGCCATGTGGGGGGAGGAAAGAGGAGGTCTCAGTGGAGGCAGCAGATGAGCTAGGAAGAATCCAGACATTTCTAAGGCTGCAGGCTGTTGTGCAGAAAGAAGTCAGAGGAGGCAGCCCCAGCAGGCCCAAGTAGCCCCAATAGCCTCTTTATGGGCCTCTGAGCCCCCGGAAGGCCCTGTGACGTGACCCTGGGTCAGACCCTGTTTCCAGAGCAAGACCAACCCAGCCCTCGGTGGCCTACAGACCTGCCTTCCCCCCCACTTCCCTGCTCAGGAGGCTGATAGGGCCTCGAGAGGGGCCCTTGGGAAAACCCCCGAGGGGTGCGGTGATTCTGAGGGGCGGAGGCCTGATGCTCCAGGCACTGGGGGTTGATGGTGAGCAGCTGGCTGACCCCAGAGCTTGGAACGCTGACTCACCAGGGCTCCCCTGGGCTTCCCACTGCTCAGACCAAGCCGGGTATCTGATCTGGCACTCCCAGGAGCTCTGCTTCCAGGGGGCAATTGCAGGATTTCCCTTCCTGGCTGAGGTCCCGGGCAGGAGCAGGCAAAGCCCCTCACAGGGCAAGCACGAGACCTGGTTCTGCACCACGAAAGAGCAGGCCCCAGCCCGCCCTCCCCCCAGACATCTCCACACTTCCTTGAACTTTCACCTGCCTCTGGGGGCTGCAGCACCAGAGGACCCTCCAGGAGGAGGCTTGTGCGGAAGACCCAGATGCCACATTCACAGAATCAGAATGCCAAGGCCCTGTTCTTGGAGGTCATGAGCATGTGGGTGTGTTGTATTCGCCTTCAGACTAACAGAGAAACGCCTTCCCTTGGAAGCTTCCAGTCTGAGTGGGAAGACATAGCTCCCTCCCTCAGGGACCCCCAGAAAGACCAGTATGGACAGAGTGAGGAAGACACACAATGAAACCAGCTAGGAGAATATGCCAGACTCTGTGAAATCAGCACAGTGAACAGGGCATAGGGCATAGACTGAACCTCCTCTAGGAGGTGAGACAGGCAGAGAGCCAGACACAGAGGGTTCAAAGTTGGGAGGGATCCCAACTTTGCAGAAGGTCCTAAGGACAGAGGGCAGAGGGCAGGGAGCTGCCCGGCCCACACACCTTATTCCGCAGCTCCTCGATGGTCTTGAAGTAGTGGCTGTAGTCGCGGACGGGCGCGGGCCCCTGCTTCTTGTACCAGTCATGGATCTTCACCTCCAGCTCCGTGTTGGCCTCCTCCAGAGCTCGCACCTTCTCCAGGTAGGAGGCCAGCCGGTCGTTGAGGTTCTGCATGGTCTCCTTCTCGCTGCCCCCAAGCAGGGCGTCCGAGGAACCGAAGCCAGCGCCGAAACCGGAGCCAAAGCCCGCGCCGAAACTGGATCCGAAGCCCCCACCCAGGCTGCAGGTGTAGCCCCCGCCATAGCCGCCCCCCAAGCCCGCCGAGAAGCGGGAGGAGGTGACAGACATGTTGCCACAGCTGCTGCCTCCCAGGAGGCTGGGGGCCCGGCAGGCGCCCCCAACACGAACGGAGGACATCCGAGAGAAGCTTCCACCAGGCACACACAGGCCCTTGACAGAGCCGGAGGTGGAGAACTGGCGGATGCTGGTGGTGGTGGCAGTCATGGTGTCCACAGGTCAGGAGCAGGGTCTGGTCTGGACAGGGACCCCAGGCAGCCCTTTATAGCCAGGCTAAAGCGGGGCTGGGCCCCCCGGCCCTTGAAGTCAGAGCCAAAACCCCAGCCATGTAATTTGCTTCTGTACCAGCCACCCAGGGCCTGGGGCTCAGGCCGGACATGCTGAGTGCATTCCCTCGGGGGGGCCCCCTCTCCTGCCTATTCCTGGCCTGGGCAGGTGGCCTCTTAGCGGCCCATTGTCTGTTCAGAAACAAAGGTGGTGTTGGAGCCGCAGCCCCGGGGGAGGATGAACCTCCATCCTCAGCCACAATTAGGCAGCTGAGCTCATTCTTGGGGGCAGTCCGGAGAACCCAGCCCTAGGAGCCAGCTGGGCCTGGAACAAGGCTCCACAGGCCTGGAACCCAGAGGCTGGTCTGGCCCCCCAACCAGCATTCCTGGGCCCCAGGAAGAAGGGTGGAGAAATTCAGGGTGACACCCTCTCCCAGGCACAATGTGGCCCTGAGAGAGCCCCCAGGCCGAGGTGGGGGGAATCCACCTCAACCCCCAGCTGATGAGTCCACATCTGTGGGAGAGGGCACAGACCCCGGCCTGAGGGATCTGGATCTGAGGGGAACTGACATGGCTGCTGGCCTGAGGGAGCTTTGGATCCAAGCCTTACAGGAAGTCAATTCACAAGTCTTGATTTCCTCATTTGTAAAACGAGGGTAATTCCTGCCTCCCGCGGTCTTTGAGGGAATCTAGAGAGATGGGGGCATCAGGAAAGCTGGGGTCAGGGCTCTGAGACCAGAGGGGACAGAATGAGGCAGAGAAGGAAAGCCACTCTAGAGGGGCCCCCAGAGGAGGCAAAGCAGGGCCCATGCAGCAGGCTGCTACGGCTAGCGCTGTGCCCCGGGGAAGGGCTGCCCCAGCGAGGGAGCAGTGCCATCCCACATCCTGGCAGCTGGCACCCGCCCGCGCCCAACAAGAGATTACAGCCTAATCTCCTCGGCGCTAACGATTTAGGCGCTGCCGGGACACTGACGTCTGCCCCAGGCCCGTCTGAATGGGGAGCTTCCAGGGGTGGCCAGTGCCTGAGGGACAGGCAGGGGAGGGCGAAATAGGCTCCCATGTGGGTGGCCTAGGCTCTCAGCCCACACACGGGGACAGGGAGGGAGTTGGGTCTACCGTGCAGGCCAGAGCACCCATGCTGAGGCTGGACTGTGGGAAGGACTTCCTGCTTAGAAATTGGGGGTCCTCTCAGGGGAGGATGTCTCCTGGCTTGGGAAGTGGAGACAGCGCAAGCTATCTGGGAGAGAGGGGACGAGCCCCAACCTAACCCTGCTCCGGCCCTGCCTGTGAATTCTGGGGGTCCCCAGGGTTGTTAGGGTGGGAGGGTGGAGAAGCGGCTCCAAAGCCAAGGTGAGGGGGCAAGGTCAGACCACCAGGATTCTCTCATGAGGTGAGACATCAAGAAGGACTTCCTGGCCATCCAAGATGGTCTGTGGGGAGGACCCGGGGTTCCCTGAGTGGGCCAGAGACGGGCCCTGTACCAGCAGCTCACCTTGGCACAGAACACCCAATGCAGACTCTCCCATCCCTGCGCAGCCACGCCCACAGGGAGCCCTCTCCCCCAGGAGCTACCTGACCTGCTCCCTCCAGGCAGGCCTCACTGGGTGTCTGCCTTCCACATGGAACCTGAAGTTGAACCCCCAGCTCAGCCCTCACCCTGCCTCCAAAGCTCCCAGACCTTAGTCTTAAGTCTCAGTTTCAGGGAGGAGAGAATTTATGAACCTTCCTTCCTCCCTCCAAAATCACCAAGGCCTCACCTACCAGCACCACCATCTGGTCCCTCAAGCCACCCCCCGCCACCATGACCTCAGACTGAGTGCCCCAGTCTGGGCTTGTTTCCCCACCCTGGTGACTCCCAGGCCCTTTGTCTCTGCTCTTTGGAGGGAGAGCCACTGTCTGTGGATCCCTGAGGGCACCCCAACCCAGAAAGGCCTCACATGCTGAGTGAAAGGGCAGACTTAGACCCCAGAAGGCCTCCTTGGCCCTCTGGAGAATACGACTATATCTGGCTTAAGCAGACCTGGGCAGCCCTCTTACACAGCTCTGGGACAGCCCTCGCCACATCTTCCCAGCAGTATGGAGAGGAAACTGAGGCAAAGGGCCCTTGCAGGGCAAGCAGGAAGGAGGGGCCAGGCTGGGGGGGCCCGGCCTTAGCAGCAGAGCTAGGGCCTCAGCTGCTCCCACTCTCCCCGTGAGGGGGGGAAGGTCTGACAGGAGCTCGCTGGAGGGCTGCACAGAGGTCTTCTCGGCCGTGACGCCTCCTGCCTGGGCTTGTCCTCCACCCCCGGCAGGGAGAGGCCCCTGGCAGCCAAGCACCAGACCCACAGGCCCCTGCAGTCGTCAGCAGCTTGGCCCACATGGAGGATGAGAAGAAGAGCTCCAGCCCCGGAAGCTGCTGGGGGGCCAGCACAGTGGCAGAGGGGACCAGAGGAGGAAGCCAGAGAATGGCTGGGATCACCCCGAGTCCCCCCAGAGTGCCCTCATGCCAGCCGAGGCTTGACTAACCCCACAGGCCCTGGGGCTCCTCTCCAGAGGTTGCTGAAAAACCAGCGTGCTCACCAGTGCAGTGGAGACAGGCCTTGCCTCAGATTTGAGCAGAAACACGGGGGTGGGGAAAGGGTCCCTGGAACCACACTCACCCCTGTGATGTTGATGGAAGCCTCCGAGTGTATCATAATCTGGGGGCCCCAGTATACGCTTGGTGTCCCATAAATGCATGTTAAGGGGCGTCTGGCTGGCTCAGCCAGAAGAGCATGCCACTCTCTCGTTATCCAGGTCATGAGTTCAGGCCTCACATTAGGTGTAGAGATTACCTAAATAAATAAATTAACTTTAAAAAAATAGACACATATTAATACTGACCAAGGTCATTCCACATCAGCCCAGCTGACCTTGACTCCAATAGCTCCCCCAGCAAGCATTAACCGTTACCCTCTAGGACAGTGCCCACCCCCCACCCCACCCAGGACCCAGGGCATGGCCTGAATGCAGCGGGTGCTTGTTGTATGGTTTGGAAGTTGGAGGCTGGGCCCTGACTGGGGTAGAGACAGGGACACAAACAGGAACCATGGCCACCTCCCCTCTCCACCAAGGAAAAGGGTGCCTAACAGGTGAGGTCAGAAAACTGAGAGGCCTAGGAGTCTAGGGGTGGGCTCCCTGCTGGGACCTTGGCTTAGCTGATGAGGAGAGGGCCTCAAATCCTTCAGGGGTCCCAAAGACTTTCACTCAACCCACAGACACCTGCTGCTAGGGCACCTGTCCGCTCCTGTCCACATACTATAGACACTGAGAACTTCTCACCTCTCCTCTGTGGGAACCTCACTTGGGATGGGAGAGGCAGGACCACCGAGGAGCCCACAGGCCCCTGCCTGGCCAACACAGCCTCAGCAACACCTGCCCTCTGTGGGGGAATCCTCCTCTTCCTCCACCTTCTCCTCAGCCTCTGTCCCAAGACCCAAGGCCCCAGGACCACCCCACCCAGATCCACCAAGGGAAGATTTCTGTCTAGCTCCAAGGAGAGCCCCACCCTCCATGCCAGAGGCTGTGGGAGATGGGGAACATTCTTGGGGCTCCTGAGAGTCTTCTCCCTGTTAAGGGACTCAGAGTCAGGGGGTCCTCCAGTGCCCCCTTACACACAGGGATGTCTGGGTGCTCCCTCCTCAGGGACAAGCAGATGCAGCCGCCTCCCTCTGACTGATTTCCAGGAATCACCAGCCTCGGGTGGACCCATCACAGCACCCAGAACACCTCCCCTTTTCCAGGCAGGGCCATATTAGCTGCCCAGGGCCCTCCCCAAAAGGACCCAGAGGCCTGAGTGGCCAAGATGGGACTGAGGCAGGAAGACAGGGCAAGGAAGGAGGGCAGGAACCACTGGGAATGGGTGGAGAGGAAGTCTGGGGCGGGGAACCCGGGCCTGAGGGAGGCATGTATGGGAACTCTAGCTGCTTCCCACAAGCTAGAAGACTCCAGCCTGACGGGACTGACTTCTCCCCTCAGTCCTTCTCCCCCCCCTTCCCTCTTCCTCCCTCCCTGTCCTTCCTCCTCTTCTCTCTCCCTCTTTCCACTCTCCCTTCCCTGGCCTGAGGGCAACAGCCTAGGTGGGTTCCCCTTCTAGGCCTGGGGCTCACATCCTCTCCCCACTTTACCTTGCAAACTGGCTGAGGGGGCCCCAGAGCCTGAGGGAACAGAAGTCAGATCCTAAAAGGGCTTTAGGCTCCTTCCCGCCTCCCAGACCCCAGGCTTCCAGGCCTCCCCACCTGCCCACTCTGTTCTTCACCTGAGACGCCAGTCGCTCCCTATTAACCCACACCCACTGGTACCTATTCTTTAATGTTCTAGAGTGCTGTCCTCCAGTGGCAAGTGTGGCCCAGTCTCCCAGAGAGAGGCTTTGTCCCTCCCCTCAGACTGGACATTTCTCTACAGCAGCAGCAGTGTCTCCCCTGTCAGACCGGGAGCTTGCTCAGGATGAGGGCTGTGTCTCCCTGTGGGCGCCCAGGGGTGCTCTGAGCATGGCCTGCTTCCTTCATCCTTCACTTAGCATGGCCAGCAGGATGGGGGTGGGGGTCTCTTGGCTTTTTGTGTCAGTGCTGATCACCCCGACCACCACACTATGACCCTGACCAACAGGGGAGGAGGAACAGTGCAGGGGGTGGGGGGCAGGAGGGAGTGGAAGATGACCTGGGTGGGAGGACCAGGGAGGGAGGCTTACAGAGAAAGGAACAGGGGGAACAGGTAAGAGGAGAATGGGAAGGACCAGGGAGGAGGATTAGGAGAGAGAGGATCAAGGGGGAGGACCAGGGGAGGGAGGAAGAGGGGAGGAGGTCCACAGAGGAACATCAGGGAGAAGAAACAGGAAGGAGGATGATGAGGCCCAGGGGAGAGAGGAGGAGGGGAAGAGGACCAGGGAAGAGGAGGAGGACCAGGGAAGGGAAGATGAAGGAAGGAGGACTAAGGGAGAGAAAATGTTGAGAGGAGGAGCAGGAGAGAGAGAATCATGGAACAGTGGACAAAAGGCAGGTAGGAGGAGGCAGAGGGTCCTTCAATCCCAGTGTTCCCAAATGAGGAGGTCCACATGAGGAAGGAAGGTCCTCTGTCCTTTCCAAGGACAAAACAGGAGTACAGAGCAGGAGCACACGTGTGCAGAGGCCTGGGCTCCACGGAACACACTGCCCACCCGCCCCGCCAACCTCCCACCAGCTCCTCCCCATCAAGGCTTGTCCCAAAGCTTCCCCAACCTGCTGGCCAGAAGCCAGCTCCCTCTGCTAAACCTCGCAGCCCCCTTGTCCTGCTGCCTTGCCTCGGGCCCTGGGGCCCTGGAGGCTTGTTATTTAACATTTCCCTAGCTTTCCCCAGCAAGGTGTTGTCAAGAAGGAACCCCAGCTCCTAATCGTCAGACCCCCCCCCCCCAGGGTCAGGCACATATTATCTGTGATTAGCAGCCCAACTCCAAGGACCTGAGGTCAGTGGAAACTCTGTGTAGCCTTGGGCAACTCATGTCCCTTCTCCCAGCCTCAGCTGCCTCCCTCATCTATAAAACGAGGCCACAAGACTTCCGTGACAAACTCGTGAGGCTGAGATGAGGTAGTAAGTCACAGCAGCTGGCACAGGGCCTTGCTTGTACCAGGGACTCAGTAAGGGTTCAGTGACTCCAAAGCTGGCCGGTGAAGCCTCCCAGAAGTGGGGTGTAATCCTTCCCTTCCTGTGCTAGGCAGAATAACATACCCCAAATATGCCTACCTCCTCATCCCCAGAACCTGGGAATATGCACAAAACATGGCAAAAGGGACTTGGTAGATGTGGTTAAGAAACTCACAATGCAAGGCGCCTGGGTGGCTCAGTGGGTTAAAGCCTCTGCTTTCAGCTCAGGTCATGATCTCAGGGTCCTGGGACCAAGCCCCGCATCGGGCTCTCTGCTCAGCGGGGAGTCTGCTTCCCCCTCTCTCTCTCTGCCTGCCTCTCTGTCTGTCAAATAAATAAATAAAATCTTTTAAAAAAATAAATAAAAAATAAAAAAAGAAACTTGCAATGAAGGGGCGCCTGGGTGGCTCAGTGGGTTAAGCATCTACCTTTGTCTCAGGTCACGATCCCAGAGTCCTGGGATCAAGCCCCGCATTGGGTTCCCTGCATGGTGGAGAACCTGCTTCTCCCTCTGCCCTTGCTCCTGCTCTTTCTCTCTCTTGTGCACAAACACTCTCTCTAATAATAAATAAATAAAAATCTTTAAAAAAGAAAAGAGATAGTAGGTGCATATAAAGGTTTTTTTAAAAACTACAACAGGGAGACCGTTCTGGATTATCTGGTTGAGTCTACTATCATCACAAGGGTCATTGTAAGAGGAGGGCAAGAGGGTGGAAGTCAGAGCAAATGTGACAACTGGCACAGAAGTCAGAGGAAAGCAGCCATGAGCCAGGGAAGTGGGCAACCATTAACAGCGGGAAAAGGCAAGGAAAGATTCTTCCCCAGAGCCTCCAGAAGGAGCACAGCCCCGCCAACACCTTGTAGGACCCGCTTCGGATCTCTGACTTCCAGAACCATAAGCTAACAAATGTGTGTTGCTTTAAGCCCCAAAGTCCATGGTAATTGGTTATAGCAACACTAGGCGACTAATACACTCCCCTAGCCCATGCTAGCACCGACAGGTGCTAGCCACTCTCACTGGTGTTAGAATTATTTGGAAGTGGACCTGTTCCCTTTCTAGAATTATAATCCTTCCTGGCCAAAAGTTGGGCCCTCTGTTCCTCTCCGGGCCCAATACAAGGTCTAACTCAGCATTTTATTTTATTATATAATACTTTATACTTTATTGTGTAGTATATACAGCAGGTGTCCAGGCACGGATGCAGGCAGCAAGAGCCCAGACTTGGACTTCATTCAGCACCATTGACTGGGTTCATTGTGCGGCAGTCACTGGGCTGGGTGCTGAGAATTCCACCCTGAGTCAGCCCAGCCCTGCCCTTAATCAGCGCGGGCCGGTGATAGAGAGACAGATGCACAAACAGCCAGCCCATCACAGCCCAGTGTTTTCCGTGTGTTGATAAAGGTTTGTATGTACAAACCTCGGGAGGAGCTGAAGGAAGGCCGCTCAGGATGGTTTCACAGGGAGGGACTACAGAGCTGGATTTCGAAGCCAGGGCAGGGCTCTGTAGGCAGAGAGGACACGGTTGGGGGGGAATCGTCCAGGCATAGGTGGGAATGCACCGGGTGGGCTGGGGATCCCCGGGAGGCCCCAGCTTCACCCATGCTTCCAGGAAGGCCCCACAGGAACGAGAAGGAAGTTGGATCTCGTAAGGAAATGCCTTTGTTCAGCTACTCTTAGGTGAGCACCTACTGCATGCCAGCCATTGGCCCAGGCTCCGGGGGCATGGTGATCAGAACAACAGTCTTTGCTCTCAAGAAGCAGACATTCTAGCGAGAGACATGGGCAATCATCAAACCAGAGAATGATATGTTCTCCAGGAAAGCACAAAGGGAGAAGTCGAGGTCAGGGGGGCCAAGGAAGACCTCTTCTGCATGACATTCAAGCAGGAAACTGAATTAAGGAAGGAGCCAGCGATGGACAGGAAAGGCTAGATTATCTGATTGAGTAGTTGAGCCCACTATCAAGGTACACCTCTTTGCAGACTAGAAAAAAGGGCCAGTGTGGCTGGGGTAGGGGTGGGGTATCAAGGGAGAGAATGGAGCTACCTAACACCAGAAAGGGGCAGCGCCATCCCCACAGACCAGTGGTCCTCATCCCTGATGCACAGGAGCTGGGCCCATCTGGTGCTCGTGAGAGACGGGTGGGCCGAGGGCCTGCCAGGGCAGGGCACAGCCTTGTCAGTTTTCATTTGTTTGTTTTACTGCAGACTTCCCACAATCCTTAACAAGCTCGTGTGCATTTGGGACTGTCCAAGGGGAGATGAGGGAGTTGCATTAAAGAGTGAAGTGTTTCTCAAACTTACTCACCCAGGGAGCCACTTCCAGGAAGAGCAGGAAAGGCTGGGGTTCCGTGGAACCCACTTTGGGAATCTCTGGGCCAATTCCTAGGGTAATGTCAGTGGGAGAAACGACTCAAACGAAGCTGGAAAGGCATGAAAGGCACACTAAAAAGTTTGGACTTTGTCCTGCAGCTCTAGAGAGCCTCCCAAGCTTTGCTGTGCTCTATTTTTAGTGTGTCTATTTATAGAGATTTTAGTCATAGAAAAGGGATCTCATCAATGCCTCAGTTTCCCAGTTAGTTATATCTCTTGGAGAGCCACCTCATTCTGTTTAATGCCTCACGAGCATGAGCTGTAATTTATTTACTCCTGTCCCTACCAACCACCTCTCTGGTCACCAGGATTTTTTGCTTTTACACACAACAGTGACACAAACCTCCCCAAACACGCAGCACGGTGAACTTTGGCAAATGCCTCCATGGGGACGATTTTAGCAGTGGGATTACCAGGTTAAAGGGTTAAGTCCATCGCTTACTTTGAGAGCCACTGTCAAAGGGAAATGACAGACAGGGTTTGCTTGAAGATATTCTAGCCTCCTCCACACAAGATGCCGGCAGGAGAGAGAGGGGACAAGAGTGGCAGCATGTGGACAATTCTCAAACCAGGTGATGGACATATGGTTGTTGGTTTGGGGGTTTTGGTTTGTTTTTTAAACATTTTGTTGATTTATTCATTTGACAGAGAGAGAATGAGCACATGAGCAGGGGGAGCAGCAGAGGGAGAGGGGGAAACAGGCTCCCTGCTGAGCAGAGAGCCTGATGCAGGACTTGATCCCAGGACCCTGAGATCGTGACCTGAGCTGAAGGCAGATGTCCAACGGACTGAGTCACCAGGGGTCCCACGGACGTTGGTTTTGCTCTTCTCCCTACTTTTGTGTATATTTCAAATTTCCCACAGTACAAAAAAAAAAAAAAAGTCTCCTTGTGAAAGTTCTACAACTTCTCACTCCCGCCAGCCATGTTGAGAGCATGTCCCCACACATCCACCAGCACAGGGGCTCATCAAGGTTCAAAGCTTTGTCTGTCACTGTTGTTTTTCCAATGTTTGTCTTTTGGATGGTTGAAGTCCTCTCTTGTTCCAGTTTCCATGTTTTTTTTTGTTTGTTTTGTTGTTTTTTTTTTAAAGATTTTATTTATTTGACAGACAGAGATCACAAGTAGGCAGAGAGACAGGCAGAGAGAGAGAGAGGAGGAAGCAGGCTCCCTGCTGAGCAGAGAGCCCGATATGGGGCTCGATCCCAGGATCCTGGGATCATGTCCTGAGCCGAAGACAGAGGCTTTAACCCACTGAGCCACCCAGGTGCCCCTCCATGTTTTTTTTAAAAGATTTTATTTATTTATTGGAGAGAGAGAGAGCACAAAATGGGGGAGAGCCAGAGGGAGACACAGACTCCCCACTGAGCAGGGAACCCAACACGGGAGCTTGATCCTGGGACACCAGGACAGTGACCTGAGCCAAAGGCAGATGCTTAACCCATGCTGAGCCACCCAGGCATCCCTGTCCCTATTCTTTATTTATTTTTCTGGTGGGGTCTTTTCCTTCCAGACTTGGGTGAGCTTTTCGCAAATGTGGGAATGAGGCCTTAGGCAATGAGTTGCAAATGGGCTTTCCCAGTTGGCAAGTGGTCTTCCAACTTTGTTGACAGTATCTTTTTCCAACAGATGATTTCCCTTCGATCACATTCGATCATTGTTTCTGCGATGCATCTACGTAGTTTGAAGAAGGGGCTCACTTTGGGAGCTGAGTGAAAGCTCCATGGGGGCAAGGGCCAGCCGTGGAGATGAAGCGATGGCCCCGGGAGAAAGATGGTAAGCGTGAGGACAGGACACTATGGCCAGCAGGGAGACAGGCCAAGCGGGGGAGGCAGCAGGATGACTCCACACTTTCTGGGTTGAGCAGGTGGGAGGATAATGACGCCACTGACTCGGAGAGTCAGGCTGAGGGAAACCAAGGTTCAGAGGAAAAAAACAATTCACTGCTCTCTAAGCATTTACCACCCCATGTGGCCACACCTATTTACCTGTCCCCTCCTCCAGACACAGGGAGGGACCATCCCGGACCTCCTTCTTCTCTCTGTCTCCAGAAACAGAAACAGCAGGTGGTGCTTGGTAACTATAGACATTAATGGATAAATGCATAGCCTGAGTGGGAGCTACGTCTGCATGA
This sequence comes from Enhydra lutris kenyoni, assembly GCF_002288905.1. Lineage (NCBI taxonomy): Eukaryota > Metazoa > Chordata > Mammalia > Carnivora > Mustelidae > Enhydra > Enhydra lutris. Next base: position 26,514,163 of record NW_019154110.1, read on the forward strand.
ATGGAGATGTCAGGAAGCGGAAGGAGGCATTCACAACTCAAGGGACTTCCTCTCCCATCATGCACCGCCCCCCTCAAGGAGTTGATGGGGTTGGCCACCTCATCTGAGCCAGCCACACCTGGCTGTGCCCACCAGCTGTCCCAAAAGGCAAGCGGCTACATATGGTCCTGAGGACTCTAGACTGGCTGAGAGGCCTCGCTGGACACCAGGCCAGGAAGTCCATACCTGGAGGTGAACCAGGGAAGCAGGAAACCAGTGAGGTCACCAGGGAGACTGCAGAGGCAGAGCCCTGGGGCTAGAACCCTTGGAGAACCTTCTAGAAAGACTGGCTGGCCCAACAGACCAAAGTGTTCCAGAGGAAGACCTCCAGGGCCGATTAGGCGGGCCAGTCACATTTCTGGGGCTGGTTTCAAACTCACCACCGGGAGACCCTGATCAGGGAATGGAGACACAGTGGCTAACCAGGCAGCAGGGGGAGGGGAGAAAGGGGCTCCCACCTCATGAGGCCATCTCTTCTCACCCCTACGTTTGGCTGCTCCCAAAGGAGAAACTGGAATGTTTCTATCAAGACTCCAGGCCTGGGGCTTTCCAAGAACCATCCCCTGTTAAACCCCGACTCCCAGACGCGCAGGCTGGAACCTCAAATCTGTACCGGGAGCGCCCTCTGCTGGCCGCTCTGGGTCGTGCGCCTCTGCTCTGCGGTCCTGGGAGGTGCGGCCCCGGCTGGAGGAGGTACTGGAGACAGCCTCCACCTACCTGCGCTTCACACCAGCCCCGACTCACCATCTTCGGCTCCTCCCTTTCCAGTACCCTGACCCCCATGGCACCAGGGGCCCAGGGTGGGCCATTGTGTCCATCCCCCTACCTCTAGGCCAACGGACACGAAATTCCTTTCTAAAGCTGACCTGCCCCTCCCTCCATTCTCTATCCCAAAAAAACTTCCCCGCATCCGGCCCAAAGCCCTCCTCCCCACCCCCAGCTTAGGTCCTTCTATTAAACCACTTACCCAAAGTCAACATTCCTACCCAGCTTCCCCCAGCCCCGAGTGTGAGGTTCTCTAGGCCACGCTCCCCTCGGTGGGGACCACCTGCTTCCTGCAGCCGGGTCCCAAGACACAGCCGCTGTCCTTGGCTGGCTCTCATTGGGAATACCTCACTCAGAGTGCGGCGCCCGCGCCGTTCACAGTGCGTCTATACGAAAAACTCTGTGAGTGCCCAGTGTGCACATCAGTGTCCCTATGCGGGCGGCACTTTGAGTGCTCCCCACCGGGTGGGGTCTTTGCAGGGGACCTGGGCGGGGCTTCTCCCGCTAGTTCCAAGCAGGTAGAAGCTCGCGTCCGGCGCCCCCAGAGGGCAGCACTGAGCCGCTCTGGCGTCGCCGGGAACTTGATCCCATACGCACCGGCCCTAACCCTAACCCTAACCCTAACCCTAAGGATTGGGGAACGGAGAGTGGCTTCAGAACTACAAAGAAAACAAGGAAAGACTTCTGGGCTAAGGGATGGCGTGGGACGGGACACTAGGCAACGTTTCCAAACCTGAGTGGTGGGTGCACAGGGGTTTGTTGTACCTTAATTCTTAAACCCTACCCCTATTTTGTAGATATTATTTTTAATCTATTCAGAAGTACTTTTTTAAAAATAAAGAATCATCTCCGGGCTTTCTCTAGGATGGGGAAAACACCCCTCCTCTGAGTAAATAAACCACCAAGGGCAAAATTGAGCCTTCCAGCTCCCTGGGACTCCACAAATCTCCCGCGGTGGCTGTGAGTTTCCCTGGGGTTGACCATGGCCTTGGGGGAGGGGAGAACAAAGCTTTTCCTCCTGCAGTGGGTCTCCCACCAACCTCCCTTCAGTATAAACGTTTACACACAGCTCACACACACATTCACACACTCATCAGACACACTCACAGCTGACATACTCACAGCTCACACACACATGGGTCACCTGCTCACAGACCGGCATATCCAGACTCAGACCCTTGCACACTCACACACATTCACATTTACACATGGCTCACACACATTCACTTTCCTTCTCACATAAATCGCACCCCCAAGCTCACACTTACACACTCATGCATCCACATACATGCACCCAGACTCCCACATTCATACCCTTACCCACAGCTTTAACATAATCACACTCACATACGCTCATAGACTCACACATTCATCAGCACAGACATACACGTACTCTCACACATGCATAGATTCATACCCACATACTTATATACACATTTACAGACTCTCACACTCACACTTCCAGTCAGCTCACACAGATTCTCACACTTACACTTCCAGTCAGCTCTCATACACATCACACAGACACATGCATGCCCACTCACAGACACACATACACACGCACACACACTCATATCCACACTCACACATTCAGGTAGACTTTCACAGCCTTGCACACTCACACACATTCACAGACCCCCACACTCACATTGTCACGCACTCATGGACACCCTTGTGCCCTTTCCAGCTTGGGTACACTCCCACAGCCTCTCACTGCTTTGTTTTACACACTCTTTCACACACTCACAAAAAGCAGCCAGTTGCCACTCACACTCTGGCCCATTCACCTTGAGTCGTCCCAGGCAAAGAGAAGGAGCTTGGACCCTCTTTGCTCTCAAGAGAGATTTCTGGGATCTTCCCAGGAGACCCAGTCCCAAGGTAGAGAGATGTTTCTCCTCAGACTGAAGGAAGTAGTTCATGTGACAGCCCTTTGCGAGTCCACACGCCTCAGAGGGAGTCCCCAAACTTCCTGCACCCATTCATTAGTTCAGTCTCTCACAGCCTGACCTACATGAGGGAGGGCGTGTGGACATGACAGGGGACCCACATTGGGCCCCGATCTTGGGGAGTTCTGTCTCCAGGGATCCTGGACCTCGTGAGCGGACTGAACAAGAGCATTATGGAGACTGAGCAGGCGTAACTGTGGAAACACCTGGAGGGACCCCCGTGACAGCTCCAGGGGCAGGACAGCTGGAGAAGGCATCTGAGCAGGACCTGTCCACATGGGGGTCACAGGTAGACACTGGCCTCCCAGACAGGGGCCTGGCACCACTGGGAAAGAGTGAGACATCCCGGACAAGGGGAGTCAGCCAGGGAGACAGAGACGGGGGGCTGGGCTTGGAGAGACTGGCAAGGGCCCGTGTGTGGAAGGCCCTGGGTGCCATGTGGAGGAGTGTGGCCTTTCTCTTCAAGGCCACAGGGAGCCCTGACCTGGTGTGCAGAGCAGGAGAGGACATAGTGCTCTGCAGAGGCTGACAGTGTGTGTCCAGAAGTTTCAGAATGAGCAGGTGCCCTCGGCCCCCATCCCAGAAACACATCTGGTCCCCAAACCACGTCCACTGGTCCAGGGAACCCCCACAGATGCTTCCCTAACTTGTGAGTGACAGAGGGTCGGAGACAAACACACAGCACCAAGAACCTGACACAGTCTTCGGGAAAAGACGCCAGTTTTTCCCAAACAGCCTGCCCCAGCCAAGCCACTGGCTCTACCCCAGCCAGAAGTGAGGGGGGTGTGGGCACCCCACAGTGGGGAGCAAGGGCTGGGGGGCCTGCGAGAGCGGAGCGGGGGACAGCTCGGGGAAGGCGCCACGTTGGCTCCCCAGCCAGGACCCATTCCTGGATGAGTGAAGGTGGGGCTGCTCTGTCCACACATTCCAACAGCTGCCACACCCTTCCAGCCTGTTCTCGCCTGTTCCCACGATTTCCCAGGCAGCCCTGCACCCAGCACCCAGTGCCAACTCCCAGAATCCTTCAGGGTTCAGGATCCAGCTGCAGGGACTCTGGTGCAAATGTCCAGAAGCCCACTTCCACTGGGACAACTGTCTCCCCACAACATATACACACCCATGCACACACGCACACGTGCACACACACACACATAGAACTATCTTCATCCCCAGGACACAGATGGGGCTTTCGGGGAGCTGAGGCACCCCTTTCCTCTGCAAACAGCACTACCACCTGGGACAAAGTGCTATCCTCTTGCTACAAGGCCCTGGACAGAGGAGGACAGATGACAGCCAAAGTCCCTAGACAGTCCCTGAGAACAAGGTGGCCCCACAGGGCCAGCCCAAGGGCTCAGCCAAAGGAAGGCTGGAGGGGGGTACCTAGGGGTCCCTGCCCCAGACATATCCCAGGCAATCCTGCCCACTACTGCTCAGCAATGGGCTAATTGGAACCACACCGCGCCTACTCTACTCCCCCTCTCCTGACCCAGGTCCGCCCGCTGCCTAGAGCCCAGCCCGCTGCCCTTCACAGGTGCAGGTGTGACATCTCAGCTCATCCCCGGGCCTCTCCTCCCACAACTCTGGTGTCACCCTTCCTGACTTTGCATACAGGACAGAATTCCCACGCCCCCCTACCCGGGCCCAGGGCCAGGGCCCGTTTGTTCCCACCGAAGCCTGGGAAGTGATTTCTGCAGCCCGAGCTGCCCTAGGCCCGCCCAAGGAGCAGCCAGTCCCTGCCTGCTACAGGGGTATGACCGAGGAGACCAGCCCAGGTCCCACAGGCCGAGCTCAAAACTGCTGAGGGCTGTAGAACAGGATGACAGGTAGGCAGGGGGGCCCCCCAGCCGTTCACTGGAGTGACTGAAATGCTCTCTTCACCAGCAGACTTCAGAGGAAGAGGGAGAACAGTGGGCAGAGTCCCCAAATCCCAGACTTCAAGTTACCACCCTGCACCCCCATCAGGAGCCTGGCCTGACCTGCAGAGGCTAATGAGGAAGCTGCAGAGCTGGGCCGGGCTGAGCTAGGGGTGTGGAGGTCCCTGGTGGGAAAGAGGTGGGATCCCAGCAGAGCCCATCTCAGGGACTCAAAGCACTTCCTCGATCTCAAAGTCACATTCGGCCCACCAAGACTCCAAGGGCCTTGCTTCCCTTTTACAGGAGAGGAAAGTCAGGCCCAGAGAGAGGAAGAGGATTGTGGGCAGAATTTCACCACAGAGGAGTGGGGGTACTGACCTTGGTTGACCCCTACATGGCCCCCCTCCCAGCCCCAGGTGCCAATACAGAGGGCCCAGTGGGAGTACAGAGGAAGCAGGGCCCCTGTGGGCATGGGACCCCGCTCGGAGCCTCTGCCCTAGGTCCCCACTGGGCACCCAGAGCGCCAAGCCGGTGAGGACAAAGCCCTCGCTCAGAAACTGGGGACAACAAAGAGAATGTAAACCTGCTGCTCCCTGGGTTTTGTGGGGCCCTGGCCACCCCCCAGCTCTCAGATGCCCTTCACTGCTCCACCAACATTTGCTGAGCGACCGGCAAGACCAAGGCCCAAACCACAAACAGTCTTAAGCGTCAGCCTCCAACTCTCCAAGTACAGAGGCAAAAGGAGGGCATGGTACTTGGGGTACCCCGGTAGCCTGTTGTGGGTGCTGGGCTTTCACCCACCCCTTCCAGCCTGCACCCCACCCAGCAAGGACTTGCAAGGCAAGCAGTTCCCACACCCCATTCCAAGTGGGGGCCAGATGTGTTCCTTACAAGGCTGTGGAGCTGAGCCGGCTCAGGCAGGCGGGCCCCCCTCCCCCACCCCAGGCGGGGCACAGAGCACCTGGCTTGGCCAAGCCCGGACGCACCCCGCTTGTGAGGAATGCGGACGCCGCCCGGGCCAGCCCTGGGAGAGGTGCCACCCCCTGGCTCCCGGGCCGGCCCTGACTCAGCCTGGGTGGGCCGGGAAGCTGCAGCTTCAGCAGGTCTCTCCCACTCCGCCCTCCCCACCTGGCCCCTGGGGGCTGAAGCGGGGGATGGGGCCTGAGAGAGGGGCCAGGAGCCGTGACAGCACCCACCAGGCCTCAAGGTGGAGAGGAAAGGCAGGGACTGTCAGACTCGCCCCTCTTCTGTGCGACCGAGGTGTCTACCCATTTCAGATGGCAGGAAAGCTGGGGGGGGGTGCCCCCATGTGTCTGACCCCGTGTGACTCCAGCGTGAGACCTGCCATTTTTCTAAGCCTCAGTTTCCTCCTCTGTGAAAAGGGCCAGGGCTGAGGTGGTGGGGAAGCTACGGCTGAACCTTGAAGCGTCTGACGAGCCGTGGCAAAATGAACGGTAGCTAAACCAGGCCTGGAAACTTGGGGGAGAGTCCCCCCAGCTCCAGGAGGGTGCTTCCACTCAGGGAGGAAAAGCAGAAAGACCCCAGGGTTCCACCTCTCCCCAAGTCCCAGAAGCATCTGCCAAGTCCCCAGGGAACCTGATTGGGTCCGTGCTCCTTGCAGAGCTGAGTGAGTCCACCAGTCCTCTGTCCCTGTCATCCAACATGGATATGCCCAACTCCCTGGGACAGCGGCTGGGTGCCTCCCTCAGCTAGGAGATCCCCAATAGCTGGGGCCACGTTTCTCCCAAAGACAGGGGATGCCTCGGGACGGAGACTCTGTCTGCCTTTCACTCTCTCCTTGCATTCTCTGACCTGGACTGTGAAGACCAAAGGCCAGTAAAGGCCAGAAAAACTGCTCTTCCCTTCCCAACGCCAACCCCACAACCCTAGGCCCTGACGTTCCTCTGCTCAACCACCCAGCCAGCCCCCAGACACGATAGACCTACCTCAGACTGCCCCCCCTTTGCCTAGACCTGGGGGCCAGCCAACCTCCCATCCTTCCCGCGCCGGGGAGGAGGCCTATGGCCCCCAGCCGGGACAGAGGGACCCTGGCAGGCAGACCCCCCCCCCCCTCCCCTGAGCCCTTCCCCCCACCCGGCTGGCCCTGGAGGGTTTTCTTCCTCAGCCCTACACTTCTCTCCTGTGTTCCAGAACAGCCCCTGACCTTTCCCCTCCTAAGGCCTGTGAAGTTCAGGAACTTCACAGGGGCTGGGGTTGGGGACCACACAGTCAAAGGCCACTGGAGCAATAGCCCTAGGGGGAGCCTGAGCTTGGGAAGGGCCGGGATGGGTCTCCAGCTGCTTCTTGCCTACCTCCCCTCCCCCTCCGCCCCAGCCAGGCTTCCAGCTGGTGTGCAGGCCCAGGTTGGGGTGTGGCGTTGGCAGGACACACAGTCTCTAGTGTTGGGTGTTGTGCCTCGGTTACCAAGGAGGGAGGCTGGCTCCCCGCTGTGTTTGGGCCCCAGGCTGAATGTGTGGGTGGGGAGGGAAGGCAGAGGATTTGGGGTGTGGAGCCCTCACTTTCCGCTCCCGGGGCCTGCGGGCAGGGAGGGCCCGCTGAGACTCGCAGCTCGCTGGGCAGACTCAGACTTGCTCCCGGCCCACCTTTCTGCTGGCTCTGGGACACGGCAGGCCAGGTAGAGCATGCTGGGGGGAGGGCAGGCTCCTCTGCCGCTCCGATTTGGGGCTGAGGGCCTGGAGCCCCAACCAGGCAGGCACTGCAAGGTCCCGACCCCCAGGACTGACCACGCCACAGCCCCATTCAGGCAACCCAGGAGAGGGTCCTAGGACCAGGTCAAGTCACTTGAACTTTGGTTTCCCCATCGGGAAAGTGTCAGGGGCTAACCCGGGTAGTCCCTGGGGGGCCCCCTGAGTTCTCTCCCTTCATGAGCAGAGAGATTGGGGAGTCAGGCTGTGGGTCAGGAATTGTGGCCAGCTGGGAGCCCCCAGCCCTGAGGGCTCCTCCCACCTCTTTGCAGGCCCAATGCCCAGCCCCAGGGCTGGCGCCCTTGAGGTTCTAAGGGGTAGCTGAGCGCAGGAACCCAGAGCTGTGGCCAGGAATGGTGTTAGAGAAGAAGGTCCCCCTTTTCTGCTGTCCCTGAAGGGAGGGGCTACCCTTGCTCCGTCTCCCAAGAATGGCCAACCAATAGCCAATAGAATCTGGGCCTTACCCCTGGTGACTTCTCACCAGCTCCCTATCACGGCCTCGGTCCCCTGCCTCTGTGCCTGGCTCTCTGCTGGAGGCTGGGGGCAGGCAGGACTGAGGTCCCATCCCCGTGTCAGGGGCACAGCCTGTGCAGAAGGCCGCAGACAGCACCAAGGCAGGCCCCAAGAAGACGGAGCAGGGAAGGTTTCCACAGGGGTGGAGAAGCTGAGTCTTCAGGCCTGGGGGTTTCCAGGGGAAGAAAGGGAACAGACTCGAGCATGTGGACAGGTCATGCCACAAAGAACACAATGAGGGTGGGCGTTTGGTGGTGGGGAGCCTAGAGGTAAGGGCAAGACGGGCGAGGAGCTAGTCTTTAAGGGCCTTGTGGCCAGGATGAACCCCCGGAAATAGGGGTCCTCACAGGGGAAAGGGAAAGACGTGGCCCCAGGTGGAAGAAAGCCATCACCACACAAACAGACACCGTCCCTTGGCCCCGACTGAGGCTCTGTACCCACCCACCCCCCGGAAATCCCAAGATCTAGATCTCCGCTTTGGATAAACATATGTGCTCATAATGCCAAGCCAATCCAGACCTACCCTCCAAAGCCTTAAGTTGGGAAAACAAAAGAGAAAAGAGGCCTGTCTGTGCAAGTGCCGGGGCTAGGCCACTGGGCCTGGGGAGGGGGCCTGCCTAGGACTGCCAGAGCTGGGAACTGAGGGTCCTGGGCAGGAACAGCGTCCCCTTACCCCACACCATGTGCCCACGGTGAGAAGAGCTGCACCTCCAGGGGGAATGAGGCCCCTTCCTGAGGCGCTGTCCCAGTTTAGGCCTGCAAATGTGGGAATCCCAAAATGACCAGATCTCATTTGTACTCAGGAAGCTGAAACTCCAGATTTGATTGGGAAGCCTCTCAATCTTTAAGATTTAGAAACTGATTCCAAAAGAACACCCATGTAAGCCAAACAGAACGTGGGAATGGGAGAGCCTCAGAGCTCTGGGGACCTGAGCGCAGTGATCCCCTTGACAAAAGGGTAAGGTAAGCTGAGGCCCAGAGGGGGAACAGGCCTGTAGACAGGATCAAGTCAGACCAAGGCCTCCGGAACACTCAGAACAGCACTAACCAACCCTTCCCCTGCCCGCACCATACAGACCGCAGCACAGCTGGAGGGAACGGGCTGCGAGGCCCTCATTGATCATTCCCCCGACCCACCATCAGACCTTTGCTCCCCACACGGGTGGGTCCCAAGTTCTCCTGTACCCTCCAGCCTGTCTGACCTTATGGCAGCCAGAATTCTTCTCCCACTCTACAGAAAAGGGAAACTGAGGCCTGAAAGGCCAGACCATTGCCCAAAGTCCTTCTATGACAAGTTCTAGAAGGTGGGGAGGGGACTCTGCTCCTGCTTGCAGATCCCTATAATTCAGACAGCAGCAGGGAGAACCCAGCTTACAAGGCAGGGAGGGCAGGGGTGAGTCAGGCTCAGGGCTTGGCAGGTTCCGAGCAGCCCCAGCACAAGGCCATGGCCAGAGAAGCTGGCCTCAGCCTCTGCCTCTCTGGGTCTGAAGTGGGGGCTCAGCAGGAACCCAGGTGGCCGCAGGGTCAGGAGTGATCATAAGCCATGTGAAAAGGTGTATCAGCGAGAGGCAAGGGTGCTGAGGACCCAGAATTTGAGCAGCCCCAACACCCAGGCCCACCCAGTGACCCCTGAGTATCCCCTCTCTCTCGTCTGGCACTTTCTGCTGTCCCATCCCTTAGCCCACTTCTAGCCCTAGGCCACAGCCAAGTGTTTTAATGCCAGCCTTCGGGGGTTGGAGGAGAACACGTAGTAAGGAGAAGCACCCCCTTCTAGGTTGGTTGGGGCCCCAGAGGCCCTTGGGCCACCAAGAGCTGTTGAGGAGTCACTCATGTTTTGAGCTCTGTGCCCATTCCACACTAGGGGACACGGGACAAACAGGACGTGGGCTTTCTGGGAGTTCACAGCCCAGTGGGAGAGGAAGACAAGTCAGGAGAAGCTGGGGCCTTTGGAGCTTCAAAGGGTAGGCAGGAGGGAGGGAAGCAGCCTGGGAGAGGCTCTTAGCAGTGGAATGTGGGGGGAATTCTTCGCAGAATTGAAATCTGGTCTGTTTCAATGCTTTATTTGTATCCAGAAAAATGCACAGATAATTCACAAATGTACAACTCAGTGAGTCTTCACAGAGTGAACGCACCCGTGTAACCAGTACCTGGATCACAAAACAGTTTGAGCACCCCCCCCTCCCACCAGGGTACCCCCTTCCAGGGCTGACTATTATCTCTGGCAGCAAAGATTGACGTGGCACACCTTGGGCTTTATGAAGCTGGCTCACGTAACCTGGCTTCTTCTCTGTCTTCTGGCTCAATCTTACAATGGCAAGATCTTCTCATTGCTGTAGGAAATTCTACTGAATGACTAGCACATTCCAGACAGAGAAACTTGGGGAGCCCAGCCCAGACTCGCTCCCATAGCAAGTATCCAGATTTGCAGACTCTAGCAGCCCTCCTCGTCATCCAAAAAGGGTCAGGGCTTAACTTCAGACCTGCTCCCAGGACAGGCATCAGCATCCCAGGAGCTGCACCCGGCCCTGCAGCCCACAGTCTCCCCCAACACCCCGAGTCCTCTGTCCTGTCTACCCACTTCCCAGATCCAGCCTCCTCCTTCCCTCCAAGGTGAGGAGAAAAGGTACCAGAGACCTATGCTAATGTAGTAAATGTATGCAAATAGATCCAGACTCCCTGAGTCAACTTGGACAGTGGCCAGAGTAAGTGGAGAGCCAGATGTCCAAACTCCAGGTGGAGTGATCGCCCCCCTGCTTGCTGACCTCAGGCTTTCCACTAGTTCCTGAGATGCACAGCCCCACTCCCAAACCCTCACCCTGAGTGGTGGCCTCCTGCTCTTCCTAATTCAACTCAGTGGGAGCTGCCCAGTGGAGGTGGAGAGGGGGACTCAGCCCCTGACCTCCAGGAGCTCACAGTAGAACAGGGAAGGGAACACCAACATAGCCACCACTCCCCAGGTGGAGACAGGTGGGACCTGGAGGCCCAGAATTTTGGGCACATCTCGAGCCTCCATTTCTGGCCAAATCCCAGAAGACCATATTGATAACTGGGAGACTTCTTTTTTTTTTTTTTTTTTTTTTTTAAGATTTCATTTATTTACTTGACAGAGAGATCACAAGTAGGCAGAGAGACAGGCAGAGACAGAGGGAGAAGCAGGCTCCCCGCCAAGCAGAGAGCCCGATGCCTGGCTCGATCCCAGGACCCTGAGGTCATGACCTGAGCCAAAGGCAGAGGCTTAACCCACCAAGCCACCCAGACGCCCCTTGGGAGACTTTTTTTAAAGCCAACATTGATGAGGAAAAGGTCCAAGGGAAGTTTTGGGGGTGAGAGAAATGTTCTCTATCTTGACTGGAGGTGGTTCCTTGGGGTCAAACTCATGAACTCCACACTTAAAACAGATAAACATCTCACCCCTCAATAAAGTTCAATTTTTTATGAAGTGACCAATGAAATTGCCCATTGTTAGATGAAAAGGGCTGGGGTTTCCTTAAGAGGACAGAAAGGTCACTGCAGAGGCATGGATGTGAAAATGCCACCAGTATATCACCAAGGAAGAGTGGGGACGGACATCCTTCACTGAGAGCTTTTGTGAGGAGTGGTGGAGATTCAGGGAGCAAAACTGGAAGGAGAGTGTCCTGCCCCACTCCTAGGGCTGCTGGACACAGGGGTCCATGGACCCCTCTTGAGTGCTCCTGAATGGTCGACCCCAGTTAGCACTAATTGAACACCTACTATACGCCAGACACTGGTTTGGGACTTTAGCTAGACCCAGGGTGGCCCGGCCTAAGAGCAAAGAATGGTTTTTACGTCTTTAAGTAACTTTATAAAAGATTAAAAAACACAGTATTTCATGACACGTGAAAACTGCATGAAATTCAGATTTCGATGTCTATAAAGATTGATGGGAACATGACCATGCCCACTCGTCCATGAGTTTTTTCACACCTCAAGGACAGAGCTGAGGACTTGGCAACAGAAACCATATGGCCAGCGAAACCTAAAATACTCGCCATCTGGCCGTTTCCAAATCAAGTTTGCCCATGAAGGCTATAAAGCGGAGATTAAGAACGCAGTGTACGAATGAGGAGGAATGAGGGTGCCACACAGCTTTGCTCCCCAGCTGCGGTTTGCACCCACTCCCGGCTGACCCCGCCTCTCTCTCCTGCGGATAAACCTAAGCTTCCTCAGCCTTGCACCAGGCCGAGCAGCAGTGCCCCCTGCCGGCGGTCAGGGACAGGCCGGCGTTCCCTGAGCCCCGACTCTTAGCGTCTGCCGCCATCTGGTGGCCTTTACCGAAAGCGCATTCGGGAGCGCATCCGGGGTGGGGTCTAAAAGAGGGCGGGGCCGGTGTGGCGCGTTTCCCCCGACCAAGGTGCAAACTATTCCAGGCAGGGATTGAAGCCTACAAGCCAGTGTGTGCTGAAAACGTTTCACCTTGCCCCTGCTCATCTGATGGGTGACAATACAGGGGACAGTGCCCAGCAGGGTGCCTAGATGCTTACCAAATGTTTGCTGACTGTGGGTCGGAATCTCCAGTTGCTGGGGAGGTGAGCAAAGACCAAGGGCTGTGGCCACAGGGTGATAGGAGAGGACGGGAAGGTCGGCTGACCCAAGTCTCCCCGCCTATGCATTTGCCTTTGCATGCACTCTTCATTCTTTCCTACCTTCACTCCTTATTCATTCATTCATTCTTTCAACAAGCTTTTCTTGAGCACCAAAGGAAGTACTTGGGTGACTGCTGGACACTGGAGAAACACCTGAGAAGACAGTGTGGTCCCTGCTACAGAGCTGCCAGTGTCGTGGAAGAGACCAGTAATTTCAGAATGGCGGGACGAGGTACACTTGGGGGTAGCAGAGACGCCTAAATCAGCAACATCTAAGGCGACCTGACCTTGTGGGGCATCAGGAAAGCCTTCCAGTGCCTGCAGAAGGGGTGAGCTCGCCAGACAGAGAGGGGAGAGGCATGTGCAAAGGCCCAGTATGCCTAGCAAGCTGCTGAAAGAAGCCTGAGAGGTAGGAACACTGAAGGTAGAGAGAGGGGTGAGGGGCAAGAGGAGGCTGGAGGGAGACAGGGACTGGGCCAGCAGAAAGGCGGGGTTGAGTGAATGCCAAGTTCAACAGGGGGCCACTGCAACATCTGGGAAGAGGCAGGCCACTTCTGTTCCGTGGTCATACCTATTCCATGACTGGGCAGCTCTGGTGGCTGGAAAGTTCTCCCTCATTCTGGGATGAAATCACACCTTGGAACGTTCCCGGCCCACAAGCTCCTGTCCTGCTGGGGGACATACGGAGTAGGCTCCCTGCCCCCAGCCCAGCCCCTCACCTGGTCACAGCCTCACTGGCTATTCCCCCTGGCCGAGGCAGCCCCAGGGCAAGTGGAAGGGCTGGAACCGGGCTCCAGGTACAATCCCACTCCTTCCTCTACTGGCTGTGTGGCCTTGGGCTGGTTCCTTAAGCTGTCTGAACCTCGATTCTCTCCTCGCTAAGAGCAGGGGAACACTGCTCAGAGTTCACACCGCAGAGATGCTGCCGGTGAGAGGGATGGCGGTAGGAAGTGCTCAACCCCTCCCCCGTGCTCCCCCAGCGCACTAGATCCTCTGTCACCTGGATCATGGAGGAGGATGGTGACCAGGGCGTGCTCCTTATTGGCCACTTTACTCACAGTCCAGTACCCGAAACTTGGTGGGTGCCCAACAGCGTTTAGCGGAATGCATGAGCCATGACTGCGGTGACTACAAGCAAATGACTGCGGTGACTACAAGCAAACCCACAATAGCCACTTGGGACACAGGCCGACAATCACAGATGGTGACAATACCCACAGGTCTCCAACTTGGCCAGCAGTACCCTCACCCCTCCTGTATCCCACCGCACCGTCCCCCACCCCCGGCTTTCTGTGTGCAGAGGCCCAGGGCTCAGGAAGACCAATCCGCTGGGAAAAGGAGCTGGAGGAAACCCAGGACGCGGTCCTGAGCGCTCGTGGCGCCCTCTGCTGGGCGGGCCTGGCGCAGCCTCTCCCTCCCTTCCCCAATGCCGTCAAACCCCCGCCGCCCCGCGAGGGACCCCACCAGGGAGAGAGGCTTGACCTTGGGGCGCTCCCCTGCCCCCATACACCCCCTCGCCAAGGGAAGCAGCAAACCATCCCTGGCCCTCCACGGACATCTCTGTCCTTCCTGTCTCCTCTCTCCTGCTCCTCAGCAAACTTACTTCAGGCATCCCTAAATCCCCACCATCCTTCCCTGCTGTCTCGGTTGGTCTCAGAATAGTCTAACGCTGGAGCAGGAAACAAATACATATATAGTTACTTATTATTAACTGCAGCTCCCACTGACCAGGCACTTGTAATTTGCCAGTCCCTGTTACCCTGCAACCGCCCACCGTCCAGGGAGGGCAAATGGTCCCTCTAGAGGGGGGCAGCTTTACTCAAGGTCACAGCGCAAGAGTTTTGAGAAGCCTGGTGTTTTCCATCAGCTTGGATGGAGTTCATCCCTCCTCACTAAAGGGAGTAAGTTGGGCCTTGAGATGGTGCAGGGCCCTCTGAGGCCCCATGAGCCTCACCTTGCCCCTCCTCTGGGCCACACTGAATTCCAGGAATGCAGACAACGTGGTGAGCCTCCCATTGATTTGGGGGAACTGCAGGGAGCCTGGGAGAGAACAATAAGAGTAATCTTTATGTGTATTTGGACTCTGTGATTGGCCTGTTCCTGGTACACAGACGACACTTGCCCAAGTCTGCAATGCAGACCCAGGACCCAAACCTGCTGACTCCCCACCCAGTACTCCTTCCACCCCACCAAGGTCTCTCCTGGAAAAGGAACCGCAGAGTAAACTAGGGGAGGGCCCGGCACAGGAAACATAAGCACACACTCAGAGCAAGCCACCAGGTGGTGTCCCCCACCTCAGACCTACCGCCCCGAACCCTAGAGAGAGGACCCTCCTCCAACACCTCAAGGAAACCGGGTCACCTGTCCGGGCTTTGGTCCCTGAGGAGCTGGAACTTGGGGACTCCCTTCTGTCCCGATGCCCGGTCTATGCTTCCATCTTGTGGCCACTTCGGGAAGTGCGCCTGTTCCACCCTAAAAGGGCCGCCCTAAATTTTGCCCACTCAGGTTGAGCAAAACTGAACGTTGTTTCTGGGACTTCATGGGATGTAGAATGGAACAAAGCACAGCCCGTGGCCTGAAGCTCACAGCCTAGCAGAGGCGCCTCCAAATGACGTCTCCGAAACTGAACTCAGCGCCAGGTACCGACCAGAATAGGTCATGCAAAGGGTTCCAAAAGATGGAGGGAGCAAAAAAAAAAAAAAAAAAAAAAAAAAAAAAAGATGGAGGGAGCATGGTCTAGAGGAGGCACCTAGAGAGGCTGTGGCCAGCAGGTAGGATTTGACAAAGTGGGTGTGAGGGAGGCACCCCAGGTGGAGGCGCCGGCCTGAGCAAAGTCATGCAGACAGGAGAACCTGGGTTCTAAGAATCCATTTTGTCCCAAGCTTAGGGCAGATGTGGAGAGGGGAGGGAAAACTCATTTGGGATGAAAAGGGGCAAGTCTTTGGATGGAAATCTATGGAGTCTGTACTAAGGATTTTAGGACTGGGGAGCCAAAAAAGGTCTTAGAACAAGGGTGGAGCTTGAGCAGGGTCTCTTCAGGAAGAAAAAAAAATTACTGCAGGGGACAGGAGTGAATAGGGCAAATGGAAGAGGTTTCCGGGCAGCAGAGACGGTGCTGGGAAAAGAGCAGGGACGACGTTCAGTGCTGAAGAGGGTACTACGGACAGCTAGACAAGTCAGGGCCAAGCTGGAGAGGAGAGGACTTGGCTTTGAGTTGCTACCCAGAATCCCAGGGAAGGGGCACCCAGCTGACTCTTCCGTGGAGCCCGTGATTCTTGGTCTCAGGGTTGTGAGTTCAAGCCCCATGTTGGGTGTAGACAGTACTTGAAAAATAAAATCTTTGATAAAAGGAAAAAAGAAATCCTGGTGAAAACATCTTTAGGCAACTAGAAATAATACATGAATAAAAGTAGAAGTAGGGACACCTGGGTAGCTCAGTGGGTTAAGCCTCTGTCTTCGGCTCAGGTCATGGTCTCAGGGTCCTGGCATCGAGCCCTACATTAGGGAGTCTGCTTCGCCCTCTCTCTTTCTGTCTGCCTCTCTACCTACTTGTGATCTCTGTCTGTCATATAAGTAAATAAATAAATCTTTTTTAAAAATAATAAAATTATATTTTTTTTAAAATGCACCAAAGTAGGGAAAAAATGATGTAACATCCCCCCATTTGCAAAGTCAATAATTATCAACTCATCGTCTTGATCTCCACTCCCGACGCACTCCCTCCCTACTCCCACATCATTTTCTTTCTTTTTAAAGATTTTATTTATTTATTTGAGAGAGAGAGAGAGAGAGACAGCACAAGAGGGAGGAGGGTCAGAGGCAAAAACAGACTCCCCACTGAGCAGAGAATTCAATACCGGGGACCCCAGGATCGTGACCTGAGCCCCTTAACCGACTGAGCCACCCAGGCGCCCCTCCCACATCACTTTCAAACAAATCCCAGACAGCATAGCATTTCATTCATAATATTTCAATAGGTAGCTAGCAGATACGAGCTCTTTTTCCTTAACATAACCGCATGCAATTATCACACCTAAAATAATGAGCCATCATTCCTTAATGAAGGAAAATTATGTCTCTGCTCACAATCCTTCTGGCACCAAATGAGTGGATTTTCCACGCCAAGCAATTTCAATGCTAACTCCCCAGAGTTAGCACAGACCGCGTGGGCTAAGGGATCCAGTCCCGCAAGTCCCACTGCCCCCCACTGCAGAAGTTGATCCCAAGCGGTGGGCCCTCGGGTTAATGAAGAGGCCAATTTTAAGCCACACACTGGAGCGTGAAAACTGAATAAGGCAAAGGGATCCCAGCCTCATGAAGGGACCCAACCTTGAAATAACCACAAGCCCTAACTGAGCAGTTACAACCAGGCACAGTTCCTTAGATTGCCAAAAAAAAAGGGAAAATTCCACAGGTCCTCATACTCCCTCACTCCGCCCTGTAACAGAGGCCCCTCACCACCACCTTCTCCTCCCCACCCTCCTCCCCCTCCTACTCCTCCCTGACTGTCCTCTGCTGCCCTCTGCTGTCCTGTCCTCTGCTCCCAAACTTCTAACTCTTCTGTTCGCCTTGGGTGAGTTCTTTCATGACCAGCGCTCCTGGCCCCCACCCAGTTGGAACACCCCACGTTTGGTCCCCCCCCATCCAATTGGAGTGCTCCAGAGCTACCCACAGTGGTCCCGTCTGGCTACATTACAAATCAGGGGTTCTCATAAGCCCCTCCTAGGGTTCGATAATTTGCTAAAACGGCTCACGGAACTCAGGGAAACACCTAACCATGACCCATTTCTTATCAAGGACAAGATGAACAGCTAGATAAAGAGGTACAGGGCACAAATCTGGAAATGTCCCCACACTCAGGAGTTTGTGCCCTCGTGGAGCTGGGGTACACCTCCCTCCCAGCACATGGATGTGTTCACCCACCCGAACTACATTGTTTGAAAAGTTTTTATGGAAATTCCTCTATTTGTGGGTGTGACGGATTAGCTCATTGCCTCTCGCACTCCCCCTGCTAGTGTTCCCTCTCTCTCTGTCTCTCTGTCAAATAAATAAATTTAAAATCTTTACCAAAAAAAGGTCATGAGTGAATGCTGGTGTTTCCCGTTTTGTTCCAATATGACAGAATGTCTTCTTCATTTCTTTGGTTTGATTTATTTTTCCATCTGCTTATAGCTTGACAGTTTTTAAATTCTTTTTTTTCTCATTTTTTCTTTTTTTTTAAGATTTTACTTATTTATTTGACAGACAGAGATCACGAGTAGGCAGAGAGGCAGGCAGAAAGAGAGGGGGAAGCAGGCTGCCTGCTGAGCAGGGAGCCTGACAACGTGGGGCTTGATCCCAGGACCCTGAGATCATGACCTAAGCCAAAGGCAGAGGCTTAACCCACTGAGCCACCCAGGGGCCCCACACTTTTTCTTTTTTTTTTTTTTTTTAAGATTTTATTTATTATTTATTTGACAGAGAGAGATCACAAGTAGACAGAGAGGCAGGCAGAGAAAGAGAGGGAAGCAGGCTCCCTGTCGAGCAGAGAGCCCGATGCGGGACTCGATCCCAGGACCCTGAGATCATGACCTGAGCCGAAGGCAGTGGCTTAACCCACTGAGCCACCCAGGCGCCCGACACTTTTTCTTTTTTAATTTAAATTTAATTAACATATACTGTATCATTAATTTCAGAGGTAGAGGTCAGTGATTCATCAGTCTTATATAATATCCTGTGCTCAGACCTCCTTAATGCCCCTCACACCCAGTTACCCCATCCCCCCCACCTACCTACCCTCCAGCCACCCTCACTTTGTTTCCTATGATTTAGGATCTCTCATGGGTTGTTTCCTTCTCTGTTTTCATCTTATTTTCTTTTTTCCCTCCCTTTCCCTATGATCCTCTGTTTTGTTTCTTAAATTCCACATATGAATGAGATAATACGATAATTTTCTTTCCCTGATTGCCTTATTTTGCTTAGCATAATACCCTCTAGCTGCATCCACATGGTTGCAAATGGCAAGATTTCATTGGTTTTTTGAGGGCTGAGTAGTATTCCTGAGTGTGTGCGTGTGTGTGTGTGTGCACGCGTGTGCACGCGTGTGTGTATCACATCTTCTTTATCCATTCATCTGTCGATGGACATCTGGGCTCTTTCCATAGTTTGGCTATTGTGGACATTGCTGCTATAAACATTTAGGTGCACGTGCCCCTTAGATCACTACATTTGTATCCTTGGGGTAAATACCCAGTAGTGCGATTGCTGGGTTTTAGGGTAGCTCTATTTTAAACTTTTTGAGAAACCTCCATACTGTTTTCCAGAATGGCTGCACCAGCTTGCATTCCCACCAACAGTGTAGGAGGGTTCCCCTTTCTCCGCATCCTCGCAAACATCTATTATTTCCTGACTTATTAATTTTAACCATTCTGACTCGTGTGAGGTGGTATGTCACTGTGGGTTTTGATTCGTATTTCCTGGATGCCTAGTGATGTGGAACATTTTTTCCTGTGTCTGTTAGCAATTTGGATGTCTTCTTTGGAGAAATATCTGTTCATGTCTTCTGCCCATTTCTTGATTGGGTTATTTGTTCTTTGGGTGTTGAGTTTGATAAATTCTTTATATATTTTGGATACTAGTCCTTTATCTGATAAGACATTTGCAAATACCTTCTCCCATTCTGTCAATTGTCTTTTGGTTTTGTTGACTGTTTCCTCTGCTGTGCAAAAGCTTTTTATTTTGATGAAGTCCCCATAGTTCATTCTCGTCTTTGTTTCTCTTGCCTTTGGAGAGACGTGTCTTGCAAGAAGTTGCTATGGCCAAGGTCACAGAGGCTGCTGCCTGTGTTCTCCTCTGAGATTTTGATAGATTCCCGTCTCACATTTACATCTTTCATCCATTTTGAGTCTATTTTTATGCATAGTGTAAGAAAATGGTCCACTTTCATTCTTCTGCATGTGACTCTCTCTCTATCCCCCCTCCACACACACTTTGATGCATCTGACTGCATCCATGCTCTTGGAAGTCCTACAAGCCAGCACACCTTTCGGCCAAGTGGGGACTGGTCTTCGCTGCACGCATGTGTGGGGAGGCATGAGGCAGAGCTGAATTGCAGAACCAAGATAAGAAGAGGTTAAGGTCTGGAACAGGGACAGAATCAAAGGGGGAGATGAGGAAGCTAGCAAAGACATATCCTGGAGGGAGAAAGGGACACCATAATGTTAAGGGATTTCTTCTCCTTTAGTGCCATGGTTCTTGGTCACACCACTTCGAAAAATGAAGAGGTAAACCAGACAGAGAGTGGTGGGCAGCAAAGCAAAGTTTATTGATAGTAAAGTGATAATACAAAGCTCCTGAAAAGGGACGCCTGGGTGACTCAGTCAGCTAAGGATCTGCCTTCGGCTCAGGTCATGATTCCAGCGTCCTGGGATCGAGCCCCATGTCAGGCTCCCTGCTCAGATGGGAGTCTGCTTCTCCCTCTCACTCTATCTCTCTATGTTCTTCTTCTTTCTCTTAAATAAATAAACAAAGCTCCTGAAGGGGGAGGAGACCCAAGAGTGTGGCCACCAGAGTTGCTAAGTTCTAGGGTTTTTTATGGGTTTTTTGGCCGAATCTAATTAACCTTCTGTGCACCCGTCATCCAATCAGGTTTTGTCAACTATCTATCACGTGGAAAAGGGTCGAGGGCTCCTTGCAGAGTGGTGTAAAATCCTTTAACGGTGGTTTCCTCTGCAGGGAGGAAGGGGAGGCTCCTTGTCCCTGCTTGCCTTTCTTCCAACTATCCTTCATCAGAGTGAGCAGGAGGGGTCCTCACAAGCTGAGACTCTTGAGCTATGTTGGGGGGATGTAAGTGCCCTCCCCTGCCCAGAGGTCACTGAGTAAAGCTCACATTGTTCACTACTGGGATTTTGGGGGGGTTTTTTGTTTTGTTTTGTTTTTTGACAGACAGAGATTATAAGTAGGCAGAGGGGGGTGGGGGAGGAAGCAGGCTCCCTGCTGAGCAGAGAGCGGTGATGCGGGGCTTGAACCCAGGACTCTGGGATCAAGGCGCCCCAGGCACCCCTTCACTGATGTTTTAAATGACAATGGATTCATAGGGAGAGAACTTGAACAGCTGCCAAGGGTACCAAGGGCTAACATGACACAAAGCAGAGGGACACTCAGCAGTGGACAGCTTTATAAATATCCACATCAAGAGGTGCCAAAATGAATCCTGGTCATTCTTAGGCAGTAACTGATTTAACAGGTGATTTTTTTTTTTTGGTCACTTTTCTACTTTTAAATTTTTTATACATTAAGAACATATCATATTCTTTAAATAATATATTCTCATTCATAAAAACTTTGAGAAGTAAAAAAAAAAAACAAGAATATAGTATTTTACAATGGGGAAATATAATCATTATTTTTGAATAAAATAAAAGTGAAGGAAGTGAGTTCACTCGAGGCCACCCCAGGCCACCCCACCCAGGCAGGGGTGTCTCCTCCCAGCTCTAGGAGGGGGAGTCCAGCAGTGTCTGGCATTTGGGGGGAAGCCAGCATGGACAGCCCTTCAGGGCAGGGGCACCTTCACAGTCAAGGTCACAGGCTGGGACTGAAGCCAGCCCTGCAACTTACCAGCTACGATCTTGCAAAAACAATGCCACCATTCTGAACTTCAGCGTTCTCATCTGTAAAAGGGAATGGCTCCTCCTGGTTGCTGGGGTGTCAGGAGGATTCAAGGAGACAATAAATATAAAGTACTTAATGCCAGGCCCTGGAAGCAGGTAATAAACAGAGGCTCTACAGTGAGTCATAATCTAACCAAGGCATCCCAGTTTCCCCCACACACAGCCCAGGCCGGGGCTCACTCTGTCCCCAGGAGAAAATCTCTCTGTGGAAGCACCAGTAAGCAATGGATAGTTGACTAGAGATTCTGCAGGAGCAATGCAGATGGGGCAGATAGATCCTTGAGCACAAGGCTTCCCAAATAAGGCCCCCAGGGAATGGTTATCTCTCCCAGCCCCAAAACCCACCCCAGCTTCACTTCATTGCCCCCAGCTGCCCTGGGCTGCACTTCCAGTCCCCTCAAGTTTCCCCTGGGGTCTCCATCCTCCCCCCAGCACCTTAGCTCCACCCACCCTCGCCCATCTGACAAGAAAGGCCCCCAAGGCACCTGGAGCAGCTCTCCTTAGAAGGTGAGCTGGGGAGTATAGTAAGTAAGTCCTGATACATATAGGAAAGGACACGGGCTCAGAGAGATCATGCGAGTTGCCTGAGGACACAGAAGAGTCAAGTAACAAGACAGCATCTCAAAGAGTCCCTTGACCCAAAATCCCAATCATGCCAGCAAGGCCTCCCTGTGGGGACTGAGATCTTTCCCTTGGGCCTGGCTGTCCCCAGGAAGCTCTCAGTTCCTCCCTGGAAAGGAAGAAAGGACTGTACACATAGATACATGCTCCCACTGACTCAGATTTGCAAAAAGGCACACATGCGCGCTCACCCCCATATCTATTCACACCGCCCACACATTCACAGGTGCACGTGTGCGCGCTCGCGCACACACGCACACACACACACACACACACACACACACGTCTCTGTTCCCACAACACCCAGTCCTCTCTGAACCACAGTTGGTCTCTGTACATCTCCCTGACACCTCAGGGGCCAGACATGCATCCATCTCGTGTCAGTCAGAGCAGGAGTTCAGCCATTGTTTAGAGAACAAACTTAAATATCCAGTTTTTTTTAAAATCCAAGTCCGTATGCTACCATGGCTGCCTGTCCGCAGCATCACTGGTCACCCAGAATCACTCTTCAAACATGGAGCCACACCCCCCAGCTCTGGCAGAGAACTGGGGTGCAATCCCAGGTATGGGCCCCTTGAGGGAATGGCAAACCCTCTAACAAGGACAGAAGCAAGCCAGAGGTTCCTCCCGGGACCCCAGCTTTTCCGGGTGGCCGTGCAGCACAGCAGGAAGGCTGTTGCCACCCCAGGCTGTGTCCTTGTCCAAGCCCAGACAGCTTACCTGAAGAAGACAATGACATGAACTTTGTCAGGATTCCACAGGACGTGAGAGGGAGACACTCAGCACATGATCCGGAATGGAGGGGGTACTTGATAAAAAAAAAATTTTTCTGTTTAAATTGTTTGAGTTACTGTCCAGGATTCCTCTCTGGAAGAGTCCTCTGTATGGTTACAGAGAATAATTGCTGAGTTGGGGGTCGGTAGCCCCACCACCTTGGAACGTTCTCAGATACCCTTGGACACTAGCCAATGGAAGTGTCGGCTTGGGCTAAGCAAGTGAGAAAGGGAAGGACATCACCTTCTTGGTGGTAGAACTCTCCCCCCACCCAGAAGAGACCCAGTTTGGGTGGGTGAAGGCTCATAGGACCCTCAAGGTAGCAGGGGAAGGGGGGAATCCCTGGACATCCCTGGCTGGCCTCAGTAGTCCATGAGCATCACTGAGCGGACTTGCAGTTTGCAAGCTCATGGCAGAGGGAACCAGAGAGGCTGGGAGAGGGAGCAGGAGACAGAAATAAGGCTGATGGTGGCAAGAAGAAGGCCATGGCAAGCCCCGTGTATGAGGATGGGTTTGCATCTGCCTGGCCAACCCTCTCTTCCGTCTGGAATTATCTAGAGCAGCGCCACCCGGTGGAAACAGAGTACATGCCATCTATATAACTTGAAATGTCCTAGTAGCCCTGTTTATTTAAATAAAGTAAAAAGAGACAGGCAAAATTAATTTTAATAATATATTTTATTTGATCCAATATATGCAGAATATTATTATTTCAATAAGGAGTTGAGATAAAAATTACTGAGATAGTTTACAATTGTATTATGTTAAGTGAAATAAGTCAGTCAGAGAAAGACAAATATCATATGATTTCACTCACATATGGGATTTAAGAAACAAAACGGATGAACATAGGGGAAGGAAAAATAAAATAAGATGAAAACAGAGAAGGAGACAAACCAAGAGATACTCAACTCTAGGAAACAAATCCGGGTGGCTGGAGAGGAGGTGGGGGGGTGGGGTCACTGGGTGATGGGCTTTAAGGGGGGCACTTGATGGAATGAGCAGTGCTGTGTTGTGCGACTGATGAATCACTGAATTCTCCCTCTAAAACTAATAATACAGTATATGTTAATTAAATTGAATTTAAATTAAAAATTAAAAACTCCGTGTGTGTTATACTTCTAGCACACCTGCCTTCAGGCTAACCCCATTTCCAGGGTTCATGACCCACATGTGGCCCGTGGCTGCTGTGGCCCTTAGTGAGTTGGATTTAATTGGGGGAAGGTGGGTGGGTGCAGGGGAGAGCAGAGGCCACCTAGAGTGGCCCGGCCACCTCCAGGTAACACGCTGAGAAGAGCTGGGTGCTGGGGGCAGGCCGCAGAGGCGTGGCTAAACAAGAGCAGGTGGCATGGAGGGGTGGGGACACCTGACCTTGCTCTGTCAGCCCTCTCTCTGTTTCCTCCTGGATCCTCAGCACAAACCGCCCACACTCTCCCAGTTGGCAAGAGAGCTCCCCAAGGCCATGGGAAGGACTTGTCCAGATTGGAGGAGTCTTGTTTTAGATTTGCTGTTGGGTGAACACAGACGCCTTTCTGGAGATGACCCTTACATGAGTTACACTAGTTTTAAAAATAAAAATAAAAGAGGAGGAGGTTGGAGGAGCGGTGGTCTCAGAGGAAGTCCGGTCTGAGCTGATTTCCATTACAGCACGTCCACTGCTCTTCTCCTGGTCTGGATTGTCCATCCTGCCTCACCCCCCAGCCCACCTAGGGGACTCCTCTCCCAGTGCCTCATCAGAATGCAGGGCCCTCTGTGCCTCTGGACCTGGCAGCCCCTCCAGCATCCAAAGCTTTGCTGGGCTATCCGCTCCTTGAGGACAGGGCCAGGTTTGGCTCCTGGCTTCCTCCAGGAACCTAGGCTGCTCTTTATCCTTCCCACCAGAGGCTCCTGAGTCTGCAATTTGGCTATCCAGGTGGCCCTGCCCAGGGGAGGGGAACCAGGGGCTCTGGCTGTATCCTCCTGCCCAAGCAAGGCCACCTCTCCCTCATCCCATCTATAGGGGACTCTCCAGAGGAGGAGAGGAGGGGAAGGAGCAAAGGTGAGGTAGAGAGGGAAGATCCTCCGCACTGAGTGGGGGTTCCCACCTTGGGTTGGTAGAAGTGAGTCCCTGGCAAGGGCAAGAAGAAAACCGGGCTGAATTGGTGGTGGGGGCGGGGGGCAGGTTGGAGCGGAGTAAAGCAGACCTGACATATATACAAAAGCATGTTAGCTCTAAGGGTCCAGCCCGATGAGTTTTTACCACCCGGATCAAGGTGGAATTCATTTCCAGCACCCCATAATGTTCCCTCGTGTGCCTTCCCAGTATCACCCTGGAAGCAAGCAGGGTGGGGGGTGGAGAGAACCCCAGCCTAGTCGGAGCATGCGTGCATTTTACGGTAATCACATGGGATCGGGTCAGAGCTGCAATCCGTCAAACAAGCCCCTCTCTGCCTCCATTCCAAAGTGGTAACAATAGCAGACTTCATTCACTGGGGAGAGGTGGGGGTTGGGGGCAGCATTCCAGCCGTTTCCATACGTGGGTGGTGGCTCCCTAATAGGGAGCAAGAAATGCAAGGAACATGGCATGTATTTGACTTTCTTTAAATGGAGCGAAGTCCCGTGACAGTGAACAACCCACCAAGCCGCCCTGAATGTGATCTTGGATATGGCAAGGTCTCTAGCGTGCCCCAGGATTTTCTCTGGGTCACAGGGTTTCCTGCAGTACCAGAGCTATAGGTAGACGCCTTGGGCGAGATCATCCATCGGCCCTAGTTCCCAAGAAGACACCTATTTCTCCAAAGGATGCGACTCATTCCCCGAAGCCACATTCTTGGGAGAGTCTGCTGTTTCCATCTCAAGTTTGGGGCCCTGGGGAATTCTTCTCAGGGCCGAGGGTCCCCAGGTGTCCCGCACAGCTGTGCCCTTGCCACATGGCCTAAGGAGATGACCATGAAGAAGTACCCACCTCTGTCCTATCCCCATTCTGAGGTGCTCGCTGCTGTCCCCTGTTGATCTCAAGGGTTCTCTCTCTCCTTTTTCACTTCTGGGAACTTGGCGTAAACTATTCCGTGATTTAATAATGCTACATGTTTACCCCATCACACGTATTCTCCTCTTGAAATTCTCTCAAAGAGGGGCGCCTGGGTGGCTCAGTGGGTTAAAGCGTCTGCCTTTGGCTCAGGTCATGATCCCAGGGTCCTGGGATCGAACCCCGCATCAGGCTCTCTGCTCGGTGGGGAGCCTGCTTCCCTTCCTCTCTCTCTGCCTGCCTCTCTGCCTACTTGTAATCTCTGTCTGTCAAGTAAATAAATAAAATCTTAAAAAAAAAAAAAGAAAGAAAGAAATTCTCCCAAAAGAGGGCAAGAGAAAGGCATCATTATCCATTTGTACAGATAAGAAAATGGAGGCTGGGAGAGACGGAGCCCCCATCCCCGCCCCTCCCCCAACCCTCCATCCCCCTCCCCCACCACACAGGAAGAGGAGGCTGGTGATACTCAGATTCAGATACTCCAGAGCCCATGCACTGTCCCTGTCCCCTGGCTCCCGGGCAGGGACCAAAAGTGGGACCACAGTAACCAATAAGCAGTGTTCACAGTAAGCACAAGTGTCCCTTTCAGATAAATTTGTTCTGGTCCCGTCTTTACTCCCCAAGCTCCCAGGGCTGGGAAAACCTCCACACTGGACTGTGGACTCTTGGAGACCCTCCTTGGAAATGCTCCCAGCCTGGAAACACAGAACCCCGGACTTTAGACCTGGCAAAAGCTTTAGAAATCACCCTCTCCTCCTCTTATGGGGAAAATGGAAGCCCTGAGAGGTGACCAGAATCACAGGAAACTGGCGGTCGTCAAGACCTGGGTCTTCGGGGCGCCTGGGTGGCTCAGTGGGTTAAAGCCTCTGCCTTCGGCTCAGGTCATGATCCCAGAGTCCTGGGATCGATCCCCACATCGAGCCCCACATCGGGCTCTCTGCTTAGCAGGGAGCCTGCTTCCTCCTCTCTCTCTCTCTCTCTCTCTCTCTCTCTCTCTGCCTGCTTCTCTGCCTACTTGTGATCTCTCCCACATTCTTGGGAGAGTCTGCTGTTTCCATCTCAAGTTTGGGGCCCTAGGGAATTCTTCTCAGGGCCGAGGGTCCCCAGGTGTCCCGCACAGAATAAATAAATTAAATCTTTAAAATAAATAAATAAAATCTTTACTTTATAAATAAATAAATAAATCTTTAATGAGTCGAATAAATAAATAAATAAATAGAATCTTTAATAAGTCGAATGAATAAATAAATAAATAAATAGAATCTTTAATAAGTAGAATGAATGAATAAATAAATAAATAAATCTTTAATAAGTCGAATAAATAAATAAATAAATAAAATCTTTAAAAAAAGGAAAAAAAAAAGAGAGACCTGGGTCTTCTGCTTCCCCAGCTGCTTGCTCCAGGCCTGTCTTCTGAACTGCCTCCTGCCTGGGGCAAAGCCTGTGTGTGTTTGTGGTGATAGTTGTTTACAGAGCACTGAGGTCAGGGCTGGCACCGGGCATCGAGTCCCTGCAGGAGAAGCTGGGGGGAATGTGGCTGACATAGGGCTATCATCCCTGCCCTGAGCCAGGAGGCCAGATCTAGAAGCTTTCTTTGGAGCCCAGAGACAGACCTCTCAAAAGGACTTTTTTCTCAATCCTCCACCCCAGGACTCTCTAATACAGTAGCAGAGGTCACAGCCTGGAGTCAGGGATCAGCCATTCCAACTAAGCACTTACTATGTATGTCCATGTGTTCATTCGACAAGCACTGGGCACCCACCATGTGCCAGGAATCTACCACACACAGACTACAGAGGAAGTAGGCATGCACCTGCTCTTTGCACTTACAGCCCAGCAGGAGACAAATAAGGGAAGGGGCAGAGCCCGATTCAAGGGCATGCCACCTGCAAAGTCACATGGGGCCCCATCCTTGGAAGAACTGCATGTGTGGTTTAATGCTCTTCTGTCACTGTCTTGAAATTCTTAACCATTTTTTCAATTAGCAATAATCGCGCCTCGGATAAACCTCATTGGCTACGATACTGCCACTGCGCAAAGCTCTTAACCATTTTTTTAGCAAAGGGCCTCACATTTTTTTTATTTTGTCCTGGGCCCAGCAAATTACATAGCCAGTTCAAGGAACAGGTGAGCCAAATGCAGTTTGATAAATGTTAAAATAGAGGAGGTGGGGGCCCAGAAAAGGCTCCAAGCACAGTCTTCTCCAAAGAACTGAGTCCCAGCTGAGTCCCACGGATGAGTGGGAGACATCACACGAAAAAGACAGAAGAATGTAGCAAGCAAAGGGAGAGCCTTTGCACAAAGCCCCTGAGATGAGAACATTCAGGGTGCTTCATAGAACTGCAGTGGTGTGGAATGTGGGGAGTGGTGATAGACCACAAGGCTGAAAGGGGAACTAGGACCAAGAGCCAAGGTCATTCTGAAGAACAAAACGGAGGAGCTCATCCTGTTGGACATCAAGACTTTTGGCAGATCTCCTATCATTAAGGGAATGTGGCTTTGGGATAAACAGACCAGAGACTGAACAGAACAGAGACTCCAAAAACAAGCCAACACACAAACGGAAACATGAGTAGGACAAAAAAGGCATGAATCAGTGGGGAAATTATATGTTATTCAATAAATGGTGCTGGAACAGGTGGCTATCCATATAGGGAAAAAAATTAGATCCCTGTCTCACACCACACACACAAATCAGTTCCCAGTGGCTTAAAGACCTAAAAGGTAAAAGCAGGGGCACCTGGGTGGCTCAGTTAGTTAAGCTTCTGCCTTCGGCTCAGATCATGATCTCAGGGCCCTGGGATCAAGCCCCACGTTGTCAGGCTCCCTGCTCAGCAGGGAGTCTGCTTCTTCCTCTCCCTGTGCCCATCCCCACCCTTGTGCTCTCCTGTATGCGTTCTCTCTCTCTCTCTCTCTCAAATAAATAAATAATCTTTAAAAAATAAAAATAAATAAATAATAAAAATAAGTAAAAGGTAAAAGTAAAGTTTTAAAACTTTCAAAGCAGGGTCATCTGGGTGGCTCAGTCATTAGGTGTCTGTCTTCGGCTCAGGTCATGATCCCAGGGTCCTGGAATGAAGCCCCACATTGGGCTCCATGCTCAGCAGGGGAGTCTGCTTCTCCTTTTCCCACTCCCCTGGCTTGTGTTTCCCCTCTCACTGTATTTCTCTCTGTCAAATAAATAAAAAATCTTAAAAAAAAAAAAGAAAAGAAAAGAAAAGAAAACTTTCAAAGCAAACAGGAGTGCCTGGATGACTCAGTTGGTCAAGTGTCTGACGCTTGATTTCAGCTCGGGTCATGATCTCAGGGTCTTGAGATCAAGACCCATGCGGGATGTGGAGCCTGTTTAAGATTCACTCCTGGGCAACCCTCTCGGGTCCCCTCCCTCTTTGGGAGCTTTGTTCTATCACTCAATAGACCTTGCTTTGCTGGCCACCAAAAAAAAAAAAAAAAAAAAAAAAAAAAAATGCCTCTTTCCCTCTGCACCTCCCCCCACTCTCACTTTTTCTCTCTCTAAATAACAAAAGAGGGGCACCTGGGTGGGTCACTCAGTTAAGCCACCAATTCTTGACTCTTGGTTTCTGCTCAGAGTGGTCCTGGATAGAGCCCTGCATCAGGATAGAGCCCGGTGTTTGAGCTGAGTGCAAAGTCTTACTTCAGATTCTTTCTCCCTCCCCTTCTGCCCTTCCCCTCTCACACTCTCTCTCTCTCTCAAATAAATAAATACAGTCTTTTTAAAATAATAATAAATAATATAAAAATAAAGCTTTTGAAACAAACAAACAACAACAAAAAGAGTATCTTTATTAACTCAAAGGAGAGAAAGGATTTCTTTAAAATGGCACAGAAAGGGTCTTTTCCTAAAAGGGAAGATTGATAGGCAAGACCATGTTGTTAATTTAAAAATATGTATAACAAAATATGTCTGCAAACTGGGAAGGCTAGTTCTAACTCATTCACACTCTCTCTCTTCAAACCCCTTTCAAGCACAGCCACGTCTATGAGGGCAGACGTTCCTAGGTGGAGGGCAGGTAGGGTTGGACGTCTGAGATGCCCATGACTTCTAGCTTTGGTTCCCCCCCTTCCTGGTATCAAGGAAACCAAATTATTAAAAGGTTACTTAGTAAATATGCAATCAAAACAAACTATCAAGTACACCTAACTTTTCCTTCCTTGGGGTTTCTCACCTCATCTGGTAGGCTCTCACCCTGCCCCCACAAATGGGCTCTTTCCCACCCTCTATATCACCTGGGGCTCACATCGCCCATCGCTGCGATAACCCCTAGTTCTCATGCCGGTCCCCTCCACACCCCGTCTCATCACACTCCTTTATCTTACCTTCCTGGCCCCTGGAAGCCTTTGGTGTCTAAACCCTCTCTATTCACCCTTGCAACTGAGAACATTTCAATTTATATATTGAAAGATCAAGAAATGTTGACTGTTTTGAAGAAAATATTTTTACTCCTCTCTGGTAAGGTTCTACCTCCACACAATTTGGAGGACACACAGGACACCCTTCGGGTGCCTGAATTCTTTTAGCCCCCAGAACCCGCGTCACTCTCCCTTGAACCCAGGTTAATGAGCTGGGCATTCTTTCTTTAGATTATATGAATGATGTATGTATGGTAGATTAATCCATTTTTAGATTAGATTCATCTGAAGAGTAACTTAATCGAAATGATGAAGTTAAGGCTTGAGTTATATCATTGTTGATATCAGTGTTGATTTAAAAGTGCTGCTCTATATCTGTAAGAAAGATTACATGGGTAACTGGGAGAGTATGAGTGGGAATTCGTCGCGTCTGGGAGGTTCAGCATCTAAGCCTTATTTAAGGAGAGCCGATCTAACCCATGAAAACGCTCTTTTCCAAGCAGATAGGGTTGCAACAGGGTCAACAAGGTGGAATGTGCCAGAGAACATAAGAAGCAACATAAGAAGCAACACGCTCCAGAAGCCTCAGCCAATTTCCTGCGCCACCCTAACACCCTCCTCCTGCACTGCGCAGGCGCCTAGACGAACCAACCCTTCCCTCCCCCTTCCACCTCTCGGGGAATCGAGAGGACGCCCTCCCGCAGCGCGAGTTCCTGCGCAAGCGCCGTCCTGCGTCCCCACCCCCGAACCAATCGGAAGCGGCGGCGCCAGGGCGCGGAGGCCACGACGCCGTGGGTGGGGCCGGGACGTGAGGGCAGCGCGCTGGCGTCACAGGGGCGGCTATATAAGTGAATACAGGCACCGCCCCTCCGCCCCAGTCACTGAGCCGCCGCCGAGGACTCAGCAGCCTCCCCCTTGAGCCCCCTCGCTTCCCGACGCTCCGTCCCCCCCGCCCGCCTTCTCCCGCCGCCGCCGCCTTCCGCAGGCCGTTTCCACCGAGGAAAAGGAATCGTATCGTATGTCCGCTATCCAGAACCTCCACTCTTTCGGTAAGCTGCGGAAAGGTCCAAGGGGTGAGGCCTGGGTGGGGCGGCGAAGTGTCCGGGCTCGGACACCTGCTGGATGCTCCGGGCTTTCCTAAACGCAGGCTGATAGAAGTTGTGTGGGCTCGCAGGAAGCGGGTCCTCGACTTGGGCCCTGGGGTCGGCCCTTAAAGCGCGACCGGAAGGAGCGGGCAGGGAGGCAGCCCTTGGGCGGGCCCGGCGTCTCGGGTGGCGCATTTACTAATGGCTCCCGGGCCGCCTTGGGCCACACCCGCCCCCTCCCGCCACCCCTGCGTCACGTCCGTTACGTCACCGCCGTTGTCACGGAGCTGGGAGTGAGAGGCGGCGCCAGCCCTAAGTGACAAACGCTCGCGCCAATGGGGCGGGAAGTTTGGCCCCGCCTTGGAGCTCGGGTTCCGGCCTGTTGCATCAGCCGGGTGGGGCGCTGCCTGCCGGCCCAGGCTCCCCCGGCACGTGATCGTCCTCCGGGGGCGGGCCTGGGGCAGGAGGCCCAGGCTCTCCCTGGCGCTGGGAAAGCCGGCCGCCCGGGACTGACCCGTTCGCGGACAGCCAGCAAGGACAGATCTGACGTGACCTAAGCCCTGGCGATTTCAGTATTAGTTTGTGCGCGCACAAAAAAGAAGCTTTGGAAGGGTGGTAGTGGCGTCTGAGCCACAACAGCTCTAAACGAGCTTGATCTTTCTTCCCAGACCCCTTTGCTGATGCAAGTAAGGGTGATGATCTGCTTCCTGCTGGCACTGAGGATTATATCCATATAAGAATTCAACAGAGAAACGGCAGGAAGACCCTTACTACTGTCCAAGGGATCGCTGATGATTACGATAAAAAGAAACTAGTGAAGGCGTTTAAGAAGGTAGGTCTTAAATGAGATTGTAGGAAAATCACATTTAACTTGCTCGGGTTGGGGGTGCTGACTTGGATTGCTTCTCATTAGGGATTGTTAAGTGCCCTCAGCCTGTTGCCTTGGTCTAATTTGTTTTGCTTTGTTGGTGCTTGCAGAAATTTGCCTGCAATGGTACTGTAATTGAGCATCCAGAATATGGAGAAGTAATTCAGCTACAGGGTGACCAGCGCAAGAACATATGCCAGTTCCTGGTGGAGGTGAGTTCAGTCAATTCTTCAGAATCCGTTTGTGCCACTGTCAGATCTTTGTCGTTTGTTCAAGCTCTCCTGGGGACACAGAAGTTTGTTTTGTAGGGCTAAGCAAAACTGGTTGAGTTTTGAAATACATACACCAGTAGGTAGACTTGTCTGACTTATATCACTGTTTGCATGGATCTTTTTTTTTCCCCTACAATTTTTTATTTTTTTTTTTTTTTAAGTAATCTCTACTTGGACCCAACGTGGGGTCTGAACTCAGATCCCCAAGGTGAAGAGTTGCGTGCTCTACCAACTTAGACAGATGCCGTGTACATGGATCTACTTTAAAGATGCCATTTTAAATTGCACACAGATAATAAAATAGGATGTCTGGCTGGCTGTTCCTAAGTGCTAAAATCCTGTTACATCATTGGTTCTTAACTGCATATCCTGAGTTACAAACCATTGTGCCCCTGGTGCTCAAAGTGTGTGCCTTGGCTCTGGGACTTTTGCCCAGTGTAGAAGCAAGCAGACAAAGTTGTTGCCATCAGAAATGGACACTTTAATTCTTTTCATATCCCCTCTTATAACCTTGTTTTCTTTTCTTTGCAGATTGGACTGGCTAAGGACGACCAGCTGAAGGTTCATGGGTTTTAAGTGCTTTTGGCTCACTGAAGCTTAAGTGAGGATTTCCTTGCAATGAGTAGAATTTCCCTTCTGTCCCTTGTCACAAGTTTAAAAACCTCACAGCTTGTATAATGTAACCATTTGGGGTCTGCTTTTAACTTGGACTAGTGTAACTCCTTCATGCAATAAACTGAAAAGAGCCATGCTGTCTAGTCTTGAAGTCCCTCATTTAAACAGAG
Source organism: Enhydra lutris kenyoni (assembly GCF_002288905.1). Lineage (NCBI taxonomy): Eukaryota > Metazoa > Chordata > Mammalia > Carnivora > Mustelidae > Enhydra > Enhydra lutris. Next base: position 26,547,019 of record NW_019154110.1, read on the forward strand.
GTCAAGCAGTAGGCGCCTGGCAGTGTCCGGCCTGAAACCAAGCAGTAACGTGAGGTTTCGGTCCAGCACAGAGCCCCAAGATCACAGACGGCTATGTCTGGCCAGAAGCTCCTCGGCTCTCCCTCTTCAGAGTTCCCTGCCCTAAGCGAATGTCACCACCTGAACAGTCCACGGTGAAGCTGAGAGGACAGGATGGGGTAAGACGGCAACCGCAGCTGTGCTGCTACAGGGAGTCACTGGTAGTCAAAACTCGATCCCTGGTGTCTCCAATCTGACCAGGTGGGCAGATACCTTCCCTCTAGTGAAGCGTCCTAGGACATCTGACTTGCCACCAGGTCTTTTTGACCAGACATATCCTAGCTAATCGATGTCCGAACACCAGAATGTGAGGCCAACCTTCTATCTGAGTTAAACTTTTGACAAGGGAACAAACTTCAAACTGATGTGTCAGTCATGTAGCTAGCTGTAGAGCTTGCAACTTACTAGCGACAGCTGCCCAATGCCATGTGAAGTAACAGACTGGTTTTTGGTTTATTTCTTCCTTCAGTTTTAATGTTATGTAATGTATTTAAACCCTTATTTAAATAAAACTTGTTTTCAGAAACACCTGACTTGAAAATTGTATTTTATCTATAATCAGTCTCGTATGTGTGAAGGAACCACAGAAATGGGCAGTGAGGGGTAGTCTATGCCCATAGCTCAACTGGGACCTCAGCCTCTTGGCCAAGAAAACCTTCAGTGAGCTTTTTCCTTCCCAAGTTCCCCACAGGTCAGCTGTGTTGCAGGCATGGTGGACAGATGTGGTAACAGGGCTGTTCGCTCCTGGTGGCTATGGAGGGTCTTGCTCTATGGAGGAGTTTGGAGTCTGCTCAGTGAAAGGACCTTAGCTTGAAGGCTGTAACAAAGGGACAGACGGTAGTGTAGGACTTCATTTAATCCTCACACCCATATGAGGTACAAAAGGCCTTTTCTAGGGAATAGATTTATCATGTGACAGTTCAGTGACTAGAAGTATTCTGAGAAGTTGAAGTACTGTCCGGAGGCCATCCCTTGAAAGGGCAATGAGTATGTGGAAGTTTGTTCCTGGTGCCATTCTGCTAAAGTTCTCCCAGCGTGTGGATCATGAATTGGTACCAATTTCAGGTCATAAAATAGAGGCTGCAAACTGCAGAGAGGAGTTCTGAAGAATCCACTCTTGTTCCCCTCTTGAAGATTGTCAGCCAGCAGCCTTGTGAACAAGACTGTACAGAGGCCAACTTAGAAGGGGGGATGAGATGGGAGGCTGAGATGGCAGCCACTACCATGAGAGTAGAGGATTGTAATCTGGGAGATAGACGTGGTCTAATTTAAGGTCCTGTAAAACCTCTGTTTAGCAAACAAGAACTTAACCAATTGCTACCAGGCATGATGGCATTGTTAGAAAATTTGGGTGACTGTTGTAAATCTAAGATTTGACTGTAAAGCAGAAGGGCTCTTAGAAACTTCTAGTAGGAACATTGGAGGCCAAACCCACAGAAGATCGCATCAGAAAATAAAACAAGTAGGTTAATAACAGTAGGTCCTGTGCTAGGCTATTGAGAAAACTTTCCCCTTTTAAGGACTTCAGTTTTCTAGAAAGAATTGAGATGGAGTTAAGCTAGCAGCATCAGTATCAAATCAACCATCTAGAACCAATCAAAACAACTACCTGTAAGCGTGGCAGGAGTTTTGGGAACACCCTAATTCAGTATCTCCAGTCTAATACAAAGCACAGTTGTGCCCATTTGGGAAGGGCAGAAGCCAGAGATCCTGGGTTCTAGATGAAACTCTACCACTGAGTAGCCCTGCAAATTTCCCCCATCAAATGGGCACAACTGTGCTTTGTAAATGTGTAGATTATACATTAACAATTTAAATAGCTCATACTACAGGGGCACTTGGGTGGCTCAGTGGGTTAAAGCCTCTGCCTTCGGCAGCTCAGGTCATGATCCCAGCATCCTGGGATTGACCCACATTGGGCTCTCTGCTCAGCAGGGAGCCTGCTTCTCCCCCCCTCCCTCTCTCTGCCTGCCTCTCTGCCTACTTGTGATCCATGTCTGTCAGATAAATAAAATCTTTAAAAAATAAAAAATAAATAGCTCACATTACAGAGACTGGTGTATGCAGTGTACAGCGTGGGGAGTCATGGGGTCCACTCAAAACAGTCAGGAGGACACCCTGTGTTCAGGAAGCAGATGGCCCAATAGCGTGGAGGACCAGCACACTCCTTGAACATGAGGCAGGAAGGAGCCAGTACTGCCACTGGCCTGTCCAAAGAGCCGCAGGTGTTTGGGATTGGGAAATCTTCCCCACCTGGTCCATACTCAGGGGGGCCAGGAAAGGCTTCATTAAAATTGGTGTCATCTTGGGGTGCCTGGGCGGCTCAGTGGGTTAATCCTCTGCCTTCAGCTCAGGTCATGATCTCAGGGTCCTGGCATCGAGCCCTGCATCGGGCTCTTTGCTCTGCAGGGAGCCTGCTTCCCCCTCCCTCTCTCTGCCTGCCTCTCTGCCTGCTTGTGATCTCTCTCTCTGTCAAATCAATAAAATATTTTTTTTTAAAAATTGGTGTCATCTTAAGTCAGAGTGTTCTGGTCAGAAGAGTCAAGACCCAGAGGTGAGAGTACCCAGTGTCTCCGGGCCCTAAGGTAGGACCATTTGGCTGGAACAAAGGCCTTGTATAGCGCAGAAATAATGTAGTATTGTCTCTCACTATATGCCAGGCCTGTGCTAAGCGCCTATAGCTACACTGGCCTCTTTATTTAACAGTAGGGACTCAGCCCCATGGAAAAACAGATTCAGAGAAGTGATGCAATGAGCCAGCACGTAGGCGATAAGAAGGGAGCAGAGGGGAAGGAGGGCTGGAAGGTTGGTGTGAGGTCGTGGTGGGCTGAGCCAAAGCTGAAAACATTCAGAGGTTAGTCTGTGTTAAAAGAGTCACAGCCAAGAGCAGAACACGGTGAGGAGTGTGTCCCAGCTCTGGGCTGTTGGTTCCTCTCTCGCCCCAGTTTCCTCTCTGCCTCCTCGCTCCCTCTGGTTGCCTTTCTCCCCTTCCGTCTCCCATTTCCTCCCCTCTCTACGCTCACTCTCCCTGGGACAAGCAGACCCAGACTAACAAAGTTCCTTCAAATTGTGTTAGCAAGACGAGATGAGTGCTGGTCAGCTACAACTGCACAGGAATCCACAAAAACTACTTTAAAACCTATTCAAAGTTTACCTATAAATAGGACAAAGAAACAGGATATATTTGGGACCTAAACGTTGGGTCAACCAGCTCTGGAATTGGCCGGGCTTCCTTGTTTACCAGCCTGAGTGCTGCCCCCTGGTGGCATGAGTGTCGAAACACAGTTGACTGTTGATAAGGCTTTGAAATGGAAGAGCTCCCGGACTATTTAACTTTTCAGGAGGTACACATTTATTTCAGAGTTAGCAAATAGTGTGAGGCTTTGGCCGTTTCTTCACTTGGACTCTCTTAAATCCTCCTAATTCAAATATTCATTATACACAGTTCTTGGGAAGCATGTGAAAAAATTCAGATTCTAGGGGTGCCTGGGTGGCTCAGTGGGTTAAGCAGCTGCCTTCAGCTCAGGTCATGGCCCTGGGGTCCTGGGATTGAGCCCCGCATCAAGCTCTCTGCTCAGTGGAGAGCCTGCTTCTCCCTCTCCCTCTGCCCGCTGCTCTGCCTACTTGTGCTCTCTCTCTCTCTAATAAATAAATAAAATCTTATAAAAATTTTTCAGATTCTAGGCCCCACCCAGGATAGTTAGGCTCCATTGGGTGTGAGCTGAATAATCCCACCTGCTTTTCAAGGGCCTACAGAAACGTCTAGGCACTGGAAGAAACTGATCATCTCCAAAATTCGACCAAAAAACTGTAAGACTCAGAATGAACAAGTGTTTAACACTGCAAGAGGTAGCACTGGCTGTCACTGAGATATAATTATTGTATAACTATATGTAAATGTAATAATTTCTAGAGAAAGAACAGTTTTTTTAAGTAGGGCTTGAACTCAAAACCTTGAGGTCAAGGCCTCAGCTGAGATCAAGAGTCAGACACTTCGATGCCCTAAGAACAATTTTTTTTTTTTTTTTTTAGATTTTATTTGAGAGAGAGAGCAAAAGCAGGGGGAGTGGCAGAGGGAGAAGCAGGCTCCCCGACTGAGCAGGGAGCCTGTTGTGGGGCTCGATCCCAGGACCCTGGGATTATGACCTGAGCCGAAGGCAGATGCTTAACAGACCAAGGCACCCAGACACCTCAAGAACAATATTATTTTTTTTTAAAGATTTTATTTATTTATTTGACAGACAGAGATCACAAGTAAGCAGAGAGGCAGGCAGAGAGAAGAGGAAGCAGGCTCCCCGCGGAGCAGAGAGCCCAATGCAGGGCTTGATCCCAAGACCCTGAGATCATGACCTGAGCCGAAGGCAGAGGCTTTAACCCACTGAGCCACCCAGGTGCCCCAAGAACAATATTATTTTTAACAAAACTCAGATTTATGGGGAGCCTGGGTGGCTCAGTGGGTTAAGCCTCTGCCTTTGGCTCAGGTCATGATCCCTCCTCGGCAGGAAGCCTGCTTCCCCTAGCACCCCCCGCCCCGCCGCCTCCCTGTCTACTTGTGATCTCTGTCTGTCAAATAAATAAATAAAATCTTTAAAAAAAAAAACAAAAAAACCTCAGATTTATAAAATTTATACATCTTTCCAAAAATACTACAGAAAATGTCTATTTGGCCTGTGGCTGCATTTTATTCACTTGGTATGAGGTACAACAGAGCCTCTGAGGTCAGAATGCCTGGCCCACAATGCTCCAGGAAATGCCTCCCCTTCTAGAGCCAGAGACCCTGATCCAGAGGTTCTGATGTGGGGCCCAGGAACCTGCCATTTTAACCAGCATCAGCCAGTTCATGTGGGAGGGCCACAAACCACACTTGGGAAACACTGCTTGGCTAATGGGAGCTATTGAGGAAACATGAGCGGGAGAGAACATTACCAGAGCTAAGCTTCAGGGAAAGCAGTCAGAAGTATTGTATTTAAGATGGCTTGAGAAGGGGGTGGCCAAGAGTCAGAACTTGGTTACCAGCACCTGAGAAACCAACCCCTGAGGTTTTGTGTGTGAGGTACATGTGGGCATGTTCTGGTAAGACTGTCCATGGCATGGGGTGCCTGGGTGGCTCAGTGGGTTAAGCCTCTGCCTTCTGCTCAGGTCAAGATCTCAGGGTCCTGGGATCAAGCCCTGCATCAGGCTCTCTGCTCAGCGGGAAGCCTGCTTTCCCCTCTCTCTCTCTGTCTGCCCCTCTGCCTACTTTTGATCCTTCTCTCTCTGTCAAATAAAAACAATTTTAAAAGAACTGTCCATGGCTTTTATCAGATTCTTAAAAGAGCCCGTTACCCAAACCAGCTAAGACTCACGGGTCTGTGGTTCCCCCCCAGTCTCACACAGCCCCAGGATTAACAGTTTTCCCAGGCACAGCACTCCAAGCAGAAACGTGCCTATTCCAATATCGACTTTGAAAATGAATAACTATTTAAAGATATTTCTAAACAGCTCCCAAACTGAGTGTGTGCCGGGCAGAAGGTACACAGACCGCAGCCGTGCGTGACTGCTCGCTAGCCACAGCCGTCAGCCACCACCCCGCCTCAGCAGCCCGGGCCATCGCCCAGTTTAAATTGTCTTTAATCTTAGTACTTGATGGTCAATTTATACCCAGAATGAACAATCAGCTAAAAACAGGAAGCACAGGGAGCACAGAGGTTGGAAATGTTAATGCGGGGCATAAACGTTACTGTCATTCCCTGTGTGTCACATCATTGATTGTCCATTTCTGTGCAGCAGGAGAAAACAAGGATGAGGTTAATGCAGAGAGCTGTGACCTACCTAGGTTTCGTGGTCCCCCTTCGAGACAGAACTACAGACACTTTTTTTTTTTTAAAGATTTTCTTTATTTCTTTGTTAGAGAGAGGGAGGGAGGGAGAGCACAAGCAGGAGGAGCGGCAGGTAGAGGGAGAAGCAGGCTCCCCCCTGAGCAGGGAGCCCGAAACAGGACTCGATCCCAGGACCCCAGGATCACTACCTGAGCCGAAAGCAGACTCTACCCCGACTGAGCCTACCTGAGCCGAAAGCAGACTCTACCCCGACTGAGCCACCCAGGCGCCCCAGAACTATAGACTCTTGCTGCTCAGTGTCCCCTGGGAGCTCGTTGGACGGACAGAATTTCAAGCCCGACCCCAGACTCCCTGAAGCCATCTTCATTTTAACAATCGGCACTTAGCAAAGCTTGAGAAGCACAGGTTTGAACCATAAAATTAGCAGGCCTCATATTGTGGTCTGCAAATTAGTTTAAAAAAGACAGTAATATTATGACTTTTATTTTTTAAGATATTGTTTTTAAGTAATCTCTACACCAAACGTGGGGCTTGAACTCACAACCCTGAGATCAAGAGTCACATAGTCTATCGACTAAACCAGCCAGGTCCCCCATGACTTTTAATTTTTATAAGTGCATTTTCTATTATGGTTTTAGATGTGCATTTAAAACACACAAAAAGAGGCCCCTGGGTGGCTCAGTCGTTAAGTGTCTGCCTTGGGCTCAGGTCATGATCCTGGGGTCCTGGGATGGAGCCCTACATCGGGCTCCCTGCTCAGTGGGAGGCCTGCTTCTCCCTATCCCCACTCCCCCTGCTTGTGTTCCCTCCCTCGCTCTCTCTCTGTGTCAAATAAATAAAATCTTTAAAAATATAAAACACACAAAAACTGTCGCAGTGTGGAAAGCAACAGTTATGAGCTGAATATGGATTGGGTTCATTGTACTAGCTAAGAGGTACAGAGACCTGGCTGTTATGGGATCAGCTGGGGAGCCCCCTGCAGTAGTACCAAGCCTGGGCTTGGCCCCCAGAGCCTCAGGACAGAACCACTGGGAGGGGTGGCCCATGAGTGATGATGATATAGCCATTGACCCCCATCGAAGCCCACCAGACCTCCAAGTCCCATCCATCTGATTAAGAGGTCTCCCAGATGTCAAAAACAATGCCGAAGGAGAAAATACAGTGCTGGCTAGAACTAATTTGACTTCTATTTCACTGGAACCGAAGACACCCTATATCTCTGTAGTGCCGTTCGCAATGTGCCGGCGTGTGAGACATCTGAAACCCTGTTCTGTCGCCCCCAGGAAAAATAATACAAAAGCTATAATAAATATAAGGGGATCCCAATGAACATTAGATTGTTTTTTAATTACATAACAAAATCTAAACCTGCATTTTAAGATACATTTTTTTCTCAGAACCAAACATGATGCAGTATCCCTTTTTAATTTGTCTGAAGTCATGCTTTTCCTTCTAATTAAATTTAAACAGTGTTTTGTCACCTTTTTTTACTGGGGAAAGTCAAAAACTGCCTTTGCATGGTATAATTATTACAGATTATCTTTTAAGTTGAACTTTAAAGGAACCGACCATAATTTACCAACTTCAAGTTATTTTTTTCTTAAAATGCTGGGCATATACCTGGCATATGATGAGAAAGATCTAAAAAGATCTAAAGATCCCAAGTTGGTCCTGTAGACTGTTGATAGGACAGGGATTTTGAATCCAAAAGAGTCAAGACTCACTGAGACAGAGCTCAGTTGCTGTGTTGGATGCAGGACAGAAAACATTTGTGTGGACCAATTCACGAAGAGCTTGCCCAGGCTTATGACAACTACCAGCGGGTTCGTGTAACCCGGGGGCTTCACTTAACTCAGCACTATTAATATTTGGGCCCAGATAATTATGTGTTGGGGAAGAGGGCCTGACCTGTGTATCAGAGGATGTTTAACATATCTCGGACCTCCACCACTGCTTGGTGATAGCACTCTTTCCCATGCATGCCTGACAACCAAAATTACCTCCAGACATTGTTAAATGCCCCTGGGAGACAAACCCACATCCCCCTTTTGAGAACCACTAGTTTAATTCACCCTTTCCCTCGGGATCCACCAAGTAGAAACACAAAGGAAGGAGAGCAAATCATGATGTTACAGAATCTTCACCTGCTAATTTTCACTTCTCATGGCATGAGTCATTCATTCATTCAGTAAACATTTATGCAGCATCCCAGCTGTGCCCGCCACCCTTTGAGGCACTGAGAATGTAGCCCCGAACAAAGATCCTTGCCCGAATGGACACTACGTTCTAGAAGGGGAAGACGGACAGGGTCTTGGATGTCCTCGTCTCCTACATTTGTTTCCTGCAGCCCTGAGCACCATACCCAGCCCTCTTTGCTTCTCCGATAAAGTCTCCCATTCGGTACCCTGTGACCTCTCCACCTGCTTGGACCTAACATCCCTCCATTCTCCAAGTGTAGGAGTTCCAAAGGGATGAAGACAGTCTTGGCCTTCGGTACCTCTCCCGTGGTGGCCACACCCTGGGTCATGACTGATTATGCTTTCAGTGTTCATGATTGTAATTCTCTGTTTCCAACCTCCACTTCTCTCTCAAGCCCAGAGCCCACAGCCAACTCTCTGCCGTGTTCACTCACCCATTCCCATTTCCAGAGGACTTTCTCAGTACAGGTCAGCAACGGAAAAGCCAAAGCCCACCTTCTTCCTCCCGGAGTCTACACTCTAGCTGGGGAGTCAGATGCTAAACCAATCAGTGTACAAACACCTGAATTGTTTCGGTCGTGCTTAGGCAAGGGGTCACACTCAGCCTGTGACAGGGACTGCCTGAACAAGTTAATAATTTATCTTTGTTTGATCTTGCCCATCTTCTCCCATCTCTTAGAATTCTTGTGGCTGTAAGGTTCTAGAACCCAGTGGTTTGGGTTTCCTTTCGGAGTGCTATTTGAGAGAGCCGCTTTAAATTTCGACCAGTCGATGAGGAGGTAGCTCCTCGTAAGGTGATCTCCGCGCTGCCACCTCCCCAGTTATTTGAAAACCTCTTTTTCATTTCCCAGTCATTCTCTCCAGAGGGATGGGGAGGAATGAGGAGTGACTGCAAATGGGTAAAGAGATTTTCCTTTTGGGGTGATGCAAATATTCTGGAACTAGATAAAGGTCATCGTTGTGCCACTTTGTGGATGTGCCGAAACCCACTGGTTTGTGTACTTTAAAAAAGTGAATGGAGGGGTGCCTGGGTGGCTCAGTGGGTTAAAGTCTCTGCCTTCGGCTCCGGTCATGGTCCCAGGGTCCTGGGATCAAGCCCTGCATCGAGCCCCGCATTGGGCTCTCTGCTCAGCGGGGAGCCTGCTTTCCCCCTCTCTCTGCCTGCCTCTGCCTACTTGTGATCTCTGTCAAATAAATAAATAAAATCTTAAAAAAAAATTCTAAAAAAAAAAGGGAATGGAAAAAATAAATAATTAAAGAGTGAATGGTGTTTAAAAAAAGAGTGAATTGTGTGATATGTGCACTATATCTCAACAAATAGAGCTTATATATGTATCTTTTAATGATTTTTTATTTATTTGTGACAGAGAGAGCATGAGTGAGGTGGGAAGGGGCAGAAGGAGAGGGAGAAGCAGATCTGGGATCGAGCCCCGCACCGGGCTGCCTGCTCAGTGGGAAGCCTGCTTCTCCTTCTCCCACTTCCCCTGTTTGTGTTCCCTCTCTCACTCTGTGTGTGTGTGTGTGTGTGTCTCTGACAAATAAATAAAATCTTAAAAAAAAAAAAAAAAGGTAAGATTACAGGTGAAATCAGCTACCAAAACCTCCCTTGTTTCCCTGGCCCAAATCTGCCACTCCAACCAACCCCACTCACTGGCTTAACAGATTACAGAGTGCAGGGAAGAGAAGGCTCATCGTAGAGAAAGCGGGATAGCAGCAACGAAAGGCTTTTCTTTTTCCTTTTTTTTTTCTTTTTTAAGATTTTATTTATTTATTTGACAGAGATCAGAAGTAGGCAGAGAGACAAGCAGAGAGAGAGAGAGAGGAAGGGAAGCAGGCTTCCTGCTGAGCAGAGAGCCTGAAGCGGGGCTCTATTCCAGGACGCAGGGATCATGATCTGAGCCCAAGGCAAAGGCTTTAACCCACTGAGCCACCCAGGCGCCGCCAGAAAGGATTTTCTTAAAGCTTACAGAATCCATCTGTCTAGGTTCAAGCCCCCACTATACTTCTGATGGGCTCTGTGAGGGAAGGCTCTAGGGACTATTACAGGAAAGAGTGGAAAAGAAAATAATCAAGGGGGGCGCCTGGGTGGCTTCCGCATCCAGACTCCAGCCACCCCCTGGGTCTCACCCTTGCTTCTGATTTGAAAAGCCTTCCGATGAGCACCCTGGGTGAGGGGGTGGGTTTAGCGCTCCCCCAGGTGATCCTAACATGAGGAGTGGATTGAAAGCCACCGCTCCAAAGGCACAGCTGGGCATCAGATGAGGAGAGAGGGGGACCAGGGAGAGGAGGCCGAGGCTGGAACGTGGGGTGCCTTCTGCTCTCCCTCCCAGCCAGCTGAGCGGGTCACCTGGCCCCTGAGCTCATCCCAGGGCACCCTCTCCAGCTCTGCCTGAGAGTAGCCTGTGGGCTGTCCTCTTGGTCCTGCTCCCTTACCAGCCTGGGAAAGCAGGTAAAGCCAGAAGTCGTGAACCCACTTCCTCCTCTGCAGCCCCCCTTCCCAGGGAGGGACCACAGACACCCATGCTGCCATGAACACCTCCCAGGTGTCACTGTTTGTCCCAGCACCTTCACCCCTCCCCAGGCCTCATTGCCTGAGGCACAGAGGCATCCTCAGCCTCTCCCTTGTCCACCATCAATAATCAATGAGGAGCCCCGGGCAGCCTCGCACAGTTTGCAGCTCCCCAGTACAACAGGTGGGAGCCCCAGTACCACTGCTTGCCAGGGCCAGCCCTGGCCGGTGGGAGTGTGGTCCCGAGAGCAGACTTGCCCCCGGGGGATTTTCCCTCCCCAGGGACCGTCCTCCCCACTCTTGTTATTATGTCTATTGTTTGTGCCCCCATCCCCTGCAATCTCAGTGCCACCAAGCCATGAAGGGGCCAGTCATAGTCACCTCTTATCCCCAGGGCCTCACCTACCCCTGACTTACAGCAGGTGCTCACTAACTGGAAGGAAAATGGAATGGGGGAACAGCGCAGGACTTTGACGAACACCGTCCTTACCTGTATTTGGAAAACCCCACACAAATTCACACAGGGCCAGTTCTGACTGAAGGAAACCTCCATGACGCCAGACAACAGCAACTCATTCTCTGACCATGGCATGGGTCAGGAGTCCCAGGTACAGTGTGGGTCCCTGGGGCAAAACAAAGGCATCCCCAAGGCTATGTTCCATTCTAGAGGCTCTGGGTGAACCCACTGCCAGGCTCATCGGATTGTTGGCTGAATTCAGTTCTTTGCGTTCTGGGGCCTCAGCTGGGGGCCTCTCTCAGCTCCTGAAGGCCACCTGCTCTCCTCAGCCTGCTGCCCTCCCTCTCCCATCTTCAAACCAGCAAGGGCAGGTGGAATCCTCCTCAGTCTTCGAATCTCTGATTTATCCTTTAGCCACATCACTTCCACTTTTACTCAAAGGATATGGTTTGGTTTTTTTGGTTTTTATTTTTTATTGTTGTTGTTAAAGATAGAGAAAGCACACAGCAGAGGGAGAGACAGAGGGAGAAGTTAGCTCCCTGCTAAACAAGGAGCCCAACTCAGGACTCGATCCCAGGACCCCGAGATCATGACCTGTCACTCAACAGACTGAGCCACCCAGGCATCCTGCTAAAGAACGTCTTAAGGGCTCATCTGGTTAAATGGGGTCCACTCAGATAATCCAGGATAAGCTCCGTACTTTATTTTTTTTCAAGATTTTTATTTATTTATTTGACAGACAGAGATCACAAGTAGGCAGAGAGACAGGCAGAGAGAGAGGAGGAAGCAGGCTTCCCGCCGACCAGAGAGCCTGATATGGGGCTCGATCCCAGGACTCTGGGATCATGAGCTGATCTGAAGGCAGAGGCTTTAACCCACTCAGCCACCCAGGCGCCCCAAGCTCCCTACTTTATAATTACATCTACAAAGTCTCTTTTGCCATGTAACCTCATATATTCACAGGTCCCGGGAACTGGGGTATGGACATCTTTGGGGCACCATGATTCTGCCTACCACACTTCTCCTGGGAGGAGAAAGATCCCAGAACCAGGATTTCTGGTGCAGGTTTCCTTGGTCCTGTAAACTCAGGATAGAGATTGTTCTCCTGTGTGAGCCTCAGTTTCTTCGTCTGTGGAATAGGGACACATTAGTACTTACATCCAAGGGCAATGGTAAACAGCAACCACATTTATTCATGCAAAGAGCCTGTCACACAGCACTGTCACTATTGTGGAAACACAGGCAGGGTCCGCAGAGAGAGGGAGGGCACTGACCCCAGGGTCTGGGATCTGGTCTTCAATTTAGTAGACTCAGAAACTGGATTTTCTGGTCACCCAGCAAGTCAAAATACTGGAGCCAGGAGTCTATCCTGGCCTCACCGGTTCCCACATCCTCTGTACACCAGTCGGTGCTGGCCTCTGAGAGGTCCAGCCTCCACAGGCTCCATCACTGCCCCCTCTTCAGTGGCAACCCAAGACAAGTGTCCCTCTGAGTCGTGGCCAGCAGGAGGGAAAGACTTAGATTCACAGACCATACTTTTTAGGGAATTACCCTCCGAAGTCTTGGGAAAGGAGAAGCTCTCTGATGTGTGTGAAGTGTGTGCACAGACCTTGTTATATTTCCCCTTCACAGCAGCCCAATGAGGTAGGAATGAATGATTGCCATTTCACAGATGAGGCTAACTGAGGCCCATAAACAAATTAGGTACTTGAGATGTTCTGGGCACGGTGCATGGTGCTTTATGTACATCACCTTCACAAGATGCCCCCCCCCCAACCCCAGTTATTTTCCTTGTTTCTTGAAGGAGAAAATAGCTCAGAGAGGAGGAGAGATCTGCTCAAAGTTCAACATCTGGAAAAGGGCAGGGCCTGGAAAACCCTCTGTTTCCCATTGAACAAGGTTCCCCTGAGAGCAGAACATGCAGGTTCGTGACTGGAAGCACCTCGGGATGAGAGCTGTCTCTCGACTCTGAGCAGAGCCCTCCCTGCGCGCCCGCCAGTGCCCGCAGTCAACGGGGACCATCACCTGCTGAGCGGGTACCCGCTTCTGTCTGCTACTTTCACCAGCCCTGGTGTGGCCAGCCTGCGAAGAACAGTCGGGGCGGCAGGTGGAGGGCTGCCTAACCCCCTCCACAGCCAAAATCTTGGGTTCTGGTACAACTAAGGCTCCACAGAGAGCTTCTTTTTTCCCATCACTATGGCAACACAAACATCTCTATTCCTCTAGCACGTGAACAGAGCTGCTCCTCACACCACCGGCTGCCAAGCCCCCCGCAAAGGCCCTTCCATCTCTAAGACTCTGGATTCAATTCATTATCACCAATCCCTGCACTGAATTTGTCCTTTTCACTTAATTCCATCCGCCGAGTCACCGAGCCAGGCCCTGGGTTATTCACCAGAACATTCGGCTGCTGGTTGCCATGGACACCTCACAGCCTGCAGCATCACCTGTTAATTCTCAGCAAGGCTGTCGCTGAGCATGGGGACCACTGCCCTTTATCCGGCACCCCAGGGGCATCAGAACTCCCCCAGACAAGAAGGGGCCCCGATGACGCATGAACAAAAGCAAAATCTCTAACGTCAACCACGGAAAAATCAAAAGCAGCCTAGAGCTCATTACATCTGTCCAAAAACAGGTCGAGGCGGCAATTTATCAAATCAGTCAACAAGCGTACTATTTGGTGTTCTGGCACATCTTGGGCAAACCCTTCATTCAGTCTCTTTGCTAACCACTTGAAGGTGTATTTTTTTTTTATAATCTTCCTTTATTTATTTTTTTTCTTAAGATTTTATTTATTTGTCAGAGAGAGAGCAAGCGTGAGAGAGCACAGGCAGAGCGACAGGCAGAGGGAGAAGCAGGCTCCCCGGCGAGCAAGGAGCCCGATGCGGGACTTGACCCCAGGACGCTGGGATCAGGACCTGAGCTGAAGGCAGCCACTTAACCAACTGAGCCACCCAGGTGTCCCTTGAAGGTGTATTTTTATATTGAAACGTGGTGAATGCATGACACAGATTGCCATCTCCCCTGGAAGACAAAAGGAGGGAGCCTCCAGCCTCAGAAGGCTGCAAGAAACAGCCCTGGGTGGGGGTTTGCAAGAGGCAGGTGGTACGGGGCGGACCCGAGGTGGAGGGAGCTGCAAGCGGAACCCAGGAGCCCAGCGGCCACAGAGGGCACAAGGCGGGGGACACTTGGGATTTTCCAGGCAAAGGAGGTGACGGAGGCAACCGGGCTGCAGCCCCCCAGGTGGAGCGGGCAGGGCCATCAGCCCACGGCCCATTGCCCCCGATAACTAGCTCACGTCCTGTTTGTAGAGCCGGGCAGAGGGGACAGGGGATCGATACAGCACTCGACATCCACACGCTCCCTGCTCTTCAAACACCAGTGTCTGATGAAAGATACTTCCTCACCAAGGTCACTCGGTGCAACTGCCTCACCAGCCCCCCAGGGGGACGTAGCTAGAGGGCTGATGCACCCCAAGGTCTGGGTGGGGGGCACTGTTCCTGACCCCAGGAAGGCTGTCTCCTGTCTGCCTTCATGCCCCGCTGAAGCCAGGCCCCCACCCACACATGCCCCTCACTGCCAGGAAGGTCAACTCCCCTCCCTTCCCCCTTGTAGATGACTGAATGAATGGCAGGGCAGGGCAGGGGCGAGGGACCTGTGCCCACGCCCTTTTGTCTGGCTGTGGCGGAGGCGGACCTCCTGGGGTTTGGGAGGGGGCCTTGAGGGCTTTATAAGGCAGGGCAGGAGCACCAGGAGGAGCAGAGAGAGGAAGAGGCACCAGGCTGGCTAGAGCATCGCCCATCTCCCAGCTCTGCAGGTGAGAGAACCCAGGAGGGGAGTGGAGAGGCGGGGAAGAGGGTTGATGGAACAATTCCCTGCATCAAGGTACCAGGCTCACGTCTCCGTGTCTCCAAAGCTGCCACCCTTCTCTTATCTCAGGGCCAGACTAGGTCTCAGCTCTAGAACCCACACTGGCGTTCCCATACCTTTCCTTTGAGCTGACTTGCTACTTCAACCCTCTTACTCCACGCTCATCCCAGTCCTGCAAGGTGAGAAAGACAAAGGCTCTTCTCCCATCTCTTGGGTGAAAAAACTGAGGCCAAGAAGATGTGACTTGCCCAAAGTCACACAAATTATTGGGAAGGGTTGGAACTGGAGCCCAGGGCTTTTGGATCCCATCTCAAGCTCTTTCCTAGATTAGGGCTGTTTGAAAGAACTTTCCATGATGATGGGGTCTGTACCTGCACCACCCAATATGGTAGCCACCAGCCACAAGTACACTGGAAAGGGGGCTAGCCTGGGGGACGAATTTTTTATTTTAATTAATTTAAATGTAAAGCGCTATATCTGCCTATTAGCTACCACATTGGACAATACACGTGGCCAGCATGGGCCAGTGTAGCTCTAGATCACTGATTTTTAACCTTGTTTGTTTTTTTTTTTTTAAGATTTTATTTATTTATTTGACAGAGATCACAAGAAGGCAAAGAAGCAGGCAGAGGGGGAGGGGAAACAGGCTCCCGGCGGAGCAGAGAGCCCGATACAGGGCTCAATCCCAGGACCCTGAGATCATAACCTGAGCTGAAGGCAGAGTCTTAACCCACTGAGCCACCCGGGTGCCTTTAGCACCTAGAACACTTTCTCTTCCAAAGGAAATCTAACAGAGAACCCCACTACGAAAAATAGATAAAAGTCTTATTTTATTACTATTAATGTGTTCCTAGAAGGTAAAGCCAATCAGAATAATGAGACTGAAAGAACACAAATGCTGAGAATAGAATTTTAGATTTGAATTTTAGATTCATTTGAGTATCAGTTTATTTCTGTGTTATGGTCTCCCCAAACTCAGGTCACCCTGATACACAGGAACAAACGGTAACAGCTTAATTTTTAACTGCTTCATTACAATCACAGGATAGTCCTCAGCTAAGCAAAAATGGTGGGAGAAGCTTCCCTCCACAGGCGGTGCAGAAACAGTGAGACCCGACCCCACACTGAATACACTGGGGGTCTCCACTGAGATACCAGGTCGTCTGCAATGTGCCCTTGATATGACTATTTAAAAGCTCACTTGAAATTACAAGAGGGAAACAGCTACAGAGCCGCTCACATAGCCTCAAATTCTGCAGAAGTTTGGAAACCCTTGCTCTAGGTTGTAAATTCCTCTGAGAGAAGTCACTGCTGTAATGAAGGTAGGTGATGAGGAAAGGGGGCAAGGCTTGGGAGCTGGGGGAGTTGGCAGGAACTGGAGAAGCAAGCTGAGGGACAGTCCACAACCCCACACAGCATGGTACCTGCCCGCAGGGAGGGATCTAGAGACCATCTGGTCCAGGCCTGTGCCTCTGGGTGCCTGGATGGCCCCATCTTGCAGCTCTGCTCCTCTTTCCTTTGCAGACAAGATGCAGCGACTGTGTGTGTGCGTGCTGATCCTGGCGCTGGCTCTGGCCACCTTCTCTGAAGCTGCTTGGAAGCCCGGCTCCCAGCAGCAGGACGCACCCTCAGGTCCAGGGGCAAATAGGGGCCTGGAGCCACATTGGCTGGACCGGCTGGGCGCAGCCCCTCACCAGCGAAGGCAGCTGGGGTTCCAAGGTCCCCCACAGCTGGTGGCAGGTAGGAACTATGACAGCCGTCCCTGTTTGCCTCGCCCAGCCAGGGCTGTCCCTGGCCTTGGTTTCCAGCAGCTAGACGTCCTTCCCATATCCTCACGTTCCCCAACCCCCGCTCTGACCCTCAGACCTGTCCAAGAAGCAGGGACCGTGGGTGGAGGAAGAAGAAGCAGCATACGGATGGATGGACTTCGGCCGCCGCAGTGCTGAGGAAGGGGACCAGCGTCCCTAGAACGGAGCTTCAAAGCCCAGACATCGCCCAGCCCAGCCCAGCCCAGCCCCATGAAAAACCACTCAAAATAAACTAGCTTCCAATGGATCACATTGTGTCAAGTGTGGGGCAGGAGAGGGGAGTTGGTGGGGATAGGGTTGAGGCAGCAGGAAAAACTGAGCACTGCCCTGGGGGCAGGGACCATGACCTGTTCTTCTGGATATCCCCAAACCTTAACAATGACCCTGAACCTACTCATGCAGGTGGAAAATGGTGGTGGGGTCGCGACCAGAGTCAGCTTTCTAAAAGACAGATGAAATTGTACCACTCCAGGCTTTAACCCTCCAAAGCTCCCTGTCACACTTAGGAGAAGACCTAAACTTGCCAAAGCCCTAAGCCAGCCTGCTGTCCTCACGGCAGGTGCCCTGTTCCTTCCTCCTCTCTCCCTTTGTCCTTGCACAAATGCGCCATGCTGGGTCCTGCTCAGAACATCTGTCCTCGCCATTCCCTGTGCCCCGAAGGCTTTTCCCAGGCACCCACATGCCTGGCTGCCCTTTTTCTCCCCGGGGTCTTGGCTGAAACGCCTCTTCCTGAGAGACCCACCTGTTCTGCTCCTCCCGCCTCATACACAGCGCCCAGTGTCCTCTAACGGCCCCACAGTCCCTAACGTTGCTCTCCAGAGCACACTTCACACCCTGTCATTGTCTTGTTAGCTAGTTTATTGTCTGCCTCCCCAGGTAGCAGGGCAAGTCTGTAAGAGTGGGGACCACACGTCCCTCTTCTCTGCTGTATCCCTGGTTCCAAGAACAGGAGGTATCCCATAAACACTCATCAGATGGGCACGTGAGTGGCCAGCAGAGGCACTGTCAATGCTACACCCATATTCCCTCGTAGTTCTCTGCCTGTCAGCAGCATCCTTCCCCAAGCAGGTGCCACTGCTCCCCCGAGGGCTTTCTGAAGGCTAAGCAGGCTGCAAATGCTCTGGAGTGATTGTCTCCCAAGGGAGCCCTGCGTTGGTGACAGTAGAGAGCGGGAGGATCAATACCCCGGCTTCCTCACCACTCGGGGAGGGTAACTCTGAGGTGTATCCAGCTCTGTCTCTCAGAATTCCCCCACAGGACTGAGCCCCACTTACCCACAGCAGGAAGCTGCTCGAGGGCACCCTTTGTTGACCGCCCTCCCTTCCCTGTCTTGCACGCACACGCTCCCACCGGTGGTCTTTGGGATCACCACACTCCAAATAAACTATCTGAACTCAAATCCTTATTTCCAAGTCTGCCTCTGGGCTGGGGGACTCCTCTGAAAACAGGTGGTCCTAGAAGGGTTGTAGAAAGCAACACTGTCTTCTTGGGATTCTGGAATTTGATCCTTCACTAGCCAGACACTTTGCTGGCATTAAGCAGGGTGCCGACCACCTCTGGAGTACTGTGGCAACCCCACTGCTAAGATTCTCATTGTTGGTGCATCGGGACGGGGTATAGGGGCCCTGATGTAGCTGATTGCTTCAGCATTCAAGACAGAAGAGTGATGATGATTATGGCTGTGGTGTCCATTGGCTACCGCTAATCATCAGAGATTTCTGAAGGAAGAAAATGTTGGGCTCAGGTCAGCCAACCATTAACTCAAGCCCAAGATCTGAATGTAAGAAGTCAGATAACAAAGGAAGCTGACATTGGAGCCCCAACAAGTCTCCCCATAAGTCCTAGAATGAAAGGCATGGGACCATGATAACCTTGCACGGAACATTTGAGAAAATGCCCTGAAGAACTTCAAACTCCCAGGTTTCCAGGAAACTTCTGGGCTGGAGGAATTGTCTCCACCTTGCCAGAGGAAAGCAGCTTTTCCATCCCTGGAGACCATGCCCAGACCTCCTTGAGGCAGAGGTCTTGCAAAGTGATGTTTCTCACAATCGCCCCCCGCCCTTCAGGGCTTCCACACCAAAAACTAGGGTCAAGTCTTAGGCTGTGCAGAAGCACAGTCCCAAACATGGCGGAAACGGGATTATTCACCCAAAATACTGCAGGTCCTGAAGAAGCCGGAAAACATGTCACAGAAGGAACCAGGAAGCGCACACAGGAGGGGATTTTCGAGGCTGACAGACAGAGGAGGCGGGCTGGGGACTGGGTAGGGAGAGTTTGTTGATACAGGAGTAGAGGACCATCTCCCACGACTCAGGCTTTCAGCTCCTGGCAAGGACACGCGGAGCCCATCTTCACGCCTTGCTGGGCGTGACTCCCTGAAAGTCTGGAGCAAGTAAGGTGCCCAAACTGCCCCAGCAGAGGACCGAGGAAGGAGCCAAAAGATGGGCAGTCACCCTGGAATGAATTGCCATGTCAGACAAGAGCATCCACCATGTGACTCCGGTCCCTGTAAGGGTCCAAAAACCAGTCCTTTTCTGGAGGACATAAGGAACATGTTGGTGAGGACAGGTAAGCATTGTTGAGCAGCTCAGCGGAGCTTGTCCTCTGCAGCCCGGGGCTGACGTAGGAGATGCTGCTATGGACCCAAGTTACTTAGTGTCAGCAGGGATGACAGGATTGCAAGGCAGAAGGGACCAAGAGGCAGCACTTAACCATCAGAGGCAAGGTGGACCCAATCACCAGGCAGCCTTAACCCACAGGATTTGCAGCAATAGCTTAAACTATGGGGCTCCTAAACTGGAGACCTACGGGTGGCCAAGAAGAGCCCCATTGATCTTAGGCAAGGAGAACAGGTCAAGAGCAAACGAGCCTAAGCTGATGTCAACTGCCCAAACGGAAAACCACGATCCACAGCCTGGTTTACAAGTCTGCATCAGTGCTTAGAAGTTGCCATTTATCAGTGTGTGTGTGCACTGGGCAGGGAGGCACACCCAGATCATTCAAAAGCTGTCATGCACAGGGCCTGAGCCACCACAGCCGAGAACACAAATGTCATCACGCTTCCACCCATGTGAAAGAGACAGTGCAGGGGCACCTGGGTGGCTCAGTGGGTTAAAGCCTCTGCCTTCGGCTCAGGTCATGATCTCGGGGTCCTGGGATCAAGCCCCACATCGGGCTCTCTGCTCGGCGGGGAGCCTGCTTCCTCCTCTCTCTCTCTCCCTGCCTCTCTGCCTACTTGTGATCTCTGTCAAATAAATAAATAAAATCTTAAAAAAAACAAAGATTAAAAAAAAAATAGAGCACAAGGCGGCGCCTCACCTGGCTGGCTCAGTCAGTAGAGCACACGGCTCTTAATCTTAGTGTCATGGGTTCAAGCCCCACATTGGGCTCCATGCTGGGCATGGAGGCAACATACATACATACAAAAAGTATAATCGTTTAAAAATATCCATTCCTGGGGTGCCTGGGAGGTTCAATGGGTTAAGCCACTGCCTTCGGCTCAGGTCATGATCTCGGGGTCCTGGGATCGAGCCCTGCATCGGGCTCTCTGCTCGGCGGGGAGCCTGCTTCCTCCTCTCTCTCTCTCCCTGCCTCTCTGCCTACTTGTGATCTCTATCTGTCAAATAAATAAATAAAATCTTTAAAAAAAAAAAGTATCCATTCCTGCATGTGCTGACCATGGTCCAATAGAAGCATCAATATTCTTGGGGCGCCTGGGAGGCTCAGCCGGTAAAGCATCTGACTCTTGGTTTCAGCTGTCATGGGCCTCTGCACTCAGCAAGGAGTCTGCTTCTCTCTCTCTCCCTCTCTTTCAGCCCCTCCCCCTGCTCTCTCTCTCTCAAATAAATAAATGAATCTTTAAAAAAATTTTTCTGCCAGCGGCCTTTTCCTTACCCACGCACGGGGCACAGAGCATGACATTAAGGCCCAAGGCTGCCAGTGACAAATGTCAGCTGGGAGATGCTTGGCCAGCTTCCTCACCCCTGGGGCGGGATAACCCAGATGGCCTCCATCTCGGTGGGTCCCAAAATTTACCATGCATGTGCATTCCCCAGCGTCCTTGTGACCGTGCAGAGTCTGACTCTATAGGTCTGGGGTGGGACCTGAGAATCTGCATTTCTGATAAGCTCCCAGGAGATGCCAATGACGCCTGTCCACAGGCCACACCCGAGATGCAAAGGGTACACTTGTTCCCAGAGTTCCCCAGTAGGGTTAACCCTCAGTGCCTCGCATGTCCTTTAGCTTTCTTCCTTCTCAATACCCACCCCCCTCCATCCCTGCTCCCAGCCAGGAGTGCTTCCTGGATCAGCTTCCAAACAAACTACTTGTTTTCAAATGCTGTTGCAGGTCTGACTCCAGGTCCGAGGGACCTCCACCTAAGACAGTGGGCGACTCTTGCCCGTGCCTTACCCCTCACAGCCAGGGCACGAGGCCAGAATCCCTGGGGCAGAAAAATAGGGACAGGAGGCTGCCTGAGCATGGGCTCAGGATGCCTGAGGGCTCGGGTTCACATCCCAGTTCCGAAGCCGGCTCTTGGACCCTTGGGAGGGTCACTTAATCTGCCTGGGCCTGTTTCATCCTCCGACACCATTTGTCAGATCACCTGCCACTCCACATGGGTTGTTGATGGGACTAGGTTATGTGTTTAACAAAAATTCATTGTCTCGCCACAGCTTTGCCCCAGGAAAAGCTGCATGTGCGGCACGCACCCACGAATGCACACACACACGCACACACGCTCCCAGAGAAAGATGCCAGAGTGCAGGCCTGGTAGCACACAGGTCCTTTATTTCCTGCACCAGCAGGTGTATGGGCTGACAAGCAACAGAAGAACAGAAGAGCGAGTAGCACAGCAGGGAGTAGGGTCAGACCGAGCGGGGTCCTGAGCCCCAGAGTCTAGCTGTTTAGGAATAAAGAGTAGAAAAAGGCAGAACATCTGGAATGAAGAAACGAGGAGGGGAGGGCAACAGGGAAGGGATGACTTGGGCGGGGAGCCTAGATACTCAAGGGCCACAGGCAGGGAGGTGGGGAGGAGGCCCCCAGTGGACAGAGGGGCCCTTCACCCTCACATACAGACACTGTGGGTTTCCAACAGTAGTGACAGACTGAGAGGAAAGGGCCAAGAATGGAGGAAGAGGGCCAGGTCCCTGAAAGTCAGCAAGGACTTGGAGGCCACCTTTACCTTGGGGATCAAGGTGCATGTTGTTAGGAGGGTCGTCAGAACACCTTCCTGCACCAGAGCCCGAGCCTCACCCCCGACACAGCTCAGAGCCGGGTCTGGCAACTGGCTGGCCTCCCCCTGGGCTTCCACCGCCCCCTTGACTAGCACGTGATCCCAGGCCCAGCTGCAGAGTGCGGGCCAGGGTCCCCTATTTCAAGAAAGCCTGCAGGCTTGGGTCTTCAAGGCCCAGCCCAGGTTCGTCAGGACAGAAGGTGCGCCGCTGACACAGGAGGGTCCCATTTGGGAGGGTGGGAAGGTTGTTTCTGGGGCAGGTGGGACTTGGCCAGACAGCTAGCTGAAGGATGGGCCTCAGGCTGTCTGTGAAGCCTCTGCAGGCTGCTGGGACACAGCAAAGCCTGGAAGAGAAGGGGAGTGGAGGTTAACTGGGGGGCCTGGATGGTGGGCAGGGGCTGAGGCCTTGTCAACTATATCAGAAAGACAGTCACGACTGCCCACTGGCCGACCATGGAGGCCACTGTTCGATACACAAACTGCACAACTGTCCATGGCGACCCTGATGAAGCTGCCCAGCAGTGACCAAAAGGCCATCAGAGTTGGGGCAGGCCACTTATGATGGTGAGGCTAGTAACAGGCTCTAAATTTCACAGCTGACTGAGCAGGCTAGGCAAGCACTGGGACAGGGTCAGAGGGGAGAGATAGGCTAGGAGAATCATTTCAGCACAGCACTGATGAGAACAGGCTCAGATCCTCTCCAGCTGTGTGACCTCCAACAAGTTACTTTAGCTATGTTCTCACCTAACAAAGGGGGAGGGCACCTCTACCTGCGGGCGTGACAATTAAAGGAAACAATGCATCTCTGTGACCTTCGTGAAGGCAGCTGACGCTTAGCAGGTATAGCTCTCCAAAACTTGGAGTTTCTAGCTGGGGAGAGGAGACCCTAGCCCATCTTCAGACTCATCCAGCGGACCAGTCCGACCACCTTTGCTGGCAGAGGCCTTTGTCCCAAGGGGCTGGGTGGTCCCAAAACACCCCCCTCTTTGTCCCTGGGAGGGTGGTTGGCCCTGTACTCCACCAGTCTCTGGAAGTCCAGGGTCAGTCAGTAGCCAAGCTGCTGCTCTGCGATAGCACCCCCCACACTGTTTTGGACTGCTGTTGCCACTGCCGTAGGGTTGGGGAGCCTTGGGGACAGGGGCAGCAGAGACAGGAAGCTGAGGTGTCATGGAGGGCAGCAGTCCTGGTACTGACCCCCCAGCCCAGCCCCCCAGGAGGAAAGCGGGTAGAGCTCTGGAATCTTAGGCAAATTCCACATAAATGAGCCCTGGGACCACAGTCCCCTGTTGTCTATGCAAATGATATGCAAAACCCATGCAAATAAGCACGCTGGGTGGGGCCAGGTTGGAGTCAGTGAGCACTCCACGAGCTTGCGGGGTGGGGTGGGGGGGCTTGAGGGGTCAGGGGGGAAGTGACCCCTGTGGGAACACTCTCACCTTCTCACCTTTCTGGAACATCTTCTGTCTCAGTTGCCACCCGTACCCCGAGTCCCACCAGTCAGCCACCTGCTGGAGGACATACTTCATGCTTAGGTGAGAAGGGCCCAAGCCGCTGGCCTCTAGCATCGAGGTCACCATGCTGTCATCCAGCTCCAGCTCCACCTCCTCCCAGGCTTCAGCCTCTTCCAACACCAGCTCCACCTCTTCTGTCAACCCGTCCACAGCAGGCACCCCCTCTTCTGTGGCCCCCAGCTCCTCTGAAGGCACAGAATCCTCGGCTGTCATTAACCTCTTCTCAGCCTCAAACCCCCGTTCCTGCTCTCGCGCCTCACTGCCGCACAGCTTGAACCTGGCCAGGGAGACAGGAACGTCTTTGCATGCCCCTGAAAGCCTACCCCAGTCAGAGCCCCCGGTCCCCCATCATCCGCTCCTGCGGGACATCCCTGGCCACCAGGGCTGAGGAGCTCCCTGCTCTCTGTCCCAGTCTACCCCCAAGACCCGACGGCTCCTCCCCACTTCTGTCGTGGGTTGGGGGGGCTGCGAACCAGCATCCAGGCTTCCAGGTAAGAAGGAGGGAGAAGGGTCACCCACCATGCACAAGCCCCAAAGGCCCCTGGTACCCCCCACCCTGTGCACACCCCAGAGGAGCAAGGATAATATTCCTCTCCCTGATTTAACCTTCGTGGCCCAGCCCACAGCTAACTGCCATAGGAAGAAATCCTTTTTTTTTTTTTTAAGATTTTATTTATTTATTTGACAGACAGAGATTACAAGTAGGCAGAGAGGCAGGTAGAGAGAGAGAGGGGGAAGCAGGCTCCCTGCAGAGCAGAAAGTCCGATGCTTAATCCCAGGACCTGGGATCATGACCTGAGCCGAAGGCAGAGGCCTTAACACACTGAGCCACCCAGGCACCCCAACAGATCCATTTTAATAAGGCTCAGACAGGTCAAGCAATTTGCCCAGGGACACACAGTCAATAAAGGAATGAAGCGGGGACTCAAGTCTCAGACGTCCCCAGCCCTACACCAGTGTTCATTCTCCCCTCAGTCCCTGGTGAGGTGAAGGGAAGGCTTCAGTCCCCACGTGGAACAGCCTAAGTCAGTTGGCCAACTATGGGCAAGTGGGAAGGAAGAGGGGGCATCCCCTTCCCAGAACACCTCAGCCCAGCCAGCCCCGAGAGCCAGGCCTTCTCCAGGATGGCAGGGTCACAGGTGGTTGTCTGGCTGTTAAAAGTGAGGCTGGTGACGGGGGCACGTGGCCAGCTTACCCCAGGTGTGACGTCTCCTCTGCGATTATCCCGTGACTCCTTCAACAGAGAAAAGGGCCATCACTGTCCCAAGACAACATGAGCTGAAACTGCAAAGTCCCTGGGGTCCCAGTATGGAAAAATCCCTGGAGAAATGACGGGCCCACACACATGGACAGAGAAAAGGGTGGGGAGAGGGGCCAGGCAGCTAACGTGGGGAGCCAAGAGTGAAAGAAAGCAAAAGCAAACCCCCTCCACACTCTGGGAAGATGAGTGTGGATCAGGCAGGGGCCTGGCGGGGTGGGGGGAGGGCAGCAGCGCACCTTTCCATAAAAAACACAGAGTCTGAGATAATCTTCCTTATAGATATTCTGAGCTCCTTGTCCAGGGTCTCTTGGAAACCAGGAAGGGCCTCCTGCAGGGGAGAGCAGGGGATCCCCACAGAACCCCAGCCCCCACTTCCAGGACCAGAAAGGGATGAGGGATGGAAATCAGCCAGCAGGGGAGAGCACACAGAGGGCAGAAGGCGGAGGGGAGGGTCCTCACCAGGGGTACAGTGTATGTGTAGCGGGTGACAGGACCAGTGGACACGGGGGCTCACCGGCCAAGGGTCCTCACCTCCTCCTGGGCTTCAGTCTGCATGCCCCCACACTCTGCGTACCTCCCCTGCAGGTCCTGCGGCTGGAAAGCCACCTGCAGGTTCTGCTGCAGACACACGGCCCAGGCTCCAGACCCACATAATGACATGAAGGATGCCCTTGAGCAGGTCCTTGGACTCTGCTCCACTCAGGCCCCATTCCATGTGACCTCTTGCTTCAGAAAGGGCTGAACAGCCAGGCCCCACACCAGACACCAAGAGTGTACAAAGGGACAGACCCAAAGCCTGCTCAAGTTGCTCGTCTTCCCCAGCCAGCCAGCTGGCCAAGGGCCTTGGGTTCCCGGCTCTGGGCCAGGGGCTCTCAAAGGCCCAGGCAGGACCCAGGGGGAGCTTCACCTCATCCTGGAGCCTCATCTGGATTTCCTTCTCCAAAGCCAGCTGCCGCTGCAACTTCTCCATCTGGGCTCCATACTGGAAGGACCGAGACTAGTCAGCTCCACCCAAGACACACCAGCCCCACCTGAGGCCTCCCGACCTGCTCCGGCAAGTCTTCCCAGGCACACTGCTGAGTGTTTGGCAGCCCTTTCTGAAGCAAGAGGTCACATGGAATGGGGCCCCATCGAGCAGCAGAGCCAGGCGTTCTAGAACACCCCGTGACCTTCCCTGGGCTTGGGTCCCTTCCCAGGGACAACCAGGGGGCAGAACGAGACACTCTCCGGTCTCCTCCAACTCTGACTCTGCGCACAGAGGGGCCTGGGGCCTGGCTGCTCTGTGAGCCCAGGGCAGGGAGGAGGGAGCTGGGGTTCCATGGGGCCAGGCAGGGAGGAGGGAGCCCGACACACAACCAGACCCACCATCTGGTAGCAGCACCGCAGCATCAGGACCTGGGTCCGCAGCTGGGTGACCTCCCTCCGCCGCTGGTCATGAGCGCCAGCTCCTCTGACAGGTCGGCCATCCACACGCTGGCCTCAGGACCAGTCTGGCCCTCCGGAGGCCCTTGTCCACCCCACCCCTCAGCTCAGGCAGGGAACTCGGGGCTCACAGGACTCCACATTTCTCACTAGGTCTTCATCCCAATAAATGTCTGTTGACTGACATGGAGCAAGGCCCTGGGTGCGGGGCCTGAGAGACCCGATCCCAGCACGTGCAGAGCTCAAGTCTAGTGGGGATGCTAATGAGCAAGGAAATGCCACCAGGGCCCACTCTGGGCTAGGGTGGAACGTGTGTAAAGGGCATGCTGGGGGTCACAACAGCGGCACCCGGGCTTGCCTTACGCAGTCTGTGCAGCTAAGACCTCTGCAGGGTGAGTGGCACTCGGCCAGGCCAAAAAGGGCAGACAAGGCCCAGAGAGGGTGTGGAGGGGCCCAGAGCCCATCACGAAACCCTGGGAGGGAGGGCTAGCCAGATCCCAGGGGCTGGGGTAGGAGGCCGAGGTTACTCTTTGGCCAATGGGAAGCTTGGGGTTTTAGGCAGAGGATGACATGGTCAGATTTGGTTTTAGAAAATTCATTAGGACTGTGTGCAGAAGGACCTGGAAAGACAGCAGTACAGGAGGGGAGATGGGTTAAGACTGGGCCTGGACTAGAGACAGGGGGGTGAGGAGGACGAAAGAGACTTGAGCCTTCCTTAGGAGGTGGAAGCAACCGAACTTGGGGACCAGCTCCTATGGGCCTGGCCATTGGGGTAGCTGGGGGACCCAGAGGGAAGGAAGGTCAGGCCTGCGGGAAGGGAGGCCGCGGGAGCTCAGCCCCTGCCATCTTGCACGTGTATCTCACAGCTCGACTTGAGCTTCTCGGGGACAAATGCCGTGCCTGCCTCATCTTCATAAACACAGGTACCTGCACTGGCCCCTGCCCCAGATCCGGTGCCCCGCCTGGTGTCTGGCAGCTCAGGGCTCCTTCTCTTCCTTGCTTCCAGGCCCCTCCTTCCCGTGTCCCAAATGACAAAAGGAAACAGGCTTAGAGGGGTCCCGTGGCTTCTGCACAGCTCTTTACAGTGTGCGCAAAGCACATCCTCAGCTTTGCCTCTGGAGAGGTCTGCAGGACTGAGGTAATTCCTCCTCTTTCTAAAGTTTCAGAGACGTCAGGAACTTGACCAAGCTCCCACAGCTAGGAAGTGCCGGAGAGCTGGGATTCCAGTCTATGATCCCTGAGTTCTTCCTTCAGCTCCTTAGGACAGCCCTCCACCCCCAAGTTACAACCTCACATACAAAACTGCTCCACAAAATCCAGGATGAGCACCTGCTCCTCCTCCTCAAGGGCATCGAGTTGAGAGGTCTGGAGGGAAAGCGGGGGAGTCAACAGCCCCCCCAGAGGGTTTGCCCTCTTGCCGCAGCTTCACCTCCTCTCTCAAGGGCTGGTTCTCCTCCTCCAGCCGTCTCAGCTGCTCCTGCAGGGTTTCCAGCTGGGGGCAGTAGTGCAGCGACTCAACCTCCTGCACGGAAGTCCTAGCGGCCAAGAGCAAGGGGAGTCAGGGCCCAGGGCTGGGGGACCCAGGGCCCAGCACCCCCAGGGTCTGCCCCCCATCCCCCAGGCTCAGCGGGGTGGTCTCATTTAGCCCCAGCAACCCTGCTGGCAGGTGCACCATGTGTGTCTCTGTTTGCAGATAGGGAAACTGAGGCACAGAGAAGGGACTGCCCCAGAGAAAAGGCAGGACACTCAAAACCCACGGGCTCCATAGGGATGATGGTGCTGCTGCTCTGCCTCTTCTTCCTCTGCCTCTGCCTCATCTTCCTCCTCCTCCTCCTCTTCTTCCTCTTCATCCTCCTCTTCCTCCTCATCAGAGTCGGAGTAGAGCTGGAGGAAATCACCTCGCAAGCACAGCTGGCGTCTGAGATGTAAACTCTGCCAGTGGGGGAGAGGATCCGTGTTGGAAAGCAGGCAGAGGCAAGCACAGGTCCTGGCACAACTGGGACGCGGGAAGGTCTGAGATGGCACCCCCCGTGCCCCTCCTCCCTGCCAAGCTACCTCCTCCCTGGCTGAGCCCAGCATGGCTTCCAGCTTGCTGTTCTCCTCCATCAGAGCACGGTTCTGTTTCGCCAGGGACTGGCCAATGCGAGGCGCCGTATTTAGGTCCCGCTCTCTCTACAGAGAGACCCACAACCATGGGGAATACTTTCTTGTTTTCTGGGATCTCCCAGACAGATGGGAGAAGCTAGGGAGTACCTAGGGGTCAAAGGGAAGCCAGCCCACTAAGGGAAACCTTTCCACACCCTAGTTTTCCAGGGTACTAGGAAATAACCTGCCATCAACCCACTGTGGGGCCTGACTCCATGTCCCCTTATGGAAAAGATGGTTCTAAGAGCAATTCCAGCCTGGACCTCATAAGAGGGACCCCCCAACTTGGCCCCCAGAAAAACAGTGAAGCAGGGAACAAACAGGACTCCTACCCCTCCGGGCAGATTTAAAAAGGAGGCCTGGCTAAGACCAGGCTGGCCCCAGTGGGAAGGCAATACCCACGTCCTCTAGCAGATTCAACATCAACCTGACAGCTTCTTGGGTGATCTTGACTCGTGGGGGCCGGTCAGGACACAGGGATGCAAAAGCAGGGGGTGCAGCTGTGTCAGGAAAAGGGGGGCATATCCCACCCCACATCCCACTGTTTCCTGTCGGATCCCCAAATGCTCCCTCAAAAACAAGAGTCAGCAACAAGGGAGGAGAAGACTGAGCTCCCTTCCTGCCCCCAATATCCTCTCCACACCACACCACACCACCCCCCCAGTACTCAGCACTCCCTTCCCAGGACCAGCTGGACTCTTGTTCTGGAGGGGCCTGGGCAAGGTGAAGGATCCCAGTCTTCCAAGCTCAGGTAGAACTTCTTCTCGGCCACCTGGGTCCCTGGCACCTAGGAGAATGCAGGCGGCTAGTGGAAGTACAGCCACAGACTGGCTCATTCCTCCTTACCCAGAGGGCAGCCTTGGCCGACTCACTGGAGCCTCCTGCGTGCGTCAGAAAACAGACACATACACCCGCCCTGCACCTGTTGCGTATGAAAAGAAGAAAGAAACTTTTCCAGCACTGCAGTAAGGGGGCCCTGAGCCTTTAGACTCAATCCAGGGATCTCCAGTCACCCAGGAGAGGCTACGAGGGGAAGAAACCTGAGGCCCCGCCCATCCCTAGGCTTGGGAAAGCACGGCTTTGACCCCCCGCAGCCAGGAGGTTGACAAAACCTCCCACTCCGCCCACCCACCTCCCCAGCCGGCGCGCGGCAGCGTCCTTCCGTAGCACCCGCCCTTCTCCTGGCACTGCGGTAGCCTGGGGGGAGGGGTGCCCTGAGAGTGCGCAGATCTGCAGAGCAACAGGCGCGCAGAGCCCCTAGACCTGAACCCCGTCAACTATCTGCAGACGACAGAAGTGAGGAGGAGATAGAGAAGAGGCGACCGAACAGGCTCCGCAGACTGTGACGTCACAAATGGATAGAGCGATAAGACTGAATGCCAGAAGGGCCGGGGCGCCTGGAACCGACGCGGCCCCACTCTCCACTGAAATGCCTGCGTCCCACCCGCTCTGGGGTTCCAAGGACCGGGTTTACCTTCCTCCAGATCCCGAATAAAGGCGGAGCGCCCGATGTAGGCTGCCGGCGTCTTCCAGATGCCCGGCGCCTTTCCAGTCCCCAGGCCAGTGGCCGGGGACCCAAGGGTCCCTGGAATATGAAGCGGGTCCGTGGCGCGTCCGAGTTGCTGGGCACGTACTGGGCATTCCCCCGGGCGGCTGAGAATGCGGACGCGCGTGGGGTTTCGGCCCCTGATCCAGCCTTGGAGGTCAGGCGAGCTGGGGCTGGACGTCCCGAGACGGATGGTGATCCGGATCCTGCCCCCTGTCCGGCCGCGGGTAGCCTGCGCAGAAGGCTCTGGAGTGAGATGCGCTAACGGCGGGGATGCGAGGGTGATTCCCGCCAGATACCCCTGTCTGAACCGTGTCTTGCGTACCGGGGCCCCGATCCCTTAGGACGCAGCGCCTCAACCCGCTGCGGCAGCCAGGCCTGGATAACCAGCGCCCGGAGTGGGCGCCCGCCGAGCGGTACAACGCGCGGGAGTGGGCGGCCGGAAGCAACCCGTGGGTCCGGGACTGGGGGTCGCGCACAAGGGAAGCTCTTGGTGGCGAGGCAGCGCGCAAAAACCAGAATAAGGCGAAGAGTCGAGTGGCCATCCCAGCCGGTTCCATGGGCTCTGGTTACGAGTGCAGGGCTTCTCCTCTCCTCTCCACCTCCCGAGAATGGTTCTGCCCCAAGTCGCAGCTTCCCTGGAATTCGGGTATGGTGATTTCAAAGTCCCTAGCTGGGGACACCCCCTCCCTCCACTCCCGCTGTGGTTGCCGGCTGCCCACCCCGGATATGACCTGGGAGTTTAGGGCCGTATTGTGCTTTCCCCGTAGCCGGGAGATGAATCCAAACTCCAGTATGGTTTCCAGGCCCTGCCCAGTGTAGCGCGTCACACTGTGATCCCTGCGCTCACACCCCAGTGCTCCAGCTGCTGGACAACCCTCTTTCTTATACTTTACTTCTTATTACCTTTCTGGTGCTTTACCTCCAGCCCTCATTCGCTTTGCCCACCTCCTTCCACCCTGGCAGACACCTGTTCTTCCTGGAGAGTGCACTTAGAGGCTCTCCAAGTGACGACTCCTCGGACCTCGTCCCGCGTCCCCCCAGAGCATCCCTTACCCAGTGGCAGGCAGTGCTCAGAGTGTGTCTGTCTCCAAGACCAGACCTGTGCCCCTACAGCGCAGGGATCGAGTCCCTCAGAGTGTGCCCCGGGAGGGGCTACCTACGAGAGTCACCCGAAGTCCTGAATGAGTTGGATGGGGCGGCAGAGGAGTCCGGTGGCCATTTCTGTCCCTTTAGACTGGAAGAATCTGCCGGCCAGAAAGAGATGGTTGTGGAACTAATTCTTTTAAAGCCTTAGAATTGGTGCACCTGGGTGGCTCAGTGGGCCTTTGACTCAGGTCATTATCCCAGCCTCCTGGGATTGAGCCCCATATCGGGCTCTGCTCATCGGGGAGCCTGCTTCCCCCTCTCTCTCTCTGCCTGCCTCTCTGCCTACTTGTGATCTCTGTCTGTCCAATAAATAAATAAAATCTTTAAAAAAAAAAACAACCTTAGAATCATTCTTGGTGCCCCAATTTTCTTCCCTTCGACAACCAATCACCTGTCCCGCTTGATTTACCGCCTAAATATTTCTCAATATTTGTTCAGTCTCCTCTTCAGTCCTTCTACTGTTCAGGCTTCATTTTCCCTTCTAGATTTTTGTGATAACCCCCCAGCCCCCTCCACATGAATCCATCTTGAAGGAATTCCAGGAACCCCTTCCCCACAGCCACCAAGCTAAGCCTGAACCTAGAACCGGGGCTGCTGCCCAAGGACTGCAGCTGGGACAGAGACTTCTAGTGCTGACAATGTGCCTTGGGAGTCGGGCGTCTGTGACACAGCATGGAACAAGAGACACAACCCAGGAACGAGGATGAGAATGCCCTGTCCACCAGCTTTCCCATGCAGAAGCATTGTGATAAGAATGTTTCCTTCCAGGACGCCTGGGTGACTCAGTGGTTTGGGCCTCTGCCTTCGGCTCAGGTCATGATCTCCAGGTCTTGGGATCAAGCCCCATATCTGGCTCTTTGCTTGGCAGGGAGCCTGATTCTCCCCCACCTCTCTCTGCCTGCCTCTCTGCCTACTTGTGATCTCTGTCAAATAAATAAATAAAATCTTTAATTTAAAAAAAAATGTTTCCTTCCATCTGGGTCCATTCATTCATTTGACAAATATTTATTGAGTCCCTAATACATCAGGCACTGTACTAGACTCTCAAACTAGACTCTCAGCAAAGAGTAAGAGAAACTAGATCCCTGTTCTCCTGGAGTTCAGGATCTAGAAAGGGAAGCAAATAACTGAGAAAACTATTAAGACAATTACAGAACATGGTGAATTTTTTTTTTTAAACAAACAAATAAGGAACTATGAGAAAAATGGAAAGTACCCATCTGACAGGGTGGTCTGGGTGAGAGGGGGGAGGAGAAATCATTAATGGCTTCCTAGTTTGCATCTCAGGCCACACTCCCAGCCTTCCCAGCCAGCTCATACCTGTCCCCCTGAAATGGCAGCCTCTCTCCTCAGGAGCCAGTGTTTATCATTCCTGATTGCTGAGTGAACCCTGGTGCCTGTTCACCTCCCTCGCACCAGATCCTCTGCACCCCCAACAGCCACCCAGGGAATTCTCTGCCTGTTTATCAGAGGGGCAGTCTTCATTAGTTATGTTATTTCTAAAATATTGCCTCCGGGGGTGCCTGCGTGGCTCAGTTGTTAGGGATCTGCCTTTGGCTTGGGTCATGATCCCAGGGTCCCAGGATTGAGTCCCACGTTGGGAGTCCCTGCTCAGCGGGAAGCCTGCTTCTCCGTCTCTCACTTCCCCTGCTTGTGTTCCCTCTCTTGCTGTATCTCTCCGTCAAATTAATAAAAATCTTTTAAAAATATATATATTGGGGGCGCCTGGGTGGCTCAGTGAGTTAAAGCCTCTGCCTTTGGCTCAGGTCATGATCCCAGGGTCCTGGGATCAAGCCCCGCACTGGGCTCTCTGCTCAGCAAGGAACCTGTTTCCTCTTCTCTGCCTGCCTCTCTGCATAGTTGCGATCTCTGTAAAATAAATAAATAAAATCTTTAAAAATATATATATTGGCTCCACCTCCAAACCTGTCTTGGCAAGGAAGTAAGAAATGGGTCCCCGCCCAACCTTCTACCACCGCCCCGACTCCCTCTTTTCCTCCCCTCCTCCCAGCCAGACTCCAATACTTCTTCCAGACTATTAAGGGGGCGGGGGGTGTCAGGCCAAAGGCTTGGGATAAGAAGAGGAGGCATCCAAACTCCACAACCTCCTCCTCCTAGGCTTTCCACAACTGCCCTTAGTACTGGTTGGGGACATCAGTGGTCAAAACACACAAAGGTCTTTGCCCTCCCAGGGCCCGCATACAGCAGGGAGCTATAGACACTACACAAAGAAGCAAATCACATCATATTTTAGCTGGGACGAGTACTGTGGAGGAAAAGACAACAGGAGGGGGTGCCTGGGAGTCATGGGTGGGCGCTGGGTTGCAAGTTAAACATTAGGTTAAAGAATCACTTCAGTCCAAAGCTGAACGAGGGAGGGAACAGGGGAGGACAGCCACCCAAAGAGAGTGAGAGACAACAGCAAAAGTGAAAGCTTAAGGTAGGAGAGGGAGGTCAGAGGGGCTGAAATGAGCAGAGAGGACTGCAGGGAGGGTCAGAAAGGGAGCAGCAGAAGTGTGTGGGTGGCTCAGTGGGTTAAAGCCTCTGCCTTTGACTCAGGTCATGATCTCTGCTCAGCAGGGAGCCTGCTTCCCCCTCTCTCTCTCTGCCTGCCTCTCTGCCTACTTGTGATCTCTGTCTGTCAAGTAAATAAATAAAATCTTAAAAAAAAAAAAAAAAAGGGAGAAGCAGGCCCCATGGACCAGACCTCGCCTGAGGGAGTGGATGGCTTGTCATCAGAGAGATGTCATCTTAAGTTTAATGAGAGAGACACGACTGCGGCTGAGAGTAGAGACAGTAGGCAGTGTCTTGGTTGGCTTGGACGGTCTTAACGAGATACCATAGACTGGTTTATAAACTGTTTCTCGGAGCTCTGGAGGCTGGAAGACCAAGGTGCCCACAGATGTGGTGCCTGGTGATACCTCCCACTCCCGGTCCATGGACTGCTGTCTTGTCTTCTGCCGGTGGTTGTCCCATGGCAGAAGGGCTGAGGGAGCTCCTGGGGGCTCTTCTACAAGGGCCATCAGTTCCCACTCATGGGGGTTCCCACCTCAGGATCTAGTCACTTCCCCAAGGCCCCGCCTCCTAACACCATCAAACTGGAGGTTAGCATTTCAACATGAATTGCAAGGGCACACAGACATTTAGACCATAACGACCCTATTGCTCTTGTTCTTGAAACAAAACAGCTTTTTTAAAAATTTATTTTTTTTAAAGATTTTATTTATTCATTTGACAGAGAGATCACAAGTAGGCAGAGAGGCAGTGATGGTGGCGGGGGGGCGGGAAGCAGCCCCGATATGGGGCTCGATCCCAGGACCCTGGGAACACGACCCAAGCCGAAGGCAGAAGCTTTAACCCACTGAGCCACCCAAGCGCCCCTAAAAATTTATTTTTATTTCATTTTTTTTTAATTTAAATTTTTTATTTTTTATTAACATATAATGTATTACTAGCCCCAGGGGTACAGGTCTGTGAATCGCCAGGAAACAAAACAGCTTTTTTAAAAGACCATTTATTCATTTCAGAGAGAGAAGTGCACAAGGTGGGAGAAGGGCAGAGGGAGGGGAGAACCAGATTCCCCACCGAGCAGGGAGCCTAACTTGGGGCTCCATCTCCCAATAGAGATCATGACCTGAGCCCAAACCAAGAGTCAGACACTTAACCTGCTGAACCACCCAGGAGCCCCTAAAAATGTCCAGGGGCGCCTGGCTGGCCCAGCCAGTGGAGCATAGGACTCTTGATCTTGGGGGTTGTAAGCTTGAGCCCCGCGTTGGGTGTAGAGATTACTTAAAAATAAAATCACAGGGATGCCTGGGTGGCTCAGTGGGTTAAGCCTCTGCCTTCAGCTCAGGTCATGATCTCAGGGTCCTGGGATCGAGCCCAGCATCAGGCTCTCTGCTCAGCAGGGAGCCTGCTTCCCACTCTCTCTCTGCCTGCCTCTCTGCCTACTTGTGATCTCTCTCTATCAAATAAATAAATAAAATCTTTAAAAAAAATAAAATAAAATCACAGGGGCTCCTGGGTGGCTCAGTTGGTGGAACATCCTCTTGGTTTCAGTTTGGGTGATGATCACAGGCTCCTGGGATCTAGCCCCAGGTCAGGCTCTGTACTCAGCAAGGAGTCTGCTTGGGATTCTCTCTCTCCCTCTGCCCTCTTCACCCCTGCTCTGAAATAAATAAATAAATAAATCTTCAAAATAAAATAAAAATTAAAGTGCCCAATCTGTGGTTTTCGGTATATTCACCGAGTTGTGCAACCAACACCAGTATCTAATTTCTTAACATTTAATATTTTTTATCACCTGCCCCTACAAAACTCCCCAGAACAGGACATACAATAGGGGCCCATTCCACTCCTGCTGAATGGATGTTTGCTGAATTGAGTTATTCCTGCTCATGAGAAAGCAGCGCGGAGGACCCTGGGAAGTTTAGGGTGATGAAGAAGAAAGTGGAGCGGAGAAGACAGAATTGAAGGGGACCCTCTAAGTCCCGGCACTGGGCAAAGCAACTCTAGACACAGCCACCAGGGGGCAGTGTCAGTCCACATACCCCTACCTTCTTCCAGCCAGCCCTCACCCATGGGATCAGTGACCCCACAGGAGAGGCATACGGATGGCGACTTCATTTGATAGATGGAGAAGGCAACGCTCAGACCCCTGGTCACCCCACAAATGAACATTTTTTCCTGGCTGATAAGCCCATAGCTGCCCAGGAGACCCCGCGGGTCCCTCTCCAGTGGTGTCCTTCTGCCTCGTTCTCCTCCCCACTGTGCTGCTGCTCTAACCGGAGAGGTCGGCAGAACAGAAACCCTAGACCTCTTCCTTCCCTCCCAGTACTCACCCTCTGACCCCTGCTGGACCAGAGAGAGGACAGGAAGGGGCTTGTGACCCACCACAGCCATGAACTTGAGGCCAAGCACAGTCACTCTGACCCCCGCCTCGGGGCACCCCCTGCTCAGGCCACCTCGCCTGGCCTGATCCTGGAAAATGAACCTAGGACCGGCTACCCCATGGCAAGAGCCCCCTGAGGGTCAGGTCAGTGCCAGGGATCAGGGCGGGGCCGGACACCAGGACCACTTTCTGCATCAGACTAGGTGGGAGTGCCTTGGGCAGGACAGGGGAGCTGCCTCACCAGCCACACTCCTGCTCCTCTTTTACAGGGCTCCCTCCCGGAACCCCTCCTCCCTCTGCAGCACCTCTTCCCCACCACTGCCCAGGCCCCTCCACAGCCTCAGGCCCCCTGCCCTTGATTCCTCCTCCCCAGACCCTGGTCAGACTCCTGGGCACTGCACACTCAGAGCTTCTCCCCCCAGACATGGGCTGAGGAAGTGAGGATGCTGGGGGTCTGGGCCCCTGGGCCTGGTATCTTCTGGGTGTATAGTTCCCCTGCTGGTCAGGACAAGGGAAGGAGAGAAGACAGAGGGGAAGTACCTGGGGTGACAGTGGGGGCCGAGCTCTAGCAGGGATGGCTAGGCTCTTGACCTGGAGGAACATCCAGGAACATCCATTACCCACACAGCCTGCAGGCTCACTTCTGCTCTTCTCTGGCTCTCCTGCTGAGGCTGGCCTCCTCCTCCGGGAAGCCCTCCCCGTTTCCTCCTGGCATCTTCCTGCCTCTCACTGTTCATAGTGTTAAGAGTCTTGTTACTTATAAGATGGTTATTTAACCAGGATAGCAGGTCTGTTTGCTCACTTCTGTATCCTTAGGGCTTTAATTAGAGTAAGCACTTAGTATCTGTTGAATGAACACACGATGGATTGATGGATTCTCTGGGTGAGTCTGGTTGTGGGTGGGGCGGGTGGGGGAGTGGCCCCCAAAGGCTCCAGAGAGGCTTGCCCAGTCAGGGCGAGACTCTAGGGCTCTAGACCCTGGACAGTGCTCCACGCTCCTCAACACAGGTGAGCACCCGCCCCCCCCCGGAAACCTCCCAGGGCACAAGGACAGCAGACCCTCGGGGGTGGGGGATGTTGGGGCTGCAGCATAGTCCTCTCCCTGCTTCTCACTTAGAGCCCCTCAGCTCAGCCCTCACTCACTTCCTGGAGGCACCAGAGCCAGAAGCCTAAGTGGGATAGGAGCAATCAGCAGGTGGCAGGTCACGGCTCAGGGCCTGGGAGGCTCTGTGGGAAGCACCTGGAAGCCAGGTGAGGGGAACTACAGCACCCTGTGTCAGGGAAGTCAGGGCCATCAGCTGTGTCTAGCCTGCTGAGCTGGCAATGGCAGGCAAGCCTGGGAGGAGCTTCTCCAGCCCTGGGGCCTCTCTCTGCTCTACCAGGTTCAAGGAGAAGGCCAAGGAACACTTCATGCCCTGATTTCTGTCCCCAGAGTCAGCGGCTCCTTCTAAACCTTGGGACCATGTCCAGACTCTGAGCCCTTCTGGGAACAATTCATGATGGGGTTGGGGGACAGCAAAGCAGGGAGAAACGCAAATTCACTGGGCCCCATATGCTATTCATGTATGTCATTTCATCCTTACTGGAAGGAAGAAAAATATTACTGTTTTATAGATGAGAAACAAGGGTTAGCACACCAAGCAGTGAGTGAGGACTCTGGGCATTCCAGCCATTCCCAGCAGAGGAAGTGTCCTGGGGTTCCCTTGTCACAGATACCCCATGGCGCCAGGTTCCAGGGAGACCTTTTACCAGTTTTCCCTCATTTTCCAGCCTGTTTCTCATTCTCACCCCTCCAACCCACTGTCATTTCTCCTGACTCTGTGCTCAGTCTCCTGTCCTCACGTCTTTGCTGCTCCCACTGCCAGGAAATCCCAGATGCCTTCTATGATTTCCATCGAACAACTCCTTATTTGAAGGGTGACTCAAATGTCCCCCACTTCCTCCACGGGCTCGTTGAACCCACTGAGACTCCCACGCACATGTGCCCTCTGCTGCCACCATTGCTTACTTGTCTGTTTCCGCACTGGAAGACAAGAATGTGGGGCATCTCTATCCCCAGGGCCATGAGCAAAGACTACCAGAAAGCAGACCCTTAGGAAGCTTTGGTGATGGAATGAACAAAAAACGCCCCCCATTATCTAGCCCACAAGGAGTGCTCCCGTTCCTTCCAGAGGCCAGGACTGCATTTGGACACATTTTGCACAGCTTCATGGTCCTAGTAATTATTGGAAACAGCAGGCGGGTGGGGGCCGGTGGTCAACAACAGAATTTCTCAAATCTTTCCCACGTGTCTTGGGTGTTACCCAATTTCTCTGTATATGTTGCCCATGTTCTCTATATGTGCAGAAATGTCTTTGGATCTATTATAGGATTTAGGATTCCATCTAAATATTTCCTACCTAGTTATTTTATCTTGTTGAGTTTTTCTTTTTAGCCAACTTACATGCTTTTTAGAGGTGGCTGTGTAGACATGTTTTCGAGGGTTTTTTTGCGTAACACTTTATTTTTCATGTTTTTAAATTAATTTTTTTTAAGATTTTATTTATTTATTTGACAGAGAGAGAGAGGTCACAAGTAGGCAGAGAGGCAGGCTGAGGAGGAGAGAGGGAAGCAGGCTCCCCGCTCAGCAGAGAGCCCGACACAGGCCTCGATCCCAGGACCCTGAGATCATGACTGAGCCAAAAGCAGAGGCTTAACCCACTGAGCCAACAGGCACTCCTTTATTTTTATTTTTTTTAAAGATTTTATTTATTTATTTGACAAACAGAGATCACAAGTAGGCAGAGAGGCAGGCAGAGAGAGAGAGGAGGAAGTAGGCTCTCTGAGGAACAGAGCGCCTGATGTGGGGCTCGATCCCACGACCCTGGGATCATGAGCTGAGCCGAAGGCAGAGGCTTAACCCACTGAGCCACCCAGCTACCCCTAAAAACATTTTTAATAATGTTTTTAAATTGACAGACTGTATTTTGAACAGTACTTTTAGGGTCACAAATGATAGCTAATTTTGGATTTATTTTTGATAACTTGATTATTTTTGTTTGGTTTGGTTTTTTAAGTAATCTCTATGCCCACCATGGAGCTCAAAGTCGGAACTCCGAGATCAGCCCTCACGTTCTCTACCAATTGAGCCAGCCAGGTGTCTCCTGAGACTTGATATTGAAATCCCACTGTAGGGGCCAAGGGCAGGCTATCCCAAGATGGGCCACTGGGGCATAAAGATTATTTCCAGGTAGGAGGAATCAAAACCCAGCAGATGCAGGAAACGCTCTCCGCCTCCCTTTCAGCTACCAAAATTTGCATTGGAAAGGAGAGCCTGTGCCCGGAAGAGAGCTATTAACAGACTTCCCTTTACCTGCATAATTGGGCAACCTTGTTTTTCCAAAGCTCTCCTTTCACCCTCCTGCTGGTGAGCTTCCTCCCCTTTGAATCCGCAGACCCTTCCCCGATCAGCTTCCCATTGCCTCATTATCTTTGGAAGTTCATGTCTGTGTGGATTCCCCATAGGTAGACTTATTAAATTTGGTTTTCTTCTGTTAATCTGTCTCATGTCAATTTGATTCTAAGCCCAGAAGGCAGGATGTAGGGCAAAGGAAGGTCTTCTGCCCAACACCACCTGGTTGGATTCTGCCCCTCATTCTAGCTCTTTGCCATTTCGGGGGCGGGGGGCGCTTGGTGCTGCCTCCCTTGTCTTCAGCGTGACACCTGCCATTGTGATAGGTGTCAGTCTCCATTGGTACTGGTGACACCAAGGTGGTGTCACCACGCCCCTGTGGTGTGTGGCAGACTCGGAGACTGGCCCAGACCACGAGGGCTGGGCTTCCTGTTCCTTGGGCGTGCCTCTCAGGTCTGCCCACACCCTCTAAGCCTGCACTCCCACTTCTGGTCGGCTCCTTCACTGAAACCCAGGCACCCGGCCATTCTGCTGCCGTCCTCGAATAAGCCTACCTAAGTGGAAGAGGCTAGCCGGGGAGACTAGTTCCACATCACAGCAGACACGACAGGAAACCAACCCTCCGTCTTCCATGCCTCCTTCCTTTCTTACCATCAGGACCCTGATTTGGGTGCCTGAGTGGCTCAGTCATTAAGTGTCTGCCTTCAGCTCAGGTCATGATCCCAGGGTCTTGGGATGGAGCCCCATACTGGGGGGGGGGGGGTCCCTGCTCAGTGGGAAGCCTGCTTCTCCCTCTCCTTCTCCCCCTGCTTGCTGTCTTGCTCCCTCTCTTGCTGTCTATGTCAAATAAATAAATTTCCCAAATTCCCTTGCAGCAAGGTAGGGTCATGGGACAGCTTCCTGCCAGTGTCCCTGGGGGTAGATGTCCGTTCTGGAAAACAGAAAGGCAAAACACCTCTGGGAAGCCTTTTGCCTTTCCCCTTTCCTCCTGCCTGGATTCACTGTGCTCTCATTCTGTCTTCAAATGCAGTAGGGGAAGCAAGCATTATCCCCACTTTACAGAGGAAGAAACTGAGGTTCAGAGACATCCACTGATTTTTTTTTAAGGTTATGAGGCTCAGTTAGCTCCTACACAGAAACTGGACCTGTCAACTCACTTCATCATCTAGCTTAACTTTCCCTTTTTGTCCAGGCTGCCAGGAAGCTCGGCACCTCCTGTGAAGCTCAACCATGGCCGGCCCCTCCCATCCCTTGTCCTCATCGCCTCTTACAAAACTTGAGGACAACCCTTTCTTGGAAGAGTCCTCCTCTGGAAAGCGTGGGGTCGGTCAGCTTACCCTTCCTTGGCTCCTGTACCTCTCTCCACCCTTCTCAGGGCAGCAATGATGTACATGGATAGGTTCTCTGGTTTCTGCTTGGGTTTGGCCAACAAAGATCACTGGTAGGAGGAGAGCACCTCATCCAGGGGTCCATCCCCAAGAAGCACTCCCTGTCTTCTGGCCTGAGGCCACTGTAATTAGCCCAGGATGCTGCCCTCTCCCTTGTTTGTTCCTCCCCCTGCCTAGGTCTCTGTGAACTGCCCCTTCACCGAATTCTCAAATGACCCAAGTTGTGTGGATCTTGCCAGGGCCCCATCATGCCCTGAATGTCCCCCCAAATTCATATGTTGAAGTCCTAGGCCCCAAAGCGCTATTTAGAGGTGGATCCCTTGGGATGTAATCAGGTTTAGATGAGGCTATGAGGCTGGGGCCCCGGGAAGGAAGTGGTGCCCTTCTAAGAGGGAGACGTCCCTCACTGAGCTTGCACCGAGGAGAACGCAGTGAGGAGGTGGCGGTCTACAGGCCAAGGAGGGGGCTTTCACCAGGTGTGGATTCTGCTGGGACCTTGACCTTGGACTTCTAGCCCCCAGGACTGTGAGAAATAAATGCCTGACGTTCAAGCCCCCAGCCTTTGGCATTCGGTTA
The DNA here is from genome assembly GCF_002288905.1 of Enhydra lutris kenyoni. Lineage (NCBI taxonomy): Eukaryota > Metazoa > Chordata > Mammalia > Carnivora > Mustelidae > Enhydra > Enhydra lutris. The sequence continues at coordinate 26,588,271 of NW_019154110.1, forward strand.
CAGCAGCCCAAGGAGAAGACCCCCCGAACACAGAGTGCAGAGGAAGGGCTTTGCTGAAAATCCTTGTGATTCTGAGAACTCTGTCCTGTCCCCTCTCCTTGGCAGAGTTCGGCTTAGCACCTGGCACCCCTTGCCTGCACACCACACCTGCCTCTCCACTGGGCTCCCTGCGCCTGTCCCCACCCACCTGTGCCAGTGCCAGAAATCCTGGCACTCCCTGGCCTCCCTGCACGGCCTGACCTCAGGCAGGTGAGGAAATGACACAGTGGTGGGCCTACAGGTGCCCCAGGTCCTCAGACTTGGCAGGCGCCTTGCAGCTGGCCCTCCCTGGGAAGGGGGATGGGAGATGTGCGTGGGGGAACCGTCACGTAAGCAGGCAGTCCCGACAACGGGGTTGGGGAAATGATGGCGTGCACAGGGCATTATGGAACAGAGAAGGGCCACCAGCTTGGCCTGGCTGGGAGCAGTGGGAGGTCACGGAACGTGTTCCCAGAGGGAGGTCTAGCAGGGGAAGGCATCCTGCACAAAGATCAGGAGGCAAGAGCCGGCAAGGAGGATGCTGGCTGAGGGGACAGGAGGGAGGGGCAGGGGCTGGGGTGGCCCACCCCAGACCACAAAGGGGCCTGGATGCCAAGCCATAGGCCACAGGGAAAGTTCCACCCAAAAGAAATCCAGCACGTGTATGCTAAGGCTGGGCGGGGCAGGACTGGAGGCTGAGGCCAGCCAGGAGGTCACCCCTTGGACAGACACACGAGACCTGGGGTCCCTGAAGGGGGGACTCATGCCCAGCCATCTCTTCAGCCCTCCCACCCCCTAAGGTTCCAAGGTGCCAAGCTGGAGGCCTCTTGAGTGTGTGTGAATTGAATTAAAGCTACTCCAGATCCTTAACCGCTCTTTCTCCTTGACTCCCCTCTCTGTGTCCCTGCGGCACACAGGTAGCCAGGAGTGCACGTGGGGCCCAGCCAAAGAGGTACCAGGCTGCTCGGGGAGCCCCCAAATCCCCATCCCACCCCTACCAACCCCCCTCTCCCTGTACAGCCTCCATTAGATCTGTGTGTTAGTTTTATTTTCTTTGCTTTGGTCTATACAAAAAAACCAATAACCAAAAACATAAAGCGAGAATAATAAAACTCTCTGCTGGGACCTCCCCCAGCCCCCAACACCCATGTGTGGGAGGTGGTGGTGGGTTTGAAACAGGAAGGGGAAGAGAAAGCCCCCCCACCGCACACCAGAGGGGTCAGCCAAGAGCACTTCTCAGGAGTCAGCTAGGGCAGCTGTGGGTGGGAAGGGGCGTGAGGGAAACACCCCCAGGGCTCCCGGGAAGGGGCCGAAGCCAGCTGAGCATCCTGGAGAGAGGTGCAGCAGTGCCCCGGAGTGGGGGGACTCACTCTCTGCATCTCTGTCCCATCTCCGTGGTCCGTCCCTGAACTTTTCCAAATAAGCTTTGGATTCTGGGCTTTGGGCCTTGAACCTGGGTCCTGGACACCCCAGGGGATCAGAACAGCTGGTAGGTTGGAGTTCGGTGAGACAGTCAGGCCCAAAGAAGGAACCAAAGCACTGTGTGACCAGGCCCCGCTGGAGTCAGGTTACCCGGGGTGGGGCTGGGGGTGGGGGGTGACTGCTGGGGGAGGGAAGAGCGTGGGTGATTGAGTCTAAAGCTTTAGTGCCAGGGCCACAGAGGTGGGGAGGGGGGTGTTGGGCCCTAGACCCACAGCCCAAGACAGAAAAGCAGGAGCAGATCACCATCCCAAGAAAGACCCTACAGAGGACCTCTGGAGGCGTGGGGTTCGGCGAGAAGTCGCGGCCCTGCTCCCTGGGGCTCAGGCACTTTTCTGTCCGCCCCTTCGCCTGCACAGAGAGCCTCTCAGATGAGGAATCGCACCTGGGGGGGGGGCAACACAGAGGGGTCAGGGCAGGCCTGAAACACCTAGGATCTTGTCACCCAGCCACTACCCACAGGAGGGACAGAACTCCCTGCCCCCAGCAAGATAAGGGACCAAGGCAGGCCAAGGCACAACCCTTCCTTGGGGGAAGCTCAATAGCAAAAGGCCCCACACTCGATCCCTGCCAAAAAGAGCCAGGGTTTCAGAGGAAACATGACAGGCCTCTGTGAGAAGGTTCTAGAGGGCAGGAAAAGCATGTCTCGACAGCCCACGGGCATGAGGGAGGGCTGCGAAGCGGGAAGGCGCCATACCGGAGTGGGGCCCGCTAGGCCAGCACGTGGTCCCCCGCGGGGTAGGGGGGCCTCAGGCCGTCGCTGTAGGTGTCGATGGGATAGTCCGGGTCTATCTCCATGTGCATATCCAGGGGGTCCAGGGGCACGTCGCTTGAGTACATGGGGCGGTAGGTGGCATCCATGTCTGGGGAAGAGAAGGCAAGGGGACCTTCTACAGTCTGTAGACCACCCTGCTGGACAACCCTCAGTCCATCTCCAGTGGGCCTGACCCCTCTCCAACCTCCCATATCAGGGGGCCTAGACAGAAGTGTGTGTGGACACTACACAGAAGCTGCCGTGGATCCTTTGGCCTTGGAGACACAGTGCCTCCTGTCGCTCACATCCACAGAGAACCCACACCTCAGGCTCCTGGTGGTCCCCGAGGAACTCTGCACACACTTACCATCTGCGTAGGGTTCATTGATGGGGATCATGCTCTGGGCCTAAGGAAAGAGACAGGGAAACATTGGGGGAGGGGAGAAGGGTGGACAACGTAGGCTCTGGGCTGGGGGGTGGGCAGCTAGAGACGGTGCTAGAAAAGGGGCCAGGGAAAAGCAAAGACCCCTCGAAAGAAGAGAAGATGAAACAGGGTTACACAGTGCCCCAAGGGACTCCTCTCCTCGGGCATCCCCCCCTAGGGTGGAAGGGCCCACCATTCATGCTTGGGGAAACCCACAGAACTAGAACAGCCCTGGGGACAGCAGTGCATGGGACAACATGAGAGCAGGTACCAGGGGCTCGCCCACCCCTCAGAAACAGATAGTTTGCCCTACTACTCCCATCTGCTAGAAATTGTCATCAAAGATCCAATTATAAAATAAAAATCTATGAAGTTGATAGTGTAGTAGGAGCCCCCTTAAAATCGCTGTCCTTGAGCAATGCGCGACTTGCACAACCATATGTTGCAGTCCAGGCCACGATACTCACAGCCTCCCAGGCAGCTGGGTCATGCTTGAAGAGGGAGTTGGTGAGCTCTACAGACACACGCTTACGGTAATCTGGGTTCTTGTCCTCAGAGATGCGGAACAGGACAGCAGCAGCGTAGGTGGCTGAGCAGAGAAGAAAGGAAAAACCAGTTCGGGTGCCTGCCTCCACCCTGGCTGGAGGACCAAGACCCAGCCCTCCTCTGCCACCCCCTCACCCAGAGCACGCCCCTCACCGGTGCCCTCGTTGCGGGAGTGCAGGAGCTCCATGAGTGGAGCCGAGGCCCCCTCAGCATCAATGGCGTCAGCTGCTTCCTTGTCCTGGGCTAGTTCACACAGGACCCCAGCGGCCACACGCTGGATGTTCTCCACTGATGAGTACAGGAGCTGGGGAGAGGGTGCATGGGGTGGGGAAGGGGTGCAGGTGGGTGAGGTCTAAGGTGGGTGGGCAGCCAGTCTCCCAACCCTGTCCATCTCCACTCTTTTCTGAATTTTTTTTTTTAAGATTTTATTTATTTATTTGACAGAGTTAAGACACAGTGAGAGAGGGAACACAAGCAGGGGGAGTGGGAGGGAGAAGCAGGCTTCCCACTGAGCAGGGAGCCCAAGGCGGGGCTCGATCCCAGGACCCTGGGATCATGACCTGAGCCGAAGGCAGACGCTTAACGACTGAGCCACCCAGGTGCACCCCCCCTTTTTCTGGATTTAACACAAGCTCCTACTAGAAGGTGTGGAAAAGTCTAAGAGAAGTATAAAGAAACAGGAAAGAAAATCAGCCATAATTCCCCACCCTCTGTTAATACACCGATATATTTACATCAGGTTTTTTTTTTAAATCATAATCCTGTTTTATTTATATATATTTCTTTTTTTCTTTTTTTCTTTTAAGATTTTATTTATTTGACAGAGAGGGAGACAGCTAAAGAGGGAACACAAGCAGGGGAGTAGGAGTAGGAGAAGCGGCCTACCCGCTGAGCAGGGAGCCCGATGCGGGGCTCGATCCCAGGACCCTGAGATCACGACCTGAGCCAAAGGCAGATGCTTAACGACTGAACCACCCAGGTGGCCCTATATATATAAATTTTGATTCCTGCTTTTTTTTTTTTTTTTTTTTTAGCATTTTCTTTTTAAAGGTTTTATTTTGGGGTGCCTTGGGTGGCTTAGGCGATGGCACTGATGGTATCCCTTACTCTGAACTCTAGTAATTAAAGAGAAAAAATTCCAAAAGCAAAAAATTCTTCAACCTCATTGTATATAGCCATATGATAAAACAAATCATTCTTTTTAACCATTCCCTTATCATTGGCCATTCATTTTGTTTACAATTATTATAAGTAGCATAATGTGATTGCTGGCTGTAGGTATATATTTCTGCCATATTTTAAATAATGTTAAAATGATTTCACAAGAAGAAAATCCCAGGTGAGGGACTCGATCCCAGAACCCTGAGATCATGACCTGAGCTGAAATCACGTGTCAGAGGCTTGACCAACTGAGCCACCCAGGAGCCCCAGACATGAGTATCTCCAAGGTTCTCCATACAGATGGCAGAACTGCCTTCTGGGGAGGGTTGGCCATCTTTTCTCCCTGGCGGGGTCTGGGGCTATCTATTTCATCACATCTTCGCCAGCCCAGGGCGAAGCCCGGAGCACTCCCTTTCCTCCCACTCCAATTTGGTAGTGGAAAATGGAATCTCACTGGGAGCATCAGCTTCATGCCTCTCAACTCCTGGGGTTGAGCACTGCTTGTTATGAGGGACCTAGGGATTGCTTCTGCCTCTGCCTGTCTAACCACTGGGGTCCTGTCTTAGGGAGCTTTTTTATATAAAGGATATTAAACTCTTGCCTATTGTGACACTTGCAAATATTTTCCGAGTGTGCTACTGACTTTTTCATGCGTTTTAGGCTATTTCTGACATATAGATGATTTTTTTTTTAAGATTTTATTTATTTATTTGACAGACAAAGATCACAAGTAGGCAGAGAGGCAGGCAGGGAGAGAGGGGGAAGCAGGCTCCCCGCCAAGCAGAGAGCCCAATGTGGGGCTCGATCCCAGGACCCTGAGACCATGACCTGAGCAGAAGGCAGAGGCCTTAACCCACTGAGCCACCCAGGCACCCCTGACATACAGATGATTTTAATGTTTATGTGGTCGAATCTGGAGGTAATTTTTCTTATTTGTGATCTATTTCCTTGCTTCTTTTTTTTTAATTTATTTTAAGACTTTATTTATTTATTTGAGAAAGACAGAGAAAGCACACAAGCAGGGGAGTGGGAGAAGGAAAAGCAGGCTCCACGATACTTGATTCCAGGACCCCAGGATCATGACCTAAGCCAAAGCCAGACGTTTAACCAACTGAGCCACCCAGGCGTCCCTCTTCCCTTGGTTTTGAGCCTGGAAAGCCTCCATGCAGGGATATGCTAAGTGCTCACTCCTGGTGTGGCCACTTTTTCCACACTCCTCTGAAGACCTCTTGCTGCCTGGCCCAGACCCACCAAACCCACGGCTACTGAGCTCCCCATTTCCGTCAAGGGGGTGAGCAGGGGTTGGAGGGTCCTCTCCTGTCCACTTGCCCCAGACTCACCTGTACAAACAGGGGGATGGTGTTGAGTCGGAAGATCTCCATGCGGTTCATGGGATCCCGGGCGAGGATGTGCAGGGCTCCTGTGCAGCCCTCCACGATCTCCTCCATCCTCACACCGTCCTGCGCAAGAGAAAGCACTGGGATGTGGCAACCGATGGTCCTTGGACCTGGCCACACACCCCCACCACGACAATCCAACAAACCTCACAGGTCCCCGGAGATCACCTCAGTGACAACTTGCCTCCCCGCTTACACACACACGCACGCATACGTTCACCAACAGGACAACCCGACTGCCGCAGAAGGCTGGCTCACCGTGTAGGGCTGCTGTGTGCCTGCAGCCACATGGCGCTGGGCATCCTGGTGAGCCTTGACCAGCAGCTGGACAAGGCGGGGGATAACCGCTGCCTCCTGCAGCGGGGCGTGGTTTGCTGGGCACAGGGCCAGATTCCTGATCAGGCCGATGGTCGCCTGAAAGAACAATGACAATGATAGGGGCATTTCTTGGGCATCTGGAGAATCCCAACTTCCCAGCATCATCTCCCCCTTCCCTTGTCATCTCTGTGCCCCAGGCCAGACACAGACATGCTGGAAGATCTCCAGACCATGAGACCACTCCCAGCCCATGTCCCTTATTCCACTGGATCTGCGGGTTCTCACATCTAATAGCCCCAACTAAAACGATACCCTATTCCAGAACATTCTACCACCCCCATGCCTTGACCCTCACCCTTGTCCCTTCTCTCAACAGTCTCTCTTCCCCCAGACACCTGCTTTTCTGATAAGTCCCAAACCATGATTATCAGGGAGTCCTTGCTATGGTTGACCCCAAAGCTTCCTGCTTTAGTGATACGCACACTGCAGTCAATCCCCAGCAAGGCAGCTCTGGAAAGAAGCCTCTTCTCTGGGGCACCCCATCTCCCAGGGACCACTCTGGCCTCCCAGAGTCCCTCATCTCATCTAACCCTCGAAAAAAGCAGCCAGGAGGGCAGGGACAAAAGTCTTGAGAGATGAGGATGTGAGCACAAGATAGATGGCCTGCCGCGGTCACCTGTCAGTGAGCTGTTAGGTCAAACCCTCCCCCTACCTCCAGCTTGCAGTAGGGACCAACCCCAGGGAGGGACGACATGGTTTGTTTGTTTTTTTCTCCTCACTATGGACTGTTAAAATTCAATGTATAACTCCTTAGACTCACTCTTATTTGTCCTGTCAGACTGTCTAAAATTTCACCAGTGGGAGCCCCGCCAGCTCGCTCATCTCTACCCAGGCAGCCCCCTTCACACCCTTAACTCCCTACAACAGATGCTAACTGCCCCCCCAGAACCCTTTCTATTTGTTGTCTTGTTAGTAACCCCCCTGAATTTTAGCGGGACACATGGCCTTCGGACCAACAACACTTGGCTAGCCTCCCTGTATCTAGACGGTGTGATTAAGACCTGAAGTGTGAGTGGAAGTGATGCGTTCCACGGACCAGCCACACCCCCTGGGAACCTGTTAGAAATGCAGCGTCTCGAGCCCACCCCAGCCTACGGACTCAGGGCCTCTCTGTCACAGCGACCTTGCCTGGACCCATCCAGCATCTAAGCCTGCCCGCAGAGAGCTCCTTCCCCTCGCCCAGCCCCCACCGCGGCCCCCCACGGCACCTTCACCAGCGGCCACTGGTTGGGCTGGTTGAGCAGCTTGACGATGGCCGGGATGCCGTAGTTGAGGCGCACGGAGTTCTGGGCCATCTCAGCCTCAGGGTGGCGGCTGGTGAGGTGGCGCAGGGCGCAGACGGCAGGCTCCGTGATGTCGTCCTTGTCGCCAGCACGCAGGATGGCATGGATGAGAGCCTCCACACCGCTGTTCTGGGTCACCAGCGTCTTGTTCTTGCTGTTGTTGCACGTCAGGTTGGACAGAGTGCCCGTGGCACAGGTGAGGACGTTGACGTCGTCCACGCTCAGCTGGTTCACGAGAATCTTCAGCACGCTCTCCAGGCCCTCCTGTGGGTTGTGGGTGAGACAGCGGAGAGGGAGGGAGATGTCGCACTCCCAGAAGTTCTCCTCACATCTGTCCCACGGGAGCGAGATGGCCTGACAGGGTCTAAAGCCCCCTCAGCTGATAGTCAACGGGCCCTGACCCGTGCCTCGGAGACTTCATCCCTGTGTCGCTGCCGATGACACCCCAGGAGAAGGGGGTACTCGCCCCCTAGGCCACTGCTGCTCAGAGCGGCTGAGGGGCTCACCCACACAGCCACAGCCGGCAGGCCAGCTGTGGACCCTGGCCTGTCTCTAAGTGCCCCTGCCCCTCTGTGTCCTCAAACCCACGCAGGGCGAGGAGGAAAGTGCAGAGGTGGCCACATGCTTCAGGGGCCCAGCTGGCCTGCTCTTCCCAGCCTCTCATCTTTCTGGGCCTTCGTGCTGCCCCCTCAGGGGTCCCCAGGCCAAATCCAGTTTCAGGGACCATCACTGACCCAGGAGCCTCACTCCTCCCAGGGGGAGCCCCAGGGGCCTTGTGGTAGAAGAGGAAGACTTCAGGCTCTGGGATGACACCGCTGAGTCCCAGCTCTCCCATTTACCAGCTGTGACCGAGGGCCATTACATAATTCCCTGGGCCCCTGTTTCTTCACCTGATCGCCTGGGTCCCCTATGCCACCTCTAGCTGTTGAAAGGGGTGAGCAAGCCAAGGTCACAAGTGCCCAGCCGGGTCCAGCATGTGGCCAGGGCTGAATAAATTGCCTGTTGACAGGGGTGTGGGGGCCTCTCCGGAATGGTAGTCGGGCTGGAAGGAGGGATCAGCAGTCTTGTTCTAAAACCACGTTTTTCCTTAAACTGTGTGTTTAGCCACTAGAGCCCCCACGTCTCCTGGTGTATCACTGCTGCTCCTCGCAGGGTCTAGGTTGAAACTGTTTCCCAGGGACCACCTGAACTCAGCTTAGGAACATCAGCCCCTAGAGCCTGAAGCTAAAGGGATGAGGATTTCAGGGTGTTTCCAGCCTCAGCCACAACACACAAGATTTTGGGCCACAGGCTCCCCACGGCTCCTAAGGGCAGAGTCCCAGATAGGAGCCGGTGCGAGGCAAGATGGGAGGATGAGCTGGCTGGGGAGGTGGGCCCGGGCCCAAACACCCCCCCTCACCTGTTTGGTGGCCACATCCGAGAGGTTGCGCAGGGTCCAGAGGCAGTTCTGCACAAGGCGGGGGCTGTTGCTTGTCAGATGTTTGCCCAAGGCCTGCATCCCACCTGGGGCAAGGGACAGGAACACGTCAGTCACAGGGAACACGGCTCACCAAGACTGGCTGCTGGACAAGTTGTTCCCCTCCGCCCCCCGCCGCTATCCCGGCCCTCCTGGCCACACAGGCCACCCTCGCAGGCCACACTCACCAGCCTCCACAATGGCAGGCTTATTGCTGGGACACACAGACAGCACCTTGAGCACACGGCTGGTGGTCCAGAGCAGCTTCTCATAACTGTAGTTACGCATGATCTGCACGAGGGCCTGGGGTCCTCCGTTGGCCAGGATAATGAGCTTAGGGGGAGACAGTGGAGAGTGAGTGGGAGACAGACAGGAAACAGGACAAGGAACAAGGAAAGGAGAGGGTGCGACAGAGCTGTCACTACTGAACTTCGGCGAAAACCTGAATCGCTTCTGTGACTACTAAAAATGCCAAAAAGTTTGAAAAAAGGGTAATACACAATGCTGACAAGGATAAAGTCAAACTGTATTAACAGACACCACCACCAACAACAACGTTGGAAGTAATACAATCCTTCCGGAAGGCGTTTGGCGATCTGGGTAAAAGCCCACAAATATTAAAAACCCGCAGCCTCACTGATAAAAAAATTGTCCACTCTTTGGGAAAAGCCATGTGCCCAAAGCTGCTCATTACAGCACTGTTCATAAAGGCAGAAAATCCAGAGCAATCTAAATGCCCTCCCTAAGAAGAAGGTCTGGGGGCCCCACTTCATGAAAAGCTATTTGCCACAACAGAGGGTGATTTTAAGGATGGGGGGGGGGGATTAAAAATACGCAGAAAACAGATGCAACGTTGTACATTTGCCATGGCTACAACCAGGTACAAATGAGCCCACGAGATGGCCTTGGCCTTTCTGGAAGCACATGGAGATAGCAGTGGTCGCGTGAGGACGGTGACTTTTTTTCCTTTTCCTTATCCTCAAAATATTCAGTTCTATGATGAAAGATGTCCAGCTGCGTATACTTATATTTAACCGGAAAAGGGTAAGGACTCAGGGCCAGAAGTTGCTGCTGGGCAGAAGTTGGTGCCCTGGGGGACTGTGAGGCGGGGCTAGGGGCGGGGCTAGGGGCGGGGCGCAGCGCACCTTGCTCTCCTGGTTGCCATAAGCCAGCAGCTGCAGGCAGTCCGTAGTGATGGCCAGGAACTTGGGGTTGTTCTTGTTGAGCAGGGGCACCATCTTCTGCAGCCCGTCGGCCAGGCGTACCGCCATCTTGGCGCCCTCCTGGTATAGCAGCAGGTTGTGCAGCGTGGTGATGGCGTAGAACAGGACCGACTCCACGGGGGAGCTGGGATAATGAGCAAGGGGTTAACGTGAGTCGGGTCCCAAGGGACTTGGCGTGAATGTGGGCTACCTCCCCGATGAAGCCTTCCCCATACCTACACCCCTGTGGAAACAGCCCTTGACTTAAAATCTCATCGTCCCTTGAGCCCCGCCCCACCCTTAGCGATTTCCCCACTGGGACCATGACTCCTCCTCCTCCTGGGCTCCTAGCCCAGGGCTGGGCACACAGTAGGTCTACTACCACATGGGAGGCCATGTGCTACAGAGGTCCTGGGAGGGAGGGGGTCAGTCTCCAATCTCAAGGAACTCACAGCCTGGAATGGACATAAGGAGGAAGACCAAGGGACCTTGCAAGGCTGGGAAAAATATGGAAGGCAAAGAACTCTCTCTGCTGTTCCCTCTGCCCTGGATACTCTTCCTTTCATTGACAAGGGCCAAACCCCGCTTGTCTGTCAACACCCTGCTGTTAGCGTGCACAGCTGCTCAGAGCTCTGAGCAGTGTTGGGCAGACCGCTCTTGAACCTATACCATATCCTGGGAACTAATGTGCTCGTTCCTTATGTGCCCATCTCCCCTGCTCGGCTGTGAGTTGCTGAGCTCCAGGACTGGGCACAGGGTTGCACCTGGCACACAGTAGGTCCTCAATAAATGTTGTATGGAAGCCCAAGGGAGGGGAGGCCCGGGGATCCCACAGTAGGTAGGGGTGGGTACCTGAGCATGCGGACCAGGGCAGGGATGCCACCTGACTTGAAGATGGCAAGCAGCCCCTCACGGTGGTGGGAGAGGTTGTGCAGGATGCTGGTGGTGCAGCGGGCCGTGTCCAGGTCACTGGTGTTCTGCATGGTGCGTACCACGGCTGCTACCAGCTGGGGCGAGCCCATCAGCGCCCGCCGTGACGCCTCTTTCTTGGATAGCTGGTTCACAATCATGGCTGCCTTGGTCACTACCACCTGAGCGGGAGGGGAGGGATGGGAAAAAGTGAGCAGATGGGCTGGGCCAGCTGTCACGGAGAGATGGAGAGGCCCAGCGGCCCCCTCCACAACGTTCAGAGGGACCCAGCTCAGACTCTCCCCTCCCTGCTGATGGGGCCCGTGATAAGGCCATTCCCCGCAGACCCCTGACCTCTCCACTCTCTGTCCCGCCCCCGCCCCAGCCAGGCCCCTCACGGACCGGGTCCTCATCGTTGAGCAGTTTGGTGAGTTCAGGCAGGGCCCGGGTGGCCAGCTCGGCGTCGTCCTGGTAGTTGATGAGATGTACAATGGCTGACTTGAGCAGCTGGGACGGCTCGGCCAGTCGCTGCAGGTTGGTGCTCTGGCCCTCCACCTGGGTGGCCAGCAGCAGCGAGCTGTCTTCCCCTGTCACCCCAGGACACATGGCCTCCCGCACTCGCTTGGCTCTGGCCGTCGTGGACATCTGGTACTCCAGATCACCTGGGGGGTGAGCCATGGGCAGGGACTGAGCCATACAAGGTACATTGTGGGGGAACACTGGGGAGCAGGGCAGGCCTTGTAGACAGGCCACCTGTGTCCTTGGGACTGACCCTGACCAAGGCCCCAGTTACACCCCTCACGTGGTTCTGCCACTAACTGGGGCGGTTAAGTCAGCCGTAAAATGGGGTGCCACCTGGTCTGCCCATCATAGAGAATTCTTAGGGGAATTATATACTAGTTGTAAATCCCTCCGAAAAAAAAAACCTGTTCATGAATGTTACTATTCACAGGAATATTTAACATCTTTTGAGTACTCACTATGTGCTTAGCAGTGAATTAAAAGCTTTTCTTATATTTTCTCATTTATCTCGTAATACCCCTACGAGATAAGTACTATTATCAGCTCCATTTTACACACAGGGAAACTGAGGCACAGAAGAGCTTCTAGGAGCTCAAGCTGGGGTCTGAACTCAGCCTGACTCCAGAGCCGAAACCCCAACCCTATACCCCTCCCTTAACAATCAGGATGGGGTAGCAGGAGACAACCTAGGTCTCCTTTCAACCCTGAAATCTCATGATTCTAATTACGTCCTCATCATCTCCAAAAGAGGCAAGTCTCCCATTACAGAGGCAAGCAAAGAGAGGCCCAGAGGGCCACCCAGTATCATACGGATCAGAGGGAAAGGTGGGAGTGTGGGTTTCAGAAAGCCGAGGAGGCTTCTCAGCTCAGACTCCGGGTTCCACCACCTGGGTGAGTCCAGGAGTCCTACAAGTAGGTGCCCAAGCTTCCCAGGCAGCCCTGCCCTGGGCAAGTGTCCAGATGCCCTGGGGAAGAGGCAGACATTCCACCCTCCAATTATTCAGGAAGGAGGAGATACCCACAGAGCTTTCCCACCTGAATGCTGTACTTTGAGCTATTAACACAATGGCTGGCCCCCACCCACTGTCAGGAAGGAGAGTCCTGGGCACTGAGACTGAGCTCCACAGGGCTTCCACCTGTCCCAGCCCACCCCGCACCTGTCCTAGCACCCACAGCTCAATGTTTGGGGCCCTGGAGGCAACCGTAGACAGCAGTCCTAGGGCCCACATACTCCTCTCCCCCAGAGAGGCCAGCACCCCAGCCAGAAGCCCCAGGCCCGGGAGCCAGCAGCTGGGTCGTCTTGCCACCACCTAGCCTCAGCCTACCTGCAGGTCTCCTCCTACCCTCAATGGGAGCCCTACCTCCCCATCAAACTTGAGGCTCCTAGAGCAAAAGCACCACCTTCCCCGACAGACCAGGGGTCCCCTGAGGACAATAGGGATGCCTCGAGGGCCAGGACCATGCCTTCAGACTGGCAGGAAAGGTCTTTACTTCCCCCACCCTACTAGAGGTTCAGGGAAGAGGAATCTACCTCCCTCTCAGATGGGGGAACCCCAAAGTAGCTGTGCCTCCTCCCTCAGACAGGAGCCCCCAACCAAGTCTGCCTCCTTCTGCTGCGCCCTCCCTCCAGGGCCCAGGCTGTTTTTCTGCTGAAGTATTTCTGTGGAATAGTTTCCATGCAAGAGTCCCTGGTGATCCTGACCTTGGCTCTGGGGCACCGGGGTGTAGGTGGTGGTCTTCTTGAGCGTGTACTGGCGCCCGCAAGCCTCATCCTCTTCCATGATGCCCTTGCTACTGACCGAGGGCACACAGGTGTTGGCACCCGAGTGGATGCCAGAGTCATAGGTGTATGTCTGCTGCCACTCAGTCACCTTGATGGGTTGTTCGATCAGGTTCATCACTTCCATGGCGGCTGCTGGGGACACAGGAATGGCAGGAAATCAGCTGGCTCCAGGGAGGCATCCCATGACCTGGTGTAGCCCGCAGCTCCAGCCCATCCTCAGGCCCAGGACGGACTGCCCACAATGGGATACCCAAGGGTGAGTCCTGGGCTTAGATCTCTAACCTCCAGCCCAGGGTGGGGTAAGCCCCACGGGCAGTGGGGCAGCAAAGAGCCAGAGGCCCCAACCCAGCCCTGAGCTCGCTCACCTCGCTGTCCCCGCCCAACACTCGCAGAGCAAAAGATACACAGGGCCTCCAGCAGCTTCTGGGGTCCCGCAGACCCACCCCCGTGCACTGGGGCTCCCTGGGAAAGTCTCTGATGAGGTACCTACACCCCAAGCATTGAACAGGAAACTGGGTCGGGCAGTCAGACGGGTTTCTCCGGAGAGCCCTGGAGGCCACTGGGAGCCGTCAAAATCTCCCTTGAGACTCCAGGATCTCAGGACCTTTCCTGAAGATGGGGTGGGATCACAAGTGACCCCAGAGGCCCCAAGTCCTGAGATCCCTGTCTCTCCAGCACCCCAGCTCCTAGAAGCCTTTTCCAGAATTCCGAGCCCCAATGACCATTATCAGCCACACACTACTGGGCCAATTCACCTCTCCGTAGAGCCCAACCCTCATTTGCAAAATGGGATACCACGCCCCTTGCAGGCTCTCGTAGTAGGGCAGATTTGTAAAGGACCCAGCTCAGTGCTGGGCACATCGTAGGCGTTCAGTGTTGGTGACCATGGCCATGCCCGTGGCCGTGCCTGTGCCATGTAGCAACACCACCTCTTCCTCAGGGGGTTTACTCACCTCCTGTCCTCCTAAAACCCAGACTAGAGATAAGGGATAGAGGAGGCCCGGGGGGGTGGGGGTGGTCACTGCTATTCAGGCACACCTCCCTCTCCCTGCAGAAACTTGGGGGCACTTGATTCATGAATTGCTGGGCCCTACTGTGGACCAGGGTAGTGAATTCTCTCCTGGTCTGCTGGGCATCCCTGTCCCAGGAGCTGACCTCCAGAGTCCTGCCCCTGGGAGGAGAGGCACGGGAAGCTATGCTCCGGGGAGGGCCTCTACCCCCCTCCCCCCACTAGAGCATTCTTGAATGCCATCATCCTCACGAGCATGTGCTCCCCCTTTATGGACAAGGGAGCCTGAGGCTCCACCAGGGGAGGGGGCACAGAAAAGAAATGGCAGAGCTGGGACAGGGCAGAGCCGTGACAGACACCCGGGTCTGTGCCCTTTGCACACACAGTGTGGCGTCAGACAGCAGACCCCAGGCCGGTCCACCCACAAAGGTAGACACGACCGCAGCCCCTCACCCTACTGTCCCCTCCTGATGAAGGTCCGGGTGAGGCCCAGCATGGTTCAGCGGGCTCAGCCTGGCCCCGCCCCAGGAACAAAGTCAGCAGGGTCCGCCTTCTCCCAGGGCCACCCTGGTGGGGGGTGGCTTGGGGAGGATGTATGATCCTCAGGCCTCCCTGCCTTTTATGGCAACACGGGCTCCTTCCCTGCCTGCGAGCACACCTGGAACAAGCAGGGGCAGGAGCCAAACCAGCTCCCAGCCACCTCCTTCCTCTCCTCCCTTCACCCCAAGTGACTCAGAGATTCGAGCTGATAAACAGAAGCAGGCCCAGAGCGCCCCAGACAGCAGGCTCCGTGCCACCAGCTGCAACCAGCTGCTTCCCAGGCACCAGCAGCCGCCCCTGGGGAGGAGCCCTGGGCCGTGCCAGTACTGCCGAAGGGAGGTAAAGCTCTAGAAGCTGCACGGATCCAGCCACTACACCAGGCAGAGGGCTGAGCCCACAGCTGGGCCCCGAGCCTTGTCGTCAGATCTGCTAAGGACGAACTGGAAATCTCCAGCCAGGATCAGTAAGAACACCCCATCTGAGCCAGGAAGAGCCCTCCCCAGTGGAGAGCGCCGCCTACCCCCAGGGGCTTCTCAGCCCAGCCAGAGGGGCACAGGCCTCACCCCAAACTTCAGGGCTCACACCTCCTCCTCTTGCCGACCCATAGCCACAGGGATCACTGAGGTCAAGGCTGGCCACAGGAGGGGGATTTTCCCAGCAGGCCCCTCAGCACCCCTGCCAACCCAGGCTTGGAGCCAAGAGAAGCTGAGGGCTGAGGACTGGCAGCTGCCCAGGGAGAGAGAGACGCCACACAGAGGTCAAAGGGTCCACGGGGCGGGGAGGCCACACAGCTGCTTTTACTGTCAAATGAATTTCCCGAGTGCCTCAAAGCCACCTGGGCTGGCACGTGTGGCGCCCAGTTTCCAGTTGAAAAGACAGAGAGACACCACCCTGAGAACAGGGCAGCGCTCTGCTCAGATCAGGGTTCGCCTTGCGGCACACAGGCCTCTAACCCACTCACCGGGGCTGCTCCCCTGGCTCCTGACAGTCAAGGAGAGGGGGCCAGACACCAGTGTCTGAGGGGGCGGCCAGGGTGAGGGAAGCGTGGAGCCCCTTGCCAGCGGGCAGAGAGGCTGGGGAGGCCCAGGCCGCTCACAGGTGGAGGCCAAGCACCAGCTGCGACAACATCAGGAGTCCCAGGCCCTGGCCCTGGTCCCAGCTCAGCCACAAGCTTACTGGTATCCTGAGACGATTCCTTGCCCTCTGTGTGTCATCTACAGGAAGAACAGCCCAGCTGATCTCAGAGGAACAGGGATCTCTAAGACTCAGGCTTCCCAGGACAGACAAGAGAAGGCTAAGGGTGGGCCAGGGGAGACACGGCACACAGTTCAGGAAGGGCACCCCCACACACACCGGAACGCTTCTCCAGGAATGGATCCCAGAGTGAGCTCCTCCTACAGCAGGAAGGCAGGAGTCAGACATCAGGCAGTACTGTGAGGCCGCCCCACCTTTCTCCTCACGGGCTCACAGGAAAAACAAGGGAATTCTCTCACCAAGAAACATAAGTGCTATTTTGGCAGTTCCCACGGTGCAGGGGGCCGCACCCAACTCAGTCTCACCCCTCTCCACCCCGGACCAGAGCAGGCCCTGCCATAGTGCCCCCGGACAGAGCCAGGGTGGAAGTGGGCGAGACAGGCGTGGGCCCTGCTCCCGAGCTCCAGCCACTCAGAGCAGGGCAGAGGCAGACATGGGGCGGGCAGCCTTCCTTTCTGAAGGGTATGGGGAGCCTTTGTTCAGCAGCTTACTCTCCTGCAGGCCTGGGGCCACACAGGCGGGGAAGCCAGCTCCCAGAGCACAGGGTGGGGTGCCAACAGTACCGGGGATAGGAAGAAAAGCCTGGGCCCCGGAGAAGGAGCGCCAAGGAACCTCCCCACGGAGGTGCACACTGGGTGGGAAGGTGCAGGTGAACTTTGGACATACCCTGCGCTCCATTACTGCTTCCTCCCAAGCATGGCCACCCCAGCGGGCTGTCCCTGGGCACCCTAAGTCTGAGTGGGTCCCGGCACAGCGAGGTCCAGTCCTGACATTCGAAGTAACCACCCCCAGCGTGCCGGGCGGGCTCAGTAGGAGGACCAGCAACTCTTGATCCCGGGGTTGTAATTTCTAGCCCCACGCTGGGTGTAGCAATTACTTAGAAATAAAATCTTTTTTAAAAACTAAATAAAAACAAAAACCCTGCCCCCAGAGCTACCTCAGGCCCCTGGCCCCTCCAGCACCGCTGTCAGTGCTTGGCACGGCTGAGCTGGGCAGCACAATGCCAAGGTTCAATGAAACACCTGGAAACACGGACAAGAATGGGCCGCCCGGGAGGCCTGCTGGAAGGAGGCTTAGACACACGGCATGAGGGAGCTTGAAGAGCAGGCAGGGCCCTCCAGAAGTTCCTCGGGCCAGCACCCTGTGGACGCCGATCACCAGCTCCGTGACAGAGGGAAGGGGCTTTGGGCAGAGCAGGAGAGCCTGGGAGTCAGGGGAAGGGATCTGTCAGCCCTGCCGCTCACTGGCTGCATGCCCTCGGGCGAGTCATCCGATTTCCTTAAGCCGTCTGCAAAGTAGAGATGATCCAGCCACTCCTTTCTTCAGACCCCATGTCGTGGATCTCACACAGCCATGACCGTGACCAGGGGAAGCCCTCTTTCAATAGTAAAGGCCCAGGCCATCTTTCTTCTATTAGCCGAGCGCAAACATGGCAGAGGAGGAGCCCAGCAGAGCCAGGCCTGGCAAGGTGGCCAGCAGCCAGCCTGCTTTTTGGGACCCAGGACCAGGGAGGGTGTCTGTCTCCCAGCCCTAAGCCCAATACAATACAATATTGGGGGTGGCGTGTGGCTGGGGAGGAAGAGTTATGTCCAGTCTAGGAGAGGCGACCCAGTGCTGCCCACTGCCCTCTCCTCACTCCCCTCTTCCCAGTCACATGGGCTGCCTCCTGCAGCCAGGGGAGGCCAGGCCAGTTCCCCACATAGCAGTCCCCAGAGAGCAGAAGCTGGGCTGAGCAGGGTCACCAGCCCCCACCCTTCCGGTCTCTGACTTTAGTCCAGATCTGGCCAGTGGTCCCAAGAACTGACTGAAACAGACCCTAGAAAAGTAGAGACAGACATGACTGCTTCCCTCTAGAGCCCTGTCTCCCCCATCAGGCTGAGGCTTCCCAGACAGGCCTCTCCCCTCAGACCAGTGGCTCCAGCAGGAAACATCCCCACAGACTAGAGGTTCCTGGACAGATTTTGTAGTCTCTCCTTTCAGAATGGTCATTCCGAGCAGGCAGAGACAGAAATGGGCACCACCTATGGCCAGGGCCCTGGGGACAGGAGAAGACAGAGGAGCCCATCCTCCTGGATGCTTCCAGAGGAAAACCCTCACTTCCGGTCTGGAGGACAGCCCAAGCTGCTACCCAGGACTGGATGGGGGTGGGGGAGGCTCAGGTCAGTCCGTCCCAGCTGCTGTTTGTTTTCTTCCTTCTGGGCTCCTTCCCAAAGCAAACAAATCAGGGTGGGAAAATGAAGAGGACTTGGAAGAGAGGGAAATTCAAGGCCAGGTGGCGACCCCAAGCACCTCTGGGCTCCCCTGGGAGAGGGCTCCAGCTGGAGCTCTGGTCTCTGCTGGTGACCCTCTGTGGGCAAAAACCCAAACCGGTGGATCACCCCAAACCAGGGCTCCTGAGACTGGAAAAACACTGCAGCCAGCCTCAGGTAACAGCAAAAGGTTGACTTGTGTCAGTGAGGCCCCACACACCAGTGTCCCCAGGGGGCTGGGCAGCCCTGACCCCAGCTGGTATCCCCTCCTTAGAGGGTGGTCCCCCAGGGTTTCATTCTGCAGGGATCTGCCTGACCCTCTCCCAAGAAGTACAGGGAAGAACCAACCTTGAGTTCCCTAATTTGCTGGAGAAAACTAGGATTTGGATAAAGGTTTGGTTAAAACGTTTTATTGTATACAGAGCATGAGATCATCAAGGCAGAGGCTAAGAAACAAGAAAAGAGAGGGGGAAAAAAATGTTAGTGGCAGGATTATGGAGTAAGATTACGGGTTTTTTTTTTTTCTTCTCTTGTAAACTTTTCTAAACTTTCAATAATTTTTTATAATTATCAGATATTACTTTTCCATCAAGAGAGAGGAGAAATCAGAGCCCAACCTCCTCCTCATCCCCAAATAAACATACTGATTGCCCAGCCCATCCCAACTCTGCCTATCCCTCACCCTCCCCAGTGTCCCTACAGTGGAGAGAAGGCAAGGCCTGTGAACCCACATTCTGCAGGTCACAGAGAGCTGAGCTTCTTGTCCTGTGGGCCCCCAAAGGCTGAGGTGCCAGGAGGCTGAGCAAAGGGCTTTCTCTTCAGGCCTGGCCAAGGAAGTTGCTAGAAATTGGGGCAGTCCATGCCCCCAGACCTTCATCAGATTCAACCATGTCCCGGGAGAGAGGCCTCAAAACGTCACTTGCAGGGACACAAAGCTGGGTGACCTGCCCCAGCCACACCTCTCTTTCTCTTTGTAGAAGGTCACTGGGCCGGCCAGCTCATGGATACCTGTCCCTCTTACTGCCAGGACTCTCTTCTCTCAAAAGATACCAGACTGTGACTTTCCCCAGGGACCCCAACAGACCTCAGACTGGCACCAAAGGTACTGAGTCCTGCCTGCACTCTCTCCTGGGCCACAATGGTGCTCCTCCAGCTCTGGCAGAGGCAGAGAGAGCCCCGCTTCCTCCTCTTCAGAGAAGAGTCACCTCTGACCTTCCATCTCTCCCTTTTACTCAGCAACGCAAGATCTCATCTCTGACAGACAGGAAGTCCTTCCTCCTGTCTAGCCGCCATTCTTTCCCTAAGAACATCAGTCCCAGGGGCGCCTGGGTGGCTCAGTGGGTTGGGCCTCTGCCTTCGGCTCAGGTCATGATCTCAGGGTCCTGGGACCGAGCCCCGCATCGGGCTCTCCACTCAGCAGGGAGCCTGCTTACCCCTCTCTCTCTCTCTCTGGCTGCCTCTCTGCCTACTTGTGATCTCTGTCAAATAAATAAATAAAATCTTAAAAAAAAAAAAAAAAAAGAACATCAGTCCCGGTGCCATTGTCCCCAGGGGTGATGGCACCCTCTTTATAGCATCAGTCAGGATTGAGATCGTGGTCTTTTCCTTCTCTGTCACATCAAGTCCCCTCAGCCTTCTCTTCTCCAGGATCAATAATCTCCATGCCCAGGGTCCCCTCTTGACCTCAAGGGATCCAAAAACCCAGTGCTGACAGACTCAGAGCCTGGTGTGCACCCACACAGAGAGAGGCCCCATTTCTCAGGCCCATTCTGGTGTCTGGAACCCAGTGGGCAGAGGCGCCAAAGCCAGGCGGGTCTGAGAGGACTGTGACACCAGCCCCTCCCTCAGGGACCAAGGCTCTGGCTGACCCCACCCCATCCCCTGAAAGGCCCTCCAACTCCCCCCGGCTCCCAGAAAGAGGACAGCCAGCTCTTGGCCCCAGAGCAGCCAGGCAATACTGACTGGCACAATCCTACAGCACCATGGCCCAGTCCTGAATCTCTCATTTCTCTCTTTTCCCCAGAGACCAGGCTCCCCTTGACCTTGGCCCAGCCCCAGCCCCCAGCAAAGCAGGAAGCCCCACTTCCTATACAGGGACAAGCCCAAAGCAGCCAGGATCCGGCCCAGCACAAACCAGGAGGCAGCAGCAGCTTTGACCCCTGCCCTCCTCTCTCCCCCACCAGCCTCCTCCACACATGGCCACAGGCCCTGGCCTTAAGGAGATGGCCCCCTCTCTGGCTGGAGGCTAGGACATGAGTCACCCCCTCCTGACCAACCTGCCCCCACCTTCACTACCCACACAAACCTTCCTGGCTCATTTAGAATTGTCTTCTCCCCAAAGTCCCAAGCAGAGGCTCTCCAAACAGTGGCACGTTCTTCCCAGAGCTGAGGAGGGTTGATACATGGTAAGATGGGCTCTGGGCTTGGAACCAGAGGACCCAAAGGCTAGTCTTGGCAGCTGCTTGGGTCTCACTCTGCAATCTCTGGCACTTGACTTCACTTCCCTGAGTTTCAGTTTCCTCCTTGTCTGCTGAATGGGGTGATGATACCTGCCTCCAGGGACTGTCCTAAGGAATGAGCGAGAACGCGCAAAGAAACCGCTTGTATCTGTAAAGCCCTCCTGTAAAGCATTCTTAATTACCATTTGTCAAGTACTATTGGGCATAAAGTACTATTACTCCCATTTTGCAGAGGTCACTGAGGCTCAGAGAGATGAAGGGACCTCACCGAAGCCACACAGGTAATGAGTGGCAGAGCTGAGACTCAAACCCAGCTCAGGCCACGCCCATTTCACGGTGCTTAGAACTGGCCCCCACAGTCCTTCCACTGACAGTCAATCACCCCATCTCATTCTCAGGAGGCCCCTCTCCGCTACCCCTCAGGGGGACCTGCCCCTCCAGCCTCCAGGAAGGGATCGTTCTACACATTGTTCCTACACATTCACGAAGCCTTGGCCCTGGCAGCCCCAACAAAGGCTCCAGAAGGAATGGGGGTGGGGCAAGGTGGAGAGAGGGTTTCTGTCACCCAAGCTAGTGCTTGATCTAGCAAGAAATGACTCATTGGATCCTACCTTTTCCCCTCCTACCTCCAGCGAGGAGAACCACCAGTTGCCACCAGGAACCTCCTTGCAATACTTCCTCACTATTATCTTTTGATCACAGCCACAACCAGATTAGCTAAACTAATCATTTAACCAATGTAATTACAACGCCTTTCCCTCCTCCACTCTGGCACATGGAAGAGGGAAAACAGGTTATTTTTGCCCAAATTCTGTGACCTTTTGGCTCCCCAGAGGTACACTACCCATTAAAGAAGGATGGGGTTCCCTCCTCCTCCTCCCCCTCCCCCAGGGCACTTCATGGGGATGGGTCTGAACCCCCCCCCCACTCCAACTACAACCTTGAAAGAGGTGCTAGGGTCTTCCCAAATGAGTTAGACCAAGCAGCCCAGATTCCTTCCAATACTCCCTTCACCCCGGGACTGAGGGACAGCTTGGCTCTTCCATTCCCCCAAGGAAGCTGGCATCCAAAATCCTGCAGAAAGATCACGCTTCAGATTTTTAAAAACCAGTGCTGAAAGCCTGGGGATCTCCAGCTCTGCCCAGGGAAGGGGCCCTCAGTAAACTGGGGGGCCCTCATGCCTCTCTCCTGAAACCTTGTCCCCATGCCTGTCCCACTCGCCCCACCCAACTCTCTCAGGAAGGGGAGGCGAGGCTGGGAGACTGACTGCAAAAGCCTCCAGAAGGAATTGTACCTTCAAAATCCAGAAATCAAATGGCAACCAAACCCCAAGCTCCACACTTTTCAGCCTCAAAGACCATCCAGCTATATAACGTGGGGGATGGGGGAGAGTGGAAAAAAGGCCAGAACAATCGCTCCCCCCACCCTCGTTGGTTTGACCGGGCCCTGCCCCACCCCCATTCCTGGGGAGGGGGCAAAGCTTGGGAGAGAGCCACTGGCGCAAGCCTCAAGCGAGGGGGTGTGGTGGTCCCCGGAGGCAGGAAGAGAAGGAAGAAGCTGCTTCCCCTTTGGCCCACGCCCCCCACCCCTGCCCCCACCTCGGGTCCCAGGGGCCCAGCAAACAGGATGGAGGTGGGGGCAGGGAGGACTGGGTCAGAGCGCAGGCACTGGCCCTGGCTCAGCCGTGCCGGCTGGGGGAGGGAGCTTTGCTCCAAGACTGACCCCCTAAGCCTGGGGGAAAATCCTTGGGCAAGGAGGCAGGAAAACCCGCAGAGAAATCTGCGGTGAATACTTCCTCCTAGAAAGTTTGTTTGGGGTGATTTTTTTTCGACAATAAGAGGTTAGTGAAGAAGAGTAGTCCAGTTCCCTGAGGACGCTCTGGTAGCAGCAGCTACTGGAAACTGGGCCAGGGAATTCTCCAACCAGCCACGACCCCTCCGCTCAGACCCCAGTCCGGGCCACGGGCGTCAGACACCAGCTGGCCGCGCAACCCCGGCCCTGCGCCAGTTCCGCTGTCATCCCATCCCTCCTCCGATGGCAGAGCCCTAGCCCGGCACCCACCGGGGCGGAGGGAGGCGCTGCAGGTACTGTACGGACGAGGCGGGGAGCTGGAGGGCCGGGCCTCTGGACTCCGAGTGCTCACCTGCTCCGCAGGTGGGGCCCGCGTCCCTGGGAAAATGTGTGCTCAGCCCCCACGGTTGGGCAAGCCGGGCGCAGACAATAGGGCCCCACCCAAGCCTGGGGGAGTAGAGAGGGAGTGAAAGCGAGGATGACGCGTGAGGTGGGGTGAGGGTGGCCCCAAAGACACCAGTGGCAGCAAGTTTCCCGAACTATACATTACTGACTACAGAGTGAGCCCTGGGACGCAGAGGAGCAAGGCAAAGTCTCCCTCGCAAGAGTCAGAGCGAGAGTCGGGGACGCCGCGTCGGTCGAGCTCCACCGGCCGCAGGTCAGGCGCGACCCCAGAGGCACCTGCCCTCATCCCTCCCTGCCCTTCGCGGATCTCCAGCTCACGAAGCCCCCAGCGCACTCGGCCGGAACCTCGCGCCCCCTGACTCGCCGAGCCCAAGCGCCCCAGCGCGCCCCCTGCCGCCGGTGCAGGGTGGCGCTCTCCCGCTCACTCCCTCACCTGCCCGGAGACCGCGGGGATCGACCTCTCCGCCGCTCGCCGCCCTTCCCTCGCCCCAGCGATCCCTGCCCCGATCGTCCGCACCTGCTTGTGGAGCCTAGCCGGGCTGGGTGTAGGGGTCGGGCCGGGCTGGGAGCCGGCGCGGGCAGCGAACTGAGCTCGGCGCGCTCGGGCGGCGGCTGCTCCGGGCTCTGGCCAAGGCAGCAACTCAGTAACCGAACAAAAGGCGAAGGGACCTGACAGCCAAGCCACGCCTCTCGCCCCCTCGAAGCTCCGCCCCTAGGGAAACGCCCACCCGCTGATGAGGGTTCACTGGCTGCCTCCTCTGACAGTCCCGTCGAGGGGTGGAGCCTCGCGCCCAGTCCTCTTCCACCGCCGCCTCTGTTTATCCGCTGGCCATTGGCCCCAGGGACTGCTGGTCGGCTCTGGGGACCGCCTCCAACTTGAGGTTTCATCCTCACTCCGCACCTATTGGCAGATAGAAGGTTACTTCCTCCTGATTGGGCAAGGGATTGTCAGTAAGACTAAGGAAACAACCAATGGGAAGCATGGGGTGTGTCTTGCCCCACCCTAGCTCTGAGCAGGTGAGACTCATTACTCTCCCCTTCCCCCTACCTGTCCAACAGGTGAGTCAGGAGGCGCCATGGGAAAGGACAGACGCCTTCACAGGCCAGCCAACTCAGCGTCAGGCATGATGCTTCTTTGGGCTTATTCACCCTTGTCACAGAGGGATAATAACATATTTGTATAGCACTTCATAGGCTTTTTTTTCTGGGTTGGGATTTTTCCCCCAAAGACAGACTGCTCATGAGATTTCGAATTAGAAGGCCTGGGTTTGGGTTCTGCCACTTAGTATCTACATGATCTCAGCCAGTTACCTCATCTTTCATCCTGTTTCTCTTCATCTGTAAAATGGGTATATTCGCTGTTTCTGTCTCATGGGGGATGCAGGAATAAAATTAAGGTTTCTGAAGTCACTTGGACAACTGCTAAAAGTTAGAATTTAAAGATAGGGAGGGGTTTATTTAATTTTCATGACAATTCTGAAAAAAAATTTAAGACAACAAAATAAGCATCATTTTGACGATGGGGAAGCTGAAATTCAGAGAAGTCACAAAACAACAAAGTAGCATATCCTACACTAGAACCCCTTTCTTCTCATTTCAAGGCCCACCAAACGCATGTTCTCCTGGTGGAATAACAGCATAGACATAAATGGTAAAGCAGTGGGGAGGGGTGGGGAGAAAAGAAAAAAAAATTCTGGGCAGAGACAGAAGAGCAATGATTTGGGACAAAGAAAGAGAAAATAGTGGTGAGTTTGGGGAAAAATCAGGCATCAGATCGAAAGGAAATCAACACAAGCATAAAAGAAATGGGGCAGCAGCCCTCTCAGTGGTGGAGGATCATGGGTTAGTTATCAGAAAGAACTTCCCAATAGGCAAGCAAGTCAAGAAGACAAGGTTCTTTCTGTTCTGTTGGTAATGAAATGGATGCCCATTTTCATGGATGTTCGATTTGCTGAGCTTACCACGGATATTCATTCATCAGCACTTAAGTATTGAGCACCAACTGTATGCTCAGCACCAGATGAGACCCTGGTAACACAGAAAATCAAAATGATCCCAACCCCCGAAGGGTTCCCAGAGAGCTAAGTGTAAACAGGTCATCTTAGCCACTCGGAGTATGTGGGAATTGGGGGAGTAGTTGTCAGGAAAAGGTCCTCCCTCAAACAAGTTCTATAGTCCCAAAGCTAGGGCCTAGGGTGGGCTGGGTGAAGGCAACCCCCCAGTATCCTTGACCACTTTCCCACCAGAGAAAGGAATGGTGGCCAAAACAGTCTCACTTCTGAGGCTAGTGCCATCCAGGAAGCCTTCCTGGAGGGGTTCAGGGAGACATCAACATCCTTAACCAGACATCATTCCACATGCCAGGGCCACTGCCCTTTACTTAGTTTCCTTGACTCCCCCTCCTCTTGCTTTTTTTAGTATCTTCCTCCCTACTTATCCCTGCTCACCCCTCCACCTGCTCCCCTCAACCCCCAGCCAGGTAGAACAGTAGCCAGCCCTCAGCTTGGGAGGAATAGAGCTGCTCTCCCCATTCCCTGCCCACCTCCCCACCCACAACCCTGCACACAGACACACACACTTCCCAGACCCGAGCCTGACTTCACTCTTTTCTTCCTCTCTCTGCATACAGGCTGGTTAATAACAGAGGAGTGGAAGAGCCTGGTGGAATAAAGGGGCACAAATAGGGCTTCAGAATAAAGCCTGTGTGTGTGTGTGTGTCTCCCCAGAATGTTCCCCTGCACGTCAACCTGGGACAAGCTGCGACATGCTGGTCCCAAAGCTAAGCATTGGGCTGGGACTGGGTGGAGGCACCACCCAATGCAGCAGGAAAGACTTGAATAAGAGCTATGACTCTTCCCAGATCAAGGGATTTCAGCACATTTATTATGCACCTACTATGTGCCTGCCTGCCAGGCACTGAGGATTCATCCATAGGATACAGAAAAGAATCAGAAAATGATGTTTACTACCATGAGCTGCCTGGGTAGAGGATTTGGTCTCAAGGGTCAAAGAGGTGCCTAGGGACAGGGATGAGAGTCACTGTGGCCACAGTCTCCCCGATAGCTTGAACTTAAAGCCACAGGAACATCCTACCTAGGCCCCTTCCTCCAAGCCTTTAAATAAATAGAGACCGCCCACAGCCGGGTCCAGGATTTCTCTCTTTGACAAATCTCCCAGAAAGGTGCATCTCCAGCCTCCCTTATATGAATACCCTTGTCTCCTTTTATTCTAAGTTCCTTCTTGTGTCTAGCTTCACTTCGTATTCCTGAATTTTGAGCTCATTTCTCTTGCCCAGCGCTCAGGGGAAGCAGAGTTCTTGGGCCATGAAGAACACAAATGGTTAATACAACCTTGCAGCTTTCTGGGTTGGCAGAGTAAAGAAAGAAAGGGCACCAAGGGGCTTATCCCCAAGCTGCCCTAGAGATGGAGATAACCAGCAAAGAGGAGTATGAGGAGGGTCTGATGTTGGGGTGGGGGAACTGGTGGAGACCAGGGAGGTGCTTCCCTGTGGGAAGGTGAACAACGGGCAGGCTGCTCTCCTCGGCTCATCCCTGCAGGCCTCTGGGCCATATAAGGAGGCGGAAGAGATACTGTTGTCTTCCATCTCAGGCCCCTCTCTGTCAGGGATTTAGATGTGCAAAAGCCACACACACATACACACACAACCATCTGTACTCATACCTCCGGGATATACACTGATGGGCCCAGATTCAGACACACAAATGCCAGGCACGTCGGCACTCTCTCCCCAGCACACACACACACACACACACACACACACACACACACAACCCCTTTCCTTCCTCTTTGACCCAAGGTGGCCGCAGGGATGGCCACCTCTAGAAAGGAAGATGGGGTAGGAGGGGCACCTGGGTGGTTCAATCAATTAAGCGTCTGACTTCAGCAGGTCGTGATCTTGGGGTCCTGGGATCCAGCCCCACAGCAGGCTCCCCGCTGAGCAGGGAGTCTCCTTGTCCTTCTCCCCCTGCCCCTCCCCACACTTGCGCTCACACTCCCTTGCTCTCTCTTTCTCTCTCTCTCTCAAATAAATAATTTTTTTAAAAAATCTTATAAAGGAAGATGGGGTGAACAGATGGGTGACTAAACTTCAGGCTGATGACGTTGCCTTTCCACAGCAGGAAAGAAACTGACAACTGGAAGTTATTCCTGGGGGGAGCAGACGGAATCAAAGGCAATGCAAAGAGCCAGAGGCATTTTGCAAACGGCCTCCTCTGGGCCCTGGCGCAGAGCCATCTACAAGCCTGGGGAAGGGACCTCTGTCCTGGTCCTCCCACAGGGTGTCGGGGAGGATCCCTCCATACAGGAATAAGGGGAGGAGTCTACACAGTGTTCATACTCTCCCCTTTGAGACCACACTATGGATGGGAAACTGGAATTCCCTGCCCAGAGCTGACCCTGCTTTAGAGCCTGTGGTTCTTCTGCTCTGGCTTTTTCTCCTGAGAATGGAAAGCAGCAGCTAGTGTGTTAGGTGCACACTTGGGCCAAAGGGCGACAGGGGCAGGTATGGGGGAGGGATGGACGCTGCGGACATCCCCCTGGGGGATCCACACATGCGTGCTGTGAGTGGGGAGTCATGGGCGCAATGGGAAGGGGAGATGGCCCAGGGGCTGAGGTCGGGGAACAGTTATCCCCAGGCTGCTATGTTCTGAGAAGGAATCAGAGTTCCATTCTGGCCTTTCCAGTTGCTGTGGGGTATACTTGTCAAGGTAGATCTTACTTAGCAGTTTATTAGCTTGATCTGCGGCTCATTCAGAATGCTGTATGCAGGCCTCTATTTGCACTCTGGCCCCTGCTGCTGGTGTCCCGGTGGAGGGATGGCTCAGTGGGATCCCTTGGGACTGCGGAGACTCTGGCTCCCAAGCTCTCCTGGCAGGAGGTGGGCCAGGCCCTGCTGGTAGCAGGAGCGCAGAAAATGGTGCAAGGCCCCTGGGCAGGGGTTGGGGGGGCGGTGTTGGTGTTCCTGCTTTGCTTTTTGTACTGCCCTTTGTCCAGGGGAGGGGCACGGGGGGGGGGGGGGGCCAGAGACCGCCCACAGCCGGGTCCTGAGGGTGTGTGCCCAGCCAGCCCGGAGGGGGATGGCTCTTAATTACAGAGGTAGCTCCCAAGACATTTCACTGCAAAGCCTGTGGGCGGGGATGGAATGTCAGAAAGAAAACAGGGAGACAAGAAAACAGAGATAGGAGGGCCAGAAATAGCACAGGCCAGGGGTAGATACCAGGGGCTGGAGGTGGTGGTGGATGGAGAAGCTGGGAGAGGGTCAGGACCTCTCCAGAGAGTGACTACCCCCTACTAGGTACCCCCTTAGCTACCTCCAACCCCCACCAACAAGGTGTGATTCCAGAATTTTAGGAACGCAACAGGATGGGCTCCAAGCACTGGGATTGTATTCTTGAGATGTGCCTCCCTGGCTTTCTGCGCAACCCCCTCCCCCTGCCGAGAGTTTGGGTTGGGGGACGCAGCAGGGGGAACCTTGCCACCTGAGTCACCCCTCTCACTGCTCCTGGCCTGGGCGACTCCTGGAACAGGCTGACGCAGCTGAGGCCCCACCCGCCTGCCGGCGAACTGGGAGAGATTCCTGCCCTGATAGGCACCATTCTCGTGGAGGGGGTGCCCCTCCCGTGGCACACACGTGTGCAAGCGGGCATCCACACGTACACACACACACCCCTGACAGAATTTCTCCCCCACCTGTGGAGAGTCCTTGGGAAAAGGAAGAAGAAACAATAAGAGCCTCCTTCCTTGCATATACAGGGAAACTGAGGCTAGAACCAGAAAAGGAATGTCTCCAAGGTCACACAAGCAAATTCCTGGCACAGCTGGGACCTGAACCTTGTCTCCTGCCCCCCAGCTCACAGGTCCCACCAATCTACGTCGTCTCTATTTCAGCAAAGTTGGGGTGCCGTGTATGTATTACAGGGAGATGAGAACCAATTTTGTGGGAAGTCACCTTGCGGTTGTGACTTCAGGAAAAAAACATCGGGATTCGAGAAAGGAGGTTGGGGGGCCAGGGGGCCTTGCTGGACTGTCCCACCCTCCCCAGGGCTGGAAAATCTCGGCTTAGGAGGGCACCATCCAAAGCCACAGTCCGTGGATTTCGCAGAGACCTTTCCCCCACCTCTCCGGACTCCAGTCTCTGCTCCCCAGACTCCAGCAGGGCAGGATCTGCGGCCAGGGCTTGGAGCCCCCACCCCACCACCTGCTACGTGAATCCCTTCTTCCCCAGTCCCATCTGCGGCCACCAGGGAATTTGAGAGTTGAGATCCCTGAATATTTCATCGGCACCTCAGCCTTCAGTTGAAGCAGCCGCCAACTTACAGCTCATGGATAATTTATGGCGCCGGCGGGGAACCTGGAAGTGGTGAGGGGGAGGGGCGGGCAGCGTGGGGGCGGGCGAAGCCTGGATTGGGCGGGCGCTGACGGTGCTGGACAGAGGCCAGGTTCTCTGGAAGTTTGCGTGTGTGCGTGTGTGTGTGCGTGTGTGTGTGTGTGTGTGTGTGTGTGTGTGTGTGTGTGTGGGAGGGTGGCGCTCCAAGGCCTGGGACATTTCCATTTTTGAGGATACCAATGTATTACCAAAAAAAAAAAAAAAAAAAAAAAAAAAAAGGCAAAAACCCACAACCACCACCAACAACCAGGTTCGTCAAAATAATTGTGCTAAAGGTTAAAGTCATGCGACAAGCATTTTCTGACTTCATTCCTAACCCTGTGTCTCTGTAACTGTGAGCATAACCTCATTTGGAGATACCAAAAGCTTTTTTTTGTTGTTGTTTATTTTAAGATTTTACTTTTAAGTAATCTCTACATGCAATGTGAAGCTGGAATTTACAACCCCAAGATCAAGAGTCACCTGCTTCACAGGCTGAGCCAGCCAGGTGCCCCCCAAAAGCTTTTAATGGTATATCCTTCATGGCTGTGAGGTCTCTAAAAGGCCCCCTGCTCCCCACACCCACCAGGGCCAGGGAGAGAGGCCAGACTCGCCACTCAGACTGGCGGGACTGCGCTCCTTCCTTGCTTCCTCCAGGAAGACCACAAGGATTTAACCAAGGGGTCAAGGGAAAAGGAGGGCATCTCCCGTGGCAGCTATTCACTGTGCTCCAAGAACATAATATCCCACTCTTCTAAAAGGAAGGATGAAAAAGGTGATCCCAAATGGAAAATGTCAAGTTCTCCTTGACTCTTCATTGGGAGTGACTTCCCTTAGTGAGTTCTTCCCCAGATTCAGAGGATTAAATATATGTGTGTTGGGGGAGATGGTAAGAAAGCAGGCATGTTCTCCCCCTTACCTCAGTTTCCCCACCTGAGTCATGGGTGTGAGAGGCACTCCCACCCCAAGGGCTGACTGGGGGACAGAAGAGATGCTATCCAGGTGCCTTGGCGCCTAGTGGGACCCAGGCTGGTGGTGATTACAGGTGATGCGTCCACAGGGCGGCCTGGGGCTGGCTCTGGTGGGCAGCCCCAGGCCCCGACATACTCCCACCTAATCCCTGAGTCATCATGGGACTAAGCCAGGCTTCTAGCCTCTCTGAGCCTCAGTTTCCCCATCCATGAAGGTGGGGCCATCTGCCAGGGCTGTCCTTGGAGAGGAGTGGGAGAACTGGATAAAGACCCCAGAGTGGGGACCTGCAGTCAGATTATGCTGCTGTCGCTGGTGCCAACACAGGGAAGGGGTTCTTCTCTGTCCCCAGGGGAGACCCTACTCTCCTGGAGAAAGGGGAAAACCAGGGTGAGACTTTAAGAACTATTGCTCAAACCTAAGGGGGGATTTCTTCCCTTAGAATTTTCTGGAATTTTGGAAGAGGCTGTAGGACTTTCCCCCTCCACTGGCCCTCACTTCTCAGGATTCAAGAAGGTGCTGGTCTAAGTGACCCAGGCAAGTCTGTCCCCAGGCTCCCTAACATGGTCTGGATTCCACCAAGCTGACAATGGCGGGAGGTGGGGGAGGGCAGACTCTGGAATTGGGGCTGAGGCAGAACTTGACTGCCTGCTCTTCCTTGCCCCTGCCTACCCCCTTCCTCCCTCCCTTCTAGAACTCCTTGCCTCACTCAGTAAGCTGCGGCAATGTGGGGGCTCTGTCCACATAGCTGGCTCCAAAGCCAACACCTCTCTCTCTTTTCTCTGAGCAGCATCGATGTGGGGGAGAAGAGCCTCAAACCCAGCTCAGCCATCACTCAATCTGAGGAACCTGGGACAAGTTGCTTCCCATTCCTCCGCCTCACCTGTAGCAGAAGGGAACTGAGGCCTATGTCACGAGAACATTTAAGACCAAGTGCCCAGCACATGGTGGGTACTCAGTACACTGTAGTAGTGACATTTGCTTCAGGACGGGGTCTTTCTGGGTCCGGCCACCTCTGTGGCCTCTGAGCCTGGCCCTATTGTGTGAGGTCACCATGCCCAGTCCCTTTTAGGCCTTCCCTCACCTTCTACCCATTATACTACAGATGCTATGACTGATGAGGTGCTGGGTGGGGTGTTGGGGGGCGGGGTAAGGAGGGACCAGGTGAGACAGATGTGGAGGAGGCAAGGGTGTCTGCAATGGGTGGGGTTGGGAGAATGGACTAGAGGGCCCACGCTGGGACTCGGTCTCACCGGTTTGGGGACCTGGCCCAGCACTGGGGAGACGCTGGCATCAGGGAGAGGCGGGAGGGGCTGATGGTTGCCTAGAAGAGGAGAGCTGAGTAAGGGACACGGGGCTGCAGGGCCTGGGCCACAGAGCACCCCCTATACACACACACTCTGTCTCCCCACCACACACTCAGACATGCCACTCTCAGATGCACACTCTGACACACACAACACACTTCTTAAATGGCATCCCCTCAGCTCTCCCCGTTCCTCCTCCACAGCTCTATTTTTCTGATTTATCAGACTAACCATATAATTTATTTATTATAGCATTTATTGTTGGGGCGCCTGGGTGCTCAGTTTAAGTGTCTGCCTTCAGCTCAGGTCCAGGGTATCAAGTCCTGAATATGGCTCCCTGTTCTGCGGGGAGCCTGCTTCTCCCTCTCCCTCTGCCCCTCCCCACCGCTCCTGTGCTCTCTCTCTCTGCTCTAATAAATAAATAAAATATTTTTTTAAAGATTTTATTTATTGGGGCGCCTGGGTGGCTCAGTGGGTTAAAGCCTCTGCCTTCGGCTCAGGTCATGATCTCAGGGTCCTGGGATCGAGCCCCGCATCAGGCTCTCTGCTCAGCAGGGAGCCTGCTTCCCCCTCTCTCTATGCCTGCCTCTCTGCCTACTTGTGATCTCTGTCAAATAAATAAATAATCTTAAAAAAAAAAGATTTTATTTTATTTATTTGACAGAGATCACAAGTAGGCAGAGAGGCAGGCAGAGAGAGAGGGGGGCGGGGAAGCAGGCTCCCTGCTGAACAGAGAGCCTGATGCGGGGCTCGACCCCAGGACCCTGGGATCATGACCTGAGCCGAAGGCAGAGGCTTTAACCCACTGAGCCACCCAGGCTCCCCTAAGTAAATAAATGTTTTAAAAAAATAACACCCATTGTTTATCACAGGTCTCTCTGCTGGAAGGAGAGCTCCGTGAAGGCAGGGTCCTTGGCCTGCTTTGCCCACTATTGTATGCCCAGCACCTACACCGTGCTCAGCACATAGTAGGTGCTCGATTAATATGTACTGAGTGAACCCCTCCAGAAATACATTCATGAAGGCACACACTCTCCTGGCCCTGCGTGCAGAAACACGCTGGGTCCCTGTGAAACTGCCACAGACATTCTCAGACGCGTGCACGGAGGCCCAGGCTCACACCCAGACCCACACATCCACGCAACACGCGAGCACACAGACTTTCTTGCTCCTGCACTCACACCCTCTCAGACTCACACCCAGCTGTCCAGATTCCAAAGCTCCTACTCACAGCAGGCACGCTCCAGCAAGTCCCAGCTCCCCACCCTCTGAAGTGCCAGCCCCTCCCAGAAACAGGGGGCGGGGCTTCCGTGGAGGCTGACGACACCGCAGTTCCAAGGGGGTGCGGAGGGGCAGGCCAGCCCAGGCACCCACACCAGGGAGCTCTGACCAGAGGCTCCCACTGCAGACCCACCTACGGGAGAGAGGGAGTGAGGTCACCGGTGCCTCCAGGGCTGGAGACTGCTCCAGACTGACTCTGGCCTTCTTATCCTAGTCCCCACTGGAGACCCAGGGGCGGGGTCTGGGGTGAGGCAGAGAGTCCTCCCGGTCACAGAGCTGGGGAGGGCCCAGGCCAGGTCACCTGGCACACCTGTGGGGGGAACAGGGGTGAGGGCTTCCCAGCATCAGCTCCACCCTCCGGTAGGAAGAGAAGCTTCCTACATCACCCTGCCCCCTGGGAGGCCTGAACCATGGGGAGTCGCGCAGAACTGTTATCTGCCTGGCCCCAACCCAGGGTCCCTTTCCGGAGAGGCCTCTTTTGTACCCTCCCCCACGCTGGACAGTGGGAGAGGACATGGGAGCAGCACAGCACTGAACAGCCACCTGGAGACACCCTCGTCTCCGCACCTCCAGACTCTCAGCCCCCTAGAGCTGATGGGAGATTAGGCAAGAGGATCTGGCAGTTCCACCGCCACCACGAGGTCTCAGGTCATCAAACTGTATCCCTAGGGCCCCTCTGGCGCCGGAGATGGAGCCCCATACTCTGCTCAAGAATGGGAGACTGGACATGCTTGCTCATACCCTCGAGCACTTGGGTCAGGAAATGCCTAGAAAGTAAGAAAATGGAAATGTCCTCAGCCCCCTCCCCATGCTCACCACACTCCCCGGGGGAAGCAATGCTGAACCAGGAAAATATAGGACATCCCATCTTAGAAATCTGAAACCACACCTTCCAGGGACTGAGGTAGGAACTGCGTGCTCACGCCCCCTGGTGGGCGGATCTGCAATTGCACTCTGCTCTCAAAAAAACCCAACAACAACCAACCAACCCTGCGCAGGGTTTGACGCCAAACTATTTCCCCCTTGCCCAACCCATATTTACACAGGAGGGGAGATGGACGCAGAGGGAGGGAGGGAAGGACGCGTACCCTCAGCCCAGGGGAGACAGGACTCCAGGTACTGCGGTTCATTCAACAAAAAACATTTATTGAGCACGTGCTGCCAGTGGGCCAGGAACCACTGGACTCCTGGTCCAGTGCTCTTTGTGACACCAGCTGCCCCCCTGCGGTCTCAAATCCAGGCTGAGATACAACTTGGAGGAGCAGGAATCTTCTCCTCCAGGAGACTGTCCAAGTGAGGAGAGCACCGGGGAGGAGGACCGGCCGTCAGCAGCTGGAGCACCGCCGTCCTGTGGCCCAGAGACCAGGCACAGGACAGACCTGGGGAGCAGCGCTCACAGCTGGGGTGGGATGAGGCCTGGTCAGCTATGTCCGTTTTACATTTTTAATAAATAGTTCTTGCTGCTGCCCAGGCTGGTGAGGGCGGTACCGCTGGGCCCAAGTGTCCCCAGCTCTCGAGGGGTGCAAGGCTGGCCCTCTTCTCATGCTAGTTCAGGCTCCAGCTCTGGAAAGGAAAGGAGGGAATACCAGGTTAGCCTCCCACTCGCTCCCAACAAGCATCTGGGTGCTGTCCTGCAGGGCGGGAGACAGGCAGGAGGGGGACTCCCTGGGGCAGGTCTCAGCTGGGTCCCCACTCCAGAGAGGATGCCACCCCCCTCACATACAAGGTGGGACAGGGTTGGCTAACAAGCTAGAAGTCCCCAGAGGAGGGGTCCCAGCACCCCAACTGCCTCTGCCGCACAGTACGCGGATCCTTCTGGGGCCAACCTCCAGCCCAGGTTACAGCTCCACCCTCCACCGGGACTCGAGTCACTGACCGGCCTCTGCCTCATCTCCCTTGGCATCAGGCTCCTGCCACCAGTCAGCATAGATGCTCTCCTCGTAGTCCCCCTCCCCCTCGAACTCGGCGTCTGAAGGCAGGTCCTTGGGCTCCACGGGTGACGCTGTCTCTTCCAGCTCCATCTAGAGCAGCCGGAGGGTGGGGAGAGAAAAAAGGTCACGACAGGTGCAAACCCAGACAGGTTCCTCTCCTGGATGAGCCCCACTCCTCCCCACCCCCTGCCACCATCCCATCTCGGTCTCCAAAGCCCCCATCTTCCCCAGTCTCAAGATTCCACCAGGAGCCGATCTGAGGGTTTCTCCCACACAGGGTCCCACTCCCAGACGGCTCCCAGAGCAGATGCTCCCCCAGCAGAGATTCAATGTCAGCTAAACAGTCCCTCTCCAAGGCCCTCCACTGAACCAGGAATTCCACAGCGAATCTGCTAGTCCACGGGTACCGTGTGCTCATGCGATTTCCTGGCCAGGAACACAATTACTGCCCCCCTACCACCCCGTGGCTGGATAATGTCTGGATAGCTCCCGCTGACCTCGCTGATGCCACACGTCAGCTCCAGGATGCAACCCTGGCCCATGAGCCCATTGGATCTGGAGCTCTCCCCTGGTGGCCCACGCCGACCTCTCCTGAGCACTGCTGGTGCCTCCCCAGCTAGACTGTGAGACGCTCAAGGAAAGTGCTGTGCCTTTCATCCCCTTGCCACAGCCCCACAGTGTCTGGCAAAGAGCAGGCCACGAATAAGAGTCATCAAAATGGCACCATTCACTGAGCACCTGTACTAAGTGCTTTCCACACTTGACCTCGTTTCATTGTCACCAGAACGGTGTGATGGGGGCATCATCTCCCCCACGCAAAATGCAGGAATGGAAGTTCAAGAGCTATTTGAGACTTGCCTGGAGGCTGCCCACCCGGTGAATGGCGGGGCCATGTCTAGCTGTTGCCAAGGCCAGGGTGCAAACTATGTCCCCCCTGCCGTGGTATATGATAAGTAGGCAGATGGGTGAGTGAGCAAAGTGGGTAACGAATATATCGGCCCCGAGCACAATACTGCACCAAAATTCAGACTCTCGAACCCTCATTCAGAATCAAGGTACCACCCTGTAGTCCTTCCTTCCTGGCATCCTGCGTTCCTTCATTCACCGGTTCATTCAAACTGTTTCCCAATGCCAGCTCTGTGGCAGGTGCTGTGGGAAAGCTGGGAATAAGGTGGTCTCCCATCCCAGAGCCCAATCCTCTGGGAGACTGGCTGGAGAAGGGGGCTGGGAGTGAGATGGGCCAGCACTGCAAATCACTCCAGGCCCGGGGAGGCACAGAGGGTCAGAGTTGGAACTGAAAGCCCAGAAGACAGAGCCAGGGCACACAGGGAGGGCTTCCTGGAGGAGCTGCCACTTGAGCTGGGCAGGGGAGTTGGTGGGAAAGACACATAAAGAAGGGGAGCATGAGAACATTGACTGGGGAGAGAGGAGGGACAGGTGAATCTCTCCTGCCTCACAGCTCCTCACAGCTGACTGCCAGGAGGTAGGGCTGGGCTTTGGCATAGCGGCCCCTGGGAAAAAGCTCAAGGGTTTCCATCATGGCCCAGCCTATAGAGCAGGGGGCAGCTTACCTCATCATCTGATTGCAGGTACGTATGTGCAAACTCCAGCAGCTCCTGAAGCTCAGCGGTCTGGTTGTGGTAGAGCACGGCCTCCTGAGAGGAGGGGAGGAAGATGGGGTAAGCCAGACCCTGCCGCCAAATGGGGGGGCAGCCTAGTTTTTAGGATCTGGGTGTTTCCACACTTTTTCAGCTCAAGGAGCAGGGGACAGGTATCAGCTCTCGTGCTGATGGAGAAAGCCACAGGTGCTTGGAATGTCCGGTTAAGGAGAATTCTGAGGGCTCTATTAGAAAGAATTCCCTAATCCATTAGCAATGTCTGCCACACCTAAGGAAATCAAGGGTGGCATCATGTGCCCCATGACTGTCAGTCTTGCCCTAAATTCCCAAGGGTTCCTTCGTGGGTCCAAGCTAGGGGATCCCTGGGAAGAAGGGCAAAAGATAGCAGAGAGAAGGACCAGGGTGGGGCGGAGAGCAGGCGAGGGGTAAGGAGCAAGATGGACAGGTATTTTGGGGCCTCCTACAGCCAGGAGTCTGTGCTGTCATGGTAGGTTGGACCCCTCCCAACGTGCAGGTGAGGCCACATACTCAGAAAGGATCAGGAAGGTTCCTAGGCCCATTCAGCTGGTGGGCCTGGCCCAGGACTCCAACCACAACCTGTAGTCTTTTTTTTCCCTTCCCATCCTGCCTTCCAAAGAAGCCAGGAGTTTTTGAATTGAACTGAGAGCGCCTCCAAAGGCCGTGCCCACCTCCCGGGGCTGGAAGTCCTCCTCCTGCAGGCCCCAGCGAGCCCGGTGGAAGCGGTAATACACCAGATTCTGCTGCATGACGCTGTCCTCAGGGTCAAAGAGCATGTAGCTGGCGGCGCTGCGGGCAGCCTGGTGCACGTCGTTCACTGTGGGCAAGACAGGAGGGAGGAGTAGCCCTGCACCTCCCCACCTTCAGGAACAATGTCTTCCTAGCCCATCCCCATCTCCCAGCTCAGTCCAATGCTCCCAGCTCCCCAGCTGCCTCCCAGATCTTCTGGCCACCTCACCCCACTCAAATAATAACGCAACCTAGAATGTACTGGGCCATGTGCCAGGCCCATGCAACTCACTGAAGCCTCATCGCTAGTATCATCCCCATTTTAGAGACAGGAAACCCAAGGCACAGAGAGGTTAGCTAGATATCCCAAACTCACAGCTGGAGAATAATGGCACTGGGGAATGAGAGCCCGGCAGCCTGGCCCTCAACCTATCCGCCGACTGGACCCATGAAGGGTCTCCCGGCCCCTTGGTCCTCATCTCCTCCAGCCTGACTCCAGCCTCCATCCAAATCCTGGCATCTTAGTATTGTAGGAACTCCGGACATCATCCATCCCAGCCCCAGCTGATGCCCAGGATGTCCCCCAGACAAGGAGAGCCATAAGTCCCCATGCTACTTATTATCAGCCATGTGACTAATGGCCCCTTGCACTGTATGAGCCTCAGTTTCTTATCTGAAAAATGGGTCCAGTCATGTCAGCTGCTGGGAGGTGGTGGTGGGGGTTGGTGAAAGCATCAAGTGAGATAAACAGACATGGCAGGGCTTTGTAAACTGTCAAGTGCTGTGTAATTGTTGGCCTCCTGGTCATTTACCCAAGAGGTCCCTGAATTGCCCGAGGGCTGCTCTGTTCCTTCCTACCCTCTCGCCCGCCCGCCACCCCCAGCCTCCCCTCCCATCACCCAGGGTCCTCACATCTGAGGGACGGCTCCCCATGACTGACACTCCCAGTGCAGTGCTCTCTCTTCCCCCTGCCCCCCATCCCAAGCCCACCAGGAGGCTCACACTTGTAGTAGGCAAACTGCAGGTAGTGATACATGGTGGCCACGAACTTCTCCACGAAAAAGCCGCCCACATTGGGGGTCAAGTTGGCCTCACAGTCCACCTTGCACTGCAGGGACTCTGCAAAGAGATCTAGGGAGTGGGAGGCCGAGGTGAGGAACCAGTGCTGGGCCAGCCCCTGCGATCATAGACTTTGCCTGAGTAGACTTCGCTCAGCATACGAAGGGCAGTGCTAAGGGCGACTTACCACCCCCCCCCACTTCACCCCCCCCCCAAAAACCAGAGGGAGCCAGGGCATTCTTTTTTTTTTTTTTTTTTAATTAAGATTTTATTTATTTATTTGACAGAGAGAGAGAGACATCACAAGTAGGCAGAGAGGCAGGCAGAGAGAGGAGGAAGCAGGCTCCCCGTGGAGCAGAGAGCCCGATGAGGGGCTCAATCCTAGCACCCTGGGATCATGACCAGAGCCAAGGCAGAGGCTTTAACCCTCTGAGCCACCCAGGTGCCCCGAGGCAGATGAGGTTTGGAGGTGGCAACTGAAGCCTAGAGAGAGCAGCTCAGGACAGTTCTTTCTGCCCCTGCTGAGGGACCTCGCAGTTAGGGACCCCCAGACTAGGAGTGATTTCTGGCGCCACAAAATGCCTTCTGCACCCACCACCTTCGCACCTTTGCCCTCTGCCTGGAAATCCTGTGATCTCCATGTCCCCAGATCCTTTGGGGATGTCATCACCTCTCCACACCCATGCCCACACCTGGGACAGTCAGGTCTGTAGCCTGTCCCTCTCAGCCAACTGAAGTCTCCAGGGGAAGGTTAACCCCTTACTCCTATCTGCCTACGAAGAACTTCCCAGGTGCTTCATTAAAGGGTATGGGGTGAATACTTGTGTCAATGGGCTTTAGTTCTGGGAAGCAGGGCCCTGTGGGTGAGCGGGTTGCCCACAGGGGTCTGCAGGGGTTGGGGAGTACCTGCTATGGCTGGGTAGAAGTCCTTGAAGTCCACCTGCTCGTGGGCCCCCTCGCAGCCGGCCAGACACCGGGCAAAGACGGCCAGGTATTCTGCCAGGGCGCGCTCCATGTCCTCCGCGCTGCTGCGGAAGTCCCCGCTGTTGTAGATCTTCACAGCCCTGAGGAACACGGCCTGGAGGGGGGCAGGCCAGGGTCAGGGAGGCCACCCCCCAATGCCAACCCTCCTCTAACAAGCGTTGGGGGCCAGCCCAAGCCCTCCACCCGACCTCATAGGGCTGCGCCTCCAAGTCTGTGAGGGGCTCCTCGGCGGCGTCTAGCAGCCCCCGGTAGTAGCTGAGATACTTGGCGGTGAGCTCGTGCTTCGGATTCTTCTGCAGGAACGTGTAGGCCGCGGCGGCCGCCTTCTCCAGCCGGTTAGCCTGCGGGGCGGGGACAGAGTGGGTCGGAAGGGCTTGAGCCCGCAGCCCAGAGC
Organism: Enhydra lutris kenyoni; assembly: GCF_002288905.1. Classification (NCBI taxonomy): domain Eukaryota; kingdom Metazoa; phylum Chordata; class Mammalia; order Carnivora; family Mustelidae; genus Enhydra; species Enhydra lutris. Next base: position 26,627,966 of record NW_019154110.1, read on the forward strand.
GCGTGAGTGGGCTTGGCTGTCCCGGGTCGTGCGGGCGACTCTGCTCCCGACCTGCCAGAACCCGACGCCCGCTCCGAACGACACGGCCCCACAGGGCAGGGGCGCCGGGGTGGAGGGGGCACCCCGGCTGCGGGCGGGGGTGGGGAGTAGGCGTGGTGGAGGGGAGCAGGCGAGGCGGTGGGGGGGGTGTGGACTCCGGGACTGGGGGCGCTGCGGGGCCGAGGGGCGGTGGGGCAAGACGGGAAGGGGGGACGAGGCCCACCTTGAACAGCGCGTAGTGCAGGTACTGGTAGGGCAGGCGGCTCTGGAAGTCGCGCAGCAGCTGGCGCGGCGGGTAGGGCACCTGGAAGGCGGGCAGCGTCCTCTTGCAGCGCCGCAGGCAGGCGGCGCGTTCCAGGACGTGGCCGAAGAGCTGCAGCTCGCGGGCCCACTCGTCGCCGGGGCCGCCGTCGGGGCCGAGCGCGGGCCCCGAGGGCGAGCCGGCGGGCGGCGCGGGGCCGCTGCAGTTGGCGTGGCAGAAGGCCTCGCTGTCCCGCAGCAGCCGGTGCAGCCGCAGCGCCGCCTCGAGGTAGCGCGCGCTCTCCCGCCAGCTCTCGCCCTCGTACTGCTCGAGCGCGTGCCCGTAGGCCGCGGCCAGGGGCATCAGGTCCTCGGGCGGGAAGCCTCGGAAGCTGTACTTCTCGTACTGCGCCGCGGCGCTGCCCAGCAGCAGCCACAGCAGCCCGCACGCCGCCCGCCCCATGGCCGCGCCGGCCGGCTGTCTCCCGGGCGGAGCAGGCGTCAGGGCCCGGCGAGCAGCGGGGAGGCGAGGAGGAGAGCCGGGGGGCGGCAGCCCGGGCCGGGCGGGCGCGCCCGCTGGGTCTTAGCGCCGGGCGCCGGAGGCCGGAAGGCGGGGTCGCCGTCTGGGCCAGCTTCCCGGAGGGGCAGAGTGGTGCCCGGAGTCCCCTACGTTGCCCGACGGGGGGGGGGGGGTGTCTTCCGCTTGACAGCTGGTAAGCGGCAGGAGGAACGCTTCCTGCAGGGATGGGATCCCGCAAAGCCCCTCCCCACACAAGGACAATCCCCCACCTTAAGATCAAGAAGTTGAGCGAGCGCCGCCTCTTCCACTCTGCCCAAACCCTGGCACCTGGTCTTTCCATTACAGAGTCCCTTCTGCTTCTTCTCCGCCCCTAGCCCTGATGAAGTCGCCCCTAGCGTCCCCTCCCCGTTCCCCACCCAGGTCCGCTACCGGGAGGTGCACACCGGGCTTCACCCTGCACACAGCACTCTCGCCGCCGCCCACCCATCTCCATCCCCGCGCGGGGAGTCTTGGACGCCCAGCTTCTGCGACCCGGGGCCGCTGGTCCCCGGAGAGGCCATCCCTGGGGGCAGTGGGGGTCGTGGGGCGGGGGCAATATCAAGGTACCGCCTCAGGTTCTGGAGCCCCACCAGCCACCTGGAGAGATTTGGGGGGTACCAGCGAAAGAAGGAAGGGATGCTTCAGCCCGGCCTTAGGACCCGGGGGCTCCGGAAAAAAAGACGCAGAACTTTTTTCTTTTTCTTTCTTTCTTTCTTTTTTTTCCCTTTTTTTTTTTTTTTTTAATGGGAGTAAGCTCCGACTTCTCCGCTTTCCCGAACCTCCCTCCCTGGCCGGGCCCCTGGACGCTAAGCCCGGGGACAGCGGGAGGCGGGAAGCTGGAGTTCTTTGTGGTGCAATCCTGTGACTCCAGCACTCAGTCTTGCCCCCTCCTCCTATTCCACCCTCGGTCTCCCGCCCCCCGGCCCGCCAGCTCAGTCTCCCCTGCCCCCCATTCCACGTGTACCAGCCAGGGCGGGGGTGGGGACTGAGGACAGGAAGGGGGGGAGCCTGCTCCGGGAGGAGCGGGGGAAGGAGTTTGGCGGCGGCGACTCCCTCGCTCGTCCTCACTGCCGGCCGTCCCAGCTCCAGGCACCATGTTCCCCGCGGTGTCCCCCAGCCACACCTTCCCCCGGCTCCCCCTGCTGCAGTTGCTGCTGCTGCTGGTGCAGGCCGTGGGGAAGGGGCTGGGCCGTGCTAGCCCGGCCGGGGGCCCCCTGGAAGATGTAGTCATCGAGAGGTACCACATTCCCAGGACCTGTCCCCGGGAAGTGCAGATGGGGGATTTTGTGCGCTACCACTACAACGGCACTTTCGAGGATGGCAAGAAGTTTGACTCGAGGTAATGGGTTGGGTGCCCCCAGACTCGCCACCCCCCTTAGGGCCAGGCTCTCTTAATCCTGGGGATCCCTTGTAGCCCCTTTAGGCTGTGTCCACATCCCCTACTCCATAGTCTTCTAACCCCTAACACAGCACCCTGGGGATGGGGACTCCCAGACCTCCATCTTCCCAAAGACATCCTTGCCCTCGATTTCAAGCCCTCACCTCTCAAAGGACCCCAGTTTCTTTTAGAACAAGCTCCTCATTTCCCCCCGAATGTTTGGTGATCTAGGTGAACTGCTCTGTTTACTCACCGTGCTTTATTAAAGGCCTGGCAGGGAGGAGGTTCTGTTCCCCAGTGGTGGGGGGAAGGGCTTGGCCCGGGCTGCATGTGAATTCTCCAGGGGTCTCAGCCTGGGACCCCTGCCCTTTCTACCCAGCCTGAATCTCTTCTGGTTCCAGCCCCAGGGTCTAGCGCCTTTGTAACCGGAAAAGAAGCAGTAGAACCTCTGTGGAGGTGGTGGTCAGTTTGAGCAGTTAGCCCTGTAGAGCCAGGGAGCGTTATAGTAAGATAGCACGATGGATCCAGGAGTGTAGGGCATAGCTCTGTGTAGGGACCCTAACTGTCTACGTGTCACATGGCCTGGCATTGACCTTCTGGGCTCCTTGGAGGATTCTCTTACCCTCTCTCAGGTCTCCCTGCACCCCCACCTTCCTCCATCTTAGCTCTACCAGGCCAGGGCTGCCGCCCATCTTGCCAGCCTTGGGGTTTGAGAGATGGGCTTCTGGTCTGATTGGGCCTTTGATCGGCTCTGGCAAGCCACTTTTGTTGGTGGAGACAGGGCAGGACTGCACGCCAGCCTGGGTTAAACCTCGGGTCCCAGTCACACAGCATATCCCAAGAAGTCAATCCCACTTAGACCCCTTCCCAAAACACACAACTCAGCCCACGGGAAATTAGTAGCCTTGGCTTTGGAAGGCAGGCAGTATACTGAGTAAGAAGATGAACTCCAGAGTCCAAGACCCCAGGTTCCAGTCCAGCCTGTGACCATGGACAAGGAATTTCGCCACTTGAAGCTTCATGCTCCTTATCTGAAAAATGGAGGTTAAAAACAATCTGGAAAATTAAGTTCTCCCTTCCTAAGACTGGTAACAGGGCTCAAGTAAGATGATGAATGAACTCGTACTTCATCGTGTGAGGGCACGTTAACCTTGACTCTGGGGAGGACTGGGTGCTCTGATAGTTTTTAACTGGTAGAAATTTTGTGCAGGCTTGGGCCTCACAGCAGCACTGTGAAGGATTCAGCTCAGTGGGTAGAATGAGGTATGGCCTATGGCCAAGAGCACAGCCCAAGTAGGGGAGGGGCGGGGAGCAGGCCATGACTTCCATGGTGGGACTCTGGGAGCCTGGCTGGTCCCAGTTTGTGCAGTGCTGAGCTTGGAAAACTTTCCTAACCCATGGTTCTTAACCCCTTGGATCAAAATAAAAATCTCGGGGTGGCTCAGTGGGTTAAAGCCTCTGCCTTCAGCTCAGGTCATGATCCCAGGGTCCTGGGATCGAGCCCCACATCAGGCTCTCTTCTCAGCAGGGAGCCTGCTTCCCTTCCTCTCTCTCTCTCTCTCTCTCTGCCTTCCTCTCTGCCTACTTGTGATCTCTCTCTCTATCTCACTCTGTCAAATAAATGTCAAATAAATAAATAAAATCTTAAAATAAAATAAAATAAAAATCTCAGGGGGATCGTTTGCCTTCAACTCAAGTCATGATCCCAGGGTCCTGGGATCCAGCGTAGTGGGGAGCCTGCTTCTCCCTCTCCCTCTCCCTCAGCCTGCCACTCCCGCCTTCTTGTGCTCCCTCTCTGTCAAATAGGTGGAATCTTAAAAATAAATGAATAAGTAAATAAAGAAAATTTAAAAAAATCTCCCACCCTCTCTTAACTGGTGACAGATGCTGACTGGATCTATCATTCTGATCTTCTCGTAATGTATGTAAATTAAATGTGGAATCACTATGTTGTACACCTGAAACTAATAATCATCTTGTATGTCAATCATACTTCAATAAAACAATAAATAAATAAAAGTAAGAGAAAAACAAATAAAGGCCACGGCAATTTTAAAACGCCTTTCCGGGGCGCCTGGGTGGCTCAGTGGGTTAAGCCTCTGCTTTCAGCTCAGGTCATGATCTCAGGGTCCTGGGATCGATCCCCATGTCGGGCTTTCTGCTTGATGGAAAGCCTGCTTCTCCCTCTCTCTCTGCCTGCCTCTCTGCCTACTTGTGATCTCTCTCTGTCAAATAAATAAATAAAATATTTAATAAATAAATAAATAAAATAAAACAGGCCTTTCCAAAACTGGAAACCAATCCCTACCCTCCGTGAGCTCTGCTGCCTCCTCCTTTCCTTGAAAAGTTGATGGTGTAGCAGCACGAACACGGAGTTCACTAGACCAAGGTACCTTGCGCAAGTCAGTTAGCCTCTCATCTCAAACTTCAGCATGAGAAAAATGAAAACCCTAACGTCCACTTCACAAGGGAAAGAATGAAATAAAGTGGGGAAAGGAAAAGGCCAAGGATTTCATCTGGCTGGTTGTAAATGCCTAATGTTCCTCCTCCCCTTGGTGCCACACTTAGCCCTCCCTCTGCTGCACAGATACCCCCGCCCCCCCCCCCCCACCCCCATCCCCCATCCTAGGCAAATAAAAGCCCCCAGCCTCCCTCAGGGGCTTCCCTGTGTAACTGGGGAGGGAGGCTCCGAAAGAAGACAGGAGCCTGTGGACGCACACCTGTGGAATGGGAGGGGGACTGAGTGTGTGTGTGCCCCTGCGCAGAGGCCGCTGTACCCCAGCTGTTTCCTCCCTCCTCTAGCTATGACCGAAGCACCTTGGTGGCCATCGTGGTGGGCGTGGGGCGCCTCATCACTGGCATGGACCGGGGCCTCATGGGCATGTGTGTCAACGAGCGACGACGTCTCATTGTGCCCCCCCACCTGGGCTATGGCAGCATTGGTGTGGGTGAGAAGGGTTGGGGCCCAGGCGTGGGGATGGAGGAGAGCAGGAGGCAGCATTCTGGAACCCACAACCAAAAAAACTGAAGCTCAGAGTGGGGGTGTGACTCGCCCAAGGTCACACTGCACAGGCAGTGTGAGTCATGGCAGGTCTGAGACTAGAGTTTCTGTCTCCTGCCCCTGGAGTGGGAGGACAGGAAATGACAGGGCCCTGGGTAGAATCGAAGCTTGACTGGGGAGAAGGGGAGCCAGGGTGGGGGGCGTGGGCAAGCAGAACGTTCAATGTCTATTCAACCTGCCTTGCTGGAGCTGGTGCAACTGTGGCTCCGCCTTTGCCACCAGCTAAGGCTAGAGGGAGTCCTGGGGCCCTGGGGGGCTGTGGCGTGCGGAGGGGTCCTGGAGGCTGCCCCAAACACGAGATGTGGTTGTCGGACTCCCACAGCGGGGCTCATTCCCCCTGATGCCACCCTCTACTTCGATGTGGTCCTGCTGGATGTGTGGAACCAGGCAGACACTGTGCAGGTGAGCACCTTGCTGCACCCAGCCCACTGCCCCCGCACTGTTCAGGACAGCGACTTTGTCCGCTACCACTACAACGGCACCCTGCTGGACGGCACCGCCTTTGACACCAGGTAAGGGCTGGAGGGAGTCCTGGGGCCCTGGGGAATGGGTATGATGGGGAAGGTGCAGCATCACCTCTACCTCATTCTCTGCAGCTACAGTAGGGACGGCACTTATGACACCTACGTTGGCTCTGGCTGGCTGATCAAGGGCATGGATCAGGGGCTGCTGGGCATGTGTCCTGGAGAGAGAAGGAAGATCATCATCCCTCCGTTCCTGGCCTATGGCGAGAAAGGCTATGGTGAGGACAGACAGAGACTCGGGGATTCCCCAGAAGAGGGCTGCCACATACAGTTGTTCAGGTTGTGTACTGCACAAGGACACTCAGCCAAGGAGGCCCATAGAGATGAAATCTATCTTGGTGATGATCTCACTAAAAAAGGGTGCTTTATTCTGATTCACACGCATTCTGTATGGGCTGGTGATGGTCTTGGGAAGATCCAGCTCATGCCTCACAGGGGAAGGGTCTCTGGAGAATAGAATTAGCATCTTTTTGCCAGGTGCTCACATAGGCTTTCCTGAGTGGAGAAGGAGCTGTGGTTTGCTCTCCACTTGTATGGTTCAAGCCTATCCCTTCCCCAGGGACTGTGATCCCCCCGCAGGCCTCCCTGGTCTTCCACGTGCTCTTGATTGACGTCCACAACCCTAAGGACACTGTCCAGCTGGAGACGCTGGAGCTACCTCCTGGCTGCGTCCGGAGAGCGGTAGCTGGAGACTTCATGCGTTACCACTACAACGGGTCCCTGATGGACGGCACCCCCTTTGATTCCAGGTCCCGGGGACTCCTGAGGAGGGAAGGTGGGGGCTGGGAGGAGGGAGGAGGAAGCTGAAGCAGGATCTGAGGACGGCCCCCCAACCCCAACAGCAGCTAGGGGTCACTCTGAGCTGTGGAGAAGAGGGGGTCAGGGCACACCTCTGACTCCCTTGCTGGCCCTCCCCGCCTTACAGCTACTCCCGCAACCACACCTACAACACCTATGTGGGGCAGGGTTACATCATCCCCGGGATGGACCAGGGGCTGCAGGGCGCCTGCATAGGGGAGCGCCGGAGGATCACCATCCCCCCCCCACCTGGCCTATGGGGAGAACGGAACTGGTACGCATGCCCCTGTGTTCCCAGTCACCGCCTTATTCCTCTGCAGTCTGTTCCCTGACCTCCCTGCCACAGGGCCATCCCAGCCACTGCTCTGCCCCTCTCTCACCCACCCACCTCCTGCCACACAGGCTCCGTCCTTTCCTCCAGGGGCAGCCCCCCCCCCACCACCACTTCTCCCTTCCATCCTGGAGAAGGACAGCAGACTCCTGAGTTTGGGGAGGTGGGGTGGTTATGGAAGAACAGAAACAGTGTAGCCCTAGGAAGCAAAGAACCTGGACTTGTGCCCCCCAGCTTTGCTGGAAGCCTCAGTGTCCTCACCAGTAGAATGGGACTAATCACACTGACCAGCAGGGTAAGTTACTGGGAGATCGCAAGAGCTTGTGTATAAAGGGTTTTCTAACTGGCGTGGCCCTTCCTTCCCTGCCCCTCACCCTCCACAAGAGGGTATTAGAAGAATTGACCCTGGGGACAAATACTCCGTCCCATCCTGGCTTGAAAACACAGGACTGGGTAGGTCTAGGGGCCTCTGTGGAGGCCTGAGCAGCCCCTTCTGGATTCCAAGCCGATCCACACCCCGTTTTGGCTCCAGGAGACAAGATCCCTGGCTCTGCTGTGCTGATCTTCGACGTCCACATCATTGACTTCCACAACCCTGCGGATCCGGTGGAAGTCAAGATTCTGTCCCCGCCCCCGGAGACCTGCAATGAGACGGCCAAGCCTGGGGACTTTGTTCGCTACCACTACAACTGCTCCCTTCTGGATGGCACCAAGCTCTTCTCCTCGTGGGTCCGGGGCGGGGCCAGGGCTGGGCAGGTGGGTGGGCCCAGGTGCAGGGAGTCCTCCTGATCACCCCCAATGGGTGCTTCTTCCCTAAGTTCCCATCCAGCGAGCGAGTGTGGTGGGGGAGCATGAGGAGCTGAGGTTCCTGCCTTGTGGGCTCAGGGAGGGTGAAGCCAGCCATCTAGGGGAGCTGCTGGCTCCATTTGTGGAGGGGAAACCAAAGCAGGGGGCGATGAGCCCTCCAGGCCACACTTCAGGGGCAGTGGCTCCATGCGGAGGGCATTCTCCCTCTGAACTGGGGGGAGCCGGGGGTGGGGTGGGACGATGGGATAACAGCTGGCCTGGGACAAGGATGGGCACTGACCCAGGAATCTGCTCTCCCCCCAGCCACGACTATGGTGACCCCCAGGAGGCTACTCTGGGGGCCAACAAGGTGATTGAGGGCCTAGACACGGGCCTGCAGGGCATGTGTGTGGGAGAGAGGCGGCAGCTTGTGGTGCCCCCGCACTTGGCACACGGAGAGAGTGGAGGTGAGGGGCTGACAGTTCTTGAGGGCTGGAGGTGGGAGTGGAGGAATCCCTCCCAGGGGTTCTGCAAACATCCCATGTGCCCAGCATAGGGAAACTGAGGTCTCTGGGCTGGGGAGCTCCCAGGGCAAGGCTGCAAGTCGGGCCCAGCCCGGGGCCTGATGGCGACACCTTCCTTCTCCTCTTCTCCCTCCCTGCCTCCAGCCCGGGGTGTCCCCGGCAGTGCAGTGCTGCTGTTCGAGGTGGAGCTGGTGTCCCGGGAGGAGGGGCTGCCCACAGGCTACCTGTTTGTGTGGCATGAGGACCCTCCTGTCAACCTGTTCGAAGGCCTGGACCTCAATAAGGATGGCGAGGTCCCCCCAGAGGAGGTGGGTGAGAAGTTCAGTCCTTCTAAGAACCAATCCCCCGCTGTCACCCCAGCACAAGCCACCATGTAGGTGGCATCGAGCAACGCAGTCCGTCTGCCATCCCATCTGCACCTGTTTCTGTCCCTGTGCCTGAGCTCCCTTGTCCCTGCCTCTTCCTCATGCAGTCCATCACCCCCACCGCCATCTGGCTCCTGGGGCCCTTCCCTAGGCCACCCACGGCCGCTCAGGTGAGACCCTCACTCCCTTCTCCTCTTGGCTCTCTGGGCTCCCAGTTCTCCACCTTCATCAAGGCTCAAGTCAGTGAGGGCAAAGGACGCCTCATGCCTGGGCAGGACCCGGAGAAAACCATAGCAGACATGTTCCAGAACCAGGACCGCAACCAGGATGGCAAGATCACTGTGGAGGAGCTCAAACTGAAGTCAGACGAAGACCAAGAGCGGGTCCACGAGGAGCTCTGAAGGGTGGGGGCCTGGGCCCGGGCCCAGATGCAAAGGCCCACTTCTGGGAGGACAGTGGGCAGTGGGACTGACCTCGTAAGAGTCATCCTCCCCTGTGCTGGCATGATGTCTAGAAACATCTAAAACATGGTCAGAGGAGACAACTCTGGTCTTCCCACCAGTCCCAGAGTAAAATCCATGGCACAGATCTCTACTCAGTTTTTCTCTTCTGACCCCAAACCCCTCCCTCAGAAGTTTTGGAGTCACAAAGCCAAGCTGGCCATTGGCCGAGCCTGAGGGTTGAACAGGGCCATTGCTGGCATGTCACCCACACCTCCCCTCCACATCACCAGACACTGAACAAGGCTGAGCTTGTCATTCTTTCATTTCCCCAAATTTCCCTTTTTTCCATACTTTTCCTTGCCATCCCCAGCCACCCCCCTCCTGCCCCTATTCCTGTGTCATGGCAGCTCCCCAGGAACATGAACCAGGACTGACCAGACTCTCAGCCTTTCTCTCTCAACTCTAGCTGGCTTCTAGGGAGGGCAGCGCCCCACCTGTCCCGTGTCCCCACACTTCCGCTGTCCACCCCCCACGAGGCCAGTAGGGGCTGGAGTGACCTTGGGGTGCAGCATTCAGGGCTGGGCTTGTCATTGCCTTTCACCCCTAAAGAAGGCTGTTTTCTCTAAGGGACAGAGAAGGGGAAGAATATGAAGTGGTTGGGGGCGAGGATAACTACTTGGATGGCTATGACATCCTTGGTTCAGGGCTGAGATAAACTTGGAATAAGGGCTCACTTGGGGTGAGAGGGGGGTAGGCAGAGCTCTGCACACTCAAAAGGCTAAATTGGTGTCAGATCCCTTTCTCCTTTGCACCAAATAAAAGACTAAACCAAAGGCCTCATGATGTGCTCTTTCCATGCGGGGAAGCCTTTGGACCCAAAGACTGGGGAAGAAAGTGGCACAAAGTAGACACTCGAGATCCTGGATCTCAGCCTCCTGCCTCCTGCGGCCTCATCAGGGCCCTCTCCATGGAGAGGAACCCCCTATCTGCAGGAGGGAGGGTGGGGAGTGGGCATTCATACAGGGACCTCCCGGGGAGGAGTGGAGAGATGATCCCAGTCTCCTGACTGTCCCAACTGAATGGAAAGATGAGGTCCCTGACCTCAAACATGACCCAAGAAACTCAAGGATTAAATTAAGCGGCTCAGGTCGGATTCATCTCTTGCATGTAGATTTGTTCCAATGCTCAGCTAGTCCCACCTCTCCCTGATCCTGGCTGCCAGCCATCACCTCCGTCCTGATCCTCCCCCCTCTGAAGCAAAGGTAACAGGCCTCCCACCTCCAGTGTCTTGAGGGAAGAGCTGCTCCAGCCAGCAGGCCAGCCATCTTCCCTCTCCCACCCAGCTAGAACAAAGATGACCTAAACCAGGAGGGGACAGGAGAGCGGGGGAGGCTTGGGAGACAGACTGATGGTCCTGGGCTCCCTGAACTGACCTGTCCCCCATGAGCACCCGCTTCTTGCTCAGGATCCTGAGACATGGCTTTTCCCCACGGCCAATCACAGATACTCCTGGCCCCAAAGCATCCCGAGGGCACCTCAGGGTCTGACTGTGGCTGCCGATGGGCCTCAGATGGTAGCCACGAGCTCCCCAGAAGCCAACAGGCCAGCTCGGAACCAGAGCCCATGTGCGGGTGTGAATGCGTGAAGCCCAAGAAACGCTACGGCTTTGGTCAGAATCACTGAAATCCTGGCGCTAGCTCCTAGCTATGGAGTTGGAGTAAGTTTCTGGTCTTTTCCAAGCCACCTGTAGATGGAAGCGACACCCGCTTTCAGGGCGCTCGTGAGGGAGGCACTGCCTTCCTTCCCCTACAGAACTGCAGGGAACCGTGTCCCACAGCCAGGCACCCTCTGCAGGAGGAGGGGTGCGTTTGAGGGCAGGCTGCAAAACGCCAGCGGAACTGGCTGCTTTACACCTCCAAAAGGTGCCCTAGAGAGAATTCAGCTAGTTCTTGACCACCCAAGTCAGCAGGGGAGGAAGGGAAAGAAACTCAAAGGGCAGCCAGGGATGAGAGACGACGGAGCAGCAATCACTTCCGCTGTGTCGAGGACCAGCTTCTCCCTTCGGGTCCCACTGCAGGACCCCACCCCCCGAAGGCACCCATCTCCATGGTCCTGGGCCCACATAAGGAAGAGAAGACAGGGCAGGAGCCCAGGGCACGAGAGAAAATCTGCCTCCAAACGGATCCGTTTGGAGATCCATCAACAGGAAGCTCTGCACACCGGGCTGGCCAGGCCCGACGGACCCCCCCAACTCCACGTTTAACGGACACCTCAGCATCATGTGAAACCATCCCAGGTCAGGGTTTGGAAACACACCTTCCAAACCTGCCTACTCACCTTGGTCCCCAGACACATTTACGGGGTGCTCAGAGGGTCTCGTGAGTGAATTTGGTATTTTTTTTTTAAGATTTTATTTTCTAAGTAGTCTGTACACCCCATGTGGGGCCCGAACCCATAACCCTGAGATCAAGAGTCACACGCCCCACCAACTGAGCCAGCCAGCCCTGCACCCCGCCAAATCAGAACAACTGTTTTCTCCTGTTTTTATTTTGATCTGTTTCACACACTAGATTTCTTTGAAGAACATCTTCCCGTGTTTAAAAAATTGTGGGAGAAAGAACCCCTGGATTAGATGGTCCCTAGGGCACTAACACCCTGTGGGTCCCGCCTTTACCTGGCTGACCCCTGCCCCCCCCCCCCCCCCGGGGGCCCCCCCCCCCCCCCCCCCCCCCCCAGAACACCACAGAGGATGCTGGGGAAGGAGGAGGGAGAGGCCCAGGCTCAGCAGCTGCATCCCAGACTCTGCACGCACAGGGACGAGCAGCAAGCAGCGCTCCCACAGGGCAGCCTCCCGGCGAGGCTCCCTGCCTCCAGCCCATGGCACCTGGCCCCCCAGCCGCCTGCTGGCTCTCAGGAGCCCTGCGTCTCTCTCCAGTCCCCGAGGTGCAGGATGTGCTGCAGCAGCCCATTGACCACGTCCAGCGTCTCGTCCTTCTCCAGCACAATGTCGTAGGAGTCCATGTAGCGCTCCCGCCGCTCTTCCACCTGCCCGGGGGAGGCGGAAGAGAGTCCCCAGAACGCCCTGCCTTCTGCCTCTGCCTCTCAGGCACCCGGGACAAGGGGTGGAGGGCATTGGAGCTGCAGCTCCCCAAGAACAGCTCCGGGACAGAGACCCGCCCTCTGGACGGCAACAGGCACAGGGCGCCATGATTAACCCTCGGGTCAGTGACAGAAGGACAGGATAGGGATTAAAATTTAAAAACCAGATGTGATTTCTAATCCATCTGGACTGAATTTTCACACGGGTCAAGCATTCTAGAGGTCTTCAGCACATGCTGGCTGTGGAGGGGGGATGCACGAACTGGTGGCCTTCTAACTTGCCACCATACTGAGCCCCTTCATGCTGATGGTGTTCCCCCCTGCCTCTGGTTGGCCCCCGGTCTGTTCCCGTATTTTCCTTCTCTGACTTATAAACCCACCTCCTGAATACTGACATCTCCCACCTCAGTCATGCCTTATAGCTATGATTTAGGATTGTAATCAGCCCCCCACTTGCTACACTATCTACCACAGGTAGATGAACCTCCTTGACTCAGTTTCCCCATTTGTAAAACGAGGCATAAGAGTCACTATCTCAGAAGGCTGCCGTAAGGACTAAGTGGGTCAATATGCCATGTACATGGTGAGCACCCAACAGTGTCTCTGAACTCCGCTGTCGCACCGTGTGCCCGACACAGCTGTCATCGCTGTTTTCCCATGAGAATATAGCTCATGCCACACCTCAGTGCCTCTAAGACTTGACCTTGACCAGCACATAGAGGTGTTCACCAGGCATTTATCAGGCATCGAAACAGAAGGACACCCTGAGCCGGGAAGCCCTGGTCCCGCACCTACCTTGTCATTTAAGAAGCCAATCTTGAGAATGTTCTCCACACCTGGCACCCCATCAGCCATCGTGAGGTCCCCCATGGAGTCTCCCAGCAGGAGGATGTTGGTTTTGCCCTGAAGCTGCTGGAAGTAGCCGGAGTTCTCACAAACGGAGCTGCTCTTGTTATATGTGTGTATGAGCCGGCCCTTAAACCCCTGGAGGAAACCCTAAGCAAGCAAGAGACAGAAGGGCTGCGGGGACACTGTAGAGCCCGGTCTCCACGGTCTCTGTCACAGAGGAAAGGCAATCCCGACAGCCAGAGAAATGCCAGAACCTCCTTGTAGTCCAAACTCGGGGCCCGCCAACTAGGTCCTGTAGCCAGATTTGGCGGATTTTTGTAAATTCAGTTTGACCGGAACACAGCCAGGCTCATGTGTCACATCGTGTCTGTGGCCGTTTTTAGTATATGTGCTGTGCCGAAGCGAGCACTGTGGCTGCTTTTTTTTTTTTTTTTTTTTTGCCACAGCAGAGTTGAGCAGTTGTGACAGTCAATCAGAGTCCATCATCCCACAAAATCTAAAATAGGTACTACCTGGCCTTTTACAACAAAAAGCGTGTAACCCCTGATTTAAACTTACAAGGGCCCTCAGACAGGACCGATCAGCCACTCTGGCAGGAGCGTGAAGCCATGACACCGGCACTGTTCAGGCCACACGTGTGTTTGCCCTTGGTGGCGGGCACAGCCTCGCCCCAGGTGAACGGAGCAGCTGCCCAGCAGCTGGTGTGAGGGGAAGAAGTCAGAGCCTTGATGAGTTAGAGCAGCCCACCTCTGGCTCCAGGAAAACAAGTCAAAGTCTAAGCCCTGGAGTACCCAGGATGGCATGTGACCTGGAACGCTGACATGGGGCCTAGCTGAACCCTAAATTAGGTACCCCAGTGAGCTGTCAAACACCAAAGGGCATGCCTTTAGCAGGCATGAAGAAACAAGTAACGGCCTGAGGGCAAGAAGCCAGCATGAGTTCCCTCCCTTCCCTCCCCAAGTCAGGGTTCAGGGTTTCAGGTTTTGCCCGGGAAGGGGTGCCGGCGGTCCCCACCCCTCCACCCCCCCAGCCTAAAGGAGGTCAGGCTCACGTCTTCGTCAAAGTCCATGTAGTTAGACACAATGTGGATGTTGGGGTGGAACACTTTCATCTGCCGGATAATCTCCTCCAGGATGTCACCAATGCCCGCGGAAAAGATGAAAAGGGGAATGTTGTTCTGGTAGAGGGTGTTGAAGAACATCTTGTATCCCTCCCTGAAAAGAGACGGACTCTGCAATGGCGCTGCCTCTGCTCCTGGTCTTTACTTCCTACTTAGGTGATGTATTTTTAAATTTTTCATTTTCAAAGATTTATTTGGGGCACCTGTGTGGCTCAGATGGTTGAGTGTCTGCCTTCCGCTCGGGTCATGATCTCCAGGTCCTGAAATCGAGCCCCACGTCAGGCTCCCAGCTCGGTGGGGAGTCTGCTTCTCCCTCTCCCTCTGTCCCTCCCCGTTTGTGCTCTTTCTCTCTTTCAAATGAATAAATAAAATACTTTTTTAAAGTATTTTTATTCGGGTGCCTGGGTGGCTCAATTGGGTTAAGCCTCTGCCTTTGGCTCAGGTCATGATCTCAGGGTCCTGGGATTGGGCCCCACATCGGGCTCTCTGCTCGGTGGGGAGCCTGCTTCTCCCTCTCTCTGTCTGCCTCTCTGCCTACTTGTGATCTCTCTCTGTCCACCAAATAAATAAAATCTTGGGAAAAAAAGTATTTTTAATACTATCTTTAAAAAATTATTTATTTATTTAAGAGAGAGTGTGGGTGTGGAGGGAGGGGAGAGGGAGAAAGAGTCTTAAGCAGGCTCCCCACTGAGCACAGAGCCCGACATGGGGCTCGATCCCAGGATCCTGAGATCATGACCTGAGTTGAAATCAAGAGTCAGACGCTTAACTGACCGAGCCACACAGGTGCCCCTAAATTTTTTCTTTTTAGAAACATTTTATTATTTTATTTTTTAAAGATTTTATTTATTTGAGAGAGAGAGAGCACGTGCATGAGCAGAGGAAGGGACAGAGGGAGAGGGAGCAGCAGACTCCCCTCCGAGCTGGGAGCCCAAGGCAGGGCTTGTGTACACATACACACACTGGAATACTACTCAGTCATCAAAAAGAATGAAATCTTGCCATTTGCAATGACATGTATGGAACTAGAGGGTATTATGCAAAGCGAAATAAGTCAATCAGAGAAAGATAATTATCATACGGTCTCACTCATATACGGAATTTAAGAAACAAGACAGAGGATCATAGGGGAAGAAAGGAAAAAAATAAAACAAGATGAAACCACAGAGGGAGACAAACCATAGAGACTCTTAACCTCAGGAAACAAACTGAGAGTTGCTAGAGGGGAGGGAGGTGGGGGGATGGGGTGGCTGGGTGATGGACACTGGGGAGGGTATGTGTTGTGGTGAGCACTGTGTATTGTGTAAGACTGATGAATCACAGACCTGTATCCCTGAAACAAATAACACATTATATGTTAATTAAAAAGAAAGAAAGAAAGAAAGAAAGAAAGAAAGAAAGAAAGAACGAACGAACGAACATGGCAGCAGAGAGAGTAGCACCAGGAATGCCGCTGATGATCAAGGGTCCTAGGCTAGTCAACTGCCGTGTCTAGGTTAATCCAGAACACCAGGCATCATGGTGACCCCAAAGTCTTTTCACCACTGGAGAAAATGAGCTAGACGCTGTTTGTTCCAGGAGATGAAGCCTTGGTCATATTCCTATTACATCCACTAGTAGCAGACAGCTGCCTAGGAAGCACCCACAGGTGAGAAATCCTTTAGCTGTATTCAGAGAGGAAAAGCAAGGCCTTCTTCACATCAGCCACTTACGGTGTCTGTCTCTCCTGATTCCCCTAGCAACTAACTCCCCTCCACTTTTTGGGAGCAAACCAGTTTCCAATGTTTCCCAGAGCAAGCCACTTACCTAAGCATTGCATTGGACTCTCTAACCACCTGGGCAATCTGAGCCTTCTGAATCTTCTGTTGGCAAAGGAGATCGTGTGCCTTGGTCCACCTAGAAGCAGATGCCCCACAAAAGCCCAAATTCCAATCACTAAGTAGGAAAGTATCCTTTCCCTTTTTAGGGCCAAGTCCCCTCTAGAAAGATTAATGGAGGCCTCATCCTTTTCCACCAAGCCACTTCCTGAAGGACTCCGGCAGGCCTTAAAAGGAAGAGGGTGAGGAAGTCGAACCACAGCCACAGGAACAAGAACTGGGTGAGCTAACCACTGAAGTCCAAGCCCTTCTGAATCCCTCTCTTGGTGACCCCATGTTCTGGAGAACCGGGGCTCTGTCCCCTATAGGATATACCAGTTCCTATAGGAAAGTTATCTCCCCGCAGCACGTATTCCCCCAAACCCAGGGGCTTCTCCCTCCTTCCAAGGATTCTCAGTGGGCCCCCACTCCAGCAGCAATCACAATTAGCCCCTCTGGGGCTGGACGGTTGGTTCTAATAGGGGGGCCAGGGGAATTCAGTAAGGTAAGGGGGACTGCCACCTCATTCAAGCTCAGGAAAAACATACTCCCCTCCCGGACCTGTCCATCATGGGGGCCAGGAGCGGTTCAAAACCACCATCACTCACCATTCCACCATGTGAGGTAACTTCTCCTTGATGGTCCGGTGCGGGTCAATCTCAATTGGGTAATAGTGGTGGAGGAGCATTTTGAGCTGGGACATCCAAATGAAGAGAAAAGCCGTTAGTCCACATCAAGCTTTCCCCAGCGAAGGCCCACAGTTGAGTGTGAGGAAATAATCACCTAGAAGAGGCAACTCTGTGTTAGGGAGTGACTGACCTGCCGAGCTGGTCAGCCCTTCATCCGCACCCTCAGAGGGTGAGGTCTAAGAATCCACAAAGACCTTTTGCTCTCAGGTGAGAAGTTACTAGGATTTTGTTGTTATTCTCCAGCTCAGTCGACAAGGCTTAACCGGTAAGAAGGGATTAAAGCTGTATTTCCCCAAATGGGGTACACATTCTCAGGGGGTAGGCAAAGTCATTTTAGGAGGCACATGGATACACACTCTTCATTTTAGTAGTTTTGGGTTCCTTTTAATGCGTATTAAGAAAAAAAAAAACTAGCGCATCAAATTCATGCTCTCACAAAGATTGTTTCTTTTCTAATTGCATTCAGATTTTTTTTAAAGGTTTTATTTATTTATTTGACAGAGAGAGACAGAGAGAGCACAAGCAGGGGGAGCAGCAGGGAAAGGGAGAAGCAGACTCCCCAATGAGCAGGGATCCCTATTCGGGGCTCGATCCCAGGATCCTGGGACCACGACCTGAGCCGAAGGCAGATGCTCAATTGACTGAGTCACCCAGGCTCCCCACATTCAGATTTTTAATAGGAACCCAACTTTAAGTAAAATATGTATTACCGGCCACTATAATAGATATGGCAAAAATCATTAAAGTGGAAGTAGAAAAATCAGGAAGTGGGTTTGGGAGCCAGCATGTTGGTGGATAATGATCACAGAACCAATATCAGGGGAATCAGCTCACGGGCTCCTGTGTGTACCTTCTCCTATTAAGATCTCCCTCCATGTCTGAGGAGACCGCATCTGGGACCACGTGTCACACAGGCCAGTCAGTAACAGCACCCAATAAAAATGGGAACTGGTCAGGCAAAAGAATTTTAACTTTAACATATGCCCAGTCTCAGAATATTATGAGATCAATGTGGAGTCCCTGACCATGGGTCCAAAAGAGAGTTAAAGGCAAAGAGCATACACTGACAAAGGGAGAAAACTCCTGAAATGTATTAAGATTCTCAATGTGTGTGTTTTGGGGGGAGTGTGAGAATATTTTTCTAAAAAGCGTAAGAGAATTCAACAGAATATACTTTTTAAAAAAAAAAGGGCTTCATGCATAAACTTTATGATTTTTTTCGGGAGCTCATCAACGCTCAGAATCTTAGTTTGCCTTCATTTTGTTATCCTAGAGCAGGCACCCAACCTGTTGTCTTACTTGTGGGTTCAGCTTTCTGGAAGCTGATAAGACATGTATGTGAGGGACCACTAAAAGTGACTCACCAAAAACAACTGATTAGGTCTGGAGCCAGAACTTACGTTAAGCTAAAAATGCAACTCCAGAAAGATGGGTTTTAGAAATATAAGGTGCATCTATAATTTGCTGCCCATCTTAGTAACAAGTAACCATGACAGAGTATTGGAAAAGCTGATCAAGATGACAGATTGACAGACCGCTTAAAATGTAATTTAGTGAATTTCATAACGAAGTGAAACTAAATGATAACAGCTCTTTAGCAGAAAGAGCTCAGCAAACTAGAGAAATGTACAACCAGCAGGGCTCTCCTCTGGCAAAGGGGCCAGAATGTGGAACAAAGTAAAATGAACTCCAAGGCTGCATGATTTATAATATTTGTATGCATCTCATGGAAGTGGGCGTTATCATATAGTGACATTAATTCAGAAGTCTTTCTTGATACCTGTTACCTTGCCAAAAAAATTATATATTTTTTAAAAGACTTATTTATCTATTTTAGAGAGAGAGAGGTGGGGGGGGTGCGCAGGGGGAGTGTCAGAGGGAGAGGGAAAGAATCTCAAGCAAACTCCCTGCTCAGCAGGCTTAATCCCAGATCCCACCACCCTGAGCCAAAACCAAGAGTCAGACGCTCAACCCACTGAACCACCCAGGTGCAACCCCCACCCCAATTATATTATTAAAGAAACAGCATAATGTAGTGAAAAGAGTTTGGGACAGAATTAGATCTATGGGAAAACCAAGCTCTCTGTGTCTTGCCTGTATGACCCTTGAAGGAGTTGCTTATCCTCTTCAAGCCTGTTTTCTCATCTGTTAAATGGAGATAATAGTGGTTCTATCCACCCCTTGGAGTTGCTGGAGGGTTAAACAGCAAATGTTGAAGTCTCTTGTAAACTCTATAACTCGCAGAATGCATAACATCCATATTCTAACCACCAATCGTCACATGTCTTGAACAAAAAGGAAACACTGCCCCAGTCTATGAGACTAAGGTCCACCTGAACATAAGAACAATTTTTTTAAAAATATTAATCTTCTAAGGTCTCTACCCTGGAATCTTTGGTCCTAACCAAGAACTATCTCAAGTAGTACATGACAGCCATCTCTGAACAAAGAAGGGGTTGTAACCCACCTCATTTTGGCACTCCTCACTGATGATCTTGCTGTTATCCAGAATGTCTGCAAACACAGAAAACTCCTTTCATTTGCCACTCAGAAGCTACCATCTTGTCAAGCCCAAAAAAGCAAGCTAGTATGTGACTTACTGTAAGAAGAAGGGCATCGCTTTCCATTATACGCAAACCTGCTCAAGGTCATGTCAAAATCAGAGATGACCTAAAATGCAAAAGAGAGATGCTATCCATACAGATGCCTTATGGTGTGGCCCTGCCTGGGCGGGGGAAGATTATGAAAGGCTAACCAGCTCAGTATCCAGCCAGTAGGCAAAGCCCTGCAGGAGTTAGGAAGGGGTTGGGAGCGGGGAGGGAGAACTAATCCTAGTTAGTAGCAGCCTGCTACGCCTGAGGACGCCCAGACTCTTGGAGGTCGCTGGCAGAGTGGGGACTGAAGAATCAAGACCCTCTCTGACTCTTAGCCTTGCCATCTCATTGCCTTGGGTCCCTCCCAAGGTGACCCATCACATCTGCAACTTCCTGGGGAGCCCGCTGACCCGGCTAGTGTGGAAACAGGGCCCCAGGGCCTGGTGCTGGGTGCCTTCTACCTAGTAAGAGGAAGCAGACGCTGGTCATGACCGACAAATTTGAAATGTCGGTTTTCCGGCAGGTGGATTCTAACCCAGGGCAATCAGGTGGAGCAACCGGTTCGCCCTCCGGCCGCTGGCCATTTGTAGGGGCTCAGGACCCGCAGCGTCCGCGGCAGCGCGGGCAGGCCCCTTGGGCCGGTCACCTCCCCAGCCGCCCCTCGTCGCCCCCGCCGTACCTGCAAGCGGTCTCCCCCGCCCCTGCGGAGGGCGCCCACGATCTCCTGCACCCGCCCGGGCTGCCGCATCAGGACCGTGGCCTTCATCAGGGTGCTCACCTGTCCCGAGACCCGAGAGAAGCGCTGACCCCGGCACCGCGCTGGGCCCAGGGGGAGCCCGGCGCCGGCTCCGCAGCCCTGCGAGGCGGGGCCGGGGCGCGCGAGGCGCACAGGGGGGCTCCGGGCCAGACCCGGGCGCCTACTGGCCGGGGTGGCGCGGCGGGGCCCAGGCGGCCAGCTGGGGGCCTCGGAGCGCCCCGGGGATCGGAGCCCGCCCCACGTCGGACGCTTCCTCCCGCCTCACCTCCTCCGCCATGGCGCTCGCGGCCGGGACGACGGCGCCGGGACAACGACCTCCCCACGGCCGCACTGCGCAGGCGTCGCCCGCCGCCGGGAGGCCGGGGAACCGCGGGCGGGGGACCGGGGGGCGGGCGGAGCCGGGAGAGGGCGGCGCCCGCGCTGGGCAAGACCCCGAGTGCCGGCTCTGTGTTGAGCAGGGTGAGGGTCACAAGAGTTGGGGTTACCGGGTGCCACCGTCGACAGCAAAAGTACTGGCCAGAGGGGTTATTTCCAGACGTAAATTTTGCAAGACACAAAAGCCGCAGGAAGGGAGAGGGTATGGAAAGCATCCAGAAGGGGCTTAACTGGGCCCACTCCTCATCGCAGAAGACAATGAGCGACTAACACAAGTCCTCAGGGCAGGAAGGCCCTGGACAGCTGGGCCAGCGTGAGCTCTAATCAGCTTCCCTTCCTTCTGCCTCCTCTGACTTGGTTTCCTTGAATTCAGTATCTGGGGAGCCAAGTGCCCAGCAGTGGAAGGTCTAGATGATGCTACACAGACACAGAGCTGAGCATCTGAAGTGGGCAACAGGAGCTAGAATGGATAAAAACTCTTATATGGCGTTGGTGGTCACAGTCCTGCTCCAGATTCAAGGGCTTGGAAGGTGTGGGGTGGTCTTCAGCCTGAATGGTGGGGGAGGGGGGAAGGAAGGAGGACAGAGACAGGAGAGAGTTCCAGAACCTGAGGCCACAATCCTGAGAGTGATCTCACTGCGGGCCCAGGATTCTGGAACTTGGGCTGCCTGATGGGCCCTATATGAAAGATGTAGTAGGGAAAAGGAGCGACAGCAGGCTAAAGGGGCCCCCCACAACCCTCCCCAACACCCTAGGAGAGCAGCCTCTCTCCGCTGGTCCCAGGGTGCCATGGAGATGGAGAGCGCGGCGGCCTCCACACGTTTCCACCAGCCTCACATGGAGAGGAAGATGAGTGCGATGACCTGTGAGATCTTCAACGAGCTTAGGCTAGAGGGCAAGCTCTGCGACGTGGTCATCAAGGTCAATGGCTTTGAGTTCAATGCCCACAAGAACATCCTCTGTAGCTGCAGTTCCTACTTTAGGTATAACAGGGTTGCAAAACTAAGCCAAAGGGGGACTTGGGCTCATTCTGAGACATTTTGGTTCATTTCATGTATCCCACCCCATCATCTTAAGTTAGGGACGCTGTCAAAATTCTGGGCTCCCCTAGCCTGGCTCCTTTGTCTTCTGAAGAGGCACGACTAGGGCCGGAGCCGCCTCTCTGCTTTCCAACTGGATTTCAGCCAACTCTTAGTGGGCCAGGTGCTTTTTTCCTTTGATTCTCACCCAAACTAACCTTTGGGAAGGTTGGACCCCCATCCTGGATTTCCCACTTAAACCTAGAGGACAGTGCTGCCCACCCTTGTGCCCCCATCCCAGTAGAGACTATCTCAAACAGGGTGATGAATTGACAAGGATTGAGCAGATGGGAAGGAGGCTGCGGGAAGGCCCAAGGAAGTGTTTGTCAGAAGATAAAGGGAGTTTGGGCCATAAGCACTGGGACCCAGGAAGCGGCAGAGCTATTTTGTTCATGAGCTGAAAATGTGAGTGCTCAGTTCCAATGAACATGATACATGTGTTCCAACTGTTGCTAAAAACTCTCATTTCATCTAGACCTACAACAGGGTCTACAAAAGACCAGGTAGTGAATATTTTAAGCCTTACTGGCCATACAGCCTCTGTCACAATGACTGTCCTCTGCCTTTACAGTGGGAAAGCAGCCATAGACAATACTAAATGAGAGGGCATGGCCGTGTTCCAATAAAAATGATTTATGGATGCTGAAATTTGAATTTATTATAATTTCCAGGTGCTGCAAAACCTCCCCACTTAAAAATGTAAAAAATGGGTGTCTGGGTGGCTCAGTCAGTTAAGTGGTTAAACTTCTTGATTTCAGCTCAGGTCATGATCTCAGGGGCCTGAGATCAAGTCCCGTGTTGGGCTCCAAGTTAGGCATGGAGCCTGCTTAAGATTCTCTCCCTCTCCCTCTGTTCCTGCCCCCCAACCCCACCCCACCCCAACTCTCTCTCTTTAAAGAAAAATGGGGGGCTCCTGGGTGGCTCAGTGGGTTAAAGCCTCTGCCTTCGGCTCAGGTCATGATCCCAGGATCCTGGGATCAGGCCCCGCATAGGGCTCTCTGCTCAGCAGGGAGCCTGCTTCCCTTCCTCTCTCTCTGTCTGCCTCTCTCTGCCTACTTGTGATCTCTGTCAAATAAATAAATAAAATCTTTAAAAATAAATAAATAAATAATTTAAAAAATTTTTTAAAAAGTAGAAAACATTCTTAGCTTGTAGGTGGTACAAAAATAAGAGGTGGACCAAATCTGGCCCAGAGGCTGTAGGTTTGCAGACCCCTGCTCCAGGGAAGAATCTCATTTCCAAGCCCATATTCTCTTAAACCACCTGGAAAAAAAGAGGAAAAACTTGTCAGGGCAGTTTCTTCTGTCTTGTTGAACACCTAAAAAAGTATGTAGCTCTACAGTAGAAGCCCAATAAATAGTTCTGGAATAGCACACTGTCAATAATTATTTATTGAGTGCCTATTTTATGACAGGCACTATTGGGGTACTAGAAATGAAACACTGAGTAAAGAGATAAACATTTGTTTTCTCATGAAGTTTACCTTCTAGTAGGAGGAATAGGCATTCAATAAATAAAAAAATAGCAGATCGCAAGTGCTAGGTGGAAAAAAGGAAGGTAGGGAGATTTTATTTATTTTTAAGGATTTTATTTATGAGAGAGAGAGCACACACACAAGCGGGGTTGGGGGCAGGCAAAGGGAGAAGCAGACTCCCCTCTGAGCAGAGAGCCCTATGCAGGACTCAATCCCAGGACCCCGGGATCATGACCTGATCAGAAGGCAGATGCTTAACCAACTGAGCCACCCAGGCGCCCCAGGTAGGGAGATTTTAAATAGAAAGGTGGTGATTTTATATAGGATGGTTTGTTGACAAAGTGATATTTGAGCAAAGACTTTAAGGGGGATGTGGGAGTGAGATACGGAGATCTGCAGTGGGGAGCCTTCCAGGCAGAGACGACTGCAGGTACAAAAGGACCAAAAATGAAACACCTCTGGTGTATTCAAGGAAAGCAAGGCTGGTGGGACTGGAATGGAATGAGGGGGACAGTGGGAGGAAGTGGCCAGAGAGGTATTACTGGTCTAGATCTGAGGACTTTTGTACTCCCTGGCAAGCACTTTGTATTCTACTCTGAGCAAGAATGGATGTCAGCAGAAGGTTTTGGGTGGAAGGGTACATAAACTCATAAGGTGGTTGGGGTATGACTGTAAGCCCTGGCAGCATCAAGGGCAGAAGCAGGGGCATCCATTAGAGGGTTACTCCCAATCATCCAGGCTGGAGATGGTGGGGGCTTGGACCAAGGAGGTAGCAGTCAGAGGTGAGGAGTGATCAGATTCTGGGTGTGTGCTGGTTGAACGGTACTTATTAAAAGACCATCTGGCTCAGGGCGCCTGGGTGGCTCAGTGAGTTAGGCCTCTGCCTTCGGCTCAGGTCATGATTTCAGGGTCCTGGGATCGAGCCCCACATCGGGCTCTCTGCTCAGTGGGGAGCCTGCTTCCTCCTCTCTCTCTACCTGCCTCTCTGCTTACTTGTGATCTCTATCAAATAAATAAATAAAATCTTTAAAAAAAAAAAAAAAAAGACCATCTGGCTCAAGTTTAATTTTCTTTTTTTTTTTAAGATTTTATTTATTTATTTGACAGACAAAGACCACAAGTAGGCAGAGAGGCAGGCAGAGAGAGAGGAGGAAGCAGGCTCCCTGCCGAGCAGAGAGCCCAATGCGGGGCTCGATCCCAGGACCCCGGGATCATGACCTGAGCTGAAGGCAGAGGCTTTAACCCACTGAGCCACCCAGGCGCCCCTCAAGTTTAATTTTCTTAAGCCAGATTGAGATAGAAGACATCTAGGTCTTATTCCTGGCTCTAGGTCTTATTCCCGGCTCTAGATCCTAATTTTTCCACCCACAAAATAGGGAAAAGTTCTAGTTTTCATGAGGATAAGGAGAGTGACCAAAGTCAAAGTTCTTGGTAAGGTTCTCTTGCCCACTGTATAAGATGCAGAGTCTGCCCGCCCCCTCCCCTTCCTCACGCCAATTTATTTCTAACATACTCACTGTGCACTGTTTGGGCAATGTCCAAACTCTCCTCGACGAAAGACAGTGGGAGGAGAACCTGTTAAACTGGAGAGAAATATTTCAGTGGCTGCTAGTTTCTTTCTTTTTTCCAGAGCTTTGTTTACAAGTGGCTGGAACAACACTGAAAAGAAGGTATACAACATTCCTGGCATTTCCCCTGACATGATGAAGCTAATTATTGAATATGCATACACCCGGACCGTCCCTATCACACCGGACAATGTGGAGAAGCTGCTGGCTGCTGCAGACCAATTTAACATCATGGGTATTGTCAGGGGTTGCTGTGAGTTCCTCAAGTCGGAGCTGTGTTTGGATAACTGTATCGGCATCTGCAAGTTCACGGACTACTACTACTGTCCCGAGCTGAGGCAGAAGGCCTACATGTTTATACTGCACAACTTTGAGGAGATGGTGAAAGTCTCGGCCGAGTTTTTAGAGCTCTCAGTCACTGAACTGAAGGATATCATTGAGAAAGATGAGCTCAACGTCAAACAAGAAGATGCTGTATTTGAGGCCATTTTAAAATGGATTTCTCATGACCCCCAAAATAGGAAGCAGCATATTTCAGTTTTGCTTCCCAAGGTCAAGTTTAGTTATTTTTTGTGGGATGCTTAGTTGCTCATGTTTGGTTCATTTATCCCGGAGGGACTGTGCGAAGAGCCACATTTAGCTGTTCGGCAGATTCTGGGGCTGTATTCACATACACTTATATAGAAGGCTACTATTCTGTGGAATTTTGCAGGGTTTTTTTTTTCTTTCTTGACATTGCTAGCTTCTTCTACCTCATTTATATTCTTTGACCAAAGTTCTCCCTGGCAGTGGGGGAAGGAGATGGCAAGGCCTTCAAAAGAATTCTAAAGGGCCTTCCTTTCACCCATTTTTATTCTGTGAGTTTCCCCAAACCCCAGGTAGAAGTGGGATAGACACCAAACTGTATTATATACAATTACAGCCATTTGGTGCTAATCTGTGTTATTTTATACAGAGAAAACATAGATGTTCAATGACTGAACAACCACCACAGCTTTCTCTGGTCTGATAGTACTGCCCAGGAGCCCAGGAAGGGGCTAGCTCTGTGATCATTTGAGGTCCCTTCTATCTAGCTCATTCTCAGCATCCATATGTATACCACCTCCGCAAAACTGTGAGCTGTAAGTTTCAAACACAAAATATGACCCTGCTGCCACGCAAAGGCAGACTGTAAGCAGGGAGATATGGAGATGGGTTTTCCAGATAGCCTCACCTCATCTCACTTTCTGTATTTCTTTCTTAGGTTCGCCTGGCCCTAATGCATGCTGAGTACTTCATGAACAATGTGAAGATGAACGACTATGTCAAAGACAGTGAGGAATGCAAGCCAGTCATCATCAATGCCCTAAAGGCCATGTATGACCTCAACATGAATGGACCCTCTAATTCTGACTTTACCAACCCACTCACCAGGCCCCGCCTGCCCTATGCCATCCTATTTGCAATTGGTGGCTGGAGTGGTGGGAGCCCCACCAATGCCATTGAGGCATACGATGCTCGGGCAGACAGATGGGTGAATGTCACTTGTGAGGAAGAGAGTCCCCGTGCCTACCACGGGGCAGCCTATTTGAAAGGCTACGTTTATATCATTGGGGGGTTCGATAGTGTAGACTATTTCAATAGCGTTAAGCGTTTTGACCCGGTCAAGAAAACGTGGCATCAGGTGGCCCCGATGCACTCCCGACGTTGCTACGTCAGCGTGACAGTCCTCAGCAATTTTATTTACGCCATGGGAGGATTTGACGGCTATGTGCGTCTGAACACTGCTGAACGTTACGAGCCCGAGACCAACCAGTGGACGCTCATCGCCCCTATGCACGAGCAGAGGAGTGACGCGAGTGCCACAACACTCTACGGGAAGGTAGGACTGGGGGGGGGGCGGAGAACACGTCCAGAAGTAATGCTCTTCTTTGTTTTCGGGGGAGGGCGGGTGGAAAATAGAAGAGGCAACACTCACTTTGCAGGACTAACTCCGTCCTCAAACGACAAAGTGGCCCTTTGTAACTATCCTTTAACATTTTACTCATTAAAAAGCGATGTATGCACACACAGGAGAAAGAGTGATCGTACAGGCTGGCATCAGAAGGGTTCCCCTCATCACCGCCACATACACACCTTTTCTTTCCACTCCCCAGTGGGGACGATTTCAGTAACCTTGCGCCTTTCTCCACACAGGTCTACATATGTGGCGGTTTTAACGGAAACGAGTGTCTGTTCACAGCCGAAGTGTACAACACTGAGAGTAATCAGTGGACAGTTATAGCACCCATGAGAAGCAGGAGGAGTGGAATAGGCGTAATTGCTTATGGAGAGCATGTATATGCGGTGAGTTTATATCGTATCACACCAAAACGATAACCCTAGCTTTTTTGTTCGCAAATAGGTTTACACTGCTGGTAAGCATTTGAAAAGCATTTTTTCCCTGTGGAAAATAGTGGAAAGAGGGAGGTATGAAATCACTGGTTCCCCGCCCCCACCCCCAATGGTGGGCTCTTCCTCTGTGCACAGAAGCCATGGCTAACAGTCAACCGTGTTTCCCTTGCTGTCCATAGGTAGGTGGCTTTGATGGAGCAAATCGACTTAGGAGTGCAGAAGCCTACAGCCCAGTGGCTAATACTTGGCGCACAATCCCCACTATGTTTAATCCTCGTAGCAATTTTGGTATCGAGGTGGTAGACGACCTCTTATTTGTGGTGGGCGGCTTTAATGGCTTCACTACCACTTTTAATGTGGAGTGCTATGACGAAAAGACGGACGAGTGGTATGACGCCCATGACATGAGCATCTACCGCAGCGCTCTGAGCTGCTGTGTGGTGCCGGGTCTGGCCAACGTCGGGGAATATGCGGCTAGACGGGACAACTTCACAGGATTAGCACTGCGAGATGAAGTAAAGTACTCTGCTTCGACAAGTACCCTACCTGTATGAGCTTCTTCATTTAGCTAATAAAAAGTCTAAGCAATAAGAATTACTTCTTTTTTTAAATAAATACAGTGTTCAAACTTGTAAGAGTACTCGGAAATGTTCAACTTAAGGGAGCCAAGGGTTGGATGAACGAGGGAGTAAGAGGGAAGGAAGAAAGCATTTACAACCAACAGTGCATCATTAAAAAAGAAAAATCACACAGTGCAAACCAGCTCTAAAGAAATATGTTTATTTAAAACTTACATTGAGACAATTAATAGCTTCAACACAGAACAAGATAGATTTAGGAACATAAAACAAGCTATTTTACAATATAATGTCTCAAAGCATCCTAAATTCTACATCTCCTCTGACTTAAAGGGAGAGAGCCAAGATTATATTTTCAGTATACTGATAGCCCAAAAAACTCACGGTGTACCAACTTGAACTAAGTATGTATTTTACAAATAACTCAATGAGCCCTAGCACATGGATGATAATCTTCAAACATCAAGCAAACCTAATTTTTCACAAGTGCATTATTATGCAGGAGGATTAAGTTCACAACAAGTGCTCTACTGTATGTGCTTCAATGTCAGACATTCGTAGTGATGCTCAGAGAGTAAGACAAAAGCCCTACCAAGGTAATCAACAAAGCCATTATTTGGCTATCTAATTAAATTCCTTGAAGCAAGATGACTACTACATTATGTTACTGTTATTGTATTACTCACTCAACTATGAGCTGTTTTGTTTCCAATGACCAGAACACGTTATAATATAGGCATCATAACAGCAACAAAAATGGGACTATTCTCAAGAAAGCGACAAACCGGAGTGGTGGGCCGCGCCAAAATGTTTGAAAATTAAAGGAGAGACTGAACTGCTTCTCAAATATTCTACAGTTAAATGGCAACCTATAAATACCCTATTTTTCTAGTGAAGGCAGAGGCCTTGCTTCACAATTCTGTGGACTTTCAAAAGACAGGAAGTGTGGCCAATATGCCCTTTTTATTTAAGTTTAATTAGATGAAAGTACAAAAAAAAAGTCCCTTTAGTTATGCTTGTTAGGCCAAGTAACTAAAATAATACAATTTAGCTTGTCTACCTACAGAATAGTGTCTTATTAGAACAATATGAAGCAGAGAATGAAGTATTTAAAACACAGCACGTGCTACACTAGTCAAGAAGCAAAGAGGAAAAGAGTGTGCCCTAGAAACTGCCTTACCAGCAGCCTGAAGAGTTTAAAAAACAAAGCACACAAATCTTTGATAAACACTATCTTTCCAACTTCAAACCTCTGTTTTCTCTCTCTCTATATATAAAAGTCAGTATTTTAAAAGTTTTTGGTCCCAACAATACTATATAAAACTGAGTGACCAAAACAAAACTTCATCATGAAGTCAATGAATTGAGATTTGTTAGCAAAATATTTTTGAATTGGCATAGCAAAAGCAAAGTTGGATATCAAGATATACAAGATAAATCATGCAAACTGCAAGTGAGAGGTATTACTTAAACACTAAGCTCACGACTGACATTCTCAATACATACCACAGATTTGTTTTGTTAAAACCATGGTGGGGTAGGTATAGTTAAGGAATATCCATTCTAAGATAGAAGTAGCACTCAAAATTATATATAGGTATTACTTTTTGGTATAATCAATTCCTCTTTTTTCCTTCCACAAAACAAAAACAAAAGCAACAACGAGCACATAAGGTCTGCTGAATATGTGTTAAGCTGTCCTTTTTAAAGCTATATTTTTAACTGCTTAAATTACCAAACGCATTCTTTAAGTTTTCATCAAAAAGGAAACTTCTTTCCCCAAGAGCCATTTTAGGCTTGTGATCATAGTCAGAACCTTTCTAAATACTCTGGAAGTTATTTCCAGTTTAGATTCCAGAATGTCAGCCTTGAACAGATTTAAGCAAATCTGGTTTCCTTCCTTATTAACAAGTTAGTTAGGATATTTCAGAAACACAAGTTATTGATGTGAAGTCACACATGTGAATTCAAATCTGAAAATTAGAAATCCAGTTGTCAGGAAAACCTGCACACATCATGCAAGGAAGGACTTACCCCTTCTTTTCAGCCATGGCCTAGGCAGCCTGCTGAGTTAAAAAAACAACAGTTTCAATCAAGTGTTCAAAACCAGATTATACCTAAATCTTAGAGGAGTTAAAACTTGTCACATCCCCTGAAGAAAGACCACCCCCCAAATAACTTGGTAACAATGTCTCAGAAGACAACTCTGAGATAAGATCCAAAAACCTTAAATCACACCTTTTAGAGAGAAACTGCCACTGTAGTGAGCTACTAAATTATTTCACCACCACCAAGAAAAGGAAGCACTAGCTACCACAGTCTATCAGGGAGGAGAATATCACTCAGTGAGCTTCTCTGTCTCATTTGCACAGACCTCTTTCAACTCAGAATTAGCATTTCTCAGAAATGGCTTTTTTCAAAATAACTACAAATGGAAATTGATAAAGTGGTAGATGTGGCATAGGATAATATATCTTCATACAGAAATAAGACTTGAAGTTTACTACCCCACCCCAATTGAAATGAAATGGTTTTAAAGCGGATTTCCGACATATTTATTGACAAACTGTCCTAGGCAGGAATACTAATTTAGAAATGTCAGGGAAGTTCTTGGTATAGAGTCCAAGGGCTAAATATTAATAGTCTTGCAGCAAACTGAGAGCCAAAATTTCTGGTTGTGCTTTTTTTGATATTTGATACAATGAAGTTAATTATAACGGACTAGGGGAAAAAAAATCACTGCACTTGGAATTCAATACTTCTAGAACAGCATTCTGGAATGTCTAAGGAGACAGACATTCTGAAAGAAACAAGAAACATATAATGGACCCCTTTTGCAACACATTAGGGCAAGAGTCCTCTAAGCTAACTGAGTGCTAATTCATATAAAGCTTCGGAGTGCATTCGAGAATCGAAAAATGCATAAAATAAATAAAAGGTAACTAAAGCAATAGATTTTTAAGAGCCATAGTTGTGTACCTAAATTTGGTATTCCAGGGTCAAAGTTCCAATAAAAGTCTAGGGCAACTAGATAAAATAGGAGAACAACCAGGGTTGAGAAACAATAAGGCTTCTCTTTAACCAATTTCTCTAAATTGTCACTTCCTTCCCATTTTGGAAAACGTTTCTTTTAGAAAGGAATGAGGATTCTATACAATATACATCAGAGCAAAATTTAAAATTGAAGGCATTAAGTGTCGATTGTCATAGGCATTATTTACACTCAGTAATTTATCCTCAAATAAGCCTGCAACTCCTGAAGAAAGTGTTTAAATGTTTTAATGCCTTTCATTGCTCAGTCTATACGAACAATACTTTTCTTCTTCAA
Source organism: Enhydra lutris kenyoni (assembly GCF_002288905.1). Taxonomy (NCBI): domain Eukaryota; kingdom Metazoa; phylum Chordata; class Mammalia; order Carnivora; family Mustelidae; genus Enhydra; species Enhydra lutris. The sequence continues at coordinate 26,658,753 of NW_019154110.1, forward strand.
GAAACAAATTTCACATATATAACTTCCTCTGTATTAAACCAATCAGCTAAAGATCAATACTCTTGTCAACTACCATCATCTCAGAGCAATGGCTCCAAGTCTGTAACAGTTGCTGAAGAAATGAAAAATATTCAAAAAATAATGAGCCAATCACAAATTTCTCATCAGTCATCTCTTCTAGAAAGAAACAACAGAATTTCTAGATAAACACATACAACGAAACACCAATGCAAATATTCTGAAATCATCTTGCTGAAATATTGTGCTTTTCCCTTCAAATCTCAGTTCTCACTATTGCACACACCTCCTGCAGATGAGGGCTCAATGTATAAAATCTGCCCTTTTCAAAACCAGCCATTCAGGAAAAAAATCAAAAGGAATATCAAAGTAAATGTGCAAATAAACTGTTGCTTAAAGCATGTTCAAAACAGTAAGTCCCTAAGACAAAGGAGTTTTAACTTGTTGGCAGAAAAACAGCGAAGTGACTATCCCTGGTTTTTCCGCTTGTCATTAGTAAGATCTCATTTAGCTAGCACATCCTACACAAACCAAAGACAGAAAAAGACTACAAACCAACAAAAGTTATCACATACTAAATCGAGTTTCCCATTCTTCAGTTTTTTAACTATATTTCCTTTATATGGGGCAATAATCAGTTTAGGTAGAAAATAAGTTATCGACATACTTTTTCAAGTAACAGTCTGGGTCTCCTCAGCCTCACGAAACAGGTACAACTGTTTTCAAGCTGCACCTTTTAGAGAACCTAGCATTCGATCTGAGAGCTCGGCACTCGTCGCATGTTTAGGGCGTGCCGATGTATTTCTTGCATCTGTCTGATCCGGTCCTTCTGCCACATTAAGTTTTGAGGCATAGGATATCTCTGTGTGCCATGCAAGTACCGGTATGGGATTCTTATGTGGCAAGCCGTGGCTCTACAACGCGGCTGTGGCATGGGAGGAAGAAGCATCCACCGCTTTCTTTCTGCACAGTATCGATAGGCTTCCTTCCGATACTGCTTGTCAATATCATCACTGTTTTTCCAGCCTCCGATAATGAAAACGTCATCTTTGTAGTAGCAGATGGCTGCTCCTTCGATGCTTAGGACTTCTGGAGGTAAGCTTTCAAGGATCTCATCGGAAACTTGACTGGCAATTTTTCTTACTGCCTCTTCATTTTCTAAAGAATAACTCTTAGGACAGCATGATGCTGTCTGATAAAAGTTTGAATTGACCACAGACATTTGGAAAAAACAGTAATTGTCAATAAGTGGCAAAGATTCCACATCTTGCCACTGTCGAGTCTCTGTATCATAGCATGTAATCACAGCTTTTAGTCCATCTTCCGTGTCCCGGTCCACAGGAGTGCGGGCAGCGATGTACACAAACCGGTCTTCAATGGCTAGCGCTTTGACATCTCGAAGAATCTTTGGTGCAGACTCCAAGTTGTGCCATTTATCTAGCTCGGGATTATAAACAGTCACATCTTTAAAGCCAGGACTAAAGTTGCCATGTCCTCCAATGCTGTAGAGCTTCCCTTTGACTTCTGTTAAGCCAAAAGAATGCTTCCTTGTCATCAGACTACAAACATGTTCCCATGTATTCAAATTTGGGTTGTATCTTTCCACAGTTTTAGCAAACCCTGGCTCCATTGATCCAGCAACATACACATAGGACTCTGTTACTGCTACAGCATGTCCATCAAGGTGATTATGAATATGGGGCAGGTTTACCCATCTGTCCTCATCGACAAAATATCCCACACATTCACTTAAATAATCCCCTCCTTCTGACACGCCTCCAATAACCATGATCACGTCCATGTTTTGCCCATAGCGAGGTAATAATGAGACATGAGAGGCGGGGTGCTGGAAGGTACCAGATTGTATGTTTTCAGCCCTCAGAGCATGCCTCTCTACTGCATCGGCCACTAACTTGACGCAAACTTCATTATTGGCCACCAGCCTCTCTGGTTTGACATGCCGAGTAAGGTAAGTAGGTTTCATCTGGGACAATCTCAGCAACTTAAAAAGTTCTTCAAAGTATCTTTCTCTCTCTTCGGCATTTCTCTGAACCCACTTCAGAACTGTTTCAAAGAGAACCTCCTCGGAATCCACCGTAATTTCTAAGTCTGACAGCCAGTCTCGGATGAGATGGAAAGGTAAAGTATAAAATTCTTCATCCTGAATTACTTTGTGGAAATTTCTCCGTATCATATCGGCAGCTTTCAAAGCAAGTTGGCTCAAGGTATACATGTGAGCTAAGCTATGAATGGCCACACAATTGGAGAGATGAAGTTTTTTCTTGAGAAATTCTCCACAAAATTCTTTTAAACGAATTAAAAGGAACCTAAAAATCAAGAAAAAGAAATTTTCAAATGTGCATATTTTTTGTGGTTGCATTTTAAGAACATCTGAATTATACAAATTAAAATGGTAAGCTTTATCTCACTGTATGCCCAACATCTGAAAAAAAGGCAAAGCTCCCCAAATTAAAAAAGGATTATGCTGAAAAGTATATTTAAAAGCATAAAGTCATCTCTATATAGGATATACTTTAAATTATTTGTATTATATAGTTTATATATAATTATACATGATACATACAACACACACACAGTGGAGATTTCTTCATAATGTAAGGTTTCCTGAACATATCCTTCAATAAAGTACAACTGAAAAAAACAAATATATACAATTTCACTCATATGTAGGACTTGAGAAACAAAACAAACGTGCAGAGAGAGAAACCAAGAAACAGACTCCTTAACTATAGGGAACTGATGGTGGGGCACCAGAGTGGCTTGGTCATTAAGCATCTGCCTTCAGCTCAGGTCATGATCCCAGAATCCCGGGATCCTGGGATCAAGCCCCACATGGGGCTCCCTGCTCAGCAGGAAGCCTGCTTCTCCCCCCACTCCCCCTGCTTGTGTTCCCTCCCACTGTGTCTCTCTCTGTCAAATAAATAAATAAAATCTTTAAAAAAAAAAAAAAAAGAACAGATGGTTACTAAAGGGAAGGGGGAGGTTGAAATGGATGATGGGGATTGGGGAGTGCAGTTATCATGGTGAGCACTGGGTAACGTATAGAATTGTTGAATTACTGCTGTACACTTGAAACTAATATAACACTGTATTTAACTATACTGGAATTAAAATAAAAAACTTTTTTTATTTTAAAGATTTTATTTATTTATTTGACAGAGAGAGACAGTGAGGGAGGGAACACAAGAAGGGGGAGAGGGAGAAGCAGGCTTCCCATTGAGCTGGGAGCCTGATGCGGGGCTCGATCCCAGACCCCCAGACCTGAGCTGAAGGCAGACGCTTAATGACCGAGCCACCCAGGCACCCCTAAAATAAAAAACTTAACAAAAAATAAAATGCAATAGTCCCACGCTTTATTTTTATTGGCAAAGGCACAAATCCCAATCCCAATTTGTCTATGCCATTCCTGTCCTAATCTCTGGTCAATCACCTGCCTTTTCTTCAATGAGGCAGGGTCTCAGGGAAGATACTTTATTAGGCCTTGACTAAGTGGTACAGGAGCTGTGGCTCCTGGGGGACTATGTCTGCTCAAATATCAGAAGGAACAGCAGTGGAAGCCTCCTGTCAGAGATTTTAATCTCCTCTTCCCCAGTTTTCTCCTTGGGCAGCTGCCAATGGGGGTCGGGGGTTGTGCTGGGAGGGTGTGGCCTGAGCGGGGTTCTAAAGCGGGGGTGGGGGGGTGGGGGGGTGGCAAGGCAAACTCAAACAACAGTAACAAAGGTATGAAAGTGGTTTGGCATGCAGCTGAGGAGGAGCTGTGTGCTCACCTAAATTCACTGACACATACTCCCTTGCACAGGGTGTTTGGAAACACTGCTCTATGAAAACAACAGCTAGCATATACTAGGCATTTGCCATGTTCTGGGCAGTGTGCTGGACACTTCCTGTTATTTCCTTGAAAGGACCCTTGAAGGAAGGTATGATCAACAGTATATGGGTGGTAGGGAGAGGAATGTTGCCTCAGAGATGATGGGTAAGATTAGATGTGATGGTTGCAAGACACTTAGAACACTGTCTAACACCAGGCAGCTGCTAGAGCAGATGGAGAGAAGTTAAGAGTTTTAAGTAAACTGCCTGGAGCGTTCGCTCCTCACCTCCAATTCCCCTACAAAGCAGGGGCAAATTTGAAAAATAAGCCCACACAACAGACATAAACATAGCTTGAGTGATTCCAATGACCCTTCTCTACCCATTTTCATTCAACAAACCTCCCTCTTTCAGATCTATACCTGCCCCCATCCTTCCTCACCCTCTAATGAATGACCCAACCTTGGGCTTTGAGAAAACAGAAGCAATCAGGCAGACACTCCATCTCCCCACCACCCAATCTGCCTGCAGGTCTATCCTATAACTCTGCATTCCCAGTCCAACTTTTCCATTTTAAATACGGGTTCTGTCCCCTTCTTGGTTTTAAGGGCTTTGCTCTTGCAATTATTCCTCCAATTCTATAACATCAATTTCTCCTCTTCTTCTGATTCTTTTTTTTTTTTTTTTTTCAGCACACAAACAAGCTCAAATATCTCCTATCTTGGAGGGGGGGACCTCCCCTGACTCTTCCCCAAATATTTCCATGTGTATCATTATTCTGACCCTCTTTATAGGCTCTTGTTAATGCGATCAAGGACCTCTCTTATTGCCAAATCCAACAATCTATTATGGTTGACAGAGGTGACATGCCAGGCTACTCTCTCCTCTATACTCTGTTGAGACCCATCTCCTCTGCTGGTTCCTTAACATTTTGGAACCCCAGGATGCAATCTCTTTTTTTTAAAGATTTTATTTATTTAATTGACAGACAGAGATCACAAGTAGGCAGAGAGGCAGGCAGAGACAGCAGGCTCCCTGCTGAGCAGAGAGCCCGACGTGGGGCTCGATCCCAGGACTCTGAGATCATGACCCGAGCTGAAGGCAGAGGCTTTAACCCACTGAGCCACCCAGGCGCCCCTCTTTTTTTTTTTTAAGATTTTATTTATTGGGGCGCCTGGGTGGCTCAGTGGGTTAAAGCCTCTGCCTTCGGCTTGGGTCATGATCCCAGGGTCCTGGAATGGAGCCCCAAATCCCGCTCTCTGCTCAGCGGGGAGCCTGCTTCTTCCTCTCTCTCTGCCTGCCTCTCTGCCTACTTGTGATCTCTGTCTCTGTCAAATAAATAAATAAAATATTTTTTTTTTAAAGATCACAAGTAGGCAGAGAGGCAGGCAGAGAGGAGGAAGCAGGCTCCCCACTGAGCAGAGAGCCTGACATCCCAGGACCCTGGGATCATGACCTGAGCTGAAGGCAGAGGCTTAACCCACTGAGCCACCCAGGTGGCTGCCAGGACTCAGTCTTGCCCCTTCTCTGTCTATACTCTCTCCCTACGTAATTTCATCCAGTTCCATGGCTTTAATTACCATCTATATGCCATATTCCTCCCAATCCCTAGCTCCAAATGTTCTTATATCCATCCACCTGCCTCCTCAGACACTCCCTGGGCCAAAACCAAACTCCTCATCTTCCTCCCAAACTTGCTTTCCTACATTCTTCCACGTCTAAATAAATAAATAAATAAATAACCCTATCTTACCAATTGCTTGGATCAAAAAAACTAGCAGTCTTTTCCCTTATACTCTACATCAAACACATCAGCAAATGGTCCCTTCTACCTTCAAAACGTATCTGGAATTGAAGCGCTAATCACCTTTACTTTTTTTTGATTCAAGCCTCTACCACCATCCCAACCTCCTAATCTCTCTGCTTCTGCCCCAGGAACCCCATCCTTTTTTCAACATGGCAGATTCTTCAAATCAGACTGCATTGTTCCTCTGTCCCCAAAGCAAAATTCTTCAAATCAGACTGCATCATTCCTTTGCCCCCAAACCTTTCCATCTCCTACTCATTCAGAGTAAGAACTCCTTTCGCAAGCTGCAAGCCCTCTGGAACCCAAGCTCCATGGAAACTAGACCCATCCCCATCACCACCCTGAGGGGCCTCTCCCACGCGCCTCCACCTGCATCTATCTGATGGAGCCACACTGGCCTGCTATTCTCTAACATCCAGATAAGCTCCATCTCATGGTCTTTCCAACCTGTGTTCCCTACCTAAAACACTCTTCACCTCATCCCCTTCAGTTCTTTGCAAAATGCCTTCTTCATTAGACATTCTCTATGTATTAAAAAACACAGTTCCTCTCCACCAGCACTTTCTTTCTTTCTTTTTTTTTTTTTTAAATTTTATTTATTTGACAGAGAGATCACAAGTAGGCAGAAAGGCAGGCAGAGAGAGAGGGGGAAGCCGGCTCCCCGCCAAGCAAAGAGCCCGATGTGGGGCTCGATCCCAGGACCCGGAGACAATGACCTGAGCCGAAGAGAGGCTTAACCCACTGAGCCACCCAGGCGCCCCTCCACCAGCACTTTCTATATGCCCTTACCATGCTGTACTTTTCATTAAAGCTGTAACAATCATCTGACATGGTATCTACTTTATTATTATTTTTTTAAGATTTTATTTATTTGACAGGCAGAAATCACAAGTAGGCAGAGAGGCAAGCAGAGAGAGAGAGAGGAGGAAGCAGGCTCCCTGCTGAGCAGAGAGCCTGATGGGGCTCGATCCCAGGACCCTGGATCATGACCTGAGCGGAAGGCAGAGGCTCAAACCACTGAGCCACCCAGGTGTCCCCTGCTATCTACTTTACTTACTTATTGTCCATCTACTAAGGTAAGTGCAGCGAGGAAAGGGGCTTTTGTCTGTTTTGTTCACCACTGAATTTCCAGCACCGGAGAACCCAGTGTCTGATCTGATGCTTAACAGGCACTCAATAGGTACTTGTTAAAATAATGTACCTGTAACACAATACTGCCAAAACAGACTCCTCCACAACTCTAAAAATGGCATTCACCTGCCTCCTAACCATTCTCTGAAACATCCATTCCTACCCCTCACAGTCCATTTCTCACAGCAGCAGAATCGGCCTTTATAATAATTAAATCAGGAGATTTCTTCACCCAGCTTCCCATCGCACAGTAAAAAAATCAAACTTCTTATTTCAATGTGTTTCACACACCCTTCACAGACTAGATCCAGCTCCGCTGGATATTTCCTTTAGTTCTTTAAGCCAAACCGGGTCCTGCCAGAAGGCCTTTGCGCTATCTGCCTGGAATGTCCATTTCCCATCTTTGCACGGTAGGGCTTGTCATTTGGAGGTCGGTTTTAATGTCACCTCCTCAGAAAGGTCTTTCCTCAACCCAAGCACTATCCTTTCATCCTTTTTAAATGTCAACACAGCACTGATCACACGCAGACTTTCTTTTTCATTGCCTTTGTCCCTCCACCTGGAATCTGAGCTCCCTAAGAGCAGGGCGCCCTCGTCAGACCGGCCGCTGCATCCTCAGTACCCCGTGCAGCGGCTACCCAACAGCACACAGCTGGCGCTCAATAAGTATCAAACAAATGCATTTGCTCGGGGCTCCCTCCGGTCGAAACCCGTAAGCACTGCCTCCCCGGTCCCCTCCCTGGATGCGACCCTGAGGTGGGGGACATCTCCACCTCCCGGCGCGAGGCCCTCCGCATCCCGCCTACCTGTCGGCCAACTCCAGCACCTCGTGCACACTGCCCGTGCTGACGCGGATGCGCCCGGTGTACATGTATTCGATAACGGCTTCCACCGTGTCGGGCTCGGGCCCCGGCTCCGAGCTCCACTTGCGCATCTCCACCCGGCCCGAGCGGGACTCCGAGAACTGGCCCGAGAGTAGGGGCGTGAAGTACTCAGTGGCAGCAGCCAGCACCGAGCGGTGGGCCCGGAACTCGCGGCCTCCAGCGCCGCCAAAGCACAAGGTAATGTCGCAGAAGAGGCCCTGGCGCCTCTGCTCGTTCTGCCTCCAAGACAGCTCCGAGCAGTGAGAGCTGCATTCGAAATCCTCGGCCTCCGGGCCCGGATCGCCCCCGCTCGCCTCCATTGCAGATATGCCGGGCCCAGACCCGAAGTCCACCGTGCCGCTGCCTCGGACTTCGGCGGCCAGCCCTGCCGAACCGGCGGCGGCCGTCTCCATGCTCTCCATCTCCAGCACCTGAAGAGATGCGGCTGCTGCGGCCGCTGCGGCCGCAGCCACCGCCGCCGCCGCCATCTTGACGCCGCCGCGCCCGACCTCCGCAGTCTCGGAACGATCCAGCCGTTCTGGTGCGACACAGAGGGATTCTGGGAATAAATAGTGGGCGCGGGGCGGAGCCGGGCGCCCGTGGCGTGCGCACGCGCGGCCGCGCCCGCCGGGAGCCGTCCCACCTTGGAGAGGGCTCAACGGTGCTGCTCCCCCAGACATCTCACACGCGAGTCTCAGTGGGAGGGTGGCTCGTCTCCTGCCTCTTAGAGTGGCATGCTCTTCGTGGTCATTACGTACCAAAAGCCACCCTCGATCATCAACCCGTGGTTAGTGTCTCGGGTGGCAACAGTGAACTTCTACTTTAAATTTTTTAAAATGAATTTAGATTTAAAATGAATTTGAAGTAAACGTTACCGAGACCCAGCTAAGCAGATGAGGGTGAGCAAGTTACTTAGTATCTCTGATCCAATTTATCTTCTATAAAAATGGGATAGTATCTATGTTGGGAGATGGGTGTGAGGATTGAATGAAATGATTGTGTTTTACGTAGTAATCCATAGTTACTGTTGCATACATACTTGTTAAAAAGATGAATAGAAGCCACTTCAGGGGGTTAAGCAAGGGAGTGGCTCAATCAGATGAGTGTTTTAAGATATCACGAAATAATGAAAAAGTGGCACTAGGGGCACTAGTTAGACCAGATATGGATGGATCAGAGTGATAATGAAAGGATAAACCCATAGGAGGTGGCAACCAGAGAAGTGGAGGAAAGGATGACTCTCTTTGCCTTGAGTATCTGGGAAGAGCTTTGGTTCCTCTTCACTGAGAAAGGGAGAGGTACAGATTTAGGGGAGAAGATAGGGTTTTTGTTTTGTTTTTAAATTTCATATTCACTTTTTTTTTTTTTTAGTAATTTCTACACCTGGGCTTGAACTCACAACCCTGAGATTAAGTCCCATGCTCCACTGACTGAGTCAGCCAGGAACCCCCTTAAGGGGTTTTCTTTGAAGCTAATGTTTTGATTAGTTCTTTCTTTCTGTGTCTATGTGTGTGTATGTATGAAGAGGTGGATGAACATTTTTAAAAATGACATGTAGAAAACTGTATAGTTCAAAGGAATACAGAAGGAAGGATATGGAGGACATGAGTCAGTAGTGTGTCTTCATTGTTACTGATAGTTTATTGAAACCAAACTGGTAATATAGAGAAGAGACAGAGGTGGCAGCTGCCAGAATCTTGGTGAATTACAGATGCCAATGGGCTGGAGATGAGTCCTTGAACCCACACTTCAGTAACAGACCGATAAAACAACTGCATAAATACAGAGAACGAAAGACACAAGACATTTCACAGCTTTTCGCTTGGCATTTGTTTTAAACATACGTATGTTACAACTTTACATTTTAAATTACCACTCCACGTATTTTTTGACAATGGCTAAGGATGCAATGGTCCCATCCCGCTGACATAAGCAGAGTTTGGTCTGCAATGTACATTTCAGTGAGATACCAAACAAACCCTTAACACGTAACACATAAAAAGATCTTTAAAAATCAGATTAACACAATGCTCTTCGGGTTATATGAGGAAGAAAGGGAAGTGGAAAAATAAGACATTAGGGATACTTTCAACTGACGGTATCTTGATGTCTTAAAAGTTTCATTCCCTTCCTCCAAGGGGGAAAATTTTTTTTTTTTTAGCTAATGGAAAAAAGAAAGCAACATCATAACACCTTACAATGAGGAAAAACACGATCCTTACACAGTGCTTAGATGCTTCCATGTAATAAATACAGCATGTAGCAGAGCAAAAGTCACAATTTATTGGCTTGGTTTTTATTTCTATGCTTATAAAAAAAATACTAAGCTTCTTTGTGTGGACTGAACAGTGCTAGCCTGTGGCTGTCTTCAGTGCCTGTACACCATGGCTGTTGACATTCCAGGCCCATCCTAGAGCAAGCTCCCGTGCCAGCTGTCTGCACACTGTTTGTTTCCCAGGGGAGGAGTTCTTGTCTTCACTTTACAGCAACAGGGTTCCTGGTTCATTACATGCTCATGTGTTCCGGAAGAACATATGAAATATCATCCCACGGGTGACGATAGAGCCCCTGCTTCAGCCTCTTCTGATCGAGATAGTGTCCTGAAATATGGAGCAAAGGCATCTTTTTTTTTTTTGAAGATTTATTTATTTATTTATTCAACAGAGAGAGACAGTGAGAGAGGGAACACAAGCGGAGGGAGTGGGAGTGGGAGAGGGAGAAGCAGGCTTCCCGCCGAGCAGAGAGCCTGATTCTGGGCTGGATCCCAGGACCCTGGGATCAGGATCTGGGACTAAGGCCTGAGCCACCCAGGTGCCCCAGGCATCTTTTGATTAAGAGTTGCTGAGTCTGTTAAAAGTTTGGCAATGGGGAGAGGATAAGGACAAGAAATCTTCCTAATACCAAAAAAAAAAAAAGAGGAAGTAAATCCAGATCCACTGCATAAGTGGATGGCAGCCTGGGTAAAAGGCAACGGTTAGATTTCATTCTGTTTTCCTGGACTAGCAGTCAGTCCTGTCCGAGAACAAAGGAACAAAGAATAAGGGGAAGTTAAAGTAAGAAAGGAAGGATTAGGAACAATGATGGAGATAATGTGACTCGTAGAAACTTGCCAGATAGGTAAGTGTTATAGCTGAACCATGGGGGGAACCAAACCAAACTGAATTTTTCTTCTTCTCTTTTTTTTTTTTCCCCAGTATTTTATTTATTTGAGAGTGAGCGAGAGCAAGAGAGAGAGAGAGGGCGAGCATAGCACAAGAGCACGAATGGTGGGGCAGGGCAGAGGGAGAGGGAGAAGCAGACTTTGTGTTGAGTGGGGAGTCCACGAAGGCTTGGATTTCAAGGACCCTGGGATCATGATCTGAGCTGAAGGCAGACGCTTAACCCACTAAGCCACCCAGGTGCCCCCAAATTGAATTCTTTTTTTTTCCCCCAAAACTGAATTCTCAATAACAGCAACAACTACCAACTCACCAATGAAGCCCATACTCCTTCCCAGCACAAAGATGCCATTGAGGGCTCCAATGTCAATATATTCATCAGCTTCCTCCCTGTAACACACAATCAACCTGTGGTTTTAAAATGGCTCACATGACCGCCCTCCTCCCCACAGGCAGTACAACTTCTGCCCTCAAACGAGACACTAGCTCTCTCTGGTTTCAAAGCAGACAAAGGGTGCTCTGGGTGGTAAGAGTAGAAATAATTTTTGTTTTCTTTATGCCTCTCCATATTTTCGAATGTATTCTCTGTAATTAGTATTCACGTCTTTTAGAACTGGAAGGAAAAAAAAAAAAGAGCTGGTAGGAAACAGCAGTTTCCTACAGGCATCAGTAATTGTTAAGAGCTCACCGGGTAAAGGACCCACAGTTTCTAAGCATGTCTACAAACGCAACGCCGATGAAACCGTCTACGTTCAGGATAAGATTTGGTTTCTGGGAAGACAAAAAATTCAAAGCACTTATTATTTCTCATTTTCTCTTGGTAAATTTCCACAATTACTACTACTAACCTAACTACAGATCCTGACCACAATTTACAAACCTCCCACCAAAACATCCCAGCTGGTTAGGAGAGGAAGTGTCAGTTTAACTCCCAATGTCTAGCAGAGGACCCAACACCTCGCTGAAACGGGATACGTATCTGCTGAACTTAGCAGTGCAACAGAAATAGAATTTCCCAGAAAACCAGGTTTGATTTTTGGCTGCACAATCAAAATGTAGGCTGGCTAGGGACGCCTGGGTGGCTCAGTTGGTTAAGCAGCTGCCTTCGGCTCAGGTCATGATCCCAGCGTCCTGGGATCGAGTCCCACATCGGACTCCTTGCTCATCAGGGAGCCTGCTTCTTCCTCTGCCTCTGCCTGCCATTCTGTCTGCCTGTGCTTGCTCTCTCTCCCTCTCTCTCTTTGACAAATAAATAAAATCTTTAAAAAAAAAAAAAATGTAGGCTGGCTCTTGTTTTCCCCCAAGTAATGCACCCACAGGCTATGATTTGGGAATTAGGGACATTTTCTCTTTTACCTTTGAGGTGGTAATCTTCTCGACTTCCAGCGCATAGTCAAGCAGAGGGGTGGCAGGGAAGTGCTGTTTGACGTAATCCTTGAGGATCTGCACACGCATGTCTGGGTTGTTTATCTAGAAAGTGACCCAAAGTTACAGAGGAACCTACCCTGATACAGCTATTAAGAGACATGTCTGGGCTCCCGCCACAGACGAACACAAATGACTATATCACAATCGGAAGGTGAGTTTCAGGGACCTGACCCACGTGTTGGATTCCATGTAGCACAGGTGATGACACTGCTATGGGGCTTAAGGTTTCTAAAGTCTATTATGTACCAACAAGGAACTGAGACCTGGAGATGTTAACTGCATTTGCCATAGGCCGCGGCCTCTGTTTAAGCAGCAGGGGGCTGGCGCTCATCTACTCTCCCACCGAAAGTCTTCGGTTCTGGCCACTAACCATGCTGCCCACTAATCAGCAGCCTCATCAAGCTGTGACAAAGTTCAGCGGAGTTCTTTTTTCAACTGGCAAGCACTTACTGGTGTGGGGCAGCAGAGCACCCCTGCAATTTTAAGGAAAGCCCTGGACCTGCCATGCTTGGGGCCACACCATCTACTAAGAGACCCAGGCTAAGCAATAACTGATCAGCGTTCAGGCACCGGCCGACTCCCAATACTACAGTGACCTCCAGCTCCCAAGTAGAAGGCGCTGCTCCAGTCCACAGTGCAGGGCCTCTTTCGGAGACAGTCAGAACCCTGCTGCCACATTCAGGCTTTTGGGTTGTTCCCTTTCTGGAGTCCATACTTAGCTAGCATGTCTCTTTGCTAAGGGAGGAGGTCACTGTGGCTGCAAAGCCTGGGTGGAATGTTCCTCAGAAAGGAACAGTGTCTCTGATCCTCATGCAAAGCTGTTTAAGGGCATTCTGTATTATAATGGAAAAATAGCTGTCTTATCATTGACAGCTGTCAACACAGCCAAAGCTGTGCAGGTTATGAGTCAGGAGCCTGGGTGTTCCCTGCTAGAACAATGCTGTCCCGTCACCATCCACCTGCAGATTCGTCCTTAAGAGTCACAACTTACTGATTTCACTCGGTGACCGATGCCCATGATCAGCTTTCCTTCCTTCTTCATCTTGTTCACAAACTCCATGGGAATAATACCACTGTCAAAGGCTTTACTGAACATCTTGGCAGCAGCATCCAGGGCACCCCCAAACCGGTCCCCCTGTAGGACAAGCAAGCCCACGTTGCCCTGAGCTGGAAGAGCCTCCTTCAGCATCGCAGACCAATCTGGCATGCCCCAAACTGCCCTGCCATGTGGTTTGACACTCCAAGGCTCCTTCGAGGACCCCACGGCGGCCAAGTGCATGTTGCCAAAGGCACATGTCCCCTGCAGTTCTCACCTCCCAGGATGCCAGTACTCACAATAGTGAGCAGCCCCGAGGTGAGGCTGGAAACCAGGTCCTTCCCAGCCCGAGCACAGATGATGGTGTTGTGAGCCCCAGACACGGCTGGCCCGTGATCCGCTGTCACCATCAGGCACATCTCAATGAACTGGCAGGCATATTTGGGCAACCTAGAGGGGGAGGAAAGGGGCACTAAGAGGAGGGTCAGAACAGAGGCGAGTAGTTGAACAGGAGCTACACTGACCTGAAGAGCCAAGCTCCTACTTGCTCCCATCCTCCCTCAATAAGTTCAAGGAGGTTAGCAACTTCCCAACCCACATCTAATACTGTATCATGCAATCCTACAGCAAAACCTGCAGATTCTTGAGCATCTCCTAACTTGTTGATTAAAAAAAAAAAAAATCTTTAAAAGCAGTATTTGTTAATTCATTTGAGAGAGAGCGCCAAGCACAAGCATGGGGTCAGGGGAGGGACAGAGGGAGAGGAAGAAGCAGACTCCCTGCTAAACAGGGAGCCCAACGCCAGTCTTGATCCCAGGACCCCAGAACCCCAGGACCCCAGGATCATGACCTGAGCTGAAGGCAGAGGCTTTTAACTGACTGAGCCACCCAGGTGCCCTGCAAATACTGCTTTTAAAACAGAGTTAGCCGCCATGGTTTGAAAATTCTTCTTTAGGCACTGGCTTTCAGCGTTGAGTTACTGCCAGAGAATGTAACCTGTATTTGTGGCATCCCTCTATGTGCCAGAGGGAGAAGTGAGACTACTGTCCCCTTCCCAGGGTAGGACGCCCCGGAGGTCTGCAGGGTTCAACCCCCCCTCTGATTAAGAATGCAGTCTGGAGATGCAAGAGCAGACAGGGAAACCCGCTCAGGTGTTACAACCTGTGAACTCCTCCCAGGAAGGGCCTAGAGCTGGACCAAGATCCATCTCTGCAGCTTAGGGCATGACATAAACCAAGACTTTGACCTGGCCTTCTGCCCAGTGCCACCCCAAACCAGGACTCTGTGAATCAGGTACTCACTGGCCCCTTGCCCCACTGTCAGGCCCAGGGGAGGGCTAAGTTTGGGAGTTGCAGAGACACCCATTTTTTCTAACAGGCTGATAAGAGAGGACCCAGTACGAGGTACTTCATGCCTGTTTAGGAACTCCGTGAGGCCTGCATTCTCTGACTTACCAGAGCCATCCAGACCTTTCTCTCAAGAGGCCTACATTTACTCTGTCTCATTTCTTTAAAAGCACCAAGGGACTGATCCAAGATCCCTGATGAGGTCATTGCTTTCTACTTCTTAGTTGAGACTGGCCTTTCTGTCCTTGGAAGACCTAGGGACAGCTGGTATCTCTTTCCTCTGGCCTTGCAATTGATCTGTGGCCATGAAGATTGATCCTGGACATATTCCCTAAGGCTGCTCACCCCCACTCCCTGGTCAGAGGAAAATCCTTGACTCTGAGTCACAGATGGCAGGACCCTGCACACCTCACCTTCTCTGGAACCACAGGAGGCCAAGGACCCCACCAATGCCCATCTCTTCCTTGAAGACTTCAGTGATGGGCATGCCTGCGTAGATGAGCTCCTGTCCTCGCTCGTCACAGATGCTGGTCATGAATGAGGCAGGTTTGCGGATTAAGCCCAGCTCCTGAGCAGAGACAGGGGAAGGGGAGAGCAGCACAATGTGACCACAGAACTCACGTCTCAGGTAGGTCTTAAATTCTGACTGCCAAGTAGCAACCCTCAGACCAACTCATCCCAAGAAAGAAATACAAAAGCCCTTTTATTATCTGGTTTGGGTTGTAGAAAATAGGAGTGCCATGCCCAGGGCACCCACAACTCCTATCCACAGGTTCCTTTTTCACCCCACAAATGTGTCCTAAGGAGAGGAGAGGAAGCTCAGAAACCAACCCAAGGCCACTGGCTAAGAAATGCAAGAATGACTCTAAAGGGGAATGTTTCTAACATTCTACATTCGGCTGCCAACCCCCCACCAAAATGGGAGGAGGCACGTGGCTGTGTGAAAAAGGGATCCCCTCAAGCTGTCCTTCAGCCAGGGAAAGGGACTGGGTTGAACTCCTAGCTTCCAGAGCTGGGGCACATTGGGGCATCATTGCCAACTCTACCTAGGCCCATTTCTCCAGTTATCCCCTATCAATTTTAAGATTTAAAAAAGTTTTTTTTCTTGGAATTTTTAAATAATATATGTGTGTTCCAAGCCCGGAGCACACATTCTGCAATCTCAGTACTAAGCACTACAGAAAAGGGCCCTATTGATTTTAATTTAAAAATGCCTTTCCGTCTTAATGTTTGTCAGTTTAATGGACATCTATCTGGCCTTTCTTTCTCTACTTTTGTTCATATACGAAAACACATGGAGAATACAAAACACTGTTTTGGTATACATACATTTTTCTCATAATCATGACATACTGTCCCATAATACTCTTATTTACTCAATGAACTTGAGCTCCATGAAAGTCGGTGCAAACATAGATCTAGTTCATTCCTTTAGCTGCTATACAGTATCACATCATCATATGACAAAACCACAATTTGGGCCATTCTTCCACTGATAACCATTAACTGGAAATTTTTTTTTTAATTTTTTACAGATTTATTTATTTGATAGAGACAGTGAGAGAGGAAACATGAGCAGGGGGAACAGCAGGCAGAGGGAGAGGGAGAGGCAGGCTCCCCACTGAGCAGGGAGTCCGAAGAGGGATTCGATCCCAGAACCCTGGGATCATGACCTGAGCCAAAAGCAGATGCTTAACTGAGCCACCCAGGTGCCCTAACTCGAAAAATCTTGAACACAGTTGTGTGAAGGCATAAGCGTTTCCCTGAAGTAGCTTTGAGATATGGAATCGCTATCCAATCAGGTGTGAGCACTCTTTGTTTTTGTTGTTTTGATAGTAATCTCCACACCCAACAGCGGGCTTGAAGTCATGACCCCAAGATCAAGAATCACATGCTCCACTGACAGAGCCAGCCAGGTGCCCCAGGGGTGAGCACTTTTTTATTTTTATTTTTTTTTAAGTTTTAATTTTCTTAATTTGAGAGAGAGAGAGCAAGTGCACGAGCAGGAGGGAGGGGCAGAGGGAGAGGGAGAAGCGGGCTATGGGACTTGATTCCAGGACTCCGGGATTATGACCTGAGCTGAAGGCAGACACTTAACCAACCAAGCCAGCCAGGAGCCCCAGGGGCCAGTACTTTTAAATCTGGTATTACCCAACTGCCTTTCAGAAGGGTTGTGCCCGGTTCCAGCCCCCCCACTAACAGATAAATGCACCAGTCTCCCTATACCCACACAGACACAACATACTATCAAAGAATTTTTTTCTTTGTTGACCCAAAAGGGGCAGTTTTTGCTTTGGCTCCTTTTAATGAGTGAGGTTAAGCATTTATTTTTTCATGTTGAAAGGCCATTTCCTACTCATTTTTCCTACTGGTCTTTTAAAAACTGATTTCAGAGAGTTCCTGTGTCTTAAGAACATTAGCTTTTCATCTCTGTGGCTGAGATGAGCAGGCAGAGTAGATAGACTCCCTGCTTCACCCTGACGCCCCTTCGATCAAGTGTAAACAACTCTAGGGGACGTTGCCTCTTTTCAGCCTGTTTCCAGGCCAGGCCACGTGGCTGGTGGGACAGACACCCTGCCTTTCGCCCTCTTGGGCCCTGAACTGGTCAGAAGTGGCTAGCTCACAAGCTCCCAGCTCATAAGGAGGAGTTGGAATCCAAGAATAATCGTCAAGGTTTCTTCTGATGCCCTTGGAGTAGAGCAGCCCTCGGAGACAGGGTCTGGAGGCCAGAGCAGTGATTTACAGGGTTGCCCTAAGGCAACCAGGTTTCCAGGGATTCAAGCCAAGCCAACTCAAAGCCCACCCCGTTGGCCTCCCAGCCTGCCTCACCCACCCTCAGAGGCTTCCGCAGCACCTACCCTGGCCCAGGAGTAGTCCATTGGCACGGTTGGAGGCGGCACCTCCTGGGCAGGGACAATGACTCCTTTGGCCACAAGATCTTCATACACAGACCTGGGAGGGGAGGGAAGGGGAGGTAAGAAGACAGCCATGTGGACTTTTATGTTTCTGGGCACTGCTAAGCCATCCCAGGAATGCTCCTCCACCCAACGCCAAAACTCCAGGTTTTTTGGCTCTGCGCTCCCCCCCTTCCTGGCAGTGCCTTACACCAGCTGGATTCCTGAGAACTGAAGGAAAACTGGTTCTGGCCAAGACCCACCGACTAACCCCACAGAGCTTTACAGAAAGCAATCTAGAGGCTATGGAAAGACAGAGGGGAGGAATGGGAAGATACAATGGGTTATCCAATAACAGTTTACCAATCAGAGGTGACACCTTCTAACCGTTTCTGTGCTCATTTCTTATTTACAGAACAGCCAAGTAGGTAGGCTCAGAAATCGAGCATGTTTTAATACCAGTCTGAATGGCCTGGAATGGCCAGGTCTACAAACAAAATAAAACAAAAACTGGAAAGAAAGAAAAGATTTCAGACCATCTGTACAGTTGCACTCGTCACCTAAAGGGGACCAGGAATTTCAGACACTTCTGTGTCACAGAGGCTCCAATCCTCGCGGGGGGGTATGGAAAGGGAGCCGGACGCTGGCATCCTCCCCACAGTCCACTTACTGGATAATTTCTCCAAGTTCATCGAAGCTCGGCGGCACAAACACTCCCGCCTCCTTCAAAGCCTGGTTCTTGGCTACTGCAGTTTCCGAAGCCTGGTTGGCACAAGCTCCGGCATGGCCAAACTGCACCTGGAAGGCCAAGGGCAGAGGCTTTACTGGGCTTGTAAAACCCCGAAAGGAGAGGACAAAAAAGGCTCCTGGGAACGTCGGTACCCACTGCAGGCCAGACCCTGCTCCATGTTCCACGTGAATCACTTCATTCAGGCCTCACGCAGCCTTGCTCAACAGGTATGCCAAATGACTCTCGACCTCTAGACCAAGAGACCGAAGCACCGAAGCTTCCTGGGGGTCACACAGCTGCTGCGTAGGGGAGCCAGGACACAAAGCCTGGCGGCCCATCTCCCTGTGGCAGCCGGGAGGGGTGGGGGTGGGATGGAGCACAGCAGGTAGCTGTGAGCCACTGTGAGAAGTGAAATGACACGCTGGCAACCTCAGGCCGAGCTGACCTTACAGACGGATCTGACTGTCTTGTATGTGCTTTTTACAAAATGGGTTTAATCTTAAGAAAAAAAATTCATGTAAAAATACAAATTCCTAGCTCCTTTTTCTTTTATTTATTAACGATCTATTTTATTTTTTTCTTTTTTTTTATTAAGATTTTATTTATTTATTTGACACAGAGAGAGCCCAAGCAGAGGGAGCAGCAGGCAGAGGGAGAGGGAGAAGCAGGCTCCCCACCGAGTAAGAAGCCCGATGTGGGGCTTGATCCCAGGACCCTGGGATTGTGACCTGAGCCGAAGCAGATGCTTAACCACCTGATTTACCTATTTTAAAGAAGTATTTATTTATTTGAGAGAGAGACAGAGAGAGACCAGCAGGGGGAGGGGTAGAGGGACAGGAGAGAGACAGGAGAGAGACAATCTCAGACTCTCTGCTCAGTGTAGAGCCCACCTCAGGGCTCGATCCCAGAACCATAAGATCATGACCTGAGCTGAAACCAAGAGTAGATGGCTAACTGACTGAGCCTCCCTAGAAGAAGCCCCTTCTAGCTTCTTTTTAAAGAGTCAGATTGTAGGGGCACCTGGGGGTTTAGTCAGTCAGGCATCCGACTCCTGGTTTCAGTTCAGGTCATAATCTCAGGGTCGTGGCCGTGCTGTGTGGATTCGGTTTGAAATTCTCTCTCTCCTTCTGCCCCTCCCTCCATAAAAGTACATAAATCTTAATAAATATAAGAAAGATAAAAAGTCTGTAGGTCTCTATTCCCACATGGCAACAACCACCTGGAGCCAACTAGCACCTGCCCCCTCCCCTCCGAGCATGCGGTAAGATGAACTCTAAATCCAAGGGCATGGGGTGACTCGCTACAGGAGGGGAGCATTAGGGAAGAGAAAGCCCATGGGGAGAGCTACAGGGTAACTGTGTCTTTTTTGGCCACCCAGTGGGGAAAATGAGGTTAAGCATATGAGATGTGGTACAAAACCCGGATCAGGGCGGGTTGAGGTGGGTAATGACAGTACATCTGAGCTATTTGAGTAACACTACATCTGGACACTGTCCGCACGCCTGACTCACTTCATCTCCCAGGAGCTGTGGCTGCTTCCAATGAGAAATGAAACGGAATGCCGCAGGGGTGATGTAACTTGCCCAAGGCCACACGGGTAGGCTGCGGTAGCATCCAAACCCAGGCAGTGTGGCTTCTCCCTGGGTTCTTACCCACTACATAGAACCAAAGGGGCCTTAACTGTCTAAAAGGTCAGGAACCCGCTGCTGTTAGCAACGCTCGAAAAACACAAGTTTTCAAGCAGAGGCTCCCAGTGCGTTCTTTATAGGACCGGATCTGCACAGATGGATGGGGTGGGAAGGAGAAGAGATTCTGTACTCAAATTCATGGAAAATGCTGGGTTCAAGGCAGTCAAACTAGTCTCTTTAACTCTGAGATTCCTCAACACTAAAACCAAAATGAATTTAAAGATTTTATTTATTTGTGAAAGAGAGAGTGAGAGGAAGAGGAGGAGCAGAGAGAGAGAGACAAGCAGAGTCCGTGCTGAGTAGTGTAGAGCCCAACACAGGACTTGATCCCCTGACACTGAGATCATGACCTGAACTGAAATCAAGAGTCGAAGCTTAATTGATTAAGCCACCCAGGCGCCTCCTCAAAACCAACATTTTTAAAAGGAAGATTATGTTCCAAGTTCTTAATTTGTAGAAGCTCCCCTTTCTGTTTGCTTTGGTTTGCTTTTGTTTCGTTTTGTTGACCCACGCTACAGGACCAGTGTTTTGTGGAACGTAGTTCTGAAAAATGCCCCCTTAACAAATACCTCTGTTCTCTACTCCCATTGCTCGGTTCTTAATTCAGTTTTCCTGATGAGCTGTCTCTGCTTGCCTACAGGTGGAGATTTTGTCGCAAAACTATCTTACCTCCTCTATAGGGGAGAAAGTTCTGCAAGGTCATGTGACCTATTTAAGAAATCAAAAATCCCTTATTAGCTGGGCAGTTACTGTACTCCACTACATTTGTGTATGCTTGAAATTCTATAATGTTTTAAATTAATTGAAAAACAAAAATAAAACACCTTGAGGACCTGTCTCATCCCTGGGGTGATGATGGGTGCGCGGCCAGAAACAGAAGAGCAAGGTCCTTGCCCTGCTGGGAAATGTCCTCAGCAGAGCAGGGGGGTGGAGGTGGAGGGCTAGTAATGCAGAGCTGATTAAGAGAAACAGTGCAGGGGGAGGGACATAATATTTTTGGCTGCTGAGGCGGAGGGGAGAGCAGTCAAGAAGAAAGAGAATCAGGAAGAGCTTCATGGAATCAGTGAATTGGAGAATGGAAAGGAGCATTTGCTAAGACTATGGGTGCCAGACCTTTTCCATTACTTTCTTATGTGAGCCCCACAACAATCCGCAATCATGCCCATTTTATAGCCCAGGAAGCTGAGGCACAGAGAGGCCAAAGGACTTGCCCTGGTCACACAGATCCACCAAGACCTGATTCTAGCCTGTGACAGCAGAGGTCATGCCTGAGGGATGGGCGCAATTCCGTAACCTGCTCCTCTCCTTTTACTTACTTGGGAAAAAAAAAATACATACATAATTATTACATAAAATCACATTACCGCATCCCGTTTCTTTAATCTAATATAACTTAAACTTTTAAACACGTCAAGCTGCACCTCGCTGTCCTGCCTGTTGGGTTTTCTACTGCCTGTCTGTGTCGTGGTGACAAACACCTTCTGACCTGCATTTGGGTCGTTCCATTTCCTGCCACAACAACATCACAGGTATCCTTGCACCCACACTTTGAAATATTTTCGCACGTAGACCCCCTCGAGTAAATCTGTAGAAACGGAACTGTTGGTTCAAAGGAAGGCACAAATACGGCCACCGTGAGGGGGGTAGGAATCTCAGCGGGCAAGGCAGGCAGTGCAGGGAGAAAGAACGGGGTGACAGGCTCACTGGCAGGAAGGGTGTGGGCTTCAGCGAAGGGATCGGCACAGTTGCGGGAAGCCTCACGGCCTAGTCTTGTCCTCATCCGTACACAGCACACACACTGCCTGTACAAGCCCTCACCCTCGGAGCCTGCCCCCTCTACTGATCACTGATTGGTGACAAGTCTTTGCTACCCCGGTTTCATCACCACGGATGGGCCATCTCCAAGACAGAGGGTCCTCTAAGCTGGAGTCCTGGGGCTGCGGCCTGACGGGCCATACCCAGCAGGAGCAGGCGACTTGGAGAGTGTTTGTACTGGTTGCCCGTCCTTGCTGTGCTCACTGTAGGGCTCCGGGCACTTTCCCGTCCGGAACAAACCAGGCTTTCTTCTACAGCCCCTCCCCAGCTCTGCACCTGGCATGTGTCCTCTTCCTTCTCCACCTCCCTTTTGCACAGCAAACCCCTCCTCAGACCTCAGATGCAGCACAGGCCTCACCTTCCCTGTGGAGCCATCTCAGCTCCTCCGGACCGAAGTGTGGCGGCTCCAAGCAGGAACTCAGAGCCTTGTCCTGGCCTTCACCTGCTGATGGCTGCCCCCCGCCCTCCAGTGGACTTACCCTCCTAGAAAGCAGGGTCCCAGCTGGATATTACAGGAACGCAGGGAGTAATAAATGTGCATTGGAGGAACGAGCTGCTTAACCAGGGGACCACACGGCTCACCTCGAATGCCCCCCCCCCCCCCCCGCCGGTCCACCCAGCCAGGAGCGACCCGCCCGGGCTGTACCTCAGAGGAGAACATGGTGGCACAGGTCCCGATGCACCAGCAGACCACGGGCTTGGTGATGCGGCCCTCCTTGACGCCCCGGCAGATCTTATATTCCTCAGTGCCCCCTATCTGCCAAGGAACAGGGAACAAGAAAAGGCCCCTAAGTCAGTGGAACTCAGTCCCGAGTTGCTGTGGGCAGCACTGCCGCTGGAAAATCTGCCTGAGTCAGGCAGGGGTCAGAGGCTCCAGGAGTCCCGAATTACACCTTAGCTAAAGATGAAGACACATGGGCCCTGGCCAAATAAGAGCCTGCAGGACTAAGACAGGATGCAAGGGAGAACTGTAACCGGGGAGTGGGTGTCCTCTGGAGTCCCTGGGACGCCCCTCCCCCATCTAAGGGTATACGATGATTTTGGATCAGACCTGCTCAGGTGTACAAGCAAGGAATGGGGTTATAAGACTCTCCCAAACTGAAAAAAGTGCACTTCTTGCTCCAGCTGTGCACTGCCCAAGAGACCAAGGTCATCCCGGAGCAGCTTCTTAATTGGTCCTAGAGTATCTTTCGCCACCAAGAGTCAAGAAGTTTTTCGGGAACAGACATGGCAGTGTTAACAGCGATGGCCTCTATGCCCCAGAGCGTAGGGAGCGGGATTACCAGCGACTGGCACATTAAGTCATATATAACCAAAATGCATGCATTAAAAAAACAAACCAAAAACGGAGATCACACATTACTTTTAGAGTCAGAAAAATAAAATAAAATAAAATAAAAACAAACCAAAACTCACCTCTCCAAGAACCACGATCATTTTTACTCCTGGAGTATCCTGGTAGCGGAGCACATGGTCCATGAATGTTGAGCCGGGGTACCTGGTGAGAGCAGAGAACACATGGGATCGGGAGGCCTGCGGACGTGCAGGTACAGCTGTAGGAAGCTACCAGGAACACATGAGGCTTCTCGTGAGTATAGGTGGCCAGTGAGGGCCCAGAGATGGCTCAAGTGTGTGTGTGGGGGGGGTAAAATATGAAGCACAAGGGAAGGGGAGGACGAGGGGGAGGTTTGCTTGACAGTAAGAGATGCTTATAGAGCACACGTGTGGGGTCTTTAAAATATGGCTGCAAATTCTTTTAACAAGGCGGAACTTCACGCCTCACTTGCATATGGGTCAGAGAGACGATCCGTTTCTCATAAACAAAACGGGGCAGAAGTGATTCTCTGACAATGGCTTCCAGGCAGGGATATACAAAGAACAGTTTCTGTCTGGCACTCTCTCTTG
The DNA here is from genome assembly GCF_002288905.1 of Enhydra lutris kenyoni. NCBI lineage: Eukaryota > Metazoa > Chordata > Mammalia > Carnivora > Mustelidae > Enhydra > Enhydra lutris. Next base: position 26,682,400 of record NW_019154110.1, read on the forward strand.
AACCGCTGCCCCTGGGGGGCGCTGGCCGCTATGTCCTGAAGACACTGAGCAGCCCTTGGAGAAGCCCCGAGAAAGCCCCCGGCAGCCTGTGGATGGGCCACGTCCAGCCTCGGGCAGCCCTGAGCCACACTGGCCCTGTGGCCAGCAAACACCTTGCTGTGGCCCATCCCTCGCGAGCCCCAAGTGCCTACCTGCGCCACCCCCGACTCCTGATGCACAGAAACTATGGGGACAGATGTCCTATCATAGTTTGAAATCACCTGGCTTGCGTGACTTTTTTTTTTTTCTTTCTTTTTAACACAGCAATAGATAATACAGCGTGCCAACCGATGTCCCAGGACTGACAGGCTGTTGCTGGGTCTAGACATAGGACCTGCACACACAGTTGACCCTTGAACGTTGTAAGGGTCATCAATCCCCACTACATGCACTCAAAAATCCAAGTATAACTATGACTCCCCCAAAACGTAACTCCTGAGAGCCTACTGTTGGCCAGCACCATACAGATAACAGCAGTAGTCGATTCATGTATTTTGTATGTTATACACATTATACACTGTGTTCTCCCGCTAAAGTAAGCTAGAGAAAAGGGAATGTGATTAACAAAGCCATAAGGATTAACAAATCCATATATAAGCATATCCGTGCAGTTCAAACCTAGGTTGTTCAAGGTTCCCCTATATTTTTTTACTTTCTCCTGCCACAAGATTTTACAATAGGATTGTTTAAGGCCAAGGATGCTTCTCTACAGATCTTCAAGAGCATTATAAATCCCAAGGGGAGAGTGTAACTGCCCAGACTTAATTTGAGCTGGAGCCCGTTGTCAGGGAGCACTGGGGACGATGGTTCCCCAGGCTGTAGCCCCCAAGACCTGAGAGAGAGATCTTCCTCACTCAGGAAGTCCCATCTGACATGACACTGGAGAGGCAGGAGACGGACAAGGTAACTCACTCTCCCAAAAGCTTTTGGTTGAGGCAAAGAGCGATGGTGGTAATAATAAACAGCAGTGCTAACATGTATTATGGCATTAAATGGTAAGCATTACTCTAAAATAATACTCTACTGATTACCATTCCCTCTAACAAAAACAATGAATACATTATTTGTGAAACAGAAAGAAATAGGGATTTGGTCTCTGTCCCCCAGTTCCTGAGGCAGAGCTCCTAAAACCCTTGGAATTTCCTGGGTGACAGGAGGGTCTTTTGTTCTCCTGAGGCACCTCTGGGTGGGCATCTGCAGAGCTCCTGGATGCGGGCTGGTCACTAGAAGACTGAGCCATGATCAGAGGCTTGGAACTTTCAGCCCTACTTACCATCCTCTGGGGAGGGGAGAAGGGCTAGAGATTAAATTAATAATCGATCGTGCCCACATGATGAAGTCTCCATAAAAATTCCTAAAGAAAGGGGTTCAGAGAGCTTTTGGGTCGGTAAGCACACCACGGTGCTGGGAGAGTGGCATGCCCACTGAGAGCACAGAAGCTCCACGCCCTGTCCCCCATAACCTGCCATATGTGTTTCTTTCCTCTGGCTGTTCCTGGGTTCTGTGAACCATTCTAGCAAATTACCAAACCCAAGAAGGGAGGTGTGGAGACCCCCAACATACAGCCAGTTGTTCAGGAGTACAGGAAGCCTGGACTTGCAACTGGCATCTTATGAGGCTGAGCCCTTCCCCTGGGGGATCTGGTACGAATTCCAGGTAGATACTGTCAGAACTGAAATGCATTATAGGACACCCAGCAGAGAACTGGAGAACTGCCTGGCACGGGAAAAAAAAATCCCAACATCTGGCAGCCAGAAGGGTCAGTGAGGTAATGGTAGAGAGTAGAGAAACAGTTCTTCCTTTCACTATTACGGACTACAGTTAACAGCTGCTGAGTACTTGCTAAGTGGCAGGCCCTGCATTAGCCACTTTCTAGAAATATTACCCTCACTTAAGCCTCGCGACAACCCCATGAGGTGGCTGCTATGATTTTACCCATTTGATCTGTAAGGATGATGGAGGGTCTGCGGAGGAAATGACCTGCCCAGGACACCTCCCTGATCAACAGAGAAATTGGGGATTAGAGCCCCCTCTTGCTGTGATTTCAGAATCAGTCCCAACAACCGCTGCGTTCTGCTGCCTCCCTGTGGCCACAAGTCAGACAACAAACAAAATTATCCCCAAAGCCCAAACATTCTGAAAACACCTTTTTCTATTTTTTATTCTGAGCTCATGCCAATGTCATTCCTGAAACAGAGTAGAAATGTCCTGGGTTTTTGTTTTGTTTTGTTTTGTTTTTAAAGATTTTGGTGTTTTTTTTTTTATTATTTATTTGACAAACAGAGATCACAGGTAGGCAGAGAGGCAGGCAGAGAGAGATTGGAGGAAGCAGGCTCCCTGCCGAGCAGAGCCCGATGCGGGACTCGATCCCAGGACCCTGAGATCATGACCTGAGCCGAAGGCAGAGGCTTTAACCCACTGAGCCACCCAGGCGTCCTGAAATGTCCTGTTTCATGGACTTTATTCAGCAGCATTGAGCAGAGATTAGAGGACCCAGCGACCCCCCCAACTTCTCCCAGCCCACCACTCCCCAGCTGGGGAGGCCCGCCTTGGCCCCGCCCATCACCTGTCTCCGCCAATGGCCACGCCCTCGTAGACGCCATCCGTGGTCCGAGAGATGATGTTGTTGAGCTCATTGGACATGCCCCCGGAGCGCGAGACGTAGGCCACGCTGCCAGGGCGATACAGCTTGGAGGCCAGGATGTTGTCCAGCATCCCGCCTGTATTCCCAATCTTAAAGCACCCGGGCTTGATGCCTCCAACCTGTGAGGGCAGAAACAGCAGTCACGGAGGGAGGGTAAGCTCCTGACGGACCAGAGCTCAGGGAAATCACGAGGCCCAATACTACCTACTCAAACTCCCTTCCCCAAAACTGATCAGGATGGAAAGAAAATGGTTTGAGAGAGCTAACACTTGCACACTAGGCTTCCGGCTTAGGGAGAGTCTCATCTCTCCCTCATGAGCCATTACGCAAAGGAAAAAGAGAACCTTACTTGGGAAACACGGCTTACTGCTGCAGATTCGGATATGTGTACTCAGGATTAAGTCCCCTCCTTTGCTCTAAAAGGGGGACAGCACCCAGGAGAAGTGTAAAACAGAGGTGTGCACCTCTACTCAACATCGCCCCTGCCTCAGAGAGGAAAGAAAGGCCCTTTGCTTAATTCAAAAATCTGACCTTCAGACAACTCTTTAATGCCACAACTAAGGAAAGACAACAACAAAATACTCTCAGAGCAACTTCTTTCCATGTGAAAACCTTTGGGCAAATAAAACCTCTAACTAGATTCTTCTTCATTTCACAGTTAAAGCAATAATCAAAGACCACGCTATGGTTGCACAAAGGTGGGCAGACACACATAGTATCTTCCAGTTAAGCCCCCTAAAGTGATAGGAACTGGGGAGGGAGCCCTTTAAAGTAACTGGATATGAACAGACTTGACTTTCAGTGGGTATTCTCTGAATCTTTTCAACCTAAGAGAGAAACAGAACAGTCAACAAGTTTGCTTTCTGTGGATCCAGAACTTTGAAAGATAGCCTTGAACTTAAAGGGCTTTACAGAAAGGACACTCACAGTGGCAGGTCCAATGATGGTCACTCCCTTCTGGTCCGCCTTCTTGATCAGCTTCCTTGTGAGGGCCTCAGGGATGCCTTCAGCTATGATGGCAATGGTCCGGATCTAAAGGACAGTCCCTTCCTGTTAACTTTGTGCCTCAGATGAAGCAATGAGGTGGCGCCCTTTATAGGACCCAGCTTCCACGCCCCCTCCCAGGCTCTAAGAACCAAGTAATGTTAACAGTATGCAACCCCCTTCTTCCTATAAGCCTCTGTCCCTAGTCCCTATCCTGACTACTACAACCCTCTCCAAAAAAGAGAGGTGTAGACATTTAAAGCCAATCTCCATTGGTTAACACCACAGAAACTCAGTAACGAAGCAGGAGCAAATGTTTCTGAAAACCCACTACCATCAAAAGTGGCTCTATTCCCTCCCATCCAAAAACTCACAAGACTCGGACCTACCTTCTCCCCACCTGTCCTGGTGCCTACTCCTAAAGCAGGGTCCCAGGATCTACGTCCCACGGTTAGTATAGAACACAAATGAGCTGCTTCCACACCCAAACTAGAGAGTAGACTGGGGGAGAAAGCCAGGAGGAGTGGGCGTGGGCAGAACTTTCGCTCTAGACCAGGGACCAGCAAACTTTTTCTGGCTTTTCTGGTCATGTGATCTCTTGCAGTAACACTTAACCTTTGCCTTTGTAGCATGAAGGCAGCCATGGACAATACATAAATGAACACAGCACGGCTGTGTTTCAATAAAACTTTATTTATAAAAGCAGTGGGTTAGGTTTGACCCTTAAGCTATAGGTTGTTTGTTTCTTTTTAATTTTTTTTTTTTTAATTTATTTGATAGAGATCACAGGTAGGCAGAGAGGCAGGCAGAGAGAGAGAAAGGAAAGCAGCCCCAATGCGGGGCTCGATCCCAGGACCCTGGGATCATGACCTGAGCCGAACGCAGAGGCTTTAACCCACTGAGCCACCCAGGGGCCCCAACCTATAGTTTGTTAAGCTTTGCTCTAGAATAAAAAGGCAGCTCATGTTCAGCAGGTATGCTTTTGTTTTTGCTTCACGGAGATGGCAAAACAAGTGTACATTCTCCAGTCTTATACTACGCTAAGCCAGTCAGGGATCGGACAATAATTTTGAACAGAAAAATCAGTATATTAATCTATAAAGACGCATACAAATCAGTAACAAAAAGCACAAACACCTCAACAGGAAAAAAAAAGGGAAGAGAGAGCAAGTTACAAAATATAAATGGTCGGGGCGCCTGGGTGGCTCAGTTGGTTACCAACTGCCTTCAGCTCAGATCATGATCCTGGAGTCCCGGGACTGAGTCTCACATCTTGCTGCCTGCTCAGCCGGGAGTCTGCTTTCCCCTTCAACCCTGCCCCCTCTCATGCTCTCACATTCTCTCTCTCAAGTAAATAAAGTCTTAATAAAAAAAAATATATATATAGTGTCAATAAATTTTTTTAAAGCTCATCTTAATTAATAATCAAAGATATGCAGATTAGGGGCACCTGGCTGGCTCAGCTGTTTAAGCATCTGCCTTTGGCTCAGGTCATGATCCCGGGGTCCTGGGATTGAGCTCTGTGATGGGCTCCTTGCTCAGCAGGGAACCTGCTTCCCCCTCGGCCTCTTCCCCTCCTCCATTTGTGTTCTAATGCTCTCTCTCTCAAATAAACAAAATCTTAAAAAAAGATATGCAAATTAAATAGAATGCCTATCACTTGTCAATTACATGCTTATTTATCTTAGAGAGAGAGAGAGCACGAGGGTGAACAGGGTAGAAGGGCACAGGGAGAGGGACAGAGAGAATCTTAAGCAGGCTCTATGAACAACACAGAGCCCGATGCAGAGCTCGATTTCACAACCCTGAGATCATGACCTGAACCAAAATCAAGAGTCAGATTCTTAACTGACTGAGCCACCCAGACGCCCCAAATAAATGTTTTTAAAATGCAAACATTCAGTGTTGGCCAGGGTACAGGGAAGCAGGCATTCTTAAAACACTGATGGGAGTTTATGTCCTTTAACTTTTCTGGAGGGCAACTGGGCAGGACGGATGAAAGGCTTTCAAATCTGCACGTTCTGACGCAGCAGTCTGACTTCCAGACATTTATTCTGGGGAAATAATTAAGGATATATGCAAATGCCCATTTAAGATGCTCGCCACAAGACCTGGAAAGGTGAAACTGATGTTGCCAATGAATATTTATGGATGTGGAATGAGTAACTGAAGAAAACGGACTACCAGTCACGTACAGTGTTATCCCACATGTTCAAAACCAGAAAAAGGAATGCAGAAGGATATATTCAAATGTTAGCAACTGTGTCTCTGGGAAACTGGAATTGACTGAGGTATTCGATTTTTCTTCTTTTTACTTGATCGTATTTAAGTTTCCTCTGTAATAGACATGTAATAATTCTATAATAAGAAATTGCTTTTGGGAGCACCTGGGTGGCTCAGCGGGTTAGGCCTCTGCCTTTGGCTTGGGTCGTGATCTCAGGATCCTGGGATCGAGCCTCGCGTCGGGACCTCTGCTCAGTGGGGAGCCTGCTTCCCCATCTCTCTCTGCCTGCCACTCTGCCTACTTGTGATCTCTCTAATAAATAAATGAAATCTTAAAAAAAAAAAAATTGCTTTTGATTCTGTTGTGAAAGCTGGTCTTAGCGGCACAGGGAGGACCTGGTGGGGGAAGAGGATACTGAATGGACTCTGTGAGCCTAGGTAAGCTGCCCTGGCCAGCCTGCCTGCCCTCAGTTATCATCCTACCTTCTAAAGATCGAGTGGATCCAATGACCTTCTCCCACACCACTGGCCAGTCCTGAGTGCCAACCCCTTTGTCCCGGGGGGCAGTGCCAGCAGACACCACTCAGGAACTTCCCCTGCTTCCCCACCCCAGCACCCACTGACCTACCTGCGCATAATTCATGGTCTCTATGGTACTATCATAGGCTGAGCGGAGAGAGGCAAAGTTGATCAGCACGTCTACTTCTGGGTGCTTCTTCATGGCATCAGCCATGTTCTTGAAGACAGGGATGAGGATCTCCTTGTGACCCCAGTAAAACTTCTGCTTGTGGTCCCCACTGTGAGAAAAGAAGCAGGTCAGGATACCCCCAAACTGTCAGGGCTGGGGAGAGGGAAGCTGAGGGGAGGAGCTTCGTCTAGAAGGTGGAGAGACGGGGTCCCACGTGTGGGAAGCAGATACCCCAGGAATATGGATCCCCAGCAAAGGGGATAATCTTGCTGGCTCCCCCGGGGTCTGTCTTAGTGAGGGAGAGGAGCTGAGAAAACTCCCCTTGGCAGCCATCTCCAGCTTCTGGCCGTAGTGGGACTCACGTGAAAGGGTACACCATGGCGGCCACTGAAGGCTCATCCCGGGAGCAGACGTAGTCGAAGTCCAGCATGCCCTGTACAGCCCGGGTCTGCATGCCCCACACGATGGCCTTGGTGTGGCGGCTGAAGAGGGTGGCACTCTTTCCTGGTGGGCAAAGACACAGCGAGTCCCAGAACACACACTCCTGGGAGACACACACTCCCCGGAGACTGGCAGGGGCTGCCACACCCCTCCATGCCCGGTCTAGGGAAAGGAGCTCATCATCACGGCAAAGGGACGTCAAGAGGCTGGGACTCTGAGAACTGGGGGAAGAGTGCCCTGGTTTCTTGGCAAAGAGGTGGCAGAGAGAGCAAAGAAAGCTAAGAGGACCTGCCTAGCTGATAAGGAGCTGGCAGTGAACACAGAAAGCACTCCCGTGCAGAGAAAAGACCCACCACAGGTGGAGAATCCCTACAGGACCTGCTCCGCCTCACAGGAAAGGCACGTAATCAGCATTTTGCTTACATGCAGATGATCAATTAGGCTTGATCAACAAAAAACATCAAGCACTCCCGATTCTGGTGGCCACACGACTTGAAACAACCTGACAATCATCACCTCTAAATCTGGATGTAATCCAGCTCGGGTCAGGATCAGAATCCTCAGGATTCTGGGTCAGTGTAGGTCCACAGAAAAGGCTGGCTGCAGCCTTATTTCTACCTGAGGTTCTGGACTGAGTGCACTGGCTTCGTGGCACCCTCCCATCATTTTCTGTGCTGTCCCCACCCTCCTGCCCGCCTCCCTCTAGCAGGTGGCCCTCTCCTGCTCAGAACAAGGCTCTTGGGCAGTTCTCCAACAGGCAGAAGAGTGAGAGGTAAAAGAAGGGGGGAGAAGAGCTCTCAGAAGTGCTTGCGCAGCCTGAAGGGAAAGGCCTCTTCACCACCCTGCAGACAGGTGACCCGTCCCTGCCATTCCCTGCAAGTCGCTGGAGGGAAGTAGCCCCGGGGGAGGTTCTCAGCTCCTTCAAGGAAAACAAGGCCCTGAGCTCAGGGGCCATCTGGTATTAATTAACCTAGTGTACTAGTGCAGGCTTGGCTAATCAGGTTCAAGGTCTGATTGAATAAATTTGAGCTCACTCTCCCAAGGCATGCAGGGTTCTCATCCCTACTCAGGCTTGCTTCTTCCCTCTCAGCTGTAAGCTTCTCATACCGGAGGGCTCCTGCTCTTCCAAATACCTGGGACTTGCCATCACCAGACCCATCTGGGTTCTCAGGAGACATGAGATCACAGAACAAAGATAGCCACCTAATCCAGTACCCTCGCTTCCCAGGCCCCGGAACATGAAGCTCAGAGATGCCAGATGACGGAGGTCCTGTCACCTAGCATCAGAGCCAGATTATATAGTAAATTACGATGCAGCTTAACTGTACCAGAGAGGAGGGCGGGATACAAGCCAGAAGGGCCTGGCTTCTCTCCTCACCCTCGGGGGAGCCTCCCAAAGTCAGAATTGAGTAAGCACACAAACCTGCATCTGTCTACCCCAGAGAGTACAGAAACGGGACAAAGTTTCTGCAGTCTCCACAAGCCTGCACACACCTCCAGCACGAAAAGGGCAGAACTCAAGAGTGGTCCTTCCTGAGCACACAGATGGCAGAGCCGAAGGCCGTCCTCCTCAGCACACCAGCAGCGGGGCTAACGTCCCCTACCAGGCTCCTCTGCTGGGTCAGGGACTGACAGTAAGAGAACCCCAGCCTGTGGGTGGAAGAGCTCTCAGAACGAGGTAGGCCCCCGTTCTTTTGGCACAGGGCTCAGCCTCAGCTCTGGTCTTTCAGGTTACAAAGGATCTTTCCAGAGACAGGAAATAGGGATCAAAGGCAAATAGTGAGAGTGCTGCATTCCTGGACTTTCTAGGGGGATATCCTATCCTAGCCTAGCTGCCCCTTCCCCTCCCCTTAGCAAGGGATCAAAGGTCATCATCAGAAGCTTCTCCTCTGCCAGGGAAAATCCTCCCACAGCTGTGAATGTCAAAAAGTTAAGTGGAAGCCCTGATGCTTTTGGGGTGGGGTGAGGGGCATGTGTTTGCGTGAATATGAGTGAGCACAGCAAACGTCCCTCGTGTAAGCAGTGACCTCCTACACCAACGCCCAGATCCCCTCTACAGATTTCTGGCACATGCATCCGGACTTCTACCTCTCTCCTTGACTTGTCTAGCCTGTCTTCCACCCAAAACCCAGAGAAGTCAACCCGCTGCTGACACAAAGAGCTCAGGGATGAGGACGCAGTGCTGAGGCTAGGTGGGAAAAGTAAAAAAAGTAGAGACCCTGAGACCCAGATGGGAATCCCAGAGGGCTGAGGCTGCCACTCCCCCTTCAGCTTCCATGGCTCCCTCCTTCCCACGACGCTCCTCCCTCCTCAGCAGGCACCACTCCACTCTCCAAGGCTGTGGGCCTGGTTCTTGCTCCCAAGCTCCCTACCCTGTCCTGTCCGGAGTGTGGAGCCAGAGACAGCTGGCCAGGAGAGTGCTGAGTAGGGGTGGGAGCGACTAAGCAGGGGTGGGAAAGCAAGAGAGAGCAAAGACTAGGACTGGGAGGGGAAACAAAGCACACAGTAAATACTAGAACCCACTAACAAAGCCACACACAGAGCTGGGGCGGGGTGGGGGCATCCTACCTTGCAGGGATCTTGGACTTGGGACTGAATCTGTCAAAGAAAATGACCAAGGCAGCTGAGTCACCTGCTGGAGGCTGGAGGCTTTGGAGGGAGAGGGTGGGAAGAGGGAAGGGTCCCAAGGACAAGCCTCACAGGGCTGATGCCCTCACTGTCATCTATTTCACAACAGACAGGAGTGAAGCCAACAGAAGAGAAGAGAGCACTGATCGGCAGAGCAGAAGCAAGAAAGGGCAAAAGGCCATAGGGCCAGAGAGGGGGCAGGAGAGGCAAGAAGGCCTGGAGGGGTTGCTGAAGACCAGAGGCCCCCAGCCTGGTGGAGGGGCAGCTGGCCAGATCCCACCCTCATAAAGCCAAGCCCCCTGCTTGTCCCCATGAAGCAGAGTAAGATGATTAGGTCACAGTGGTCTGTCCCTGTGCTGGAAACAAAGTTGGTAGCTGAGAAACAGCTTACAATCTCGAGTGCCTGGAGCCCGTGGAGCTAGTTCACAAAATGCCTCAAGCACACGCTGTCTGCACCAGCCCTGTGTGGATCAACACCTATTATCTCACCCGGACTGCAAGGACCGGCTGGCAGGGGTCACGTCTGACGAACCAGAGGACGCAGACCTGACCTCCCTGACCTCCCTGACAGGGGAGGCAACATGCAGATGGGCTGGTTATCAACATGGGTTCTTACAGTGGGCTCAAAGAAAGGGCGGGGGGGCTTCAGAAGTACCCCAGAAGGTGGGATGGGCAGGAACTACCACGTGGAACTACCACATGGGCACTTGCTCTGCCGTCCCAGCTCTGGGCTCCTGCTCTCCACTGAGAAGCGGAGTCTGGAGGGCCTCACCACCTCCGGGTATTTCTGGGAAGGCTTAGGAAGGCCTGAGTCTTCATGTCCTCACGTCCATTTAAGCCCATCTGCCACGCCCACTCTCACAGCAAAGCCCCAACCCTGTTCCAGTGCCCCTGTAGGGCCTGGACAGGGCAGGTGGACTGGGGTGGGGGCAGCGGGGAGGGCCCACAAGTTACCTTGTGGCATGGCAGGCTTGGCCTTCTTTGCGGGTGCCACCTCATCGGCCCTGGACTCAGAGAAAGACGCCGTCCTGCTGGGGGCTGGAGTCTGGGGAGGGACAAGGAGACAGGGTAAGAATCATGGGTAGCAACTGGGAAAAAGAGCTATTGGTCCTTAAGGCCCAAAGAAATCGGGTCACAAGAACCATGTACAGAACTATTCTCTACAAAGTGCTTCCAAAACTATCATCCTAACAGCCCTCTTGAGATGGGAATTAGTATTGTCCCATGTCACAGATGAACAAACTGAGGCTCTGAGAGGTATGACACCCGCCAAGGTCCTGCTCTCAACACGATTTGAACTCCGGTCTAATTTTAAGCCCCCTAGTCCAGGGGCACCTCGCTGGCTTGGTCAGTGGAATGTGTGACTCTTGATCTTGGGTTGTGAGTTCAAGCCCCATGCTGGGTGTAGAGCTTACTTAAAAACCTAAAGTAATAAAACCCCCTGTCTTTCCATTATACTATCTTGCTTGGGCAGGAAAAAACTGGCAGAGATAGAGAAACCAATCTGTCTTTCCCCAGTGCCCTAAGATGGCTAGGGACCGAGCAGGGACACCGTGTTCTGGATGGGAGGAAGGCATGCTTTAAGGTGGAGGGCAGGGGGCACCTACCGACGTGCTCCCGCTGGCATTGAGGAGGAAGTTTGCAGTGTGGGCCGCGGTGGGTGGCTGGTTGGGGATGGGCCGATGGCCCAGGGCCATGCCCACGATGGCTGTCATGTGAGTCTCTGTGCCAAAGACATGGATGGGGATCCCAGTGGTCTTCCCTGTGAGGGAAAGAAAAAAGAGTCCGTCATTCAAGTCTCTAAGTAAACACCCAAGTCCGTATGACTCTGCAGAGGCCCCTGCACAAGAGTAGTTATACAGGACAGACCAACTGCCCTATTTTCACTACCAAACACCTCTTTGTAAAGACCACCTTCTGGTAAGAAGAACAACAAAGAAGCTTTCCTGATACCCTGAAGTGGCTGTGAGCGTAATTAGGAAGGTCTGCGCAGTCCTGCTGGCCGCTGGCCACTGGCTCTCCAAACCCTTGACCTCGACATCTGAGTGGCCTGGCCCCTGCTCCCAATCTCCAGGGCTCAATTCCTCGGGGCCCTGGCCCTTCTCCTCCCTCCTCTGCTGAGAGCCCTCCCATCTCTCAGCTCAGCCTGAGTGCCACCTCTCAAGGAAGGCCTTCCCTGACCTCCTCCCCTGTCCTGCCGCCTCACTGTATGCACACATGCCCACTAGACAGAGTCTTCTAGTAATCATTTACTTGCTTAATGTCCTCTGAGCTTAGTGGTCTGTGATGAACATTCACTGTGCTGTCCCCGTGGCAGGAACTGAGCTGTAGGTGAAAATGAGGACGGGCACCCCTTCGAGTGACGTAGGTGGGCTCCCGTTTGCCACATCCACCAGATTTGGGAACACAGGAGGATGGAAAGCTTTCACCCTTCTGGTCAAAGGGCAGGGCACGTGTCCTGAGCAAGAGCATCCTGTCCCCTCTCTTGACATCTCGGGTGAACCCCTGCCCCACATATAACTGCTCTGAGCAAAGGGGGCTGCACTAAAGACCAAAGCTGCTGGTGACCAAGTTCATGTGTCTCAGGCTCAGTGAGCTCAACTTAGGGAGACACAATCTTAGTCCAGACTGAGAGGAGGTCCCCCAGCTTCTGGAAAGCCCCAAAGGTGAGGTCTCATGAACCTGCCAGAGAACCAAAAAATGCAGAATGAAGAAAGGAAACCAAAGCAGATGCCACCACCCTCTTGTACCTCATCTCAACGAGGGACAATGCTCTCCATCCTACTAGTTACCTGCCCTTCCTCTCCTCTCCCCCCTTACCCTCTTGCCTCTGAACCCACTATCCCCCAGGCAGCCCAACAACCCTTCCAACCACAAAGTCTTCCACAGGTTGCCAGCCCAGGGACATGGCCAAGTGCTCCCGGCACCTGGACCAGCTCCACATGGCCCCTGCCGCCTCTCTGCCTTGCCTGCCAACACCCCGCCTTTGCTCCCTCAGCCCTGACCGCTGGTCCCACAGAGCAGCACGCTCCCATTTGGGGCCTTGGAACTTGCCTTTCCCACCACAGCCACCACTGAACTGCTCCCTCCTCTCCTCTAGCTCACTGCTCAAATGTCACCTTCTCGGTGAAGCATTCGCTGATCACCCCATTAAAACCGGCCCTGTCCCCTCCCACACACGCTATCCTTCCCTTCAGTTTTGTTTGCTTTCCCAGCACCTCGTACTACCTGACATGACAGTCCCTGTTCTCAGCAGCACGGGGGCCTGCTGTCACAGGACAGGTGTTCCACAAATATTTGTTACACAGCTGAACAGCAATGCTTTGTGAAGTTTAGGGCCGGGGCTCTGACCGCGGGAGCAGAGAGAGTGGATGCTGAACCAAGCTGCCCATCCAGAAAGGGGGTTGCGTGAGCAAGTGTCTGAGGACCGACCCACTTCCAGGAAGCCCAAGGAGGCAGAGAAAAGGTCCCCGCGTCTTACCGACTTCTCCCATCACCCGCAAGCCCTCCTGATAGTTGGGGCCACCTCTTCGGACAAAGATGGTGACCTCATGCTCCTTCAGGGGGCCCTGGTAATCTCGAATTGCTCTCACGATGCCCTGGAAGCACGAAGGGCCGACAGACACATGACTAAAAATCAGGCAGTCCTAAGTCAATTATTTATAACCCTGATAAACATGCCAGGGTGTACAGCACGAGGGCTGCTTTTGGCGAAGAGGGCAGGCAGGCCCCGGCAGGCAAGAATTTCACACATGGGGACTAGACCACCCACGAGCAACCAGAAGGCCCAGGACTTGCGGGCACACGAGCTGTTGCTGAGGCACCTGGGAGTCACACCCCTCAACGCGCGGGGATGCTGGCTCCTGTGAGCCTTGTCACTTACTGCAGTCTGGGGGGAAATCAAGGCCAGGGTCCTAGGCAAGAGTTCTCTGAGCTATCAGGCCACGAACCATTTAAACATCCAACTCCTACTAAAACTTCCTCCAGCAATTTTGGGGAACTCATAATGAGTAGCTATCTTGGAAACAATCTGGGAGAACAGGTGTGTATGGAGTTCTGTCTCCCCAGACAGGAGGCAAGTTTACAGGGTCCAGGATGTGACATCTGTCACCCGTGGCATGGCGCCTGAAGCTATAAACCTGGTCCAGCCCCAGACCCGAGCACCCTACCTACCAAGACCTCTACTGGACTACATGGTTGTGCGGAAGTCAGCACAAAGCTGTGAAGGTTCACCTGCTTCCCATCTGTCTGCTGATCAGGAATAATTAAGGAGACCCTGTTTTAGGCAAGACTGATGAGGCCTGGTCCCCCACTTCTTCAGGGATCACTTTCAAGGCTGACATTTGTTTATTCATTACTCTCAAAATTTACACGCAACTACCAGGTGGGACACGCTCTTCTGAAGAGCCCCACTGAGCACTGGATGGTACAGGGCAAGACTTGGCCTCCTGAGGTGGCTGCTCAGAAGGTTACAAGACTCTTGAGCCCCGTTAGTGCTGTCGTCCTTCCTGACCAGCGGTCACACTCAACTGTGTGCCGATGCCCCTGACCTGTGCCCAGGGACCCGGGCTGAGAGGCCCTGGCTGAAAGAACAAGGGCCGCAGATCATTGGACCATTTTCCTCATTCTGACCTTTTGGAGAAGACCCGAATCTATCCCAGTGTCTTCAGCATCCCCAACAAGGGACCCCGGGACAAGAGCCCCTATTGAACTGGGTACATCATGGTACCCAGTTCCTGCCTCAAACCTGGCTTACAGAAACCTCCCTTCCTGGCTTCCCCCAAACCCACATTCCCCAGAAAATGCACAGCCCTCCACGGCTGGTTACCTTGAACGTGGCAGCCACGTTGGTGAAGTTTGCGATGCTGCCTCCGATGATGAGGATCTTGCCTGTGTTTGGAGGAGAAGGGTCATTAGAAAGGCAGACTTGAACGTCTTACCAGAAATCCAATTGGGGGTATTCTCTCCTCTCTAAGCAAAGGTCCCCCAAGCATTAAGAGGTATCAGTACAGGGGCTGGGTGGGGTGGGGAGCAGTCTGGCCTCCCCGACATCCATTCAGTCTTAACCAACTAGGCTTCCCATCACCTGCCTCACCGAGCAGGTGGTTAATGAAAACCCACCAAACCTCTACATTGTTCCTGGCTGGCACTCAGAAACTCAGTTTGGTCTGTGGATAACCCCAGTGGGAATCTCTTCTGGCTCAAGGGAAGGGGAGCTGGTAGACTTAATCCCCCAAACACTGGACAGGTGGTAAAGGGAAGCTGGGAATCCCATAGCCCAGACAGTAAACATAGAAGTGGGCCACTAAAACAAACAAACAAACAAACAAAAAACCCCAACAACAAATGTAAAAAAAAAGGCGGGCCACTAAGATCTGAGCTCACAGCAGTTAAGAGCACACTGCTATGTCCGCCCTTGCACCTGCTTGTAGGGCTCTCTGTACACATCACTTCCTTGCCTCCCCAGAGCTCCCCGTCTGACAGAGGCCACACTGCCCACTGCAGAGTTGGAGAAACAGAGGTCCAGAAGCTAGGTGACTAACCCTAGGCCGCAAAGGACCAGGACCACCACCTCAGTGTGTCCTCGCCCAAAGCTATTCCCACTGCAGCACAAGGGGCCATCCTGGGGGAAAGAGCGTGTGTGTCTCACCATCTGGGTGCTTCTCCCGGGTCATGAGGGAGAGGATCGTCTTGGCATAGTCATAGGTCTGCTGCTCGCTGGGGGCGCCCGAGTACTCCCCATAGTTTGCCAGTTCGTTGACACCCCCTAAGTCACAGATGGTATCACTGCCGGGGAGATACAAGAAGTCAAGGCTGGCTCTGACTCCAGTGGCAGAGGGTGGCAGCCTGGTGCTGAGGAGGACAGCAGGTGCCCCCAGAGCCCTAGAGTCAGCCTACAGGACTGACCCCTTGGGCCTCAGACCCTCCATGGTCCACCACAGTCACACCTGAAAGTGAACTGCACAGCCTCAGGCTCTCCCTGGCAGTAAGCTCTGCTAGCCCCAGGCCATGGGGCTCGGGACTGACACTGGGAAGTCAAGGAAACAAGAAGCGCTTCCAGACATAAAGAAAAACCACGCACTCCAGGAATCCCTGCCAGGAGTCCCTGCCGGGCCGCCCAGTGGAGGAGTAAAATGGTTGCAGCCAGAGGAGGACCGAGCCAGGCACAGAAGGGAACGCAGCAGCCTCCTGCCTGGGAACGAGCAGATCCCTACTGTGCTTTAAACAAAAAACCACCAATTATCACAAAGAGTATAGAATATGAGCCTAATATTCCTATAAAGTGTGAAAGTATGAAGACATACACGGGCATTAAAACAGCCGGAAGGAAGGAAGGAGGGGTGGGGAAACAGCCAGGCAAGGGTGACCTCCGGGTTCTTCTCTGTATTTACTACACCTCTGCATGAAGCATGTATTGTTAACTACAAAGATTAAAACTAATAAAAGCGACCTCATTCGGAAGCAAAAAAGAAAGTTGCAGAAGACAGCATAGAGGACAAGCTTTCACCAGAGCCTCTGTTCTGCAGCAAGGGGAGAAAATGAAGATTCCCAAGCCCTACTCGGAGGGGAGGTAATTTGATCCAGACTACGCACACGTGGACTCTGGGCAGACCCGGCTGCCACCCCCTGCAGCAGCCCCTCTGTCACCTGTACACGACTGAGGCACCGCCTCCGGCCACCATGGTCCAGATTCTTCCCTTGGGGTTCAGCAAGGTCAGCTTCAGGCTCGCTCCACTTTTGGCATCCAGGTCTGCAATGTAAGCCTCCTAGGGACCAGAGAGCAACAGGTAGGTCCTGGGGGTACCCCCTTCACTGGGTCCCGGGACCCTGCCCCTTTCCCTGGAAATACATAAGGAGGTTCTGAAGCCTTAATAGAGTCAGGGAGAGGAGTTGTGCAGGATCCTAAGTACCTGGGATGAAACATGAGGACGTCCTCTGGTACTGAAATCACGCATGGCCGCAGCCACTGCCTGGGGACAAACTTCCCAACTCCTTTGTCTCTGACCTCAAGTCCCTGGCCCTCTGCCCAAGTCCCAAGCCTCACTAGGTCACCCTGCTACTATCACGGCCCCCCACACCCAACGTCTGCCTGCCTGGCTCATCACAGGCCCCATCCCTTCTCCCAGCCCAGACTCTTCCCCTGGCCTGGGTTATGACTCATAGGCCTGATCCTGCTGAGGACCTCTTGAGAGGATGGGGTGGTGGGAAAGAGCAATTAAAATTCTCAGCAAGAGGCCAAGAGAACTACCTTCCTCCGGCAGGATTAGCAAGAGCCACTTGGAATTATGGACAAATCAAGTTAAGAGCCCAGGGAGGTTGATTGAGAGAGAAGTCTAAAAGGATTTCTGGCCAGGATTCAGAGCCTTGGCTGACTCCCACCCCCACCTCCTTTGGGGTTTTAAGAAAATTAAATGGTTCTCAACCTTCCTTTCCTGCCAAATATATAGCCCATGGTGGCAGGGGTGGTGGTGGTGGTGGTGGTGCCCGATGTTCCCCTGAGACCAGTCACCTTCTCCCAGGGCCCCCTCACCCTCCACTTCCTCCCCACAGCAGCCTTACCTCTGGGTAAGCCTCCCGCCCGAAGGGAGGAGGGAACTCTAGATCACCCCACTTCACTTTACAGATGTAGTCCGCTGTGGCATCTATCTTAGCCGCCAAGTCAAGGACATAGACGCCATCTTTGGTCACAACTGTGAGAAAAGCAGAGGCAATCAGAGGCAGGCCCCGGGTGGAGGCAACCACCAATCTCCAAACCCCTCCACAGGCTTCTCCACACACCAACCACCCACTCCGGGGTCCCACCCAGACCCAGCAACTACCCAGCTCCACAAAAAAACCAGATGGCCCTTCCACACAACTTTTACCCCGTTAAAAGAAAAATAAATAATTTAAGACCACCCCTCTCTGCTCTGACCTATAGATAAAATGACAGGGAAGTCTGTTTTAGTTGCCATGACAATTTTTAAAAACTATTTATTCATTTATGTATGTACGTACGTATGTATGTATTTATGGGGGGGGCATGTGCAAGTCGGGGGAGGGGCAGAAGGAGAAGGAGAAGGAAAGAAGCAGACTCCCTGCTGAGTGCTGAGCCCCACCCCCCAATCCCATGACCTATGAGATCATGACCTGAGCAGAAATCAGGAGTTGGAATCTTAACTAACCAAGCCACCCAGGAGCCTTTTGCCTTGGCAATTTTTTTTTTTTAAACAGGATAGAGCAAGCCTTTATTTTTAGACACTTTCACAAAGAGGTTTTTAGTAACTGAACTTTCCTGGGGAGAAGAGAGAACAAGAAAATCAGCCTCCAGAGCTGCTCCGGGTCTGGGATCCCACGTGGGGAGGTGGAGGCACATACTTTCCTTCCTTTATTAGTTTATCCTGCTGCCTCCTGACGTCACTTAGACGTTCCATTGTTTTCTGCCGAAGCAGACATTCTATGAAATCGTCAAATTCTGTCTCGAACTCTTTCTCTGCACAGGGACCACGGATTCCAGGCGTACGTCCTATCCATTCTTTCTCAGAAGTATGGCATCAACCTGGAATCTCGCAATTCTGAGCACTCTGGATTGTCATCCAGCGATCTAAGTTAAGGCCCAGCCTTCCCTGTGCATCAAAGAAAGGCATGGCGTCATGCGGCCATGCCCATCTCCTCGTTGGCTGCCACTACTGGATGATCTCACCGTGGCAATTTTTCAACTTTTTCTTAAATGCTACATTCCACGCCTTCAACCTAATCATTCACCCTTCCACAGCCTTGCCCTTAAAACGAAAAGTGTTAAGGTTCAGGCTGCTGTTGGGAGACAACCCCCCACCCAGGGGTGGACATATCCATGTCCTGGGGTTGGCTATGGGAAGCCTTAAGTGTCTAGGTGAGTGAGAAGCCACGGGGTGCACTGGGCCCCCAGCCATGATTCATTTACTGCTGACTAAGTGGATACGCACCCTCCCTTTACCCCAGGGCCATTTAGCTAATGAAGTTAGCACAGAGCCATCTGGTTCCTTCTAGGGGCTGCATCCCCAGCTGGAATCTGGAATCAGACTTTGCCCTGAGCAGCCCTGGCCAGAGCCAGCTCATACCACCTTCCTCCCTCACAGCCCAGAGGCTAGGACTAATGTCTTCCCAGCCTTGAAGCTCAGTGACGGACCCACCCCTGGGAGCTGCTCCAGGGGCACTGAGGGGACAGAAGGGCCTGAGTGGTCAGGTCAGTGCAGAGGCAGCCCGAATCCTGGTAGCTCGGCTTAAGCCACTGGCAGGAATAACCACAGCAGAGAGCCAGGTCAAAATCAGGACTTCCCCATCACAGAAGAAATTAAAATCAAAGAAAGCTGGAGTTGGTTTAGAAGAGGGATAACCTCTGTTTTCTGAGAGTTCAGAAACAGGAGACTGTACTCCCTGAGCCCAGACATCCCTCCGCAAACATACACCAGTCTATAGTGCCCTCTACCAGTGGGGGCGGGGGAGGGCGGTCTGATGTTCCGAAGGTCAAGGCCAGGGTTACCACAGGCACTGGGACCCTGTTATGACTGCCCCTTGCTCAGCACCCTCCCTCCCCCAACACAGCCAGTTACCAAGGGGGTTGATCTCGAGGTAGGTAAAATATAAATCCTCATAGAAATTGAAGAGGCCGGAGATAAAACTGGCCAGAATCCTAAAGGAGGAAGGAGAGAGGGCTGGTCAGTCCTCAGGGAGCCAGGGAGCAGGCTCAGCAGCCCCCCAACACTCCCTCCCCACAGCAATCTCTCACTGCCACGGACAGCTCCACTTCCCCATACTGGCCCTGCCAACCTCTCTCTTTCCTCAGTAAACCCTGCTCTCTGGACATCACTCTTCAGCCACTGAGGCGGAAAGGAGCTGTCAGGCACGAAGCTGGAGGCGGCAGTGCCAGACAGACAGGGGCAGTGAGGTGACAGACACAGACAGCGTGTTTCAGTCTGAGCCGGCCTCCCGTCAGCCCCCAACACCCTCCTCGGGACAGGGAAGGACTGAGCCTACTCTCCCACCCAGATGCTGGGGTGAGGCAGGGTGGACGCCCACACAGGGAAGCCGGCCTTGCCTTCCCTGCTCCGTGCCCAGAGCTGTCAGCCGCTACCGCCCCCCTGCCACCGCCTGCCAGCCCTCCCTCTCACTCAACTCTTTCTTGTCTCCAGGAGCATGGACCAACAGGTGTTTCTTGACATCCTCAGGATTCAGTTTCTTGTCCACGCCGACGAGCATTTTCTGGGCTTTGGCGTCCACGTCGCCCACATCCACCCCACCTTCATGGTGGAACAGGACGTAGTCCCCTTCTCGGGTAGCATAGATGCAGACGTAGAACTCCTCTGCCTTGAAGGGGAAGGCAGCACCACGCGGTTGAGGAGCACTGAACTGGTGAGTTCAACCCCTGCGGTCTCATTTCTAAAGCCCTAGAGCACTCACCCAGGATACCTGCGCACCATCTTCCCCTTGGAGGAAGGGGAGAGAAGAGGCCACTGCCTAGCTGGCTGACAGTCCAGCCTCAGGCACGGGGACCTGACCTGGGGAAGGGTGCCCGCCTTCAAGTCCTTCTCATCCCAGCACTGAGCGGCCCTCTCTGTGACCAACGCCCACTCCTCCCTGCTCCATCTCTGGCCTCCCTGCTCCATGGTGCCCTCAGACCCTAGGTACAACTTCAGAGACTGTGGTCCCTTTGACTTTTCTCCAGCAGCTTGATTTCTTCCTTTCGCATTTTAGGGTCAACAAACACAAAGGGAGGGAAAGGATCCAGCTTGTAGCTACCTCACACATACCTGACTGTGGGGAACGAAGGGCTCGATCAGAAAATTCTTGAGGAAGCCTCTGGCCTTGCCCACCTGTAGGGATTGAGGAAGCTGAAGTCTAGATGGACAGCAGGCCTTGCTCCCCAGAGCAGGACAGCTGCCCTCTGCTCCCTCCACCCGGCCATCCCATCGGAGGGGGGGCCCAAGTACTAGGGCCACAACATCTGACAGAGAGAGATTTTTCCAGAAACCAGGGCAATGTGTCCAGACCCCTAAGCTACAGCAGTCTCCACGAGATCCCCCTCTTCCGCCCACTGCCCTTGTGGCGGCCACACCTGGAAGTGTATTGACCTCACACCTTCTTGTTCTGCCTCCTCTCGAGGGTGACAAAATGAGCTGGGCTGATAACGCTGCCCCAGCCCTGAAGCACAGACATCAGGAGTCCTCTCCCTCCTGCCATCAGTCGCACAAATTAAAGAGCCCAGACCAATCAAGGCTCTCCATCCCAGAGCTCAAGTAGAGAGACCCAGACCAAGGATTGAAGTCCAGGCCCAAGGAATGAGCAGGGATGGGAGCGGAAGGCGGTGATGGGGGCGGGGCGGGGGGTGGTGGTGGTGAGAGCTTGACGGGGAAAACTTCACGCACACTTTCCTGGCTGAGGACAACAGGCCTGCAGAGCTAATCAGTTTGAGTGTGTTCCTGGCGGCCGCTGAAGTGAGACAACCCTCATCCCAGTGTGTCCCGAAGCCCCCGCCCGCCTGCATGCGTCACTACTGAGTCAGGGACCAGAAAGTGATCCGTCAGAGGTAATGACCCGCTCCTGCCGGCGCTGACATCCCCCTCCCAACAGCCAGCCGAGGAGAAGGGAGCATGAGGACCGCCGTGGGGGTACCACTCAGCCCCCAACCCTGCGGTCCTCTCCCCACAGGCATGCAAGCACAAAGGCCAGTCAAGAACCCTCCGCCCCCAGGTCCACGGGTGACTTTCAAAAGCCCTCTTTACTCCAAGAGCCAGAAACTGGGAAATTACCACGAAGAGCTGATTTCAGAAAGCCCAGAAAGAGAGGAAGCTGGCTCCACTACCATCCTCATCCTACTTCCGGGACTGCCAAGGGAGAGGACAGCACACTCCTGGTCACAGTCACCCAAGAAGGGACAGCACACCCTCCCCAGTCTCGGGGACACCTCAGCCCCCTCCCCCTTTTCTGTTCCCCAGCCCCTTTTAATAGCAAGAAGGAGAACTGCAATTTTATCCCCGAGCCTCTTCTAGCTTTTCCCAAACCATCTCTCCCTTTAACGCTCATCTCTAGAGCTGGCATTAACCACCAAGCTGGGAGAAGCGAAGAACCGAATTTACCCTTCAGTATTCACAGCCTCATCCGAGGCTCTTGGCCCCATAATGTCTCTGCCTAAACGAGTCTGCCTCTTCTTTCTGGAACTTCTTACCCACCCTCTTAGATAGACACGTCACAAGCTGCCGAAAAGAACAGAATTCCCAGAAAGGGCCTTAGAGACCCATTTCCACGTTTGCCTTTAAGAAACAGACCATTTCCACCTGGCCAGGAACTGTGTTGGGGTGACCTCTGCAGCCCATCTTGCCATTCACCGATGGCAGAGCTGGAAGCGATCAGCAGGCCTGGCCCTCCTGCTCAAGTCAGCCCTGTGGGACCCTCGCCCTCCCCACACTGCAGGGTGGCTGGGTGCGGGGTGATCCACGCACCCTCCTTATCTGGAGGTGACCGCATCTGCTTCCGTTCCCACATCGCCTCCACCCCGGCCTGTCCCCATGCACTCACAGTGGTCTCCTGCCCCAGCCGTGGTTTCAGCCAGGACTTAACGCCTTCCAAAGTGAGGTTGACTCCCACAAGGCCTAGCTTTCCACGCCGTTTGATCAGCTGGTCTGGCTTGACCACCAAGCTCTGGAACGAGAGGGGTTGGTACTTAGAGCAAGGAAAGAAAGAGGAGAGTCAAAGGCTATAGTTCGGGGTCCCAAAGCACAGGACAGCCTGCATGGCTTCCAATCCACTTATCCATTCTTTAGGTCAACTCCTGGAAGCTTCCCTCCCCTATCCCAGCCTAGACCTTTCTTTTCTTTTCTTTTTTTTTAAGTTTTTATTTATTTGACAGAGAGAGAGATGACAGGCAGGCAGAGAGAGAGAGGAGGAAGCAGGCTCCCTGCTGAGCAGAGAGCCCTATGCGGGGCTTGATCCCAGGACCCTGGGATCATGACCTGAGCTGAAGGCAGAGGCTTAACCCACTGAGCCACCCAGGCGCCCCTACACCTTTCTTTTGACAGCCAGGGATCTAGAGCCATCCAGGCCCAGAATGGGGCCTGGCACGGAGTACCAGCTGAATGAGTGATTCCCTAACCTCCCTATGTGCTATCTTAGCTTCACTGAACCATGAAGTCCTCAGAATATGGACCAGCACCTGTGCTCCAAAAGGAGGGGCAGAGAGATAGCCCTGGGGTGACAAAGGACCTTAGAGATCTGGTCAGTTCCATCCCGGAGCTCGATCCTGCCGATAAGGCCAGCAAGTAGCCCCTAAGCGCCGCTCACACACTGCGAGCCAGGGGAGGCACCACCTCCTGAGGCGGCGGGACGGAACACGCACCCCCAGAAGCCACCATGGGTCCTGGTCCTGCTCTCTGGGTCCAGCCCAGGAAGTCTCCCCTTCCCAACAGTGGCCCTGCAGGGAGCCGGACAGAGGAGGCTCAACTCCACGCTGGCCACCCAAGGCTGTTGGCCACTCTACACAGAGCCCACAGCACACTTCCTCACAGACCTGTGACACTCCTGCTGTGTCCACCTGGGGGAGTGGGGCACACACCTACTTTTCCTGAGCATCGACCAAGTGCCGGCTGGCACACTGGACGCTTTCCAGACATTACTGCTGATCCTGACAGCTCACAGGGTGAGTGTTCCACCCATCCGACAGACGGGGAACCGGACACTCAAGAAAGGTAAAATGGCTTGCTTCGGGCCACATGGTTTATCAACAGAGAGCTTCGATCTGGACTCCAGTCTTTCTAGCTCCAAGCCCACGTGCTCTCCCAGGGCACCTTGACATGTGGGGCCCACAGCAGAACCTGAAACGCTCGGCCCACTGCATGCTGCCCAACGATGTGGGCAGTCTGCCATCACATGACCTGCTATGCCGTCTCCACCAAACCCATCCTTCCTCTTCCTCTGACCCCGGGCACGGAAGAAGGGTCCGGCGAGGGTGGGCTCACCTGGCTGAGGAGCCAAGGGTGGTCTTGCAGCAGACGGGCCCAGTCTGTGTCAGGGGTGACCCGGGCATACTTGAACCGGTTCTGGATGGCCGAGGTGGTGCAGATGTACTTGTAAAGGAGTTCTTTGCCAGTCTGCTCCGAAATCGCCTTGGCCGACATGGCTGCAGAGGGACCTGCTCTACCTGGTGGGGGAACAGGAGCTGGTGGGAAGGGGCAGGGGAAACAGACCCATGTCCAGTGGCCCCCAGACAATAAAACCAGATCTCGGTGCTCCTCAAGAGAGGGAATGAGGACTGGCGCAGCAGGAGGGATGGAAGGGAGATCTCAATGAGCACTTCTGAGGGCCAGAAAGGAGGATCAGGAAATGTTGGGAGAGAGAAGATGATGGAGAAAGACAAAGGTGGCATCTTCCCCGGGACTCTTGGCCTCAACCCTGTCTCTTACTTCTTCTCAGCAAACCAGCTTACATTTATCTTGGAACAAAAGGCAGCTGGATGGGGAGACAGGAATATCAGTGGTGTGATCCAAACCGGAGCACTGGTCCCACCCGAGGTCCCACACAGACACTGGAACACCCCTTTGGTACTGTGACCTATGGGGCACCCAGCCAGAATTGTGCAATGCTGCCTTTACTCCCCCTACAGGTTTTGTCTACCCCACACACAGACTCACCCACTTCACACACTTATACTCCTCACCAGGCTGAGGGCCAGGCGGGTGTTACTTAACCTAAGGCAGGATCAAGCCCCCGAGGAGCCAAGAGGAAGCGTCATCTCAGAGTTTATTTCTCCCAGGACACTAGACTCCCACCCCTGAGTTCAGAGCAGACACAGGGCAGGGGAACAGTGACCTTCAGTGCATCCCACCCACCCCACTGAATCACCCAGCTCTAAGCAAAACACAGGTCTCTCTAGGGACTGCCCTATACTGGTCACTTCTAACTGAGCCAGAGCTGGGGGAGAAGGCAGAAGTCATCCTCTGTCAAACACATGGACACACTCCTGTGAGGCACACTGAAATATACCTATTTCTTAGATGAGGACTAAAAGCTCAGAGGAATTAAGGTAACTTGCCCAAAAAGTCAAACTAATAAGCAGGGGGATGCAGGACTTGAACCCAAAACCTCTTACTCGTGGTCCCCAGACAACCTCACACCTCAGTCTTTTCTCCCAGGACCAGGCCGTGTCCCCCTTCACCTCACAGAAGGGTCTGTGATGACAATTTCTTTATCTTCCCCCACTCCCACTGCTGTGCCCTGACACATCCATTCTCTCTTGGGTAGAGAGAGAAGCAAGTTGGGAAGAGGAACAGAGGCAAGCGGAGGGAAAGCAAACCATCATTCATGCTGAGAGTTTGGCCAGATCAGGAAAAGTCATTCCAATCTCTCCCACGAAGATCCAGAACTGAAGCTGCTGAAATTGCTGGGGAAGAAAAGTCAAGTTCAAATGAAGGAGGGTGGGGTTAGAGACTGGGCTCGTTTATACACCCAGGAAGGTTGGTCTCCATCCCCAGCTCGGGGGAAGGCCAAAGTTCCAGAGGCCATACTCCACTTCTCTCCCAACTGGCTAGGCTGGGGCTTCAGGTTCTAAGCCTGGCTTGGCTGGCCCCCTCAGCCTCCCCGCTAGTCTCCAGCTTAGCACAATGGGTGCTTTCAGTCTGGTGTCTGGCCCAAAGTGGGGTAGCTGGGAAGGGGCTTAAAAGAAATGTTCCCTTTTCTGGCCTTCCCCTGAGATGACTTCCAGCTCCAACTCAACATAAGTTTCCAAAGGCGATGCCTCAGCTGGCCCCAGTGTCCCACAGTCCTCCACCCCCCACCCACTCCAGCTCCATTTCCCAACCTTCTTGACTTCAGACCAGAAAAACTGGTCCTGAAATCAGATGGGTACACCTGCCCTCACCTCCCAAACAGAGTGCAACCCAGGGCAGATCGGACAGGGAAAGGAGACTCAGGGCAGCTGCTGATCACCCTTAGCAGTTCAGACACATCAAACTCCAGGACGAAGGAGCCCCTCAGCTAAGCCTCCCCAGCAGACAGCAGTCTGATACACACTACCAGAACAATGTCTCAACCCCCACCCCCCAATCTGGCACCTTCCAAAGCAGGCAAAGGATAAGGCTGAGAAAAGGGATGTTCTAGGCTGAAAAATCTCCAACTTATTGAGCCCCAGATCAAATCTCAGACCCAAGAGTTCATTTCTACTGGGTATTGGGGGGTGGGGTAAGGAGACACAACATGGGGACGATACAGGATAGAACAGATTTGCCAGCTTACCAAAATAACAGATATGCCACCAGAGCACTTTGGCTTAGATGGGGCAGACCCTTTCAAGGCCAAGACAGGATTTACGACAGAGTAACAGTGGGGAGAGAATCTGGCCTCTGCATAGTCACCAATGCAGGGTAAGGCTCACAAACCCAGGGAGTAGCCAGGGTGGGAGAAAATTTGCAAATGAAATATTCAGAGGGGTCCCAGAAGTCTCTCTAGGACAGTGACTCTTAACCCATTTGAGGTCTCAGACTCCTGAGCACCTGAAGCCCAGAAAAATGTGCCCCTACCTGACCCTGGATATCATTTTAAGGTGCTTATGATTGTGACCACAGACCACCTGTTAAGAGCATCTACTCTAGTGACACTGGGACTTAAGTGTTAAAAAAAAGTGTAGACCAATCTGGGTCTGGGGATCCACCCCACCGAAGTCTTAGGCTGCCTCCCCAAGAACTGAATATGCTGTCGAATTGATGATAGGGGTTTTAAGGACAGAGCTAAGATCCCAGGGGTCTGCTTTGGGGCCCCAGGAACGGTCATCTAATAACAAGTAGAAGTGTAAATCATTTGGGGGTCATCATGTCAAGGAACTTGATCACAAATACACACTCTCTCTTTCTCTCTCACTCTATCTCCCAGAGGGAAGGACTTTATGAGCTGAATGGGGTCTTTTCTAGAGACAGGTAAGTGACTCAGGACTGGGTTCCTCCACAGCAGCCACTGAGGACTGAAGCAACCCACAGCAAGGCTGAATGAAAGGAGCCTGTGCCCCAGGAACGCACGGCTGGGACACAGCCAGTGCAGAGGAAGCACTGGGGATGCTACTTAGGGTCTCTCTCTGGACAAAGAGCACTCATTTCTAGATTAGCTTCCATAGTATTGGTGTGGGTTTTGTTTTTGAGAGGACAAGCAATTCCTGGGGTGAAGGGGAGAGGCAGAACTCTGTGAGGGTCCCCTATTGCAGCAAACATAGTGTCAGAACGGAGGCAGAGACACCCGCTGCCCCATGTCCAAGGGCTCTTCCCATCACGCTGGCCCACGCTGTTGAACAGAAATTCTGTTGCTCAGAAATGAAAATCACCAGCCCTGGGCAGCTGGGGTCTAGCAGCTTTCCCTCACCCAGTACTTCAGATATTCAAGGACCTGCGCTGGCTGAAAGAGCAAAGTTGAAGAGTGGAAGGAGTGGGCTGCCTGGCCAAACTGCCATGCACTGCTCCTCCCCGCTCTCCAAAGTCCTCCTGCCATGCAGACCCCAGGGGACCGCCCAATGGCAGAAGTCCTCGGTATTGCACAGTATCTGCCAAGGTTGGAGAGGGCAGCCGGCGCTGGGTCTGGCCCTCTGCCAGGCCCTACAGGAGGGCGGCGGCAGAATCCTCGGGCTCCTTCAGGATCCAGCCTCGGCCGGGCTCCGCGTCAGCGCCTGAGGTGGGGAGGGAGACTGACACCCCGGCCATCTGTCGCTTAGACGCTGGGCGCGACGGCACCTCCAGAGCGAGGAGAGTCCTTCCTGCGCCGCTGCCCCACAGGCAAGTCCTGGCGACGAGGCCAGGCCTCGGGCAACCTGGAGCAGCCCGGCACCGCGTGGCCCGCCAAGGCTGTGCGCCCCGCTCGCTCCTCCACTTTCTCGGCGCGAGACTCAGTCGACTCTCCACAAAAAATAGAGGAAGGGCCTGTGCCCGGGTAGGAGTGGGGCGAGTGGCCACCACTCTTTCTACTTCCCGTCCTCCGCATCCGGTGGGGAGACCCGGATGGGGACAACAGGGAGCCCGCGAAAGCCCGAAGAGGCTCGAGGTCCGGCCCCGGTCGGGGTAAGGGGCGCCTGGATGGTGCAAATGCAGTTTGGCGGAGGGAAGAGAAGCCAGGACGACGGCACACCTTGTGCAAACTCCCAGAAACTGGAATGCGGGAGAGTGGGGGTGGGGTAGTCGACACGCGGCCACCGGC
Organism: Enhydra lutris kenyoni; assembly: GCF_002288905.1. Classification (NCBI taxonomy): domain Eukaryota; kingdom Metazoa; phylum Chordata; class Mammalia; order Carnivora; family Mustelidae; genus Enhydra; species Enhydra lutris. Next base: position 26,710,227 of record NW_019154110.1, read on the forward strand.
CGGGGTTCCGAGCGAAGGCTAACCTAAAGCGAATACCCCCAAAACTTCTAAGCAGGTGCAGCGACGACACGTGAGCACCAAGCCGGCGTCCGGGAAGGCGGTTCCGGGTTGGGGGAGGGAGGCGGGAAGCTCCTGGGGCAGGTGGGGTCCCTCCCGCGAAAGCAGCTGCCCGCTACTAACCTCTCTGCAAGAGTCCGTGCGCGGCGCTCCTTCCGCAGGCCCCGCCTCAGCGTCCAAAGCCCGTAGCGCTCCAGCCTCAGGCAGCCGCCCGGAATCCGGCTTTTGTCCTGGCCCCTACGGACTTCTCCCCGCCCCCATCGGCTCACGGCGCGAGAGGTCCCGCGATTGGTCACACGCGTTCCCTAGCCTGAGCGCCAGAGCTCCTTCCAATTCGCTGCCCGGTATAGCTCCGCCCCCAGGGGCGGGACTCAGGTGCTGCTGGGACTTGTAGTCCATCTGGAGAGTCCGTCCAGACGGCTGGCGGGCACCGCCTCTTCGGAGTCCACAGGACTGGGGCGGGGACGGGGGCGGGGCCTCGGTGTGGGGAGATGGGCCGGGCTACGCTGCGAGGAGAAAGTACCGGGCGGGGGGCGGTGGCCTGATCACTTAGGGGCTGGGCGGACCGCCGCTCCGAAGGTAGCGATGGGGGGGTGGGTTTGGCAGAACAGGCTGTAGCACAGTTTTGGGGACCTGGAGACTCCGCCTTCTCTCCCTTTGGGAGAAACTAATGTCCGTATCCCAGCTACCTAAAATCGACCACAATGAACCCAGTTGTTTAGCCCGGCTTTTCACGTAGCTGTGGCAGACTGCTTTTGCATTTGCTCATGATCCCGCTCCATTGAGCCGGTGGGGCAAGAATGAGAGATCAGATCAGACCTCCCAATGTGAGATAGGGCCGGAATGGAGTGGAGTGAGTGGGGCTGGTGGGTGCTTGTCACACCGTTTTGCGTCCCGCTCACTTCTCCTCGCAGAGCTGAGAACTGAACGGGAGATACTAGCAGATACTAGCACAGGGCCCTCAGGGCCGGGGCCATCCCTGCGGGTCTCCTTCCCCTTATCCCCCCCATCCCAAGCTTCCACACTGGAATGAATAAACTGTTACCTCCCCTTTCTCCACTGCCCGTGAGACAGGCTATTTTCCAAACCAAAAACTGGAACACCCGGTCTGACAGGTGCCAGCGAACTAGAGGAGCAGAATATTTGAAATCAGGCAGTCCTGGAAACCAGGACATATATTTACTGCTCCGACATTCTGGAGCTTTCACCCCAGTCCTGTAGGTCTCCTGAACACTTATTTGACCCTAACAGCTACCTAGCTCCAGGAGGGAGAACCAATGGAGCCGTGGCCAGATCAGGTGAAAGGGTCAGCCCAGTGTGTGCAGAGAATCGCCATGCCTGTGCCCCTGCCAAGCACCCGGGTCATACTGACACTGCAATAACGTTGCGACATTCTTGTGGACAAAAACTTAAGGAAGCCCTCCTTCCCCCAATCCAGTTGTAGTCAGGAGTGGGGCAGGCAGCTAAATTTGCTACCCATACCTGAACCAAATGATCCCTGATGATGTCACTTTCTGGTCCCTTTCCTCCCAATCATCCTTTTGAAAGAACAACTCTTCACCTCCTCTCTGCTGGTAATCCTTGAGAGTCTTCTATTACTGTATGGATTGAACTCCAACCCTATCAAAGATCTACCCCAAAAGCACAAATCTTGAACTGTCACCTCTCAGTAGATAAAGAAAACATTTCCTATGAAGAAGTACTCCAGGGGGCACCTGGGTGGCTCAGTGGGTTGAAGCCTCTGCCTTTGGCTCAGGTCATGATCCCGGGGTCCTGGGATCGAGCCCCGTGTCGGGCTCTCTGCTCAGCCGGGAGCCTGCTTCCTCCTCTCTCTCTCTGCCTACCTCTCTGCCTACTTGTGATCTCTGTCTGTCAAATAAATAATAATAATAATAATAATTGTAGAAGTACTAAAAAAAAAAAGAAAGTTCTCCATTTGTGGCACTGGGGAGATAGCAACTCCAGACGTTTGGAGGCTAGCAAGAAGGTTGTAGTCAGGGAGGAATCACTTGTGTAGAAATGATCCTTCTGGTCAGAAAGATACATTCATCCAGAAAGCCTCATCCAGGTAGACCATAAACTGTAACAAAATGTTCATCAATTTGCCAATATCGATAATAATTTTCAATGCCCATGGTTTTGCCCCAGCAATTCCAGTTCTAACAATTTGTCCATCTCCTATACATGTGCATATGTACCTGAAGATCAAGCTCTTTGTTTTCTTCACTGCTGTGTCTCCAACACTTTGAATAGGGCCTGGTACGTAGTAAACACTCAATAAATATTTGCTGAGAGATTGTGTCCCCCATATAGGAGTTGCCAGGCCTAGATGTGAGTAGTTCTGGATGGGAGCAACAAGAAAGGAGCTTCCCAGGAAGTGAGAGAGGAGAGGTGTGGACCAGAGTTTCCACGAGCCAGCCAAGAACTGGGATTTTTCAGTTCTCTGAGTGGTTCCATCCTAGGTCTTTCCCCAACAGCTCTCAATCCTGCCAGGAAAAACTGTCTCATTACCCCACCATGCTCCCACAGAAACTTTTCTGCTCCAAAATGATCAATCTGGGCCCCATTTTCTTACCTTCCTGACTTAAAAGCTCTAAACTCTCCTGTGTTTGCCATTTGAATCACCTCCCTCCTCTTCTATATTGGGCTGGAAGACAAGTCCATGTCACCAGATACAGGAGAATATAGGCACAACCTCTGTGCCCAGGCCACAGGCATTCCACCACAGTAGCACTGGACTACCCACTGCCTCCCTCCTAGATTTAATCCACTTTAGTTACTATTCATTGAACACCTATTATGTGAAAGGTATGGGTGCCAATGCAGACTCCACATGGCAACCCCTTGAGCCAAGCTTCATCATGGTTTGCAGGTGAGCAACTGACCCTTTGGCAGGTGTCTCGCCTGGTCCATTACCGCCTAGTAGGTGAGGAGGAGGGAAAGAAAATCAGATTTAGTGATTCTCCCCCGACTTGGCTGGAAGCGCCTCAAAACCCAGGACAGTGCCCTGTTCCTTTTGACATCCTGGGGGTAGGCACACGTTAAGCACTCACCGTATATATGCCTGAATAAATGCTGGAATGAACATGTAAACGAAGGAAAGAAATTATAGGAGGATGGAAGAGGAAGGAAGAGATGCAGCCAGGATAAGCATCTACCTGTGTGTGCAGTTCTAAACCCACATGTCTCCCAGCAACAACCAGACATGGGGGTTTACACCAGAGGCCCATCATGACCTGCTCTGTAAAGAACCGGGCAGCTTCTCAGTCTTGCAATTTTCACTTTTTGCCCAGCACCGACCAATCTCCAATTGGAACCAAAGGCCATGACCGCGGAGTGTCCTGGGGAAACTCCCCAGGGAGGTGAGGCCAGAGCCAGCTTCTGGGCACAGGAAACATTCTCCAGCCAGCTCAAGCAGCTCCTGTCTGACCTCTTCCCAGAGTCTGCTCCCAGCTCTGCCCTCACTCTGTCTTAAAAATTGCCACTGGGGGGGCGCCTGGGTGGCTCAGTGGGTTAAGCCTCTGCCTTCAGCTCAGGTCATGATCTCAGGGTGCTGGGATCGAACCCCACATCGGGCTCTCTGCTCAGCGGGGAGCCTGCTTCCCCCCCACCCCTCTCTGCCTGACTCTCTGCCTCCTTGTGATCTCTGTCTGTCAAATAAATAAATAAAATCTTTAAAAAAAAAAAAATTGCCACTGGGTGGGGGCGGGGGGTGTGTGTGCCTGGGTGTCTCAGTGGGTTAAGCCTCTGCCTTTGGCTCAGGTCATGCTCTCAGAGTCCTGGGATCGAGTTCCTCACTCAGGCTCTCTGCTCAGCAGGGAGCCTGCTTCCCACTCTCCGTCTCTGCCTGACTGTCTACTTGTGATCTCTGTCTGTAAAATAAATAAATAAAATCTTTTTTAAAAAATTGCCATTGGGGCACGTAGGTGGCTCAGTCGGTTAAGCACCGGCCTTTAGCTCGGGTCATGATCTTGGGGTCCTGGGATCAAGCCTCACGTTGGGCTAGGGGTTCAGCAGGGTGTCTGTTTCTCCCTCTGCCCCCTGCTCCTGCTCTCCCTCTTGCATTCTCTCTTTCTCAAATAAAATAAATAAACATTTTTTAAAAATTGCCACTGCTTCATCCTCACCAGGTGTGTTCCTGGGAAATTCCCTCCTCTCTTCCTCTTTCAAAATGCCTCCCCTTAGGAAGACAGTATACCATTTCCTGTCCAGACTGAACCTGCAGCTCCTCCCAAAAACACATCACTTACCCTTCACTTTGACTTGACACTGTTAACTTAATCTCTGAACAAATGTATTACTTTTGCTCTTGTGTCTCTTTGCCATGTTCTGTGTTTGGAAATTCTTGGAAGGGCAGGTGGAAGCAGAAGTTGTGGTACGGATGAGAATTGCCAGCCTCTGTGAGGGCCAGAGTCCCTACCTTGACCCCAGTCTTTAGAGTCTAGGACTGTGCCTCAATCGTGGGGGCTTGAAGGCCTCCTCCCATGCACGAGTTGCACTTGCCTCTCTCCCTGGAACTTAAGCACTGCCTCAAGGATGTGGTGCTGCTTATTTAGGCCTCCTTGATCACAGAATCACAGAACATCAGACTCAAAAGAGACCTCAGAAATCCTTTTGTCCAATCCTTATTTTACAAAGGTAATACCGGTGACACAGAGGCTCAAAGGGGAGACCAGGCTGCAGATGGGCAGACCTAGGGAGGGCAGATGGATGCGTCACTTTGGAAACCATCTGGCATTATCTCATAAAACTGAAGAGACACAGGGGCGCCTGGGTGGCTCAGTGGGTTAAAGCCTCTGCCTTAGGCTCAGGTCATGATCCCAGCGTCCTGGGATCGAGTCCCACATTGGTGGACTCTATGCTCAGCAGGGAGCCTGCTTCCTCCTCTCTCTCTGCCTGCTTCTCTGCCTATTTGTGATCTCTGTCTGTCAAATAAATAAATAAAATCTTAAAAAAACAAAACAAAACAAAACTGAAGAGACACATACACGAAGAACTTGCAGCCCCACTCCTAGGTATACTCAGGAGAGTCTCATACACATGTGTGCCTGGAAATGCCTGGGAGATTGTCCAAAAACCGGGCAGAGCCCAGACTTCCTTCAAAGGTTGAATGGTTGGATAGGTTGTGATATCATTCACACAAGGAAAAAACTTGACAGCAGGGGGAAATGAATGAATTGCAGCCACACACAACAACTTGAATGAATCCCAAAAACATAATGTTGAGCAAAAGAAAATAGAACATAGAAGGTAGAGATGCAGTATGATTCAATTTACATTGAGTTAAAGCAAACAAACAAACCTAAATTCTATTATTTTTAATTTTTTTTAAAGATTGTATTTATTTATTTGACAGAGAGATGATGAGAGAGGGAGCACAAGCAGGGGGAGTAGGAGAGGGAGAAGTAGACTCTCCACTGAGCAGGGAGCCCAACATGAAGCTCGATCCCAGGACCCTGGGATCAGGACCTGAGCTGAAGGCAGATGCTTAATGACTGAGCCACTGTGGTGCCCCCTAACTTCTAACTATTTGGAATGGATACATAGGTGGGAAAACTGCCGAGAAAAGCAAGGAAATGGTTATTACAAAAAAACTGGATTCTAGTTCTTTCATTCAATCCATCTTGACTGAACACCTACAATGTGTTCTGTTGTAGGCATGGGAGCAACAATGAATCGGACAAGCAAAGATGTTCAGCCTTGCTTAGTTCACATTTTATCCGGGAAACAGCAGTAAACAAGGACAAAGAGGTTGCAGTTGTTTTTTGTTTGTTTGTTTGTTTGTTTGTTTATAAGATTTTATTTATTTATTTGACAGAGATCACAAGTAAGCAGAGAGGCAGGCAGAGAGAGAGAGGAGGAAGCAGGCTCCCTGCCAAGCAGAGAGCCCGATGCAGAACTCAATCCCAGGACCCTGAGATCATGACCTGAGCCGAAGGCAGAGGCTTAACCCATAGAGCCACCAAGGCGCCTGAGGTTGCAGTTTAAATAGGGTGGTTGGGGAAAGCCTCATTACAGAGGAGAAATTTGAATACAGGAAGGAGAGGAGAGGGTCAGTTAAGTAGCCAGGTGGGAGCAGTCCAAACCCAATTTCAAGCCATTTGGGGCTGCGAGAACACCCAGTGTGAAGGCCCTAGGAGGAGCATGTCTGCTATTTTCCTGTTCAAGGAAGAGTTAAGAGGCCAGGTGGCCAGAGCACAGGGAGTGATGGGGAGAGTAGCTTTTATTCTGTGTGAAACTGTAGGGTTTTGAACTGTAGGGTTTTGAACATAAAAATGACAGGATCTGACTTGTATTTTAAAAGGAATATTTTTGAAAATAGGGCAATTTTATTTTTTTTGACATCATTTTTTTTAAAGATATTTATTTATTTATTTGACACAGAGAGAGATCACAAGTAGGTAGAGAGGCAGGCAGAGAGAGAGGGAGAAGCGGGCTCCCCGCTGAGCAGAGAGACTGATGTGGGTCTCAATCCCAGCACCCCGAGACCACAACCTGAGCCGAAGGTAGAGGCTCAACCCACTGAGCCACCCAGGTACCCTTTTTTTCTTTCTTTCTTTTTCTTTTTTTTTTAAGTAAGCTCTACACCCAACACGGGGCTTAGACTCATGACCCCAAGATCAAGAGTCACATACTCTACCCACTCAGCTAGCCAGGTGCCTCTTTAAAGGAATACTCTAACTGCTGTGCTGAGAAGGAAGGAGGCAAGGGTAGAACAAAGAGAATTAGAAAGATATTACATAATCCTGGAGGGAGCCAGTGAGGGCTCAGACCAGGGCAGTAACCAGGAAGGTGGTGGTTACATGGAGAGGGGGTAGTGCAGGGATGAGATTGTGATTGGGAAGGAGTCTCACAGGGAGCCCAGGTTGGTAATGTTTCTTGACTTACCTGTGAGATGATTGCATGGCTGTTCATTGTACAGTTATTTAATCAACTGTATATGTAAATTTCATATATGTTCTTGCACCTATGTTATATTTCACAGTAGAAGGAAATATAAAGAAAAAAAGTGAGATATAAAGAGGTAATGTAAGGAACCTAGCTAATAAATGGCTGGAACAGGTTGGGAACAAATTCCAGGCCTTTTTACCCTAACCGATCCAACCTAGGCCTGGGCCCCAGCCCGGTTTACCTATTTCCCGGTGATGCGGTTTTGGGAAAGCTCTGCCACTTCTCTCAACCTCATTGTTTCATCTAAGAAACCAGGAAAATAGTGTGTGGCTTCATCCATCATCAGGATTCTGTCAAGATCTCAAAGAGCTCTGTAATCTATCAAAAAAACACACAGTATTATTGCTATGTAACTGTATTTATTTATTTATTTTTGAGAGAGAAATAGTATGAGAGAACGGACAGGTGGAGGGGCAGAGGGAGAGAGAATCTCAAGCAGACTCCCTGCTGAGGGCAGAGCCTACACAGGCTCGATGTCACAACCCCGAGATCTTGACCTGAGCTGAAATCAAGTCAGAAGCTTAACCGACTGAGCTACCTTGATGTCCCCTAACTGTGCTTTTTTTTTTTTTTTTTTTTTGGTAACAGCTTTACTGGTGCTTAATTGATGTACAATAAACTGTACACAATGTGTACAACTTGATGAGTTTTAACACTGGTATACATCGTGAAAACATTGCTACAGTCAAGGTAATGCATATATCCTTCACCCCCCACCCCCCAAATCCTCTCGTACTCCTTTGTATTCTATCCCTCCCTGCCCTACTTCTATATTCCTAGGAGGCACTGTTTTGTTTTTGGTTGATTAAGTATGTATTTATAGAATTGTATATTTTTAAATTTTTTTAAACGAATATTATTTTAAAGTTTAAAAAAAATTTACTTATTTGAGAGAAAGAGAGCAGAGCAAGAGAGAGAACACTAGTGAGGGGTAGGGGCAGAAGGAGAAGGAGAAGCAGGCTCCCCATCAAGCAGGGAGCCTTATGCAGGGCTCAATGGATCATGACCTGAGCTGAAGGCGGACACTCACCCCACTGAGCCACCCAGGTGCCCATCAGCTTGTCAATTATTTAAAAACATTTTTTTAAATTGAGATTGAATTAAACCTATAGATTTCCTCTTCGCAGGAGGATTTTCCAATTAACTGCTGGTCACTTCGGCAATGTGTTCAACTCACCCATGTGCCCATCTTAATAACATAGAACAGGATGAGTTTCACTCCAGTGCAAAGGGCTGCAGCTCCTTACACACCACTGGCCTTTGTTTACCTCCTTCCCTACTTAGGTCTCTTGGGCACCATTCCTACTCACCCTCGGCTCAAATGTGACCTCTTCTGTAAATCTGTCTCTAATCCAGCACAGCTCCTGACAGAGTTTTTCACTCATCTGTTCTCATCTCCTTCATAGGCACACAGAACTTCGAATAACTCAACATCACTTTGGGAAGTCATTATTGTCTATGCATCTTCCTCCCTGACTAGACCAGACTCTTCCAAGGAAGAAACCATATTATTATTTTTTTTTTATCTTGGCATTAAGGGCATTCTTTTCTTTTCTTTTTTTTTAAACTTTTTTTTTTAAAGATTTTATTTATTTATTTGACAGAGAGAGATCACAAGTAGACGGAGAGGCAGGCAGAGAGAGAGAGAGAGAGAGGGAAGCAGGCTCCCTGCTGAGCAAAGAGCCCGATGCAGGACTCCATCCCAGGATCCTGAAATCATGACCTGAGCCAAAGGCAGCGGCTGAACCCACTGAGCCACCCAGGCGCCCCGAAAGGCATTCTTTTCTTAATTACACTTTTATTTTGAAATAATTATACATTCATAGTCAGTTGTAAGAAATAATAAAAAGGGAGTGCCTGGGTGGCTCAGTCATTAAGCATTTTCCTTGGGCTCAAGTCGTGATCCTGGGGTCCTGGGATGGAGACCCTCATCTGGCTCCTTGCTCCGCGGGAAGCCTGCTTCTCCCTCTCCCACTCCCCCTGCTTGTGTCCTCTCCCTCTCTCTCTATAATAAATAAATAAAATCTTAAAAAAAATAATGAAAAGATCCCATGTACCCTTTCCCCGGTTTCTCTAAAAATGGTAACATCCTGAAAAACTCGAGTACAAGAACAACAGAAAACAGACGCTGATACGATCCACTGATCTTACTCAGATTTCTCCAGCCTTACATGTAATCATTGGTGTGTACGTGTGTAGAGTTAAGACCATCTCTTAACTATTTAAACGTTAACAATGATTTATTTAGCTCCTACTATGTGCCAGGCGGTTGAATTCTGGAAACACAAGGTTATGACAGGGTTCCTGCCTTAACGGAGGTCACGATCTCATTGGCTTTGGAAATTGATGTTTTTTTTAAAGTAATGTCGCAAAGGCAGGGTGTTCGCAGGAACCTAGCAGAATCTAGTCTACCTTTTTGGCCTAAGAGAGTGAGGGAATAGAAAGAGACGTGAGGAGAGGCCTTGATCAGAGCCTACCACTAGCAGGTGCTGAGTAAATGTGTTAAATTAAGGTTGAACCCAACGTTGTCTTCATGATACCCTTTGCAAATCCTCACAGCCTGAATGTGGCGGTACAAGGTGCACATGTCCTTGCCACGTATGCCTTATCCCTATTTGGAATTCTGCCCTCAATCCTCTTCCAACCTTTACTGGCTATAAATTCTGGACACCAGGCACGACTCTCGGCACAAAACCAACCGAGCGCGCAAGGGCAAACACCGCCCAGCGCAGCCTCTGGGCAGTCAACCGCCACGCGCACATCACGCCCTCGCCCACGCCCTGCTGGGCCGGCGCATGCGCACGCTGGCGGCGGATGTACCGCGGCCTCCCGCCCGGGGGGACCAAGGAAGCGAGGGGAGGGGCCGGAAGCAACTCTACGCTTCCCGGTTGCTAAGAGACGAGGCTTCCAAAAGGCGACGGAGGTTCTCCGGCTTCTTTTCCTCCCTTTTTCTGCTTCAGCGTCACCGAATCCGGCCACCATGTCGGACCCAGAAGCTGACAGCTTGCGAAGCACCTTTCCCTCTTATATGGCGGAGGGCGAGCGGCTGTATCTGTGCGGAGAGTTCTCTAAAGCCGCCCATAGCTTCAGCAATGTGAGTCGTGAGTCGGGCTCTGAACCTACCAATTACCCATCACGTCTGATTCCTGATAACACCGAGGTCCCCATGGTACCCGGAGGACCCTGTTGTTTCTCTTATTCATTTGTTCCTGACTGACGCTCTACTGTCAACTACTGTCACTGCCTCGCCATTTTCTACCATTTCCCTCTTGACTTCTGCCCGTGAATAACCGTTCTCTGCATTAAGAGTGGCTTCTACTTTTTTACTGGACTGTTGTGTGACTGGCCTCTTCCCACAGAGCAGCCGCAATTTCCCATCCTTGGCTGGGGAATGGGCTTGGAGGCTGCGTGGACAAGCAGTGAAATCTCAAGCACACAGCTGCTCACAGAAGAGGGCCAGTACATAACATTATTGTATATAGTCTTAGTACCAATTGCTCAACCCTACCCTATGGGGATTGGGTGCTGTTTTAGGATATTAGGCACTAATATCCAAGATATTAGACAACCCTATGAGGGAGGTTCTGTTATTACTCCATTTTATAGATGAGGAAAGTGATAGAGAACTTGACCACATGGCCGAGATCACTGAACTGGCAAGAGAAAGTTTTCAAACCCAGGCACTCAGATTCCAATGCTGAGGTGCTAACCATCATACATACTCCCTCACAAGTAAGCTATTTGATGTTCTTTTTTTTAAAAAAAGATTTTATTTATTTATTTTAGAGAAAGAGAGAGATAGAGTGTGCACTGGGGCTGGGGGGGGGGAGTGGAGGAGGGGCAGAGGGAGAGTCCATCCCAAGCAGACTCCATCCTGAGCCGGGAGTCCCACTCAGGGCTGGATCTCAAGACCCTGAGATCACGACCTGGGCTGAAATCAAGAGTCCGGTCGCTCAACCAACTGTGCCACACAGGCGCCCCAAGCAATTACCTGTTCTTACCACAATGTCTTTTACAATGTATAGCCTACTTCTTAATCAAGAGGAAGTGGTAGGATAGCCCTCTAACCATTCCCAGGACTCCTGCTAAAGTCAAGCTTTTCCACTGCTACCCAGAGTCTTGTGTCCCTTTCAATCACCAATCACACCCTAAGACCAGATTGGTTGGCCGGATGGGTCAACAGCTGAGTTCAGGAGCCCTGCCCCCACCCATTCTCCCCCTTCAGGCAGAGAGAAAAGAACACCCCGAGGGAAAATAGCTTTGGTGAGAGAAGTAGACTTCTTCCACAAAAGCCAGTAGCTACTTCCTGTTCCTGGAAAAGTAGAAAGGTCTTAGAAAGGTGTGGGTACAGTATGATGCCTCAGGAATGACAGTACATCACAGCTCCATTGATGATTTTCTTTTCTTTTTTAAAATTTTTATTTATTTACTTATTTGACAGAGAGAAAGAGAGAGAGCACAAGCAGGGGGAGCAGGAAAGAGAGAAGCAGGCTCCCCACTGAACAGGGAGCCAGACAGGACCTTGGGATCATGATCCGAGCCAAAGGCAGCCGCTTAACCAACTGAGCCACCCAGGCACCGCTTTTCTTTTCTTTTTTTTTTTTTTTTAAAGATTTATTTATTTACTTATTTTGAGAGAGAGAGAGAGTGTGTGTACTCATGTGGAGGAAGGGTCAGAGAGAACAGGAGAAGGAGAGAAGCAGACTCCCCACTAAAGGCAGAGCCCTACCTGGGGCTTGATCTCTCAACCCTGAGATCATAACATTAGCCAAAATCAAGAGGCAGACGCCCAACTGACTGAGCCACCCCGATGCCCCTCCAGGGATGATTTCAAACAGAAGAGTGGACACAGGGACCAGGAGAAGTGTTCCATTCCCACTTTACTACCCAAATCGCAGTTTCAGTTTTGCTAGCATTTTCATCTTGATCTCCTGAAATATGATTCATTCACAACAAGCTAGGTAAGAAGAGAGAGTTAGGGGAATGGATGACTCAAGTTGCAGATGTCCTAAAACCATTTCGTTAGCCTTCAGAATGCTTAGCCTCTAAAATGTATTTTGAGTGTTGTGCAGCCATTTGGGGTTTGTGGTTGAATTGGGTATGCGCTAAAAATCCCAAGCTTCTGTTGCCTGAGTGGACTGGAGGAATCCCCGACATTTGAGAAATTCAGTATATCCACCAAGTGGTACATTCATACGTCTCCACCAGGGGCTTTCACAGTAGCCAGTGATTTGACCTTGTTCGAGATGAGCTATAGGCAGACAATCAGTGGACTGAGCGAAGATCAGTGTCGTGCTGCTTTTGGTTTGGAAAGTTCCAGAGACCTGTTTGCTGGTCTGAGGAATCCCCTTGAAATGCTGGCAGGGGGGGTGGGATGCTCTTTCCCATCAAGCTTCTACATTGTGCTGCCTGATGCCTGTCAACCTGGGTGGTTCCTTTCTTAGGCTCTTCACCTTCAGAATGGAGATAAGAATGGCCTGGTTGCCCGATCCAAGTGCTTCCTGAAGATGGGAGAGCTGGAGAAGTCCCTGAAGGATGCTGAGGCTTCACTCCAGGGTGACCCGACTTTCTGTAAGGTGACTCAATCTGGCTTTGCCTGTGGCAGCCTCTGATGAGAAGAAGTTGAGAAACCAGCCAGACTGCCTAGGGTTTGATGCCTTTTTCTCTCCCTAGGTCACTTACCTAGCTATACCTGTCCCTGTATCCCAACCTTGATCCTCAACCCAGGACCCTCTGCTCCACCACACTTAAGTCCTATAAGGCCGTTTCTGCCACCTCAATTTGATTTCCTCTCATTTCAGGGAATTTTACAAAAGGCTGAGACCCTGTACACCATGGGAGACTTTGAGTTTGCCTTGGTGTTCTATCATCGAGGCTACAAGCTGCGGCCTGACCGAGAATTCAAAGTTGGAATTCAGAAAGCCCAGGAAGCCATCAACAACTCAGTGGGAAGTGAGTGACCATGGGACCTATACCCTTATCCTGGGAGGCTCTTGGAATCCTTGGGCTTGGAAGTACAATGAGTGAGCAGCCACCACCAGGCCTGGAGGGAGTCTCCTGCTTGGATTTGGTTGTTGCTGATTTTGTTGAAGATTAGGAACTAATCTGTCCACCCAGAGGACCAGCCATTGATCCACGATGCTCAGCTCTGCAACTTCTTGTTGTCCTCTAAGCCAGATGCAAAATCTGTTCACATTAGGCCTGTCTTTGGGCTGGTTTTGTAGGGTAGAGTGGGATCCTGAGCCTAGCCTTCCCTAGTTCCTGGCTTCTTCTCTTACCACGAACAAACGAACCAAGGACTGGCCTTACCCATTGGCTTAGTGGCAAGGGGGAGGAGGGAGGAGAGCAAGAGTTTGCCACTGTGGGTGGCAGAGTGTGAAAATTGCTGGGGATGGAGAGCTCCCTCAGTGCTCAGGGACTGCCTTTGTTTGGAAATCTGGCTGCCACGGCCTTAGGCTAGGAGGGGCTGCCTAGCTCTTCGGAGAGTGTTATTCCAAACATCCTCTACCATCAACCTGCTGGGCTACCTCAGAGCCAGCTTTGCCACAACCTCTACCACTTCCTGCCAAAGGCAGGCATTTCTACATAAAAATATGTGATAGGTCATGCTTGAGGGCCTGGCACACCTGAGCCCAGCCTCTTTCCTTACAGGTCCTTCTTCAGTTAAGCTAGAGAACAAAGGGGATCTATCCTTCTTAAGCAAGCAAGCTGAGGTAAGGGCTCTGGTTCTGATATCATATCCCTCCCAAGGAAGTGGCCCTCTAACCTGGGGGCAGTCAGCTCCATCATGGGCAGCTGTGGGATTCTGCCCCAGCTCCAGGGGGGTCTTGGGAATCTAGCTGTTCCCAGACCAGACCACTCCATGGTCCTTGACCCACAGAGAGGTCCTGGAGGAAATGTCTGGGATTGCAGAGTCTGGGACCATGTCCAGGTACTCAGTGTTCCTTGTTGAGGCTCTACTGGGTATTGCTCCATCTTTCCAGAGTATGAAAGCCCAGCAGAAGCCTCATCCTGTGAGACAACTCGTACATCACCCCAAGAGGGAGTCCAAGAGGAAGGGCTCACTCAAGAGTGAGAAGATTGTCCGCCAGCTCCTGGGCGAGCTCTACGTGGACAAGGAGTATCTGGAGAAGCTCCTACTGGATGAAGGTTTCAGATACTTTGTTTGCAACAGGGAACTTGGGGCAAAAGAAATCCCGGGCAGGTGCTTAATACATGAGCTGAGAGAGAGCCTGTCATGTAACAATAGTTTATGGACAGAATTTCCTAGTATTCTTGTTTATAGGTGAGGAAACTCAGGTGCAGAAAGATTAAGTAACTCACTGAGAAAGTTATATATTGGTAAACGGTGACATGGCTCTTGGGGTTGAATCTAGGATGCCCAATTTCAGAACCAGTGCCCTTAGCACTATGGTACCCCTGGGAGGGAACCCTAGAGATTGGGGTTCCTTTGTCACCTGGGTCCCTGGAGGGGTATCCCCTGAGCCTTCAATTTGTAAAAAGGGCAAAGGAATCCAGCTCGGATATGCTAGGAGGGGGATCCTACGATAGTAGTACTAGAATGTTCCGAAATCTCATCTGGTCTACTCCCTCCTTTTATAGATAAGGAAAGAGAGACCCTGAATGGGGAGCAACTTGTCCAAGATGACAAGCAAGTTCATGGTGAAGTCGACCCCAGAGGCTGGCCTCCTAACCTCCAGTCTAACACTCTTTCCACTATACCGTGCTGGCAGTGACAGGAAGTAGGGCAGAGCCTTGAAATGAAATGGGAGGGTGGGAGTATTGCCATTAGCTCCTAAGCCTGAGCAGGGATCATCCTTGAGTCAAATGCCTTTTCCCCAGAACTGCCTTCCCGAGGCTATCTGCAGGGTTCCCCACAGGTCTGTGTCTCAGGAGCCCGAAGCACTTCTCGATCAGCAGTCTGAACACTTTCCTCCAGAGGAGCTTCTGTGGAGAAGGGGGTGGCCTGAAAATTACCCCAAAAGGCCTTGCCATTTTGCTACCAGCTCTAACCTCTGTGGTCAGGCAGGCAGCACACCCTCCAGCTCCCTGCCAGCCCTGGCCCACTTGGCACCCGGGCAATCCCTTGGCACTGGCAACCGGGGCCAGGTTGTGCATTCATACTCAGTCTCCTCAGAGGACACAACTTGAAATAAGGGGGCCCGAGGGCTGTGGTACTTTCAGACAGCTATTTGCCAGCTGCCCCTTCCACTAGCTCCTTGTATCTTGCCATAAGAGGCCTGTGTACAAAGTTCTACACCATGGGAATGCCTGAAAGAGGGGATCTGGCCTCACCTAGGTCCATGTAGAGCCACTCTGCTACCTACGTGCTCTTGCTTTCCCCAGCTCCGAGCAGTACTCCCCACTGGGAACCCCACAATAGGAATCCCCAGGCAAGAGGAGGCGGCTCCCTCAGACGCCGGCTTTAGTCACTTCCTCCTCACACCATTTTTCCCAGACCTGATCAAGGGCACCATCAAGCATGGCCTGACCGTGGAGGACCTCATCATGACAGGCATCAACTACCTGGACACTCGCAGTAACTTCTGGAGGCAGCAGAAGCCCATCTACGCTAGGGAGCGGGACCGGAAGCTGATGCAAGAGAAGTGGCTGCGGGACCGCAAACGTCGTCCCTCACAGACAGCCCATTACATCCTCAAGAGCCTCGAGGACATAGACATGTGTGGGTGCTGTTCTCAGAAGGGCGAGACCTTTGCCCGGTGGTGGGAGAGCAACACAGGGGCCCGAGGTTCCGTTGGCCAGCAGATCGGATCTGGGGGGAGGCAGGTCTTCCCGTCAGCCTGAGGAGACTGCTGCCGCCTCCATGTCCCCCGTTTCCCTTCCCAGTGCTGACCAGCGGCAGTGCTGACAGTAGCCTTCAGAAAGCGGAGAAAGTACTGAAGAAAGTGCTCGAATGGAACAAAGAGGAGGTGCCCAACAAGGACGAGCTGGTTGGAAGCTTGTACAGCTGCATAGGGAATGCCCAAATCGAGCTGGGGCAGATGGTCGCAGCCCTGCAGAGCCACAGAAAGGATTTGGAGATCGCCAAGGAATAGTGAGTGCCCGGGGCAGGCCGAGCGGTGGGGCCCTACAGAGAGCAGGGCAGAGGTTGCACACGAGCCTTTTGCCAGGGCTGCTGGTGGGTGAGCTCCCAGGACTGAGGTGAAGAGGCAGACCTAGATTGTCAGCTTTTTTTTTTTCCAAGATTTTATTTATTTATTTGACAGAGAGACAGAGGTCATGAGTAGGCAGAGAGGCAGGCAGAGAAAGACGGGGGAAGCAGGCTCCCTGCCGAGCAGAGAGCCTGATGTGGGGCTCGATCCCAGCACCCTGAGATCACGACCTGAGCCGAAGGCAGAGGCTTAACCCACTGAACCACCCAGGCACCCAAGCTTTTTTTGCCACAAAGAGGAAGGCAGTGGCTTAGAACGCCAAAAAGCTCCCAGAGGTTTGATTCTGAGGGGACAGGTCCTTTCTTAAATCATCTCAACAAGCACACATCAATCCCAGACCTGCCAGCTGCTGCCAGCCTCGGGAATGCCACAGGGACCAGATAAAAGGGTCATCTCTCTGCAGATGTAAAACAGAAAGTGACATAGCTAAAGACGGTAATCGTGGGCAGTGTCACGGAGGACATGTAGGGGACGCAGGGCTAGGAGAAGTGCATTCCAGGAGGATTTCACTGGGCACTGGGGAGCGCACTCAGTCTGCGGGAGGGCCCCGAAGCAGGCAGGAGGAAGCTCAAAGCCAGAAAGCACAGAGCAGTGCCAGGGGAAGAGTGGCCAAGGGGAAGCCAGACCAGATGGCAGGGGGCAGGTCCAGCAGGGCCTCAGATACTATGGCGCTGGCTGAGAGCCTGGGCTCTGGAGTCAGAGTGAGCCGGGCTTCAGAATTGTGCCCTGCAGCCGTGGGACCTTGGGCAAGTCACTTCACCTCTCCCAGCCAGGTCTCTGCTGTCCAGTGGGCATAACAGTCGCCCCTTCCTGAGAGGGTGGGAGAGGACAGGCAGAGGTCCGGTAAAGATCTCAGGACGGTGCCAGGTGTCCATAACCATACTAATACCAACCATCAGCTCTTCCCCAGACTTGAGGGTACCTCAAAGGTGCCATCACTTGCTGGGCATCCTGGTTCTAACCTTTGGAGCCCTCCATGACTTTCTCCTGCTCAGTCTCCAGTTGTCCCACAGTCTGAGCCTCTCCCTACCTCCCATCATCCAATTTCCACTCACAGGGCAGGTCTCTGCTCTCCCTGCCTCCAGCTGTTCCCACGCGCCACCTCCAGAGGCCTGCCTTTCATCCAGCAGTTCTTCCCCTGCTGACACACAGGCCCTGGCCCCTCGTTGCCTGCAGGTTAAAACCACATGCCTTCACCTGGCACTCAAGGCCTTATCTGAACCCACTTCCACGCAGTCCTCCCACATCACTCCTCCATTTGGGTCAAACCACATTTCTTTTTCTTAAAAGATTTAATTACTTACTTAATTAGAGGGAGAGTGAGCATGAGTTGCAGGGAGGAATAGAAAGGAAAGGAGAGGGAGGGGGAAAGAATCTCAAGCAAACTCCATGCAGAGTGCAGAGCCCGATGTGGAGCTCAATCTCATGACCCCAAGATCATGGCCTGAGCTGAAATCAAGAGTCAGATGCTTAATAGACTGAGCCACCCAGGCGCCCTCAAACTGTATTTTTTTTTTTTTTTTTTATTTGACAGAGATCACAAGTAGGCAGAGAGGCAGGCAGAGCAAGAGAGGGAAGCAGGCTCCCTGCTGAGCAGAGAGGCCGATGCGGGGCTCGATCCCAGGACCCTGGGATCATGACCTGAGCTGAAGGCAGAGGCTCTAACCCACTAAGCTCAAACTGTATTTCTTAACCACCCCACCCTCTCCTTACTCACCTGAGCCCCACGTGCTATTCATTCCCAGTTCATTTCTCACTGGCCTTTGCCATGCTGAGAAGTATCTGGTACTGGCCATTCCAGAGGCAGAAAACAAGCAACAGCTTTGGAGACAAAGCTGACTTTTGATTCCTGGCTTTGGTAGTCGGAAGCTGTGTGGATTTGATTAAGTTGCTTGTCTTCTCGGTTTGCTCGTCTCTAATGAAGGTATATTAATACTGACTCATAGAGATTATGAGGATTAAATAAAATATGTATGCACAGTACCATGGGCCCAACCATCTCCCGTGCCCTTAACACTCACTTATAATCTTAACTTCTCAGCAGACCTCCCTCCTGAGCCCCAGGCCTGCATATCCAACTGATTCCAAGACATTTCCACCTTGGATGTCCCAAAGGAACCCCACATTTAACATGTCCAAAGTGGAATCCCTTATCTTCCTCCCAAACCTCTTGCTTCAAGGTTCCCTCTCTGTGAGGATGGCACTGTTATTTGTCACTCAGTCCCCAGGAAGGAGCCCAGACAGCTTCCCAGACCCCTCCCTCCATGCTCACGCCCAGCCAGCCTCCATGTTGTTTGGGCCTCCTTCCTGTCTCCGTGGTGCTTTTCTGTTTTCCTGCCGCAGCTCAGTCCAGACCCTTCTCACTTCTTGCCTGATTTCTCCAACCTGGGTTTCCTGCAGCCCAGCTGCCCCTTCTGTACAGAACCAGTCCAGTGGTAGGACTGGGATAAAGTTCCAGCTCCCAGTTCTGCTCAGTTCAGGCTGCTCTTCCTGATCTGACTTCTCCTGGCCCCAATGGACCCAATTCTGTCCAGGCCTCTGGGCATCCTGAGCCGTCCCACCAACACCTTGTGGCTCTGCTCCTACAGCTCCTAAACAGGACTCCCTTCTCTTTCTTCATCAACTCCCCCCTTCCCGTCCTTCACAATTGTAAATGTATCTCCCTTCAGGAAAATTCCAAGTGTCCCCCACATGGTTTAGAAGTCTCCCTCGCCCTTGGTGCTCCCTCTCTGCACTCCATGTGGATCATGGCTCCCCTGTTAGACTATGGATTTTGGAAGGGACTATCTTACATCTCTTTCTCTTCCCAGCACCTTCTGCGCAGTAGGTGATTAATGCCTGCCAAGCAGCTAAATAAACGAAGCTGTTCCTCAGACAACATTAGTCCCTTTTTACCACCCACAAGGCCTCCGGTCTTGTTTGTTCAGGCTCTCCCTCATTCTAATCAGCCATGCCCCCTATTGGCTCCCCATCTCCAAAGCCTGCTGGCCCTCACAGCACAGATCAAACCCCAGCTTCTCTCAGAAGCATCTCCAGTGGCCCCAGCCCTCATCTTCCCCTCCAGATACTCTAGGTGATTTGATTGCATGCTTTCTCATTGCTATTGTTATTTCTTCTCATATAATATGAATAAATTAACATATTACAACTTATTCATTCATTCATCACGCTGTACCTGAGCCCCCATTCTACAAGGGGGGCCTCCATCAGAGCAGCTGTGGGAGCACCAGGTGCGCAGAATGGCCATAGGTCCAGGGAGAGAGGCAGGTGGGAGCACTGCTAGGAGCTCAGAGTTCCAGACAGGACAGGTCAGCCAAGTGGACGATGGGGAGGGAGAGGGGCACCCTAGGCAGATAGAAGTGGCAGGGATGAGAGATGCAGGGCGCGGGGTCAAGACCTGTGGGGAGTAGCAGTCTGGGTCCCATGCTGGGGAGGACTGAGGACAGAGGAGGAGTCTATTTTCACACAAGTACTAGGGTTAGTGTTGTACTCGGTCTAGAACTCTGGGGCACTGCGATGCAAGCAGAACTTGGATGTCTTCCCCACCCCCACCTTCCACCACCACACGCCACTCATTTACCTGCGACCATGTTGACACGCATCCATCTGGCCCCTTTTCAATGTATTTACCTACATATTTATGTACCTATGCACATACCTAGGATTCTTTCTTTTTTTTTTTTAAGATTTTATTTATTTGACAGACAGAGATCACAAGTAGGCAGAGAGGCAGGCAGAGAGAGAGAGGAGGAAGCAGGCTCCCCGCTGAGCAGAGAGCCCGATGTGGGGTTCGATCTCAGGACCCTCAGATCATGACCTGAGCCGAAGGCAGAAACTTTAACCCACTGAGCCACCCAGGCGCCCCCATACCTAGGATTCTTAAAAGCAATTTATTTTTTTATGATTTTTAAGAAGAATGTGTCTTGGAGAGGGTCTCGTTCTTCAAACGGCTCCAGAGAAAAGGAATTTCAGTGTGCATAGCCATTTCTTTAGCTACATCACTGTAGGACACTCAGACTGTTCCATTTTTGCCATCAAGCACAGCAACATTTGTTTGCGTGCTTCTGTGGGGAGAGGGATGTTTTGATGAGATGTGCATGTTTTAAAAGGCAGCTTTGGCCACGGTTGGGGGAGGATGAGTCCAGGGAGCAAAGTGTCATGGGAGACATAGGAGCCCACTGGCTGCCAGGGCCTTGAGGGACAAAGAGGAGGGAGAGTGGGAGGAGATGCTGGGTGTGCATTGGGGGACATTTTTCTGCTTTGTTGGGGAAGAATTTTTTAACAGAACAATGTTCATATGGTAGTAATGGTAAAGAACCCATGTAAGGGGAGCAATTATCTCCTTTTTTAATGAAAATATCTTAATCTCATAGGCACCTGGGTGGCTCAGTTGGTTAAGCATCTGCCTTCCACTCAGGTCATGATCTCAGGGTCCTGGAGTGGAGCTCCACATTGCATTGGGCTCCCTGCTCAGTGAAGAATCTGCTTTTCTCTCTCCCTCTGCCCCTCCCCCTTCTTGTGCTCTCTCCTCTCTCTCTCTCAAATAAATAAATAAAATCTTTTAAGAAAAAAGAAAATATCTTAATCTCTTTTCTGATGTTACAGAAATACTGTAAACAATTCAAACAATATGGATAAATGGGTAGTTTCCCTCATACTTTCATTTCCCTTGGATAATCACTGTTAATAACTAGACTTACATCCTCTCTGCTTTTAAAAATGCCCATTTTGGGGCGCTTGGGTGGCTCAGTGGCTTAAGCCTCTGCCTTTGGCTCAGGTCATGATCTCAGGGTCCTGGGATCGAGCCCCGCATCAGGCTCTCTGCTCAGTGGGGAGCCTCCCTCCTCTCTCTCTTTGCCCATCTCTCTGCCTACTTGTGATTTCTCTCTGTCAAATAAATAAATAAAATCTTTAAAAAAAAATGCCAATTTTGGGGAGTGCCTGACTGGCTCAGTCAGTGGAGCACATGACTCTTGATCTCGGGATTGGACTTGGAGCCCCACACTGGGGGTAGAGATTGCTTGAAAATAAATTATTTTAAAAAAAATGCCCACTTTTTATTCATTCACTTCTTTTTTGGTGAGTTAAAACAAATTCAGTTTGTTTTTTTTTAAAGATTTTTTTAAATTTATTTTATTTGATAGAGATCACAAGTAGGCAGAGAGGCAGGCAGAGAGAGAGGACTAAGCAGGCTCCCTGCTGAGCAGAGAGCCCGATGCGGGGCTCGATCCCAGGACCCTGGGATCATGACCTGAGCCGAAGGCAGAGGCTTTTACCCACTGAGCCACCCAGGCGCCCCCAAATTCAGTTTTTTTAAAAGATTTTATTTTATTTGCTCACTTGAAAAAGAGAGAGAGTGAACGGACAGGGGAAGAAGGGGAAAGAGAGAGAGAGAGACAGAATCCTAAGCAGACTCCATACTGAGCACAGAGTTCAATGCGGGGCTCAGTCTCCCAACCCTGAGATCAGGATCCAGAGATCATGACCTGAGCTGAAACCAAGAGTCTGACGCTTAACTGTCTGTGCCACCCAGACACCCCATATTCATTCTTTTGTAGTTCTGAAGGTTAGAAGTCTGAAGGCATTCTCCCTGGGGCAGAACAAAGGCGTTGGCAAGGCCATGCTCCCCGCACAGGCTCCAGGGAGAATCTGTTTCCAGCCTTTTCCACCTTCTAGACTCACACTTGGTTCTCTGTGCGCCTCCTGTGTGGCCCCTTCTTCCACTATCAGGCCAGGAACACAGCATCATGCCTCAAGCCTGCATATTTATTTTTAGCACAGATGGGGCAACAGTCATAGCACACACTCCTATAATCTGACTTTTTCACTGAGTGTGTCAGGGACTTTTAATACACAAAAAGCGTCAGAGCTAGGGCACCAGTTAAGGTTGTTTCTAAGGTTTATTATTATAAACACTGCTATAACAAGCGTTTTGTCACATTATCTTCTCCAGGTAAATTCCTAGAGGGGAAATTGCTGCATCAAAGGGACATGTGTGTAAACTGCTGAGTGATTGTTCTCTGGAAAGGTTCCCCGTGGTGTTCATTCATGCCACAGGGCATGAGAGGACTTGTGTGCCCCAGCCCTGCCTCCTGGGCATCATCCCTCCAACTGGACTGGACTCCTGAGTTCCTGAGGCCAGGGCCTCTGTCTGCTTTTCTTCAGTTACCACAGTGCCTAGAATGGCCAGTTTCTTTTTCTTTCCTTCTCTTTTTTCCTCCCTCCCTTCCTTTCTCTCTCTCCCTTTTTTTCTCTCTCCCTCCCTCCCTTCCTTTTTTCCTTCCTCCCTCCCTCCCTCCTCCATCTCTCCCTCTTTTCCTCTCTCTTATTTTCTTAAGTAGGCTCCACACCTAGCATGGAGCCCAACATGGGGCTTGAACTCATGACCCTGAGATCAAGACATGAGCTGAGGGGCACCTGGCTGGCTCTGTTGGTTAAGCATCTGACTCTTGGTTTCAGCTCAGGTCATGATCTCATGGATTATGGGATCAAGCCCCGTTTCTGGTTCTTTGCTCAGTGGGGACTCTACTTGAAATATTCTCTGCCTCTGCCCCTCCCACCTAAGTAAATAAATAAATCTTTTTTTTTTAAGATTTTATTTTATTTTATTTGACAGATAGAGATCACAAGTAGGCAGAGAGGCAGGCAGAGAGAGAGAGAGGAGGAAGCAGGCTCCCTGCCGAGCAGAGAGCCTGATGCGGGGCTCGATCCCAGGATCCTGGGATCTTGACCTGAGCCGGAGGCAGAGGCTTTAATCCACTGAGCCACCGAGGCGCCCCATAAATAAATCTTTTTAAAAAATGTATTTATTTGATAGAGAGCAAGAGCACACAAGTGGGCTGGGGGAGAGAGGCAGAGGGAGAGGGGAAAGAGGACTCCCCACTGAGCAGGGAGCCCAACAACCCTAGGACTCCATCCCAGGACCCTGGGATCATGACCTGAGCTGAAGACAGATGCTTAACCCACTGAGCCACCCAGGCGGCCCTAGGATGGCCAATTTCTAATGAAGAACATATCCTGCTTCTTTGCCACAGTGATCTTCCTGATGCTAAGTCGAGAGCCCTTGACAACATTGGCAGGGTTTTTGCCAGAGTTGGGAAATTCCAGCAAGCCATTGACACGTGAGTGACCTCGGCTGCCCCTTCCCCACCTGACGGCCAGGACCTCCCACCCTCCCACAGACTCCCAGCCTGGGACCCGCATGACAGGCAAACAGAAGACCTGAGTTTGGCTCCTGGCTCTGCTGGGTGACCATGGGCAAACCCCTTTGTCAACTCTGAGGCTCATCAGTTAAGGTGATTGACTTGAATCAGCATCTGCTCACAATTCCCCAGTCAGAGGAATCACCTGGGGCACAGGTGTGTGAGTTATGGGGATCTCTGCATTAAAATTCTGATCCTGCAGGTCTGGGTTGGAGCCCAGGAACCTGGTTTTTGTTTTGATTTTTGCTTTGTTTAAGAGTTTATTTATGTATTTGAGAGAGAGAGAACTGGAGCATGAGTTGGGGGGGGGGGGACAGAGGGAGTGGGCGAAGCAGGCTCCCCGCTGAGCAGGGAGCCCAACAACACTACGACTCCATCCCAGGACCCTGAGATCATGACCTGAGCTGAAGACAGATGCTTAACTGACTGACCCAGCCAAGAGCCTTCAGGAATCTATTTTTCACAAGCACTACCAGGTATTCCTTACCTTGAGCAAGTTCAGGAGCTGATCGATCAGCTGGCCTCAGGAACCTCTTCTGAGGCTGTTCTGTGAGTCTGTGGGGTCATGGGGTCACTAGGAAGGGAGGCTGAGCTCTCCAGAGCTGGACTGAGTTAGACTTATCCACCGGGACCCTTCTGTTCCACATCACTTGGTTTCCTGAATGGCCCCTGGTGTCTATGTGCTAAAAGACAGAGGAGTCTGAGAGTTCATTCACCTGTTTGTATCTTTCTTTCTTTCTTTTTTTTTTTTTAAAGATTTTATTTATTTATTTGTCAGAGAGAGAGAGAGGGAGAGAGAGCAAGCACAGGCAGACAGAGTGGCAGGCAGAGGGAGAAGCAGGCTCCCTGATGAGCAAGGAGCCCGATGCGGGACTCGATCCCAGGACGCTGGAATCATGACCTGAGCCGAAGGCAGCTGCTTAACCAACTGAGCCACCCAGGCGTCCCTGTTTGTATCTTTCTATAAGAAAATGTTTTGCAGGGGTGCCTGGGTGACTCAGGTCATGGTCCTGGGTCCTGGGATTGAGCCTTGCATTGGACTTCCTGCTCAGCGGGGAGTCTGCTTCTCCTTCTGCCCATCTCTGGGCTCATGCTGTCTCTCTTTCTCTCAAATAAAAAAAGAAAATATCTTTTAAAAAAGAAAATTTTGTAGTAAATTTGTGCTTGTTGTTAAAATATTGATTTGGAGGGGCGCCTGGGTGGCTCAGTTGGTTAAGCGACTACCTTCGGCTCAGGTCATGATCCTGGAGTCCTGGGATTGAGTCCCACATAGGGCTCCCTGCTCGGCGGGGAGTCTGCTTCTCCCACTGACATCTCTCCTCTCATGCTCTCTCTCAAATAAATAAATAAAATCTTTAAAAATATATATATTGATTTGGAAAAAAGAGCAGCAGAAAAATTATCTCACCACCCAGAAACGATGACTAGGTCTAATCCTCATCTAACTTTATTGGTATCTCATTTGTTGTTGTTGTTTTTTAAATTCTCATCTTTTTTTTTTTTTAAGATTTTTATTTATTTATTTATTTGACAGACAGAGATCACAAGTAGGCAGAGAGGCAGGCAGAGAGAGAGAGAAGGAAGCGGGCTCCCCGATGAGCAGAGAGCCCAATGCGGAACTCGATCCCAGGACCCTGAGATCACGACCCGAGACGAAGGCAGAGGCTTTAACCCACTGAGCCCCCCAGGCGCCCCCATTCTCATCTTTTCTGTGTGGATTTTGTCTTCTATATATTTAACGATACTCTTCAATGTTATTTGTATGTTATTTGAAATGCAAGTTTACAAACAGGATTTTCAATTGTTGTTTCAGTTCTATCTGTAAATGTACCAAAGGAGCTCTGGCCATTTCAAAATCTCTTAATGCTTTACTGGCTCTACTCCCGCGTGGGAAAGAACTGGTAGCTGGAGAACGAGTTCTGCTCAGCCTCCTGTGGCCAAGTCATGGGTTTGAGTGGAAAGAAGTGACCCTGGTTCTTCACATTCCCAGGTGGGAGGAGAAGATCCCTCTGGCAAAAACCACCCTGGAGAAGACCTGGCTGTTCCACGAGATTGGCCGCTGCTACTTGGAGCTGGACCAGGCCTGGCAGGCCCAGCATTATGGTGAGAAGTCCCAGCAGTGTGCTGAGGAAGAAGGAGACATTGAGTGGCAGCTGAATGCCAGCGTTCTGGTGGCACAGGCACAAGGTATGGGCATGGAGAGAGGACTCTCTGTGCTACCTTTCCCAGGCCTCTGGCTGAGGGGACAGGCCAGGGCTGGGGACCCTTATCATCCCAGTGTGTCCCTGGCCAGATGAATGTGGCCCCTGAGAGTGGGGGATAGAGTCCTTCATTTTGACTGGTTTGCAGTAAGTGCCTCCTGTAAGCGTGAGAGCCGGGAGCACCCCAGAAGCTGCCCCGAGGATCTCAGCTGCAAATCAGCCCAGCATTGCATCATCATCAAAACAGGGCCACTTTCTCTGGCCTTGGAACCCGTCTCGTGTGCATTCTTGCACTTAATCACCGCATGAGCCAGCAACGAAGGTAGTATTGTCCTCCTTTCGAAGATGGGGAAATGGAGGCACTGCGTAGTTTAGCTGACTGCCCAGGTCACCTGAGGGATGTTTTCAGAGTGATGCAGATATTCTTTTTTTTTTTTTTTTTTAAGATTTTATTTATTGGGGCGCCTGGGTGGCTCAGTTGTTAAGCTTCTGCCTTTTGCTCAGGTCATGATCTCAGGGTCCTGGGATCAAGCCCCACCTTGGGCTCCCTGCTTGGCGGGAAGCCTGCTTCTCCCTCTCCCACTCCTCCAGCTTGTGTTCCCTCTCTCACTGTGTCTCTCTCTGTCAAATAAGTAAAAATAAAAATCTTTAATTAAAAAAAAAAAGATTTTGCTTATTTATTTGACAGAGAGAGAGCATGTCAGGTGCTTGATGGAAAAGTCCTAAAACTGGGTTGTGGGGATCGTTGTACAACTCCATCAAGTTACTAAAAGTCATTGAACTGTATACTCACAAATGGGGCATTTTATAATATCTAAATTACTCCTCAGTAAAGTTGTTGAAATAACCCAGCAAGGGGCAGGGGTGAGCAAGAACAGATGAGACAGGGTTGGTGGTATTTTGAATTGTTGAAGCCGGGTGACGAGTCATAGGGCCTCACTATATGTCATCTATGTTTGTGTATATTTGAAATATTTCATAAATCAAAGTTAGAAAGGAAATGGCTGGAGGTCACAGGTCAGTAAGCAATGAGGCTGGGACTAGAGCCCAGGCCCCTGCTCTAGTCCCAGTGGGGGAGGTGATGTGGCCTGGGCTGTGGTCAAGGGCATCATCATTCATTATTCTTACCACAAATACTTTCTTGGCACCTTTGAGGCACCAAGCAGGGCACACAGTAGGAATAATCTTTGATGACCTTGTCCTGCCTTCATGTCTGAGAAGTCACTTTGAAGCAGAAACCTTAAGGATGAGAAGGCACCGACTATTCTAAAAGCTGAGGACCGCACTTTCCAGCCAAAGGAACACCAT
Source organism: Enhydra lutris kenyoni (assembly GCF_002288905.1). Lineage (NCBI taxonomy): Eukaryota > Metazoa > Chordata > Mammalia > Carnivora > Mustelidae > Enhydra > Enhydra lutris. Next base: position 26,737,119 of record NW_019154110.1, read on the forward strand.
GTAGGAGGTGGAGAGGAGTTTGGGGGATTTAAGAAGCTGAGGGAAACCAGGATCAGCCTTGAGGGCCAGAAGGTCTGGATGGGGTGGACGAGGAGGAGCCAGATCCGCAGGGCCTCATGGGCCTCGTTACAAATCAGAGATTCTTCCCTAAAATCACAGTTAGACAGGACCACTGGAAGCTTGAAACTGGGGGAAGGCGTGAGTACTAGAGCTTTTCCTAGAACCCTTTTCTGTTCTCAGGAGGGCATAGTATAAGCTGAGGGGGAAATGCGATGTACCCCTCAGGGTCAGTGTTGTCCTTAGTCTTTTTTTTTTTTTTTAAGATTTATTTACTGGGGCGCCTGGGTGGTACAGTCAGTTAGGCCTCCGACTCTCGGTTTCAGTTCAGGTGCTGACCTCAGGGATGTGAGATGGATCTCCAAGTGGGCTCCGTGCTCAACAGGAAATCTGCTTAGGTTTCTCTCTCCCTCTCCCGCCGGCCCTCCCCGCTGTGCATTCTCTCTCTAAAATAGATAAATAAATCTTAAAAAGAGAGAGATTTATTTATTTATTTTAGAGGGGGTGGGGAGAAACTTTAGCAGATTCCATGCTGGGGGTGGAGGCAGGAACAGGGCTCCCATCCCACGGCGCAGAGGTCAGGACCTGAGCTAAAACCATGAGTCTGACGCTTGGCTTTTTTTTTTTTTTTTTAAGATTTTATTTATTTATTTGGCACAGAGAGATCACAAGTAGGCAGAGAGGTGGAGGGTGGGAGGGAAGCAGGCTCCCTGCTGAGCAGAGGACCCCCCCCCCACCAGATGCAAGGCTCGATCCCAGGATCCCAAGACCATGACCTGGGCTGAAGGCAGAGGCTTAACCCACTGAGCCACCCAGGCGCCCAAGCTTAACAGACCGCACCACCCAGGCTCTCCTCCTCCGTCTCCTCTTGAGGACTTGCTTGGCCCCAAAGGCCCCTGGAGAGCCAGGCAGTCACTGCTGCTTTCAGTTTCCCCAATCTGGGATGGAAAAACCAAATGCAGCTGCTTGGAGCCCCTGGGTTCTAGAGGCCATCCAGTCTCGGTGCGGAGCTTCGGGCCTGGGGCCTCCTGTCAGAAACCGTGGGCAGTTGGTCACACCACCTCAATGAGGTCCCAGCTGCAGCACTCACCAGCTGGGGGAGGGAGCTGGGACAGCTGCTGCTTCCTCTCGGGGTTCAGATTGCACCAGTGTGGGGGCTGGACTCCAGTTGCTGGCCAGTGAGTCACAGCCAGCCCTTTTCCATCTGATCTCGGTTGGTCTTCACAACAGATGAGGTCAATTTGAATGAACATTTTTAAAATACCGGTTTCCAGGGGTGCCTGGGTGGCTCGGTTGGTTAAGCGCCTGACTCTTTTTCTTAGCTCAGGCTTGCTCTCAGGGTCGTGAGTTCAAGCCCTGGTACCAGGCTCCACATGCAGGGAGCCTATTTTAAAATATGTGTGTGTGTGTGTGTGTATTTCTATATTTTATATATATGTTTTATTTGCTTATTTATTTATATGGGTTTCTATTCCTGGAACAATCCTATGTTGGGGCAAGATGGGAAGATGGGATTGTCCCTCTGCCCTGGTGACACATGGTGTGCGCACAGGCCCTGGCCCAGACCCTTCTTTCCTCTCTGACCTCTCTGAGAGGGCTGCTAGCCAAGACTCGGGCTCCTAGGTTCTGGTAGCCAGAAAGGGAGGAGATGGGCAGCTCTATGATGCTGCCTGAGGCCTGGGGCTTCTAACTGACCCTGGGAGGGGCTGGGCGGTCACACTGTCCAACACACAGTGTCACAGTCTCCTTGTGCTTGCCTCCTCTCTGCTCTCCAGTCAAGCTGAGAGACTTTGAGTCGGCCGTGAGCAACTTTGAGAAAGCCCTGGAGAGAGCGAAGCTGGTCCACAACAACGAGGCGCAGCAGGCCATCATCAGCGTGAGCTGCCCACCCTGCTGGGCCCTGGCTTCGGGGAGGCCGGGAGGCCGTGGGGGGTTCCTCAGTCCCTGGGTCAGCCAGAACCCGGGGATTTATTACCCACCAGCCGCAGGGGTAGCGCCTTTCAAATGCTCGCTGACACTCTCAGTGTGTACAGCAGCCCCATGTACCTATTTTTATTTGAAATAAACAATAGAAATGGAAGTTTTACGAAACACATTTACCTTAACTATGTAGGCTGGTATTTCCTGTTATATTCTCCCATAGTTTCCATTTTCTTTTCTTTTGTTTTTTATTTTTTATATTTTTTATTTTACTTTATTAAAAGATTTTATTTATTTATTTGACATACAGAGATCACACGTAGGCAGAGAGAGAGGGAGGAAGTAGGCCACCTGCCAAGCAGAGAACCCGATGCGGGGCTCGATGCGGGGATGCGGGGCTCGATGCGGGGATGCGGGGCTCGATGCGGGGCTCGATGCGGGGCTCGATGCGGGGATCGATGCGGGGCTCGATCCCCGGACCCCAAGACCATGACCCAAGCGGAAGGCAGAGGCTTTAACCCACTGAGCCACCCAGGCGCCGTTTTCTTTTGTTTGATGCTGGCTGAACCTTCAACTGATGTTAGGGCTTGCCTTTTGGAAAATGCTGCCTCCTCCCGGAGACAACAGGAAATACAGCGTGACCGCCTCCCTCACAGGCCTAGGGAGGAGGCCCCATGCTGCTCAGCAAGGCAGCCTGCCACATACCTCTATTTAGATGCCAATGAATTAAGAGTAAATAAAATTTAAAGTTCAGTTTCTCAGTCACACAGCCACATTTCAAGGGCTTTATAGCTGCCTCTGGCTGGTGGGTTCCCAAGAGTGCAGATCTAGAGGATTCTTTTTTTTTTTTAAGATTTTACTTATTTTACACAGAGAGAGAGAGAGATCACAAGTAGGCAGAGAGGCAGACAGAGAGAGAGAGGAGGCAGCAGGCTCCCAGCTGAGGCAGAGGACCGGATGCGGGGCTCGATCTCAGGACGCTGAGCGAAGGCAGAGGCTTACCCACTGAGCCACCCAGGCACCCTGAATTCTTATGGTGGCAGGCATTTCTGTTGCATAGTGCTGGTGTAGACCGTAAGCGTCGGGAAGCAGAGACTGGCGAGAAGCCCGAGGAAGCCCGCAGGTGCGTCAGACTGGCCGCCACTCCCAGAGCCGCTCCAGGCAGCTGTGCATCCTCAGGAGGGTCAGCACACTGACCTCAAAGATGCAGAGTTTGCATGAGTCCCCTGGCCTCCCCACCTCCCACTGCCCACCCCCCCCCCGCCCCTTGCTGCCCCATGTTGAAATGCCAGAGCTTCCCACCAGCACGTGGCTGGAGCCCAGTAAGCATCTATGGCATGAATGAAGCAGGGCCCTTGTCCTGGGCGAGCTTGCCCCTGTGATTAAGAGAGGCCAGGCATGAGGGGCGCCTGGGTGGCTCAGTGGGTTAAGCCTCTGCCTTTGGCTCAGGTCATGATCTCAGGTCCTGGGATCAAGCCTCGCATCAGGCTCTCTGCTCAGCAGGGGGCCTGCTTCTCTCTCTCTCTGCCTGCCTCTCTGCCTACTTGTGATCTCTTTCTCTGTGTCTAATAAATAAATAAAAATCTTTAAAAGAGAGGCCAGGCATAATAATGAGGGGGCACCATGAGGGCATTGTCTTGGGGACCATACCGAAGGTTCAACGGGAACTCAGGAAAGGGAGCAGGGACCCTGGGAATTGACAGGAGAATTCTCCAGTTGGGCCTCCTGCTGTGCTTTGAAGGACCAGGACAGACGGGTTTGGCCAGGCTGAGAAGGGGCAAGAGCACTGAAGGCACCAGAGGCCACAGCACTGAGGGGTCTGTGGGAGGCAGAAAAGAGCCCCTGGGCCTGGATGCGAGGGCCAGCTCACCATGGCAGAAGGAGTAGGGCCAAAGGACCCCAGATATTCGGCGGCCCAGCCAGGACGTGGAGGGCTGGGAATGGCAGAGGCGTGGCCTGACCTACTCAGAGCTTTAGGATGTGAGCTCATGGTTTGTGGAGGACCCTGGTGAGGGTCCCTTTCCTGTCATGGTGGGGAAATCGGTCCTGAGAGATTCCACCTCGTGGCAGTCTATGCCCCCCTTTCACCCTTCCCAGGGCTTAGGCCTTCCACGCTGCTGTCTTCTTCCTTCTATGTGTGTGTGTGGGGGGGCAGTGTCAGCTCCCCAAGTATGCATCTCGCCCTCTGGAGGAAGAGCGCTCCTTCCCTGAACCATGGGGCTGCCCCCCAATTCCCACGCACCATCTCTCCCCCCAATGCCCTTCTACAGGATCGCCCTGCAAGCGGAGAGCAACAGCTCCACAGTCCAACCCAGTAAATCTCTGCTGGCCCCTGGCTGGCTCTGAGCTGCCCAGCCCAAAGGTGACAGCTGTGGTCCTGGGCCACAGGAAGCTTGCTCTCAGCGGGAAGGTTAAAACAAAAACCCCTTGTTCCTGGCCAGGGCGACAGAAACTAGGGGATGCAGGGTGAGAGCGCCTGAGTGGGCGAGACAGGGCTGGGCTGTCCCATCAAGGCGGGGCATCTGGGGTTGCCCTGAAGGCTGGGCAGGGTTTTGAAAATGAGAGGCAGAGAGAAAAGACCCCATGGCCTTGGTGACCCCTCGTGAGACCAGGTCCCTGTCACGTGACCCTCCTGTACTGGCAGCTCCGGGCAGGAAGGTGCACTCGCTGCCAGATCAGCAGTCCCCCTGGTCTCTCCATGGATGGTTCCTGACTTCTCCCGAGCTTATCACGGCTCTGCCTGGAACAGCCAGGCTCAGCACAGCCTGAGCCCCAGGACACAGGAAAACTGAGGATGCCCCAGGGGCCCCTCTCAAGACAGGCCAGCACCCCAGTCGCACCCGGCAGTGTGTTTCCAAGTCCCCTCCGTGGCTTGCTGCTTTACTTAGAGGCTTCACTGTCTCCACATTGGCTAGAGCCGAAAGAAGCTTCTGGTAAAGAGGTCGAAATGAGCAGACGAGAGGCAACTCTGAAATACATACCGAAGCCCAAGGAAGTTGAAATTCAAGTTACCTGCAGTTGTGTTTATCTCCTGCCACCTAGTGTGGCTAATTCCAGCTCCATAAGTCTAAACCCCGGGCTCAGAGTTTGCGTAGGAGCCCAGAGAAAATGGAGGGCAGCGAGGCTGGTGCAGAGCCCTGGCTTCTGGGGTTGGGGCTCAGGTGAAGAAAGGGAAGGTGTGGGTGCCAACAGGGGTTAAGAGGGGTCACCAGCTCCTCTCCATCCACAGGCCCTGGACGATGCCAACAAGGGCATCATCGAAGAGCTGAAGAAAACGGACTACAGGGAGACACTGAGAGAAAGGAGAGAGAGAGGTGAGCACCAGGAGGGAGCGCCAGGGTCCCCGTCCGTGCTCCCCAGCAGCTCTTCTAGTCCTGGGGTTGGGTTCCTTGGTGCAGGAGAAGGAGGTCCAGCCCTTGCCCACTGTTCTGAGTGCCCACTCCTGTATTTCTCCAATTAACTCATCAGATATTAGTTAAGCACTCATCATGCACTGGGAAGGTGTGGGATTTGGGGGAGACTTAGGTTTGGCTTCTGTCCTGGAGGAGCCCACAGCCCCGGGGAAAGCCAAGAGACTTGAGTTGTCAGCAAAGAGGCTCCTGCGTGTGAGTGGGGAGCAGCAGGGGTGAAGACACAGGGTTGGGGGGGGCGGAGGGAGAAAGACGGTTGTACACAGCTTCTGCCTGCCCCGCTGTGGTGTATCAGTCCCTCAGTGCGGCAGTGACCCCTCCGGGCACCAAGGCTGAAGTCGTCTCTGACCCAGGCCCAGGGGGAGATGGGGTGTGAGGTTTCTGGGCACCCCAACAGCCAGATGACAGCCCTTTATTATCCAGTGCCTGCTATGTGGTGGCTGGATCGCCTCAGGGAAGGCATCTGCCTCTGCTTCACAGGCCCTCAGAGCTGCTTTCGGGAGCCACAGGGGCCATAGGTGTGAAGAGATACAGCAAGGAAAGGGCAGAAGCTGCAGTGTCCTCCCTCCCTTCCCCTGGTCCCCTGGGAAGCCTGTGTGCCAGGGAGGCCCTGTGGCCCTCGGCAGTTGCCGGGCACTTCCCTCCCAGAACAGCAGGCGGCAGCATTGTCTAGGTCTTCACATGGTGGTCTCTTTCCTGCAGAACCTAGGGCCCCTGCAGGCATCTTAGAGACCAGGAGCTTCCAGGAAGAGAGTATGGGGGAGACTCTCATGGGGAGGGCATTGTGACTTTTCTCTGTAGCTCATAAAAACAGGGAGCTAGGATCCTTTTGATCAATAAAATAGCTCTCCAGCTGAACTTCCTGCTAACAGTCTGCTCATACTTTGATAGGGAACCTCCCAATAAATGATGAATGTGCTTCCCAGGGACAAAGAGTAATGCAGAATGAGGAGGCTGGAGAAAAGAACCCCTCTGTCATTTCCCAGCACCTGTGTTACTTGTTGTAGGGAAAGAGAATGTGCTCTGAGAGCAGACTATCCTGGGTTTAAATTCTGACAGTGTGACCACTGGCTGTGATTTCTCTGTCATCAGTTTCAGGTCCTTTGATGACAAACTCAGATCACTGACACGATGCTGTGAATTCCATGACAACCGCAGGACATTGCCTCTGCAGCCCGCTCAATGCCTGGATCAGGGCTGGTGCTCAGGAAACAGTGACTGGCTGTCTCTCAGAAGCACAGGCCCCAGGGGGTTGAGATGACCCCAGGCCCAGAGATGGACAAACTTTTACCTTTCTTCCTTCCTTTCTCTTGTTTTTCAGAAGAGGCAGCTGAATTGGAATCTTTGAGAGAGGCGGCTACGGGGAAGGAGAAGGAAAGCATGAGAAGAGGGAGAGACGAGTTCGAGAAGGTGATGAAGCACTGGGAGCGAGAGCCAGCTGACAGTGAGAAAGAGACAGAAGATGAGTTGTCTCAGGAAATTCTGAGGGTCGCAGCAAGTGGACAAGAAGAAAACAGGCAGAGAGAAATAGAGGAAGCCAGCTCCTTCAGGAGAATAGGGCTGGGAGCCGCAGGGCGAGACTCAGGAGATGTTGCCAAGAGCACGTCCAGAGACCTGGGTGCAGGAAGCGAGGGAGAGGAGGACAGGAAACCGATTGAAGTGGGCAGAATGGAATCAAGAGAAATTTACAGGAGGCCTCCAGAGCTGGACCAGAAACCCCCAGGAGAATTAAACAGAAGGGAATCAGAAGGACTGGAGAGTCAAGTTTCAGAAGACAGCAGAAGAGAGTCAGAAGAAATAGGGCAAACAGAACTGGGAGAAACAGCAGAAGTGACAAAGGCAGAAAATGGTGAAGACATGGAAGAACATGAAAAAGATGAATGAAGCAGCAGGCATCAGGACCAGGGACCTTGGGGATCTTATTCAACTGGACTTGGATTTTCAAGCTGAGATTTGTCTCTCATAGGAGAACACGTGGACTGGGCTCCACAGGTCGCTTCTGCCTCTTTCTGCTACTGTTTTCCCTTTCAATAGATATCTTTCACTCTTCAAAACCCTGAGTCTGTCTTTTTGCCTCCCTGCTCACCCACAAGAGCCTTAGAGAATGAGGACCCCCCGCTCAGGGTACCACTCTCCAAGCAAAAGCATTTCAGGATGGTGAAGAAACAGGTGATCTCCAAGGGACCAAGCTAGCTTAAAGAGGGGAAGAAAAAGAAAGTCCTGGGAGGAGAGGTACATTTGTGCAGACACTGGCCATGGGTTCATCTTGTTGAGTGACTGCTGTGGTCAGGGCACTGTGGGAGGCTTGATGGAAGAAGTGATGATGGGACACGCTGAAGCCTGGCAGGCACAAAGAAGTGAATGCTGGCATTGAAATGGGCATTATGCTGGAGGAGCCCAGAGGAAGAGAGCTCCTGCCTCAGAACAGGGAGCAGTCCCTAGGAAGAGTGGCAGCTGGACTCCACCTGCGCCACCTCCAGATGGTACAGTGAAGTAAATCAGACTCCACAAGCTGGTTTCCTCCTCCGTAGAACGGTATCTGCCCCCAGGGTTGGCATGAGACTTCTCTGAGTGCTCAGCACAGCACTTGGTACAGGGGAAGCTCTCCAAAATCCAACCCAGCTTTTTCGGTGGCTTCGCAGAGGAGGTGGCAGCTGAACAGCTGCCTCAGAAAATGAGCCAGGATTTCACTACATTACTCATCTGTCCCGGCTACTGCCATCCTGGTTCCATCTCTCCAGTCCTTCGAAGGTTTAGGGCTGAAGTTAGGCTAGCTAGGACCAGACCCCCACTAATGTGAGGCGAGTGAGGCATTTCAGATGCAGTGGTTCACGGGGCTCCAGGAAACTCACTAAGCAACAGGTAGTATTCTAATGTAAAAACACATCCACAACGCTAAACCCCACGATGAATAAAACACCACAATTTTAAACAAGGACAGGATCTGACCTTGCACTTTCATGACCTTGCCTCCCTGGGCTCATCCTAACCCGGAGCGTGACCCGGGAAAGGTGACTGCCCCCATCTTTCTAGAGTTCCTCGGAAACTCTGAAGGGTATACATGCGCCGCGGCGGTCCGACGGACAGTCGGCTGGACGCTAGGCTACTTCCTCCCTGCGCCGCGTCAGTTTCGGGTTTCGACCCGCCGCGCCTGCGCGATGAGGCGCCGCCCCGCCCCCGGCCCGCCGCGCTCGCTCCGCCCCCGGGCTATGTAAAGCGGCCCGGGGCGGGGGTCGCGCCACCGCTGGACTCCGTGTCCCTCCGCGCAGGCGGGCGGCCCCGGAGAGCTAGTGCCAGCCAAGGCGGCGGCGGCGGCGGCGGCGCCCCCCTCATCATGGTGAGCGGGCGCGGGGAGGCGGGACGGGAGGGGGCGGGCCGGGGAAGCACCCTTACGGAAAACGGGAGTTCAGGGAGATTTTCGGGAGGAAGTGGCATGCAAATGAGGACCTGAGGTTCGCGAGTTGAGCTCTGGCTTTCTGGGCCGTGGGGTGCAGCCTGAGGTAGGGGACACCGGGGCCGAGTTGGGGAGCGGGCACTACCGCGGGAAAAGGGCGGGATCGGGCGCCGCGGGAGTTCGGCCCGCCGAGTGCGGGCCGGGGGTAGTGCGGGGCGGGCGTCCCTCGCCTTCTCCCGCCGCCCGAGGGCCTTATCTGAGAAAAGCCAGTGCCAGTGTCGCGCTCGGGGAGCTGCCGGGAGGTGGAGTCGCTTTAGAGCGACCGCTTGCAGCAACAAGTGCTGTCACTTGTGGCTTTTAGCAGGCGGGAAAACAACAGGCTCAGAGACGTGCTGCCGACGCACAGCAAAGTGGGGGGCGGGGCAGAGCTGGACCCTGGAGGCAGGTGCCGTGGGCCGCCCGGTCCTGGGGCAGGCACGAAGACCACGACTTTGTGGGGGGCCGAGGGCAGAGGAGGAGGTGGCAGGCGTGGTGAATGAGGCCCTTTGTCCGGCGTTCTCCTGCCCTGCCCCCCACCAGCCCTTCTGTGGGACCATTGTCCCCCCCCCATCCCAGACAAGAGAGTATTATCTGTTGCTGCCCTTGTGGGGGTTGGGGAGGCAGTCTTTGGGTAACCCTTCTCCACCCCCAGCCTCCTCTGCACACCCAGAGCCAGGGCAGCTGTGGCTTTGCCCAGACATAGCAGCCCCACCTCCAAAGAGGTCATCCTTAATAGGCTCCAAGAATATAAAGTTAGGGTCTGCTCCTAGAACCACGGGACATGCGCGTCCGGCACACTTTCCCTTGAGAGGCCACAGCTGTGGGGGATCCTTGAAGCCGCAGCCCCGACCGGAGGGAATTCAGAGTTTAGGAAACACTCAGACAAGCTGTCCTCTCCCTCCTCCACGACCAGCAGCTGGCGGCCACCCAGGACGGAGGAGGAGAAGAAGGTCCAGTCCTGGGCCTGGGAAGGTGCCCACCGCACCGGGGGTGCTTTCAACTCAGGGCTGGGAGCCCCGAGTAGGAAGAGGCCAGAGTCCAGGGGGCAAGACCGGTGGGGTGGCCTGGAGCGAGCTGGCTGACCTCCGCTCTTTCCCTCCTCACACACAGAACAGAAGCTTCTCCCGAAAGAGCCACACGTTCCTGCCCAAGATCTTCTTCCGTAAAATGTCGTCGTCAGGGGCCAAGGACAAGCCGGAGCTGCAGTTTCCCTTCCTGCAGGATGAGGAGACCGTGGCCACGCTGCTGGAGTGCAAGACCCTCTTCATCCTGCGGGGCCTGCCGGGGAGCGGCAAGTCCACCCTGGCGCGGGCCATCGTGGACAGGTACCGGGACGGCACCAAGATGGTGTCTGCCGACGCCTACAAGATCACCCCCGGGGGCCGAGGCGACTTCTCAGAGGAGTACAAGCGGCTGGACGAGGACCTGGCTGCCTACTGCCGCCGCGACGTGCGCGTCCTGGTGCTGGACGACACCAACCACGAGCGCGAGCGGCTGGAGCAGCTCTTTGACTTGGCCGACCAGTACCAGTACCAGGTGGTGCTGGTGGAGCCCAAGACGGCGTGGCGGCTGGACTGCGCGCAGCTCAAGGAGAAGAACCAGTGGCAGCTGTCGGCCGATGAGCTGAAGAAGCTGAAGCCGGGGCTGGAGAAGGACTTCCTGCCGCTCTACTTCGGCTGGTTCCTGACCAAGAAGAGCTCGGAGAGCCTCCGCAAGGCCGGCCAGGTCTTCCTGGAGGAGCTGGGCAACCACAAGGCCTTCAAGAAGGAGCTGCGACACTGTAGGTGGCCGGGGATGGGGGGCGGGAGTGGGGGTGGCAGGTGGGAGCGGGGACCGCCACTGTCCTCTGGCAGGGGGGAGGCTGGGGGTGACGAGGCACAGCGGTGGAGGCACAGGGCGCCCTCTCAGCTCACTGCACGCCTCCTCGCCCCACCTCGCCCTCCTCGCCCCACCCCACCCACCATGGAGACCACCGGCCCTGTCTTCTGGGCAGGTGTGGGGGGGGGTGGGAGGACACATTCCCAGCGCCATGGGGAGCATGTCCATGTTTCCTACAGCCTGAGAGGGAGAGCATGAGGCCATGTTTCCACCTGGCCTTTAGCAGCAGAGCCATTTTTCTGAAGTAAAATATTCCACAGAGGGGTGCCTGGATGGCTCAGTGAGTAGAGCCTGTGACTCTATCTCGGGCTCGTGAATCCCAGCCCCATGCTGGGAGGAGAGATCACTAAAAAAATAAGGGGCACCTGGGTGGCTCAGTCGTTTAAGCGTCCGACTCTTGATTTTGGCTCAGGTCATGATCTCAGGGTCAGTGAGATCGAGCCCCATGTTGGGAGTCTTTGCTTAAGATTCTTTCTCTTCTCTCCCTCTGTCCCTCCCCGCCTCCCTTTCTAAATAAATAAATAATGAAAGAACCTAGACAATATACCACAGAATCCTAAGCTGCAAAAAAAATCACAATTAAGACCATTGTGACTTTGGTGGCTATGATTCCCAGGTCTGAGGCTGCCCAGTGCAAACTTCTGGGGCTTCCTGCGGCTCCAGAGAACAGCCTCACACCTAGTCCAGACCCCTCATTTTGCAGAGGGGAAAACCCCCTGGAGGCGTGTGGGATTTGCGCAGAGCTGCGGTGAGAGCCCGCTGGACTCTGTCAGCTCTAGCAGGGGCCTCCCCATACCGGGCGGGAGCTCTCCTGGCAAGGGCTGTCTGCTCCAGGGGTAGGGCAGGTTGGGGTAAGGGAGGCCTTCATTTTTCTGTGACCATTGGCCTCCAGTGACCTCTTAGGGATAGGTCGCCCACTAATCCCTCTGTTCTTTTAGCCCATTTCTGGTGTCCCCAAATTTTAGATTATCTTCCCACCCATATGTCTGTGTGTTGTTCGGAGGCAAAATCTGTGCCTGGATAGTGCTCAGAGATCTCTTCTTGGCTCCTAAACCTGGAACACTGGGAAGCCAGGGAACCGTGAGGCCTGCAGTGATGTCGTCCAGGTGTGAGCCCAGCACCTGGAACTGCTTGGCAGCAAAGCGCCCTACAGGGCGAGCTCCTGACTAGAGCTGCTTTGCCTCTTGTAGCTGCCTTTACCATTAAAAACTGCCACCCATTCCTGCCTAGGACACAGCAGGAGAAATGTAACGGGCCTGCGCTCAGAGCAGAGCTCTCCCTCCACTGTGGAGGGTGAGAAACCTCCTTGTAGGGACTCTGGGAGTGAATACGACAGATTTAGTGACTGAAGCAAGCCCCAAGGCCTGACGTCTGGAAATTGAAATCACGTCTTGATCTCCCAGGTCTTGCCATATGATATCTCCTATCCCAGGACTCTTCCTCCTCTAGGCCCTTTATAGGCTCTCATCCACCAAACAGGCCTGCACAGTACCTGTACAGTGACCAGGTAACTTCTGGTCTGGGTAGGCCCGAGTGAAAGGGGGTACTGCTTAGAGTTCCCTGGGTGGTCCTGGGGAAATGGGTGTATGGTCGCCCTAATGGTACTTGGTTAGAACAGGGTCAGTTATGTGCCCCAGGCCAAAGGACTTAGCTCTGACTCCTTCCATCGTACCACAATAGTTCCAACACCCTTTTGCCTTTCTATCCCATTTTTCATGACCTGCTTCCCTCTTCAGATGTGTAGCTGGTAAAGCTGAGATTCCCTTGGCCTATGCTGCCTGTTCCTGGGTTACAAGTGTGTTAGTTTCCAAATCTGGAAGAGATGTAAAAATCTACATAATGTGAAACCAGGGAATTTAGACCCCTTTTTGTAGCTCTGATGTGGCTATTAGTTTGACCAGCTACTGAAGGAGTGAATTATACCGGATTGCTGAAGAACTCCTGCTTGCCATCATTTTTTTCCCTGCACTCCAAGCCTCTGTGGTCTTGGAGGTGGGTATGAGGATGGCCCCTGCTCTCCTGCCCTGACTGCCCTGCTCTCTCCCTGCAGTTGTCTCTGGGGACGAGCCCAGGGAGAAGATCGAACTGCTCACCTACTTTGGGAAGAGACCCCCCGGCGTGCTGCACTGCACAACCAAGTTCTGTGACTACGGAAAGGCTGCAGGGGCAGACGAGTACGCCCAGCAGGATGTGAGTGCTCCCCCGGGACCCGTGGCTGAGGTGTGGAGAGGGCAGGGTCTTCTGGAAATGGGGGCCAGCTCCATGCAAGGACCAGAAACCAGACAGCCTCGGGAAAAATGGCATCTCCTGCTCCAGGTCGCCCCCCCACAGGCTTAGTCACACAGCTGTCGGCCTCCCCCTGCCTCGCCGCCCCCACACCGCCACCAGCCTGCGCGCTCGCCCCCCAGAGGCTTCTGCTGCAGCTGATGCTTGGCAGCTGGCTCCGGCCTGTAGAGAGTCCCAAAGTTTAGGTGTCCCCCACCCCCAGCAAGCCCTGTACTCAGAGGTCCTGGTCTCCAGGTCCCAGGCCTGGCCTTGCCCTGGAGTGGGGCGCACACATCAAGGGATAGTGGGGCTCCTGGCTTCGGGGTGCCACACCTTTCCCTGCTCCCACTCAGCCGCTCTCTTCTGCCCACAGCCTCTAACGTGCTGTCCTTAAGCCGCAGGCACGTGGCCCGGCTGCGCACTGGTCTCCGGTCTCTGGTGGCCTCCGTGAGGGCTTCTGCCAACCCTCCACCTGTCTCCCCCACTTGTCTGCCCTGGTTAATGCAGCATCCGTTTTACTGATCGTCTGTTGGTCTCCCCCGCTTGCATTTCTCAGTTCGGTTTACTGTCGTATCCATGGCCCCTAGCACAGCAGCATGAACGCACAGGTGACGCTGTCTACACCGTCTCAGCCACCCATGCTCTTAGCACTGTTTATTAAGCCCCTGTTAGGCACCAGGCACGAGGGATTGTGAGCAAAGATAAGAGATACTGTTATGGTCAGTCGGGAGAGATGGTCTTTCTGAGTCAGATATGACCACATGTAAACCCGGGTGTACGAGGTCGATTTTAATCTGAGGCATTTATTTCTGACCTCTCCGATACTGCTTGGGCACTCGGTGCTTTTACTGGGGTGAGCTGAGTAGCAGTGACAATAGCACTTGTCACGTGCTTGTCCCTGTTCTCAATGTGCCCAGACACTTGTTTCATCTGACCACTGAGGTAGGTTCCAGCATCATCCCTGTAGAACAGGTGAATGAGCCAACACGACGAGGTTAAAAGGCTGCTGGGAGGTGGGGCACCAGGCTCAGAGTTGGGGGAGTCTGGTCTTCAGCTCCGCCAGTGTCCTCCGGCTCTTCCGCTCATGTCAGCACAGGGGCCATGAGTGGCTTTTACCCGAGGCTTCTGCTCATGGTGCTCTCCTCTGCTAGGCCCATCCTTGCTCAACAGTCTGCTCCCGGGTCTACCACCTCCAGCTTAGCGCTGTCGTTCCGTCCCCGCAGGTGGTGAGGAAGTCATACTGCAAGGCCTTCACGCTGACCATCAGTGCCCTCTTTGTGACACCCAAGACTACTGGAGCCCGGGTGGAGCTGAGCGAGCAGGAGCTGCCATTGTGGCCAAATGACGTGGACAAGCTGTCCCCCTCTGACAGCCTGCCCCGGGGGAGCCGGGCTCACATCACCCTCGGCTGCGCGGGTGACGTGGAGCCCGTGCAGACGGGCATTGACCTCCTGGAGATTGTGCGGCAGGAGAAGGGGGGCAGCCGAGGCGAGGAGGTGGGTGAGCTAAGCCGGGGCAAACTCTACTCCTTGGGCAATGGGCGCTGGCTGCTGAGCCTGGCCAAGAAGCTGGAGGTCAGGGCCATCTTCACGGGATACTATGGGAAGGGCAAACCCGTGCCCACACACGGCAGCCGCAAGGGGGGCGCCTTGCAGTCCTGCACCATCATCTGAGTGTTCTCGCCGCCGTCAGCCCCCCGCTCCTCAGAAGGGAAGGGGAAGGGGTGGAGGGGAAGGGAAAGCATGCCTTCTGCTTGACCTTTGTTTCAAGTTTTGTTTTTTTTTTTTTTACATTCAAAGTTAACCTTTCTGTAACTTAAAAAAAAAAACTTGTAAAGTAACTTTTCCTGCCCTCCCTTGTCCCCTCTAACACCCAAGCTTTCAACTTGAGAGGGGTGTGGGGAGTGCCATTCAGGAACCCAGAGCAAAGCTGACAAGGCTGAGCCAAGCTGGGCCTGGAGCCACAGCCACAACCCCACGCCCTGACGCCTGTCCCGGGTTCCCTGCCCTGAGCCGGCCAGCGGGGGAGATGCCCCAGAGCTGTGTGTCCCCACCGGGTGGTCACAGCAGCCGCGGGAAACTCGCTATGGATTTGAGAGGGTGGGGAAATCCCTGGGCTTTGACCCCAAATCTAATCACTGCAGCCCCAAGATGTATGCTGGGGCTTTTTTGCCAGGGTAGAAAAGGGGCTTTGCGTCCCACCTTTGGCCCTAAGTGCCTGTCCCCTCCTCCTTTACACTGTGACTAGGGAACATTTGACAGCCACATCCCAGCTGGCTGCAGGTCTCGCCCACGAAGGGGTAGGCTGGCCATCTTTTCCGGCGGTGTGGCTCGGCTGTGGGGTTGGGGAAATCAAAGCCAGAGAAACTACCATCTGCCCAGTCCAGCTCGCCTCCCTGGTGCCTCTGGAGGCCTTGGCGGCTCCTCTACAGGGGTTAGTTGGTGGGGGACCGAGAGCCAACAGAGTGGACCCCTGGCTGGTAAGGGCCAAGCTCCCCTGGTGCTCTGAGAAGGGGTTTTTTAACATTGGTACACATGCTGTGGTTCCTGGGGTGCCCTCCACTGCCCCCCTGCTCAGTAACAGGGCCTTGCTAATCAGGTTGTCACTGGACGAAAGTGCTTGAGATTTAAGTTACTATCCTGGCTTTGCCCGACCTCAGTGACTTGTAAGACTGACCGTGAAATAAACTGTTAATCCTGGCTGTGTGCAGTCTCTCTCACCCTTCTGTGCCCAGCTCAGTCTTCCCTGGAGCCAGGGCTGCTGTATCAGGACTGGCTTTGTCCCGCAGCTTGGGGCCATCGGTCCTGTCTCCCCTCTGCTGGCTGGGCACAGCTGTGGTAAGGTTGGGCGGCTGAACAGTGTTGGCTTTCATGAGGCGGCAGAAAGGAGAGCGGCCGATCTTAGATGCACACAGAAAAGTGGGGGGTGGCTGGGTCTGAGGGAAGTGGAGCAGAGCCTGTCCCCCATAACTGTGGCATCGGGACCACAGGTGCGCCAGCCCCCAGCAATCAGAGGGCCTTCCCGGCCACCCATGTTCCTGGTTTGGGTTTCTGCTGGTCTGCTAGGGAAGGCCGCCCTCAGGTCGGGGTGCTGCAACACAGGGGAAGACCTGACATTTAGGAGTTCATACAGGCCTAACTCAGTCACACTATCGCCATGGCCTTGGCATCAGTGGGGGAAGACTGGAGAGAAAGGGGCCGGGGCTCAGAAGGAAGGGAAGCAGTAAGTTACCTATTTGGTTCACGGTCCTTTCCCAGCCAGCTCTACTACCAAAGTCTCAAATCCCTCTGCCTAAACTCATAAGATTACCTGCCGTGAACCCTATGCTTGACTTGAAGAGCAGGACACTGGTCACCGCCTCCTCCCACAGAGAGGGGACAAGAGTGGAGAAGCTGAGGGGTATTTACTAAGAATGCGGTTTCCAACCACGTCGTGAGCTTAAGTTCTGTGCCTGGACCCCGGGGCCCAGGAGCTGTGTGTCTCACCTGGAGAGGCGGCAGGATTTTGTCCCTGTCTCCATGTCCTTTACCCTGCAGTGGCCAGAGGGCTGTGAGGGCCTGTGTAAACCTCCTGTCTGGGTCAGCCCAGCCTCAGGCTTAGCAGCCAGCCGTGCTCCACGTGAGCTCCGCACACACGCAGCTCCTAGTGAGCTGTAGCGGCCCTTACCGTCAGATCACCTGTGACTGACGTCAGGCGGGGCCCAACACCAACTCAGTCCTGTTCAGCACTCCCAGGCCGAATAGGTCTGGGACAGGTGGCTGGCATCCCCCCGCCATCAGGCCCCAGATGGGCAGGTGCTGAGCCTACAATCTGTGTCCGTACCAGCTCCGCGCTGGGGGCTCAGCTCTGGCCTACCGACTCTGGAGTGACACAAAGCAGCTGCCAGAGCAAAGTGCCAGAAAGGGTCAAAACATTTTATTCTCTTAATTTTTTTTCTTTTTTAATAAAGTTAAACAGTAAAACAAAAATTCACAAGCTGCCTCCCTGTCCACCCCCCGCCTCCCTCCCCTCCCCGCAGTCTTCGGCGCTGGCTCCCTTTCCTTCCCCCCAACTCACACAGACACAGGGTATCCAACTAAGATAACGAAACTGCTCTAAGGACGGGGAGACAAGATGAAGGGAGGAGGTGGTGAACTGTGCCCACGTTCAAGGTTACACTGAGCAAGTCTGCACTTTCTGGGTTCTGGATGGTTTCCTTTCATTAGCCAAATTGAAAAAAGAAATTCCCTGGACCAGATGCTGTAAGGCAAAAAGAAGGGCTTGTTAGCTTACTCTAGGTGGGAAGATCACTCTGCTCTGATTATGGGAAAGTCTTCAAGGGCTGCTTCGAACTCAAACAGAAAAACCACCAAGAGCATCAACAGCCTAGGTCCTAGGGTCTTAGGGGAGCACGTGAGCAGCTGTGTGTGTGCAGCTTCTAAGCGTCACTCTCGCAGAGAAGCCCCGCACTGGACAGCTTAGAGACGCCTCCCAGATGCTGCAGAGGTGTGGACTAATGGTCCCAAGGCACGGTGCACCCAGGAGCCTCCCCACCTCCATCCTCAGCAGCTCGAGTGGACCTGTAACCCTGCTAGATGGGCCTTCTGCCACCTCTACTCCTGGGCCCCTCTGACTTTCAAAGAACTACCCAAGTGGGGAGTCAGGTTATGGGCCTGTGATCTGGGAACTCCTGAGAGCGGGAGGCTTACCTTCAAAGCTGAAGCCCCCAGGACCGCCAAAGAATGCCTTGAAGATATTATTGGCATCAAAATCTGTGGAGCAGAGTAAGAAAACAGGGCAGGGACAAAAAGTTGGAAAAGTTAGACATGTCTGAAGAGGAACTTATGACAACACTAAGAATGGGTCCCCAAAGCTTTCCCAGATTCATCCCTAACCTCCTTCCCAAAACCTCACTGACAGGGTGGGCCTATCTGCCCCGCCCCCTATGCCTACCCCCCCCCCCCCCCATGCCTACACCCCCCCCCCCTCCTCCTCCTCCCTCCTCCTTCTCAGCTGAACCTGAAGGCAAGCTTTCTTTGCCTCAACCTACTTTGCCAGAACTTCTTCTCAGCAACTGGGATGCCATTTGCACTTAAAAGATTCGCCCCACACTGTCTCCCTATAATGCTGGGGCTGCTACTGAGGGGGCGAAAATCTATCACTTCAACGCTAACAACACTAAATATAGGAACAAGATCCAAAGTTTATTGTATCCATTTGATTCCATGCTCTGTCTAGACTATGCCAGGAGTGGGGAAGGAAAGGCATGGCTTATTAGGCATCTACTAGGTGCCAATCATGGTGCTGGGTACTCTTCATACCTTACATCATCACCAATTTACACTCAACAAAACCTAAGTAGAAAGCTCACGTAACTTGCTCAAGATCACGCAGCCAGTGACGGCAGCAGAACCGAACACTCCAGCTCCTTCCTGACTCTAGTGCTGTGGCCTGATCACCAGACCACAGCAGGTCTGCTGCCCCCACCCCCAACTGAGTCCCTAAGCTCTACAGAGCATTCGTCTCCACCAGTTGATCCAACAGGTAGATTGTGTCCAAAAGCAGATTCTTCCTTGCCTGTGCGCCTGCTCATCTGGGGTCCCCTAGCTCAGTGACTGCATCCAGTGAGTCAGCCATCTAAAGCCACTCAGCTTCATCCTTTCCTTCTTCCAACACATCAGCAACCACCTCCTGCTACATCTCCCACTGTGCCCTCCGACCCTTTCCTACCCATGTCTGCTGCCATCTCTCACCCCCTTCCCGGCGCCAAACCACCTCATCACCGCCATCACAGAATACACTTCTGGAGCCAAAGTCTGGTTCGGGGTGCCCCTCCTTACAACCCTTCAATAGCTTTTGACTGCTCGTTGCTCCTCTCAACTGCTGGGCAGAACAATGTTCACTACTGGTCAATCTAAGTTACACACACACCCTGAACCAGTGACAAGGATTATCTAGGTAACATCATTGGTCCTATTTTAAATTTCAAGATTTTCTTAATGGAGGAGAGAGGGCTGGCGTCAGAGACCACGGTCTGAGACGTGTGCAGAGCTCCCGGCCTGTCTCGTCTCCAGCGGAGGTCAGAGCGAGCGTGACACTGACAGCTATGCTTTAAGTCTTTCAGGGAAACTGAACTCTGAAGCCTGCTGGGAACGAGTGACACGCGTAAATATCAGCCAGCACACACTCTGAGGTGGGGAGGAAGCTTCCAGCCGACATGAAAAAAGCCCACATTCCCTACTCTGGCTGCCAAGGCCTTCCAAGGGGGGAGCCAGCTACGTTGCAGCCTCATGTCTCACCTTCCCCTGCCTCAAGCATCCTCTATCCTCCCACACTCAGCCCCTCGCAGCTCCCCGAAGGTATTATTTCGCCATCTCCAAGCTTTCCCTTGCTAGTGCTCACCTCCTAAGTACCCACTCTGCATCTTGAGCTCCTGCTACCCTTGACTGTCCTTTTTGGGACTCTACATCCAGAGCTCAGGGGTCAGATGTGGCCTGTGGTCACTGTGCAAAGCCCAAGACTGGGTTCTTGGAGCTCAGGGAACCTGTGTGATTCACCTGGTATTTCCAGCGCCCAACATAGTGTCTCACACATTGCAGGTATCCATGGGGGGTCTTCACATCACTGTGCTTCCCTGTTACACAGACTCCCCTTTGGAGAGTCTTCAGAAAAATTCTAACTACCTGCTGCTGTCAGGTTCATCCCAGGCTGCCCCAACCAACTCACCGCCCATATTCATGCCCTCCTCATCCAGGTCCTGTCCACTGTCATAGCGAGTCTTTTTCTTGGGATCAGAGAGGATGGTAAAAGCTTCTCCAACTTCCTTGAACTTCTTCTCCTCCTCCTTCTGAACTTCGGCACTGGCTCCACTGTGCCGATCTAAAGGGAAGAGTATGGGAAGAACTCAGAATCACAAGAAAACAGTTTAAGACAGAGACCACTTTATGTCTGACTTTAAACATTTTTATTTATTATTTATTTGAGAGAAGAGAGAGACAGTGAGAGAGAGCATGAGCGAGGAGAAGGTCAGAGGGAGAAGCAGACTCCCCGTGGAGCTGGGAGCCTGATGCAGGACTCGATCCCAGGACTCCAGGATCATGACCCGAGCCGAAGGCAGTCGCTCAACCAACTGAGCCACCCAGGCGCCCTATGTCTGACTTTAGAATCTGGTACACTTCCAAAGCTTGGAGGGTAGGGAGCTTAGCAACAGCTCATTCCCAGCTGAAAAGCCAGAACCTTTCATTCTCACTTGACTTTGGCAAGGCCGGCCTGGTTTACACTTCCCAAGTCTGTTCCCCGCGCCCACTCTACCTGGATGGTGCATCAAGGCCCGTTTCCGGTAAGCTTTCTTGATCTCGTCCTCAGAGGCATTCTTGTCCACTCCCAGAATTTTGTAGTAATCTTTCCTCTTACTCTTCTTCAGTTCCAGCTGTGCATTTTTTAGGAGCTGTTTGTGTTCTAGAAGGAGACAGCTAGAGTCAATGGACAAATCTGACTCTGGTTTTCCTTACCAGGTCCTAACACAGATAGATGCCTTATAGTCAGAAGTTTTGTTAATCATACCAGGCGCATAGGGGCGCCTGGTGGCTCAGTGGGCTAAAGCCACTGCCTTGGGCTCAGGTCATGATCCCAAGGTTCTGGGATCAAGCCCTGCATCGGGCTTTCTGCTTGGCAGGGAGCATGCTTCCCCCAGGTCTCTGCCTGCCTCTCTGCTTATTTGTGATCTCTTGTCTGTGAAATAAATAGAGAAAATCTTTAAAAAAAAAGAGTTTATTTATTTGACGAGAGGCAGACAGAGAGAGAGGGGGAAGCAGGCTCCCCACCAAGCAGAGAGCATGATGCGGGGCTCGATCGCAGGACCCTGAGATCATGACCTGAGCCGAAGGCAGAGGCTTTAACCCACTGAGCCACTCAGGCACCCCAAATAAAATCTTTTAAAAAAAATCATACCAGGCACAGTTATGGTGTTTTCTTCTGAAGATTATAAAAAAAAAAAAAAAAAAAAAAATCGACTCATACTTTGATTCCTCCCATCATCCTAATTACACAAAAAAGGAAGTGAAAGTGACAGAGAGGATTCAAGGCCAGAAAAAAAGTGCCTTATCCTGCACTTGGCATCTCGCCCCACTTCTTCTTGGCTGGTCATCGATAAGCTCCTGGTATATCCTTGTTTCCTGAATCAAACGACCCTGTGTCCAGTTTTAAGGGCCTAAGAGTAAGACCTCACAGTTCCCTGAGAAACATGCTCTCAGATTCCTTTACCTTTTGTTTTCTCCGTCTGATATACTTTTTCATAGTCCCGCACAGCTTCTTCATACTGTTCTGTGTCCATGTAACTGAGAAGGAAATACAGGGGGGTACAGCAACATAAATAGCAATGGCCTTCGGTATCACTCTGGCAGAAGAGGCACAGCTCAAGCAAGAGACACACACTTTTGGTTGAGATGCATCATGAAACAGGAGTCCTTAAGCCAGCCGTGAGAAAAAATTAACTACCAATTTCTCAAGTAAACAGAGATATCTCATGCCACTTGCACCCAACCAGCAAAGTGATCCTCTGCTCTGAGCAGAATGCAACCAACAGGAGAAGGTTCCTTCTGATTTCAGAGCCCCCAAGAGGCATCTGGACTGCCTTAGGAAAGGCAATGTAAATGCATCTACTTGAACGATTACTTGGGATTGAAATGCCAAAGAAAAATTATCCAGTGAGAGCAACGGATATGGAAAAGCTTTGAAACCTGTAGTGCCATAAACATGCAGGGCCAGCTCCAATCCAGAGCAGAAGTGGGATTAGTGAGCCACTTGAAGGATCAAGTTCAAGGTGCTGTGGCTGCTGGCAAATGCTTCCACTAAGACTAATCAATCTGAGAGATGTAGGTAGGAGAAAGAAAGGAGACTCTAAACACAGGCTTGCTTCTATTTCAATAGTGCAGAAGAAAAGTGGGGGGGTGGGTGTCAGCCCAAGATGGGAGGAATCTATCTTGATAGGCTGATGGCCAGAACTTTTAAGACCTTCTCTTCCACAGAAGCAAAGTGGCATTTTCCATGTCCTGATAAGATCACTGGCGCCAAGACTGTCCTACCACTTAAATAAACTGTGGTAGACGTTCCAGAGTCAGACCGCATCAGCTGGATGCAGCATAGCCAGCCACTGCAGAACAAAGACCAAACTGACTACCCTGCCCCTTACCAACCCATCTTCGCAAGCATCAGAGCTCCGTCTGGCTAAGAGGCCACAGCAGGGCGGTGGTACTGATGTGGCTGGCAAGATGGGATGCCCAACTCCTTTTTTATTTTTATTTTTTTAAGATTTTGTTTATTTGACAAGAGAAAGAGATCACAAGTAGGCAGAGAGGCAGGCAGAGAGAGGGAGAAGCAGGCTCCCCGCTGAGCAGAGAGCCCGATGTGGGGCTCGATCCCAGGACCCTGAGATCATGACCTGAGCCAAAGGCAGAGGCTTTAACCCACTGAGCCACCCAGGCGCCCCAAGGACACCCAATTTCTTAAACATCTCTGATTTTCCAGCAGCATCTTAATTTATAATCTTAATTTTAAAAAAATGCTGAGAAGAGCCAGTGCCCTGCAGACACATGGCACAAATGCTACCAGGAGCACAAAGAACCCATTTACAGGGTCAAGAATAATATAAGCTTATAGCTCCAGGTGTAGAATGATCTGATAAGCAACCTTAACAAACTTTACATGCCCTTTTGGAACATATTAAATAAGCTTATTACAGTGATTTGCATTTTTATTTAACATGTTTTTAAAATTCAGAGACATCTTTAAAGATTTTTTTTTTTTTTTTAATTTATTTGACAGACAGATCACAAGTAGGCAGAGAGGCAGGCAGAGAGAGACAGGAGGAGGAGGCAGGCTCCCTGCCAAGCAGAGAGCCCGATGCGGGACTCAATCCCAGGACCCCGAGATCACGACCCGAGCCGAAGGCAGAGGCCCCAACCACTGAGCCACCCAGGCGCCCCAGAGACATCTTTATATTTTTTTCTACATTGCACACCCGAAACGATAGGACACTGTATGTCAACTATATAGCTATTAAAAAGTATCTTCTTTTTAAGTTGAAGAAAAAGTAGAGAAGTAGAGCCTCAGGGAAAAGGGAAACTCCAGCCATGAAAGGAACTGTAGCAAAGATCTGGTGTGTCCCCAACTTCAAGGGTAAGTTGACAAAAGAGTTGGGCAGCAGTCAAGCCCCTGTCCCTGGTTAGGCTTTGGCCTGCACTAATCTCTGCTACTTCATGTCAATCCCAGCTACTTGAGGGGACCACTGGCCAAATTTTGGCCAACTGTGCCCAAGAGTGCATGCTGTCCCCTGTGGTGGAATCTCAAAGGTAGAGCCACCCAGAGGACATTTCTGTTTCTACCACAAAGATAAGGAGTTGTCTGATTAAAGCCATTTGATTTTTCCTTATTGAACACGTATCAAGATGTAATTATCCACTCCATTACCTTCCTAACAAGCCAAGAATTTTCTCTTCTCTCCCCAATCCTTGTTCGGACACTGCAGTGTTCACTGAGCCGATGTGGTGTCGTGCCCCTGGCCACCGCTGCCCCACTAGATACTCGGGGGATTCTCTTTGCTAGCATTACAGCTAACAGCACAGTGAACTTGCCTACAGCATTTTGAATCTGTTAAATTGAGTCATTAGCTGGGCGAGAAGGTATGTGCTATGTCTTTCAAAGCTTCCATGTTTGCCAACGGTTTGCAAAGAGATGACTGACAGCTGGTCACAGTCTGTAATACGATTCCATGGATGTTTCTGTTTGACAGACTTACTGGTCTACTTAGAAATCCACTTAAAAACAAACAAAAGGACCACACACAGTAGCAATTTTCCTATTTTTAAAAAATGCGGATAGTTTTGGGAAAACGAAATGGGAGGCAGGCCATGTCCTGCACCACTGATGAGACCAAGGAGCTTGAAGGACAGGCTCCTCCGGCACCTGTCACAGCACCAGTTCTTTGGTTCCAACATTTCATGACAAGAAATGGAATGAATGCTAGAGGATTAGTATACAACATATAGGTCTTCCTTTTGGAACTTTCAAGGTTGGAATGTTCTTTCCTGTCTGGCTTAGAATCTGAAATAAGAAGAGATGGATTTGGGGGAGGTCTCTCTCTGCCTTTGCTGAGGTTCCTGTCTGCAAAGAAGAGTCTGGATGGACAAGTAAGCTGGCAAGCACCCTGACTCTGAAGGCAAATCTGGGCACTAGATCTAGGTAGGCATATCCTGACTCATAAATCACCGAGTCCCACGGAGCTAATCCAAAAGGGGCTTCCTTCATACTGGGAGGCTGAGCCAGATTAAATCCCTTCAATCAAAAGACTGTCTTCCTTAACCCAGAACAAACGGGAGAAGGACAACTGTGAACTGTCTCCAAGAGATAACTTTATTTCTTCCTCTTCCAAGCACCATACATTCATTCCACAAAACATTTACTGAGTGAGCACCGACTGTGTGCCAAGCACTGTGCCAAGTTAGAGCAAAAGTGTACAACACAAAATACAATCTCCAAAGGAAATGGATTTAAACTTAAAAAAAGGAATTTGGGTCAGGCATCAAAGGAAACTTACTGACCGTGAGGGGCGTAAGACACAGGCATGGGAGACTGAGGGAGCTTGTGCAATCTCCTCCGCTGGAGGTCTATAAAGATAGTCTAGGGCTGGAACAATCCCACCTAGAGGCAGGGGGAAGGACCAAATGACCTCACAACATCCCTGGGTCTGCTTCAGCATCCACAGTGCAATTCCCCTGGCAGGCCAGCAGCAACTCCCTCTTCCCCTCGCCCGCCGGAGGCACTCACCACTGAGCTCTTCTCAAGTAGGCTTTTATATAAGTGGCATCGAGCTTCACTGCACTCGTGCAGTCTTCTATTGCATCATCTAGTTTCCTAAGCTTCAGGAGAGAGAGAGCAGTCATACTTCACATCTCTGTGGACCGAGGGAGCCCAGAGGCTGTGAGCACGGCTTCAAAATTCTAAGAGGATCAGTCATGCTGGCTCCCCAACTGTCACACTTACTCTCGGTCACTGAAAAAGCCAGTGTCTCAGAGGGCTAAGGACACCAGGTTCCAAACTGGTTTCTCTTCTACGGGATGGAAGCCAGGCACACTTACATGCAGGGATAAAGCACCTTTACCATTCTGGGATAGTGCCCAGATGAGATACAGAAATAGGGTAGTTCCTGCCCTCCATTCTCCCAAAGGCCAACGAGAGGGGTAAAACTGCTCTGATTTCTAAACACTGGAACACTGTAAGAGCAAGGAGCCTGCTGTTGTTTCTTATGGTACGAAGGACTAGAGTGGGCCCGCACACTGTTTCCAGCCGAGTGCAGTGAATATTACTTAGGATGGACAAAAAATCTAAGCCTGTCTCATACTCTAATTTCCTCCAAATCACTCCTAAGAAAGAAATAACCACTTGCTTAGGCCAAAAGCAGCAATAACATTTGCATAAAAAATTATCCCAAAGCCTCTAGGCATTCTCTTAATGGAGGAAAGGGATCTTGAGGAAGAACCGGTAGGAATAGCCTTTCAAACTGTCCCTCAAGTGCCCTTCAATTCCACGGAAAAGGTAAAAGCTTGCCTCTCAGAAGGAAGTTCCTAATAAGCTGAGCCTTCCACCAAAACCACCTTTTCTTCTCCTTTCACCTCATTAGGCAGAGTCCCCAAGCCCTCTTTGATGTCCCTTAAACATATCTCCACAGGCCCCGAGACCCAGACCGAGTGCTTACCTTGGAATTAACCGTGCCCCGATTACAGTAGAGTTTTGCATTTGTTTTTATATTGTTAGGGTCTATCCCCAGGGCTTCTGTGTACAGTTCATAGGCTAGCTTGTAATTTCCTTCTTTAAATGCTTTATTCCCATCTTCTTTCTTTGCTTTAAGTGCTTTGGCATTCTACAGGAAAAGCAAGGGGAGATTAGTTCATAACCAGGAAACCTCAGGCCACTATAACAGAGAGGTCCAAGTCTATTTTCAATTTCTCAGATCCCAGCTGTTTAGCATCACCCTGACCACCACCCCCACCCCCTGGGCTATTTGTTGCTCACTGGTGCTTCCTACAGCGTGGACAGGTGAAACCAAGATTTACAAAAGAACAACAATGAGACTCGTTTACCCAGGTTTTACCTCCACTCCCTAGGATAAACATTACTATTTTTTCTTCACTGAGGGAAGAAAAAAACACACTTAGGTATTAGAAGGATCTGAGCCTGTATGATCACATTTACCTTTGGGTCAATAAAAGGTAGTTCTGAAATAATTTCTAATAAAAGGATGAAGCATCCTGGCAAGGTGGGCAAAGGAGCTATCTATCATATTTCATATGGGCCTTGAACCTTCCACTCTTGACTCTCTTAAAGGCTCAAAAGGGAAGCTTTTTTTCCTACTCAGAAGTGGGGCCTAGAACTTACTCTGCAAGCAATGCAGGCCTTCTCATGGTCAGGAGCCATCCTGAGAGCCTGTACAAAAAACTGAACCGCCTTCTCAATACAATCTTCATAATAAAGGCAAAGACCTCGTACATACAGAGCATCCGCATTGGTAGAATCCATTCGTAAAATGTCACTGCAATAGCCGGAAAGGGGCACATTCAGCATGGTTTGGATCTCCCTACCATTACTATCATTTGTGATTACTCTTGCCAGCTTTTCTCTTGACCGTGTGTCTAGTACAAAAGTATCCAAATGTAGACAGATCCCAATGAGCTCTTCCCATATCTTCGCCAAATAAACCACCTGCATTTACCCTTAATACACTTCCTGTGTCTCAGTCTTTGTTAGAGATTGGCAAACTACAGCCCACAGGGCCCGATCCTGCCTGACACTGTTCATATAAATTAAACTGTACTGAAATCAGGCCACGTCATCCACTTATCTGTTATAAGCGGTTGCTTCTGCACTACAGTGGCAGAGGTGAATGGTTGCGACAGAGACTGTATGACCTACAAAGCCTAAAATATTTACTACCTGGCCCTTCACAGAGCTCGCAAACCTGTGGGGTAGGAAGAAAATGACATTAAAACAAATAAAAAACAAAAAGCCACATCTCACACATGTGTTCTCCCACATGGAGCTGAAGTTCCTACTGTACTTCTACGTGTCCGGTAGTTTTCAGATCTTGTCTAACTCTGGCTTTAAGTCCCAGGAAGGTCTGCTCAGCTCTACCTGGTCTATACCTACACGACATATGGTGGTACAGAGAGAGCTGCCAGACGGCACCTGTCCAGTGGTGGGACAGTTCAATACAGAACTGGCCTGACTTCATACCTGGCCACAGACTGTGCTTCCGGGTAACGACCCAGCATTGCTAAACATTCTGCTTTGAGGATTTTGAAGCGATGGCAGGCAGGGGCAAATTCTAGGGCACGATCCATGCAGAAAACCACCTATGGGGAGAAGAAAGAAAAGAAGGCTCTTCATTCTGGACTCCAGAAGTATCTTCATTTATTAAATATTTACTTATTCATTAAATATCTGGCCATGACCAACAGACAGATTAAAAAAAAAGTAGTATCAGAGCCTAGGAACATACCTAATTCTTTTGATTAAACCACTGAAACAAGAGGAGAAACTGATCCAGATTCTAACGACACGAAAACAGCAAACATTGAAGTACTTTATATACTGACCGAGTTAATGCTCACAACAATTTTATAATGTAATTTTATGAAGTACCTTATTTTATCAATGAGAAACTAAACTAAAACACAGAGATAAAGGAATGTGTTCAAGGTCACCAAAGCTAGTGACGGAAGCAGGATTTGGTCTCAGACACTATAACTCCAGAGCCTGTTAATCACCATGCGAAGCCGCCTCCGCAGTGACTGGGACCAAAATTCACATTCTTCTAGTATAGAAATCTGGTTATTTGCTACTCTGCATAACTTACCATGCTTAGCCTATTACATAAGACAAGGATACCTAAAATTACCTGATATAGAATCATTGCTCCCTATATTACTAAAAGTGCTTACTGTTCCCTCCTCCCTGTGCCATGAGCCTCATTAAGCACCCTGGTGGCCACTCTTCCACTTCTATTTTATTTTTATTTCTTTTTTATTTTTTATTTTTCTGAAGATTTTATTTATTTATATGACAGACAGAGATCACAAGTAGGCAGAGAGGCAGGCAGAGAAAGAAGGGGAAGCAGGCTCCCTGCTGAGCAGAGAGCCCGATGTGGGGCTCGATCCCAGGACCCTGGGATCATGACCTGAGCTGAAGGCAGAGGCTCAACCCACTGAGCCATCCAGGCGCCCCTTTATTTATTTTTTAAAAGGTTTATTTATTTGTGAGGGGTATAAGTGGAGGGGGAGGACAGAGGGAGAGAGAATCCTCAGACTCCCCACTGAGCATGGAGCCCAACACAGGGCTCAATCCCAGGACCGACTGAGCCACCCAGGCACCCCTCCACTTCTATTTTAGTAGAAATATACCAATAAAATGGTTGGTTTTAAATGCTCCTAAAGAGACTGTTATCAGACTACTATACTCCACATGCTAAGATATAAACCAAAAAGCGTTTCTCTCACACACATGCGCACGCTGGGATTACTTATCTTTCAGCTCCACATCTTCCTTTTTTCTCTTTTCATAAGTTTGTTCTCTGAGCCTTCACTTTTTTTTTTTAAGATTTTTTATTTTATTTATTTGACAGAGAGAGATAACAGCAAGAGAGGGAACACAGCAGGGGGAGTCGGAGAGGGAGAAGCAGGCTTCCCGCTGAGCAGGGAGCCCAAATCAGGGCTTGATCCCAGGACCCTGGGATCATGACCTGAACCAAACACAGATGCTTAATGACGACTGAGCCACCCAGGCGCCCAAAGTCTTCGCTTTTGATTTAGCTGCTATTTCTGGGAGGTCCTTGCTGAATCATATTCTCGTCAAGGATAAATGACCCGAAGGAGGAATGTGGAATTAAGAGACACCATTTTGTCTAAGAATCTGGCCATGGGGATCAGGAAGAAATGAAGTTTGAAAGCTCAGAAGTAATAATGGGCCAAATTCCAGCAACAGGCAACTGGTTAGACATTCATATAATGGAATACCGATTGGCTCTAAAACAGAATGAAGCAACTTTCCATGTATTACTACAGAAAGACTTCCAAGGTCTACTAAATGGAAAAAAAGTAAGGTCCACAACAGTGAAAAGCATATAACCTTTCATATAAAAAAGGGAAAATCAGGACTCTGTATTTCTATTTGCTTACATATGTACAATCAAACTGTACAGGAACAGAAGAAATAAGACCAGAGATTACTTGAGGGGGTGAGAACTAGGCAGATAGAAGTGTGAGGGAATACCTATCACTGAGTATTTATACTTCTACCTCCCCCACTCCACCAATACTTCTCTAATTTTTAAATGATGAATAACACCATTCAAAAATCTAAATTTGAAAATATGCAGAAGAAAGAAAATACCAAGAGCTGCTCCACTGGGAAGACTGCAGTGTTCACAGAGCAATGTGGGGGGAGAACTCTCTCTCGGGGCACAGGTCACTATCCTAGAAGTTCTAAGGATACTATGAAAATTCAGATATCATGTAGGGTGGAGTCATGGTGCTAATTTTTTCTCCCTTAAATAAAAAAAGAACTGGGGAGGGAAGGGAAGCAATCAGATGTAAGCAGCCACACCCCGTTGCATTCGCAACGTTCTGTGTGGAGATGGTTCTACCCATCGGGTCAGTGGCGTGTCAGCTGAAGGCTCAGTGCTTCACTTCCCACCCCCCAACCCCCATGACTACGGACAGCTGCAGGCAAAGAAGATCTTTGTTTCTTCCGAGTTCATCTGTTTCCCGGGCCAGGATCATAATTCTTCATTTGTGACATCACCATGAGCTACAGTGGGGGGGGCTGGGATGTCACAAACAGAGGATTCTGTCACAAACTGGGGATTCTGGCTCCAGAGTGGGCAAGAGAGAAAAGAAACTCTAAAAACTGCCTTTTGAGACAAAGCTTTTGCCTATATAAAGCTCTGAAAACGTGACAGAAGGCAGAATCGCTTTCTAAACACACACACACACCCCTCAAAAAACTTATGAATCACAGTACAAAGACACTGTGGTTATTAAAACCAATGGACAGAAGAGGGATGCTAATGAGTTAATGCTGGGACTCTGCATAAGCTAATCAGAAATATTTATTACCAAATACCTGCACATTTTGTTACTTAAGAATAAGAATAGGGGCACCTGGGTGGCTCAGTGGGTTAAAGCCTCTGCCTTCGGCTCAGATCATGATCTCAGGGTCCTGGGATCGAGCCCCGCATTGGGCTCTCTGCTCAGCAGGGAGCCTGCTTCCCTTCCTCTCTCTCTGCCTGCCTCTCTGTCTACTTGTGATCTCTGTCAAATAAATAAATAAAATCTTTAAAAAAAAATTAAGAATAATTCTAAAAAATAATAATAATTCTTAACTGTACCCTTTTATCAAACGTTTATTGAGTACATTCTATAGAAAGCACTGAGCAAATTCCCACATATGAAGTAACAATCTGTTCCTTGGATGATACAAACCTCTTGTAAGTGATCCTGAAAATTGATCCTAATCAGTGGTTTTTACCTTTTTAGGGGACTATTCACCTTCCCTTTTGAAACTCTTATGAAAGTTATCACCTAAGCAGGGAATTGAGAATTTTTTTTTTAAAGATTTTATTTATTTATTTGACAGACAGAAATCACAAGGAGGCAGAGAGGCAGGCAGAGAGAAACGGGGAAGCAGGCTCCCTGCTGAGCAGACAGTCTGACTCGGGGCTCCATCCCAGGACCCTGGAATCACAACCTGAGCCAAAGGCAGAGGCTTTAACCCACTCAAGCCACCCAGGCGCCCCGGGAATTGAGAATTATACAGATGAGGCATAACCACTATTAACAAGAGCTACAAAGATATCTAGAACTTTTATACCTTTCCCATGCTTTCAGACAGGTGAACCCTTTTGGCATGTAAATTTTCATGGACTATCACACAGCTCCATAAAGGAGAGTAGTGTGCTTTCACAGAAAGGCCTAACATCAAAACGGTAGTGATGACAGGTTACATACATTGGTCAAAAATCTGTAAGGAGCCTCTATTTTTTATTTAGACCTGCATCTAATTCACACAAAGCAGGAGTTAAAACTAGCTCTCATTCAAATTAAAATGGATTACCCAAACCTAATATTTAATTCTAGCTAGTATTCCCTCTATTAGCCAGCACACTCTTAGGCTACTATCTTATATCAAAAGCAGGAACAAACTCGAGTAAACTCACACTGCTTTTTATCATAAAGCCAAATATAATTAGAAAATAAATACCTTGGCAAAAAAATTTTTAGATGCCATTTTGGTAGTTTCTTATAAAATTTAACATGCTTTTACCACATGATCAGGCAATTGCCCTTCTTGGTATTTACCCAAAATGGGTGAAAACTTGTATCGACAAAAAAACCTGCACGCAAATGTTTAGAGCAGCTCTATTCAAAACTGTCAAAACCATGACTGTAACACATGTGCCCCTCAGAGCACCTGGGTGGCTCAGTCAGTTAAGCATCTGCCTTCAGCTCAGGGCATGATCCCAGGGTCCTAGCTTCCTGCTCAGTGGGGAGTCTGCTTCTCCCTCTCCCTCTGCCTTTCCCTCATGCTCCTGCTCTCTCTGGTGCACTCTCTCTCTCTCAAATAAATCTTAAAAAAAAAAAAAAAAAAAGTGCCTTTGGTGGGAAATGTTGATAATGGGGGAGGCTATGCATGTGTGGGGGCAGGAGGATACGCAAACTCTCTGTACCTTCCTCTCAGTTCTGCTGTGAACCTGTTCTTAAAAAAAATACTCTAAAAAAAAAAAAAAGAAAAAGGCAAAGTCAAACTGAAGTGGTAATTTATTATTCTGGATCTTCTGTACCATACCACCTACACCCACACCCACCCACCAACACACACACACACACACACCCCTTCTGTACCATACTACACACATCCACGCACACATGCACGCGCACACGGGGAGCCTTGTAATAAAGGGTAGATAAGATTTCCCCATAGTTGTACCTTACCTTCCGAAAATCCCGCTTCTCAAAATCTGTTTCTGCTATTTTCTCATATTCTATGACTGCATTAGCATTCTTGAACTATATGAGAAAATCAGATAAGGGAAAGTTTTAATGATGTTGTAAATTCAACAACCACAAAAAAAAAAATCAAGATTTTGATGAAATATGAGTTCAAGAAAATCAGAACCACAGACTTTTCACAAATCAAGTTGGTGAAGATGCAGCTGTGACCTCAGTTTGAACTTCAAGTCAGGAAAACCAGAGTCATGCCCTGACAGACATAAATTAAAGGCACGGCATCATCAGAGGTTGAGCAGAAGTTTCCAGATTCTCACTAAAACGCATCCAGGAGTAAACTGGGAATAAATGGAAATGGAACTAAAACACATTTTAGCTGCTACTGATTTAATCAGGATTTGAATTTACTCAAATACTTTAACCTCACTCAAATCCGTTCCTTGCAGCATCTCTCTGCTCCACAGCCATCTCAGAAACCCTCCATTTTACAGATTCCTAATTTATAAATAATATTTAAAACTGTCTACATATAAGAAACTGAGGCTCAGACTATAAGACTTGCCTATAGTGACCCAGGTGTGGCAATGCCAGAAGTGAGACTAGCTCTCAGTTCTTTTTTTTTTTTTTTGAGCTCTCAGTTCTGACTTTCAGGTCACTATACCACAGTGTCTCTTTCCATATGGACAAGACCAGAACCATACCTCCTGTTGTGCCTGAGCGTTTTTGTGATCCAGTTCTAGGGCTCTCTGGAAACTACGACATGCCGCCATGGCATTCCCTAGAGATAGGTGGCACTTGCCCTCTCGTAGATGTCCCTAGAAGAAATGCAAAGAGCGAAGAAAAGGAGCATGATTGGCCAAGCAGAGAGCAACCAACAGCAGCAACAAACACCCACACAAAACCAGCATGGGATGAAAGTGCCAGAGCAGCGGTTCTCACCCAGGGGAGATTCCGCCCTCCATGGTACGGTGAGCAACGTTGGAGACATGTTTGGTTGTCACAGCCTGGGAGAAGGGGTGCTACTTAGACCTCGTGGTTAAAGAGATGCTGCTAAATGTCACACAACACACAGGATAGCCCCCCCACAACAAAGAATTATCTGGTCCCAAGTGTCTACGGTGTCAAGACGGAGAAGACCTGGGCTAGAGGAACGCAACTGCAGCAACCAGTCCTCCCCACGGATGGTCACATTACGTACCCGGACGAAACTGTCATCCAGCCTCACTGACTGCTGTGCATCCCCAAGAGCTTCCCGGAACTTTCCAAGCATCATCAAAGTGGCAGCTCGATTCCCATAATAGCTAGCATTTTTAGGACACATATCTACAGGAAAGGCAGAAGAAAATAAAATAAAGCTTAGCATGGGTCACTGCTTCAAAAACGCAGGGGCCATCTCCCCTCAGAACTACATCAAGGCAATCAAACTATGATAGGAATGCTGACAAACTCTAAAAGGCCACGGCCGAAATTCTGACTACCTGTGCAAACAGCAGCAACAGTATGACCAATTAAAAAAATAGTTACTTAAAAATAATTTATGATAGCTTTAAAGTGCACTGATTATCCTTTAAAGGGGAGGGGCCAGCACATTTATCTTCTTAATGAATTGTATTACAGATAATGAGAGATAAAAATGAATTTGCATTTGTTGAATTAGGGTTGGAGAGCCTGCAAGCAAGTTAGGTGAGAAACACGCTGACATGGGATTAAAATATGCTGGCAGATGAGGCATGAAAGTTGTTAAGATCTGATAATTAATATCCATAAGGGCCATTTTCTAACATGGTTAAATGAGCCGGAAATGGCTGAGATGCATGTAGGCGGATTATCTTTTTGCCGTATCTAGAATTTCTGGACTTGCCTTTAATTTGTCAAATGAACTACCCATTTATAGGTCATCCCTCATAAGCCAATTAAGTTTGAAAGATTTCACAGAGTAAGTTATGAACCCACTAAGCCAAAGGCTACTTTTTCACGAGGCGCTACTTATAACAGAATTTATATTTAGCAAATTTATCTTCCAACATAAGCGGCAGGTCCTTCTCACCTATGGCTTTTGTATAATAGTTATAAGCTTCATTGTAATCTTTCTTGGCATAGTATGCATTTCCTTGTTCCTTGAAAGACTCTGCTTCCCTGAAAAGGAAAGAGAAAGAGGAGCATGTTACACACAAGGACTCACCTCTGTAAATCTCATGGGAGCAATCTTTGGTCTAGAGCCCCAAGCATACTGAGCTGAAAGTTAGTGTGATACTTGAAGGAATTTATAGATTTGTTTGATGCTATTCTTTTGGTCACTTAGATACATTCAAACTAAACAGAGAAAACTTCTCTCATGTTACCTGCCTTTCCTCGCTATTCCTGCCTATTAGACATCCTTTCACAGAGACTGAAATTTTTAAAGTTTATTTATTTATTAAATAATCTCTACACCCAACATGGGGCTCAAACGCATTATCCCGAGATCAAGAGTTGCATGTTCCTCTGAGCCAGCCAGGTGCCCCTGAATTTTTACATTTGTTTTCTTTCCACTGTGTCACTACTGCTGCCTCTTTAGCAAACATAAAAATTCAGTTACAGATCACTCCATTCAGGGGCAATGATTTCTGAATGTGAAATGGGTCACATCCTTAGAGTTCTATTGATTTACTTTCTTGAAAACTGGCTCATCCATTTGTCACTGAAAGGACAAGCAGAGCAAAAGCAGGTGGCAAAGGAGTTAAAAGCACAGCACATTGGTGTTTAAGATGGAGGACGGAGCTGAGTGACAGCAGAGACCAAGAACCTGGATAACAGGGACATATGAGGTATAGCCTGCAAGTGCCATGCTCTCATTTGTACCCATCTACTGATGTTCTCTCTGCCTATCAAATCTATGTGGGTACTTATGCCCCCCTACCATTCCTATAGTACCTTGTATAACCACCAAGTGGATAATACCAGAATTTCTGCCCTATTCCAAGATCCATTTTTGAAGCTGTGCCATTAGACAAATTGTACTTTCTGAAAGGAATAATGTTATGTAAGGAGAATTATATTCCAGATCAAGGAACGAGAATCGGGTAAGACATGACTAACAATGTTTTAAAAGAACTAGTAACCTCTATCAAAGATACACCAAATCATTTTAATGACCAAACTGAGTGACAAAGATTAATTCTTTACCCAAGTGATTCCTGCAACATAACTAAATATCTGAGCATTTTTGTAATACGGAAGAATCTGTTTCTTTTTCTGTCCTCTACACACCCAAAAAAGAATCCAGTGCAAGGGACATAGGGACAGAAGTACCTAATTCTTAACATAGTGATGGTATGGGAGTTTACAGCTTGATTCTATGGACATCGGCACTGGGAAGATTTGATTTATTTACTTACGTATTTTAAACTATAAAGTGGCAAAGCCGCCCTCCTTTTATTGAAGTGATCTCCCTTTGCATTCTTCTCCAGTACTGTCCTGGCAAGCCCTACTAACATAAAAAGGCTGCTAGAAGAAAGGAGAAGGAAAATGGGAATGATCTATAAATGTTGACAGATTTAAACTGCGATGGACATAAATCTGTTTGAATTAATTTACACCAACTGGTACAATGCTATAAAGCGGCCATTTGCTATTAACAGTCCTTAAGAAGGATCCCCCCAACTGCAAGATTTACAGGACCAACTGCAACCTTTCTACATGGTGTACACCATCCTGCAGCTCTAAATTAAGCAAGGCACTATAAAACTATGAGGAGCCTATCCTTTAAGAGGAGACATGTCAAGAGATCTGAAGAAAGGGCTTCCCCAACACTGGATGTCAGAAGCTGAGTCAGACGACTGAAGAAATGGAGTGGTAATTCAAAGGAAACATTGGGCCTACAGTGCACCTAAGAAGACCTAGTCTTCTCTTTAGCTGGCTGGTGGCTAAGAATACACAAATCCTTGAGGAAAACCAAGGGTATCTAGGCCCTTGAAAAGACACCGTATTAGCAGTAGAAAGCTTGTTAGTCAAAGGGGAAGCAATCTGTAGAGCTACAGAAAGGTGCCCTTTCTTTCCTAAAACACCAACTTTCGTGGAGGCGAGGGACTTCAGCACCAGCTTCTATAAAAACACAAAAAATGACTTCTGTGGAAAGCCAGAAATAATTTCTGAAGCCTGGCACTTTCCATGCGTTATCTTCCTACCAGGTGTTACATTATTCCCATTTCTCAGAGAAGTTAAATAAGGGGTAGAGATTAAAAACTGGCCCCGGGTCAGGATGTCAAGCCAAATATGACAGATTCCAAAGCTTCTGCACTGTCTACCATGCTAAGCTTTCTCTCCAATGCTCATCTCTAGCTATTGCTTAAGACTTTAAAAATTAATCTGTCCTGCTAGGGACAAGACATGGGCAATGAATGTGAATTTCTTCAAACTAAGACATAAAATAGCCCCAGCATATAAAATCCAACTCCAGAACTACAATCTGGATTTAAACAAGCTAAATGACATTCCTAACAATTAGTCACAGAGAGAGCAGGGCTCCTTTCTCTTTAAGATATAAGACCTAGTGAACTGGACTTTGCCTCCCCCAAGAAATGCATTTCATTTTAGTAAATGGTGAGTAGATTCCATTCTAGAGCAAACAAAGCGAGTAATGTAGAGTCAGCCCACAGCAGAGAGAACAAGAAGAATTGTGTTGTGACAAGTTACCATGTTTTTAATCTCACACTGCACAGCATCAGGCCAGAATTAGCTATTCCCACACAACTGCCTCATGAAAAGGACTTATTTTCATAGAAACATGGTTGATTTACAGCTGCCTGAACAATGGGCACTTAGTGCTTTTAGGCTGAATGCTTATTTTTTGCCTCCAGGTCCAACTCCCAAAGTGGAGTCCCTCCATCGTTTTGAACCTCCCCACCAAATACACGACATGCTTTAACCAATGGGCCTGACCCTGTGAGACCAGCCGAGGAAAAAGTGGATCTTTGGAATCCAGCATGGCAGCAGCAAGAACTGAACAAGGCTGCATCAGGAACAATTCCAGGGTCAAATCCATTCTCAAGTCCTGCCCTGGGAGTCTGAGAAAGGGCTGAAGCTTGTTCAAGTTGCCCTTACAGCAAAGGGACTGAAGGATGAGATGTCAAAGGCGTGGGACTGGAAAAGAAGGAGAAGAGCTGGTTAACGAGGGAATTGAGGGCAGTCTGGTGCTGGTATCTGTCACTCCACTCACCGCCGGCATCAGTGGATTTGATAACCAAGTGAAGTTACAACATGTAGCTACCAAAACATAGCACTGGGAAAGGAAGGACTAGAATTAATTAGGTCCGCCTGGACCAACCAAAAAGAAGAAAGAGGTGCACAATGGACTAAATGACACTACAGGTTATTTTCTATGGCCACAAAATAAAATTCAGACTAAACCCTGAAATATAATACCACATCAAGATAGAGACTTGGCCATAACTGACCTACTGGACCTATTAATAGCTACACTACATCTCTAGAACTTTTTCAGATTTCGAAGGCATTCATGGGCCTCCTGAAGTGGTTAAGGCAATATTCTCTCAGGTCCTTCAACGGAGGAAGAGCCAGTGAAGTATCCAAGGCAGCTGCACAAGCGGCCTAACTCTGACAGTCCCAGATTTTTTCCCACTAGATCCTGTTAGCCAATGTCAAGGTTTTTGGATTAAAACTAATTTATCTAGTTTCCCACCAAATCTCTAAGCAGAATAAGCTTCATCTCTGACTTGCCAGGAGATGCTGGGAAAGACTCTACCCTCCACCAAACCAGTCCTTTCACTTTAACAGCCAGCAACAAATTCCTATGAAAAGAGCTACTGAAA
Source organism: Enhydra lutris kenyoni (assembly GCF_002288905.1). Classification (NCBI taxonomy): domain Eukaryota; kingdom Metazoa; phylum Chordata; class Mammalia; order Carnivora; family Mustelidae; genus Enhydra; species Enhydra lutris. Next base: position 26,774,926 of record NW_019154110.1, read on the forward strand.
GATTTTTAAAAACTTCTATCCTCTTTGGAAGTACCAGGGGGCGGGGGGGGGGGGGGGTTCCACCACAATAGAGACTGCGCTGGAGGACCTGGGCAGCCTTCTCTCTGACAGAAACAGGTAAGGAGACTACATTCCACTCTTGGTCTGCTTTGCTGTTTTAAGATGTATTTCTTTATTTTTTGGAAATAACTTCATCAATGAGAAAACTGCAGCCTGACACCTGCTCTTCTACACTACACGTGTTAAAAATCTGTATATCCTCTGATCATGCAATTATATTCTCTCTCCCCCAAGGCAGCACTCATTCATCACTGACGCTAATTACTCCAACGAACAGTGCCAAGGGAACCATTTGGTATCACACAGGTCTTAGCAAGGCTCAGCATCATGTGACCAATTCAGACGACTTGGGCTTATGATGACCAGTCGACTCTGCACGTTTATAGCTCAGCTAAATTAAACATACATTCAAATACCATACTTCACATTGCAATGGGACCCAAATTAGATGCCCTATAAAAATCTCCATTGTCTTTCTCAATACTTCCAAGTTGAATGGTAAAGCAAGATCTTCACCTTCGACCAACTGGTCTATCTTTTAGCAATGAGAAAGTTAGAGAATTTTACTCATCAGCTTTCATGAATGCAGGGTACACTGGGTGGCAGTTTTGGAAAACGCCCTCAATATGACTGAGTTCTCTTTGGAAATGCTTCACATTTCATGTATTTGTGTATTATTAAAATGGGGATGAGATGCTTCAGTATCTGTACAGTGTCACTTTAAGGTTTATTAACTCTGTGCATAAAAAAAAAAAAAAAAAGTGCAGTGCCTAGGTGGTTCAGTCTATTAACCGTCTGCCTTTGGCTGAGGTGTGATCCCAGGGTCCTGGGATGGAGCTCTGGCCCTGGGGTCCCTGCTCAGCGGGAAGCCTGCTTCTCCTTGCTGCTTCTGCTATCAAATAAATAAATAAAATCTTAAAAAAAAAAAGGACTAGAACAGTTCACTATTCTATAACATCTGCAACTTAGGAAATGTGGATTAGATTTTTTTATGAGAAAAACACACCTGACTGTTTTTACTTATTTCAAGTATTTGGCTAGAATAATATATTTTTGATAAAGTCCAGGTCTTCTTCTTCTTTTTTTTTTTTTTTTTTTAAAGATTTTATTTATTTGACAGATCACAAGTAGGCAGAAAGGCGGGCAGAGAGGGGAGGGAGGAGAAGCAGGCTCCCTGCTGAGCAGAGAGCCCAATGCTGCGGGGCTTGATCCCAAGACCCTGAGATCAGGACCTGAGCTGAAGGCAGAGGCTTAACCTACTGAGACACCCAGGTGCCCCAAGTTCAGCTCTTCTAATAGCCATTAATAATACTTTAAATCAAGGTGCGCCTGGGTGGCTCAGTCGTTAAGTGTCTGCTTTCAGCTCAGGTCAAAATCCCAGGGTCCTGGGATCGAGCCCCACATCGGGCAGGAAGCCTGCTTCTCCCTCTCCCACTCCCCTTGCTTGTATTCTCTCTCTCGCTGTCTCTCTCTGTCAAATAAATATATAAAATCTTAAAAAAAAAAACAAAAAACTTTAAATCAAAAGAGATACAGAAGCTTGAATGAGATTTTTTTTCTCTTTTTTGCATTTTCTTGATGTATTCGGCTACTTTTGATGTGGAAGAAAAATCTAACTGCTAAAAATACAACTCAGGACAAGATGATTTCTTTTGTTAGAGCACAGAGGAGTGTTTCAGGGCCTTGGGTTCTGGAGACCATTCTACTGGCAGGAAGAATCTCAGAAAAAGCTACCTATTAACAATAACACTTTATACTGTCCCTAAGACAAATATCCTTTAGGCATTCTTACCATATTTACTACTTCCAAAATGTCACCTTCACTCTGTGACTGTTGCACCCATTTCTCTTATTCAGTCAAGTATACTAGTTGTTCTTTGATCTAGAAACATCCTCCACCCTTTAGAATTTACGGGATCTTGGCCAGTCTCAGAGTAGAAATTCCTTCCTCCTTCCCACAGCCCAAGACCTCTTGTCCCCAAAGGCATGTCAGAGGGCCTGTTTCATGTTGTACTCTCTCTGACCTCCATGAGAGAATAAGTAAAAGAAGCCCAGGAGCCTTTTATTCCATCTTACCAAACACATACTATTCTTTCTTCGTTTTCTAACTAGTCTACGGATGAAATGACAAGTTTTATCTATATAGGTAGGTGGAACAATTCCACGGACTCAGCGCTTGCTGAATGCAAGGTGCTATATACTGGGTATGAATGAAGGCTTCAAAATGGTCCAGAGAAAACAGAGGGTGGGTTCTCCACCAGGTGGTAAAAGTGAGCTACCCACCTTCCTTTACCCACTTCCTTTACCTTTGCTTTAGAATAAACAGCTTCTATTTTCACTTTAAAACATAATTAAAATACCAATCCTTCTCCCAAAAAGAGGGGAGGAGACAAAGATGAAGAAAACTCATTAACATACCAGTTCAAGTTGTTCTCTTTCTGAACATTGGGGGTGGGGGGAGGTATGCCTCAACAGGGGCAGGGCCAGAAAGGACCAAGGGGAGTCACAGATAAAGTCTACACAAGGCAGCAGCACTCTCTACTGCTCAAGTAGGGAAGGACACCAGGCAACACACTGGAGTTGGCAATGTCTTATTCAGTGTGGGGGGAAAAAAGCAATCAACTAATCAATTGACCCAGACAGAAATCCTATTGTTACCCACAGAAAGATATTCCCATGAAACAGTTGACTCAACCACAATATATTTATGCTAGTTCCTTAAATGGGAGGTGTCACAAGCTGGCATCTACCTAACCTTTACTCCAGGGGAGAGGAGACCCAACCATAATGCTGCCTCTGAGAAACTTCTCAGAAGCTAATCTGAGGACATAAGTCCTGGCCTCTCAGCAACAGTCAGTCTTGTTTTCATAACATACCCCCAAACCCACCATTTTCTATCCCTCGGTTCCCTACTCTGTGAGATCTCCTACTACCCTCATTGGGACATTAGCACCCAACAAAAATCTAGAACTAAGGAACTATAATTAAGAAAAAGGCTGCTTTCTGAGTTTTGGGGGGAGCGAGGGGTGGAAGTGGGAACCAGAGTGGGGAGTCTAGATTGTCAACTGGTATGTGGCTTCTAAAGTTCTCACAAAAAATACTAAAAGTTATCTTGGTTCCTTACTTTAACAGGTGATTGACTATCTTGGAGCAAACTGTTGGAGGAAGAACTTGCAGGACAGAAACTCCCAAGAATAAGAGAAAAATGTTGCTTGCCTGATATACCCTCCCCAAAAGCCTAATAATGAAATCAAAAGAGATGGTTAACACTTTGCTTATCTGACAATCTGGTCTCCCCACAAAAATGAGACAGAGAATATTAGGGGTCAGAATTAGACTCTGAAAGTCAATATTCCTCTTCATATTTTCTTTTCTTTTTTTTAAGATTTTATTTATTTGACAGAGATCACAAGGAGGCAGAGAGGCAGGCATAGAGAGAGGGAGAAGCAGGCTCCCTGCTGAGCAGAGAGCCATGTGGGGCTCAATTCCAGGACCCTGGGATCATGACCTGAGCCGAAGGCAGAGGCTTTAACCCACTGAGCCACCCAGGCATCCCTCCTCTTCATATTTTCATTCTCAAAAGTCTCAAACACTCACACCTCTGCCAATGGTGGGATAAAACACAGGAACTGCTATTTTGATTTAGATGGGGAAGGGAAAAAATTTTCAGTCCAATAAAATGAACAGCATTGAGATAACTTGTGCAATGAATCCTGTTCTTACTGCTGAAATTCAGAGAGTTTAAAAGAATACCTGGAACGACCTCTAAGTAACTTCCACATCACTCAGCACTGAAGAAAAGGGACCAAACATTAGTGGAGTAAGGGAGAAATGGGCTCTCAGAGGGACTGTGCATCAGACCAAGGCACCTAGGTAGCCGCTGACCATTGTTCTCCAATCTTCTAAAGTCCTAGAGAAAAAAAACCAAAGGCAAGTGCCCAGTACTCAGCTTTTAAAAACTTTTAAAATACTAGCTTCAATGACTACACTCATCCCTGATTGGCTAGAATGTTCAATAAGCCTGGGTTTTAAGCCAATCAGATTTCTGGTCGTTGGGAATGGACTACACACTAGAGCAACTGCCATTCGACTTGGCTCAATTTGGTTTCTGGTTCTGGTCAGTATGTGGACCTGAATTAAAGCAGCAAGGACAGAGAGACTCTTCCTCTGCACTCTACCTTAACTCCAGTTATGATTTAACAACTTTTTAAAAGATGTTTAAGTAATCTCTACACCCAACATGGGGATGGAACTCACAACCACAAGAACAAGAGTCGTATGCTCTATCAACTGAGCCAGCTAGGCTCCCCTGATTTAACAATTTCACCACTTGTTAACATCAGGTTCAATTAATCAATCAATCAAGTTCAATCCTGGTATTCAGGATTCTGTATTCCTAACTTTATCCTTTCCTTAACCATGACTTATTTGTCCCGCCTCCCATTTCTCCACCTCTGACCCCACATTTAAAGTATACCAACATGAAAATGAAGGGTGAAAGCAGTGTTTTCACTGACTTGAATTTAAGGTCAAAGATAATATCCCCTTCAGCCTGTGTGCTCACTGAAATGTTTAGCTGCCTACCTTGGAACTTCAAGAGAAAATTTAGAGAGACAAATCCCTAAGAATTTAAAACAGAGGAAGAAGAGCTGGGGAGGGCATCCCCACAAGCTCTTCAGTTATGGCCATGAACTCCAAAATGTCCCAGGAAGCTGTAGTAAATAAACAGCAACTGCAGAAGACCCGGAGATATGGATTCAGGGTTCAGTGTTTCCCACCACCAACATGAATAGAGAAATAAAAGACAAACTCTACAGAGTTTAGATACCTGGATACCAAGAAAGGACCTAATGTTCTTGCTTGAGTCCACCATGAAAACAGACACAGAGATAATCAGATCAAGGAATCTGATAAGTATGTTCTATTTCCTAAATCTACAGCTTCCATTGGTTCCTTTAGACCCTATTATCCAGTCACGCTGGATACATGCTGAGACACAGAAGTGTTTCCTCTATTGATGAGCAACTTAAAATCCTTCGATTTTACCATAATAAAGACTACCTACAGATACCTCCCTAGCCCAGGAAATGTGACCAGAGAGCCTTCACTGGAAACAGGAATTCATATATCAGATAAAGCAGTCAGCAACTTCCCAGAAAAGTGTAACGCTTGAAATTAAATTAAATTAAATTAGCTGAATTGTAAAACCTCTGAAATTTAGCTCTCTGGCTCCCCAAGTAGCTTTCTCTATTCTGGTGGGCAAAGAGAAATAAATCATCTTCATGTTCAGAACCCTGATCTATTTTGGAGTGCCAACTAATACAACTTTTATTTTAGCCTCTCAGCTGCTATGGGGGGAAAAGAACTTTGTCAGAGTGACAGCCAAAAAAAAAAAAAAAAAAAAAAGTCAATTTCTTTTCTCTCTAGAGACACTAAAGCTAACGAAATAAAACATTTAGCCATTTAAAATGCTGCAACCGTGAGTCCCCACGTCTTGAAAGCTCTTCTCACTTTGCCCCTGTGGGACTGTAACAATTTAGCAGCGGCAGCATGCCCTTGAGCCAAGATGCAAGGAAGGAAGGACTCCTTGTTGGACTGCACAAAAACAACCCAAGAGACCCATCAACTCCTGTGTCCCCAAGTGAACTAGTAGCAGGACTGTAACAAGAGACACAAACTTGGCCAAATGACTAAAGGGCATCTGTAAGGGATGTCCCTATCCCATGCCCTGCTATGACTACACAGGATTACAGGATACATGAAAAATGTAAAACCACCTTCCTCCCGAACTTCTACATCATCACACAATTTTCAGCACTGGAAAAGCATACATAAACAAGGCTTTTTCTTATTAACAAGAGCCTAGTGTTTACTCTCCTAAGGATGCCTTTTATATGGCAGGAAGTAAAAATGTGAGTTTTATTTCACTATATTTTCCTTTCGATTTGCTCACCTAAGTTGTATATAATAAATATCCATGTCTTACTATAACTAAAAGAGATCTATATAAATATGTATTACGTATAAGTCTATTTAACAGAGATATATTTTTTTCATATTTAAATTTACAGTACTTTTCCTCAGTGGTAGATAAGACAACTATGCATTTTACACTCAAGGACATCTTAAATTCTACAAAATAAGGCAGTTAACCTAAGTCAACACCCCTCCTTATTCTGCTGTACTGCTACCAATTACTGTATTATTGTGTGATGTGGTCATGTTACAGCATCACCTATTTTCCATTTCTTAATACAACTTCAGGTTCATTTACTATAACTTCTGTTGTTTGTTTGTTTAAAAAAGGACCTGCTTTAGATAGAGGGCTTTGAAGTAAAACTCCAATTAGGCACAAAGATCTATACTAAGTAGGTGAAGGTTTTTTTCAAATTACTACATATAGCCCAGGTCCCTATTTATAGCACACAAAACACCCCCACTGAACTCTTCATAATACCAAGTAAATTCTTGCAATTAATGTAAGCTCTGTCTGTGGGGGGTTGAGATGGGTGGGGGTTGTTTCTCATTTGGTAGTTCCTCACTGATGCTTAATTCTAAACACCTGAGAAGAACTAGGTATGATGTGAAAACTCAAAACTAAGAACAGACTAGACTCTGGTATCCTGCCTTCTCTGATTATCCCTGGGGCTTACTACACACTTTGTCAAGCCTCTCAGTTCCCAAGAGATCTCGGGATACAGGGTGCAGTAAACTACCCTGAAGCTTGGTTACTATTCATTCCGCCATAGTGAGTACCTCCTGTATTTCTAACTTGGATAGTAAAAAATTCTCAAGAATCCTGGTTTCCAATCTCATGAAGCCAGACTGAAGCCATACAGGGTTTAGTACAAAGACCTGAAAGATGAGGGAAGGAGACTGAGGGACTTGTAGTCAATTAATCTGCAGTTGATAGGAAAGGGCTCCGGGCTTTCCGAACCTTTTCCTTAATTCTCCTTCAGGATTAGCACAAGTATAACTACCCACAATCGTGTTCCAACCAACTTCCAACAGTCTGCCTTAGCTGTAGCCAGAATCCAGAGTGTTCTCGAAAACCACTCACTCAGCAGCTCCCTTGGCTAGTCCAGACTGGCAATCTCGAGCCACTGCGGCTGCCCAGCAGTGCCAACAGCGCCCAAACAGTTGCCTTCCTCTCTGCTGTTTAACTTAAGAAAGCACAGCCCTGGGAAGAATGAGGATCTTCCTCCGGAAGGACGGAGGGGCAGGAGTTTGACGTGCAGAGCATGAGAGAAGGCCCTCACTCTTCTTCCTTCTTTCTCTTTCATCTCCGACTTCTGGGGTACGGGGAAGGGACACCAGGTCAATAATGGAGACACACTCGGACCCAGCCTAGTGGTCGCTGGGGTACATTACTGAACAGTGGGGGTGAGAACAGGGGGTGAAGAGAACAAGGGCTTTGGAGATGCAAAGTGCTGGCAGACAACAATGCACAGAAGTTAACAAGAGAAGGGGGGCCGGGGGGGCGATGTAAGGAAGTCGTCATCGTCGCCGCGCAGCCTCCCCCACCCCACAACAGACCTCTGAGATTCCCCTAAAAGACCCGGCCTCTACGATAAGGGCGACGTTCCTCCTGGCTGGAGAACAAGGCCGTGCCTCTGCTCCCCAACCAGGCGGAAGCAGGAGGGGAGGGCCGACCTCCGGGAGCGCCCCTTCAGAGGGTCTATCCGGACTTCTCTCAAATGGGGGGGGGGGGGGTCGGGTCGCGGAGGGCGGGGCATCGCCTCAACAGGGGTCGCATCATGGCAGGGACGGGTTTCCCGGGGTCATGGAGCTGAAGCTCGCCCCTTCTATTCCCCCGCTACCCGGTTACCTCTTCGCTTCCTCATCGTCGTGCAGCTCTGGCTCGGTCGCCGCCATTACCACATCGCACTCCGCGGCAGCCGCCATCTTACCGCCGGGACCAGAGAGGCGGGTGGGAGGCAGGCGATGAAGAGCACTTCCGGCTGGAGCATCGAGCAGCTCAGCAGCGCTGCGCCCAGAGAGGCCCCCTCGGGCCCGTCTACCAGCGAGAGGCTCTGCTTGGGGCCAGAGCGGCCTCCCGCCCCCGGAGGTCCACGGTGGTCTCCGCGCTGGGGCGGGGGCCCAGGGACCGTTCCTGTGCGTAGGGGGCGCCACTTTATCCGTGGGTCGGAAGTGGGGGGGATAAGGAGGGTGACGCCTCTCTAGGCCTGAGTTGTCCTCAGTATGCTGAAAGCTTCGTTGCCATAGCAACTTGCAATCGTAGAGCGTCTCCGGTAAGGTGCAGGAGAGTCTAAGTTGGGTTGAGGACTCGATGACCCGGGACTCCGGAGGAAAAGATCTCCCACTACTACCTTCCCGACCTCGGAGTGTGTCCACAGCTTCCTCCCAGGAAAGGCAAGAAGACACACTTTGAGCCCAGGTTCCTCAGCTTTCATCGGCCCTTGGAAGCCCTGCCCAACCAAGCCAGGGGAACGCAGGGCGTCTTCACCCCGCGCCTTTCATCCCCTCTGGATCTCCAAGCAACAACTGGTTCATCACCCTAATGACGCTGACCCTTTTATGAGGCTGCTTTCATGTCAACTGCCTGGGAGTGCCATCTCAGCATTAAGTCTAGGGAGGGTGGCACGGCGCCCCAGACCCTGCCCTGGAGTTTATAAGGCAGCTCGCAGGGTGAGGTCCCTGCTCCATAGTGTCCCCAGTACTCTCACCCTTTATAGAAACACCCTGCTCAGCACCCTTGTCTTGCCGAATGCAGTCTGGACTGGGAACTCAGACAGGGCAAGGACACAGCTTAATCACGTTTGTAGTACCTCCCTCACCCAAACCAATAGTTTTTGTGGGTATGAATTAAACTGGAGTTTCCTGAGGTTAAATTAGGGGAGTTTGAGGTTAAATTTTTAGAGTTAAGAGGAACTAAAATAAGAAGGGGGCAAGTGAATTTAAAAAGGATGGACTCCTTTCCTCCATTCCTCCCTAGTATGTGCCATTCTCAGTAGGCTTCTTCCAAGGTCCTGCTTACCACAGTGCTAAGGGGGCAGAAACCACACCCACTACGGGGTAGGGAAGGACGGGAAAGCATAGTGGGTGGGAAGAGAGAAGTCATTCAGCCAGCCAGTCATTCATTAGCCTCTCCAAAGTGCCTATTTTGTGCTAGTTTGGGAGGGCACAGACTCACAGACCACTTGCCCTGTCTGCCAGTGGCTCATAGTCTACCATCTACTGCAGGAAGCCAACCTGTTTTTAGACTATCTTTCCCCGTGTTCTTTGTATCTAAGCCAACTCATTTACTCTCATAACTTTAATTTTAGCTGTAGATGACACTGAACTCCGTTGATATCTCTAACCTAGACTTCACATTTGTGAATTCTAGATCTCTATATCCAATTATCTACTGGGTCTCTTGGGTGTTTCACAAACCCTGGAGACATAATATATTTAAGTTGAACGTGTCATTCTCTCCCACTTTTCAACAAAAGAAGAAACAAATGCAGTACTTGAGTCTCTTTTTATAAAGAATTCCTTATCTTGCCAAATGGATTCACCATGCAACTGGCCACCAAATTAGAAAGATAGGAGACATGATAAACTCCCTCTTTCTTACTCCTGATTCCCAATTTGTCACCAAGCCTTGTGATTCTCCTACCCAGTGTCTTCTCAATCTATCTCTCTCTGTTCCATCCCAATTCAGGCTCTCATCACTTTTATTTTTAAAACTTGTAATACTACCATAGTCGTCTAACAGGCCCCCAGTCTCATCTCCCTCCATTTTTTCTTCTCCTACCAATGACTTTCTACACTTGATCTTAGCCAAAAGGCCAAGAGGCGATTACCAATGACTTTCTTAAAAGCAAAAAGTGATCATGCCACTTCATCGGCATAAAATCTATCAATGGCTTTCCACCGCTGTTAGGATACAGCTTGAACTCTTTGACCTACCACACAAAGTCTTTGATTATTTGCCTCCTTTCGACCATCAGTATTGACCCCAAATACTTGTAGTTCCAGAAAATGCCATGACTTTTGCTGGTTTCCTCCACCCTTTCCTTCCACACCCTTAAAATCTCAAAACAGACATAACCTCCTCCAGGAAGTTTTCCGTGATGCCCGCTGTCCCTGAAGTTAAATGCCCTTTGCTGTGTTCCCACAGCACCTCCGTAATAGTTCTCACTGCGCTGTACTGTAACTGTTGGTTTAGATGTCTAGCTCCTCCCGACCGTGACCTTCTAATTTGTCCATTTTTCTCTCAGCATGTGGTTTTGTACCTGGCACAGAGTAGGTCTTCAGAAGACATCTGACGAATAAACGATTGAATAAAAGAAGTGTTACTGCACTATGGTAGTCATTAGAGAAAGAACATCTGGGCATCAGAGACACCGGCACCTCGCTCCAGGGAGCCTAGAACCGTGCGCTCAGGTGCACAGCGCACCCAGGTCCCGTCATTCTCCCCGCCGGCCTCTGGGGGCGCTGTGTGTCCGGCTCCCGCTGGCCGCCGCCGGAATTGGTCACGCCGGACGGAAGCTGGAGGGGCGGGGCCGGACGGAGCCTGGAAGGACCCCGGAGGAAAAGCGGAGTCCTTGTGGCTGTGCTGCCCCTCCCCTGGTCCCGGCGCTCCTGGAGGGGCCCGGCCGGGGTGCTGCGAGGGCTCCGGGAGGTACGGAGCCGGGAGGCCACTGCGTCCGCGCCCCCTTAGGTGGCGGGCCTCTGTCTCCGATTCCCTCGGGGGGAAATCTGTGGCGGAAGCCCTCTGGCAGTCTCTCTTGGGGGTGTCCCTTAGTTGCGGGCCCCGCAGGCGGGAGGAAGGATCTGTATCAGGATTTTACTTGACAGATCTCTGTTTGGGACATCTTTCGGGAACACATCTGTATCTGTTCTCTGGGGCAGTCTTGGTCGGGGGTTCCTTCTTGGAAGCCTGTGTTTGGGATGCCTTCGACGAGATCTCTCTCTGGGACCTCTTCGGAGAAGGGGTTTCTGTGTCTGAGCCTTCTCATTCTGCTTTGTCAGTCCAAGGGCAGCACATATTTTCCCCTTTCCAAAGCCTTTTCCCCTTAGATTCTTTCACTCTTTTCTTTCCTGTCTGATGTTCATCTTAGCCATTGACTTGACTGGGAATTAGAGAGAATTAGTTGCTGTCCAGGTAAATCATACAAGAAGGCAAAATACTCTCCTTATTTGCTCACTCTCCCTAGGAAGAGTGGCTTGAGACAGATCCACACGGAATAGCATTCCTGCTTATCTCTCCATGGAGTCATGGTTCAAGACCGGAAGCTGAGCCAGCGCTCCCTTCAGCAACTGGTCTTCCACATCCTGTGCACAGAAGGGAGCCTGGGCAGTGGCTCCTTTAAACCAGAGACTCTTCTCCCTTTATGGCAGCATTTACCGACAACCTGCCCTGAGCCAGTTACTGGCCCTGTACTGCTTATAACAAAGATGAATAAATTATAGCTCACTGTCCATTAGTGGACATAGACATATCATTCCAGTACACCCTGACCCTAGGAGGGGACAGACGTTGCTCCATCCCTGAGGCCGTGTATTCTGTGCAGATCCTGGGCTCTCGGTTATGGGAGATCTACCCTGTTTTCATCCCACCTCACCAAGTATGCTTCTGCTTTTCAAGGTTGAAGGCTAAGCATGGGGAAGAGCTGCAAGGTAGTCGTGTGTGGCCAGGCATCTGTGGGCAAAACTTCAATCCTGGAGCAGCTTCTGTATGGGAACCATGTAGTAGGTGAGTGTTGTTGGGGGTGGGGGAATGGTGGAAGAAGTTGAAGAATAAGTAGGATTTGATCACAACACGAAAAGGCTAAAAGCTGCTGGTAGTGGTTATTACACCCCACAGAGTAAAATCTGCATAATGACCCCAACCCTAGCATATTGAAATCCAAAGAGAGGAAACCCAATACTTGAGACAGGGAGGAAAAGTTCTCAAGTCACACTTTTGCTTAGCATGGGATTAGCATGAGGTTAATGTCTGTTTCCTGCTCCCCACCCCCCCAAGTCATCCAGTCCTGCTGGACTGTCCATCCCCTTCTCTCTCGGGCTGGTTAAGCTCGTTAGGATATACTCAGTCCCTCATATTTTCCATCTGCCTTCTCTCTACAAACAACTTTTCTCTTCATCTTATCACAGGTTCTGAGATGATTGAGACCCAGGAAGACATCTACGTGGGCTCCATTGAGACCGACCGGGGTGTGAGGGAGCAGGTGCGTTTCTACGACACCCGGGGGCTCCGAGATGGGGCTGAGCTGCCCCGGCACTGCTTCTCCTGCACTGACGGCTATGTCCTGGTCTACAGCACGGACAGCCGAGAGTCCTTTCAGCGTGTGGAGCTGCTCAAGAAGGAGATCGACAAATCCAAGGACAAGAAGGAGGTGTGTGAAGGGGTGGAGGACACTGGTGATGAGCAGGAGTGGACCCTGGGCTGGCTTTGGGGAGCCTGGCATGGCTCTGATTTTCATTCGTATCCCAGGAGGTGGGGTGGGAGCCACATGGGGGATGGATGGAGACCACGGGAGGCGGTCTTCCCCCTGGAGGCAGCCATGTGCTGAGGCAGCTTGACCAGAGAGGCTTTCCTTTAATTTCGGGGGTTCCTGACCTAACCCTAGAAGCCCCCACTAATCTTTCTTGAAGATGCTTCCTTGCTCTTAGCTGTGAAGGCCCTTCTGTTCCCGAATCCCCCTATAAGCTGTAGGAATTTGGGGGATGCTCCCTTACCAGGTGTTTAGACAGAGTGATTGCTTGTAATGGGCAGGTATAGGAGATAGAGGGCTTGTAAGGGAACTCCTGGAGGGAGGGTAAATGAGGCCAGAATTTCAGTGGAGGAAGGAGAGGACAAAGCAACCATCTCCCTCTCTCTAGTCATTGTTTCTGATCTAGGAAGAGGTGAAACATTAGCCAGTGAGACTTTTGCTCGTCTTAGGACTCCTAGGTAGATGTCTGCCGTCACACCCAGGCCTGAGGTCCACTGTACAACCTCAGGTCTCTACTCTGTCCATCTTCCCAAGGTCACCATCGTGGTCCTGGGCAACAAGTGTGACCTGCAGGAGCAGCGGCGTGTCGACCCAGATGTGGCTCAGCACTGGGCCAAGTCCGAGAAGGTGAAGCTGTGGGAGGTGTCTGTGGCCGACCGCCGCTCCCTGCTGGAGCCCTTCGTCTACCTGGCCAGCAAGATGACCCAGCCCCAGAGCAAGTCTGCTTTTCCCCTCAGCCGCAAGAACAAGGGCAGCGGCTCCTTGGATGGCTGAAGAGCCGCCATCCCTTCTCCACCTTCCCAGCCTCATTCCAGCTGCTGGGACTCTGGAAGATGTGTCTAGGGGTGGGGTTAGGCAAAGCTGTCCTTCCCAGGCTAGGCAGCTGGGCTCTCCCAGGCTCAGTCACTTTCGCTCCCTCTCAGCTCGGGGAAGTGCAGATAATCTAGGCTAGTCCCCCCCACCCCAAGCCCCCTCCTGTCCAGCATTCATCATCCCTGTGCTGCTGTGACCTGGGGCAGTTGTGGGTCAGTGTCCCCTACCACGTGCCCTGGGTGGGAAGCAGAACTGCCATGCAGAAGTGCTTGGTCCAGGCTCTGGTTCCAGTCACGGGGTCCCCTCACCTGTGGGTTTCTTGCTAGGGACAGGCACACACACATGCGCACACACTCACACTTACGGCACCAGCCTGGACTCTGGAGAAAGGCGTATGTGTGTGTAGATGTGTGCATGCGTGTGCCTGCTGGAGTCCAGCTCTGACTATCCTCTCCCTGGCTGGAAGAAGCCAGCCTCCTGGGAGGTGTAATTTTCCGCTTTCACTCTTCCCCTCCCCAGTTGTTTTGCTTCCTCTTCCTGCTCAGGGAGCTCATGGCCCCTGTTGGCTGAGATGGGATGGAGTGATGGTTGGGCTTCACCAGCTGGCTTTGGGAGCCTGCAAGGACTTTCCCCTCTCTGGGTTTCAGTTTTCTCATCTGTAAGGTGATGGGAGATGCTTAGATGATCTTCTGGATCCTCTCCAGCCCTCAGATTTTATCATGCCTGTGGCTTGGGGCTGGCCGTTACTGTGCCCTTGGCTTCTCCCTCTTCAAGGTGCTATGCCTCCTGGCCCTGGAGGCTGAGACACTGCTCCCCCCAACCACCAGGGGGCAGGAGTGCCGCGGCCATCCAGTGTCCAGTCCGCGGACCTCACACCAGTGGGGCCTGGTCTTCACCCCTTCCTGTGGTTGTTTTCAGCTCAGAGCTGGACTTCTATTTATAAATTACTTGTGTTTCTCTGCCTGCTGCCATGGTGAAGATTGGACAAGGTGCTCCTCCAGCCCCTCCTTACCTCAGATGCCTGAACAGAACAAGGCAAACCAGTAGCAGCTTCTCAGGAGCTGACAGATCTGTTGGGACTCGGAAGGGTGGTTACACTTGTCACCCACAACTTCCTGTGTCCACGTCATGCTCCTCGTGTGCACACCCAGCATAGCTGAGACACGGGAGCCAGTGACCTCTAGTACACGCCTCTTCTCCCCAAGAGTAGGGCAGCCCGCCCAAGGCTGGGCGAGTTGAGGTAGGGCATATACAGACTCGGGCTTGAATTCATTTATTGATGCATTGGACACAATAAAATCACAACTATTATCAAAAAGTTTCCCTCCCCTCCCCCCTTCTTGTCCTCCCATTGGAAACATCTAAAAAAAAAAAAAAAGAACAGATAACGGGTGGAGACCGGTAAAGTCCCATATTGTGGGGTGAAGGAGCAGAGCTGGGGGTGGGATGGAGGTTGTGACATTGACTTTGACGGCACAAAAATGGTTCTTGAGAGTATGTCATCCTGGATCCCAACGCTCAGCTTCACAGTGAGGGGGCTGGGTGCTGGCTGGAAGGAGGGGAAGCTGGATTTAGTGTTAGGGACCAGTTTAGGGTGAGGAGCTAGAGGGGAAGGCTCTTTGGGAGCCTTGAGGTGGGAGGGGTTGTGTTTGCTGGGTTCGGAGTCTGAGACCTAGTGCTCCCCCCACCCAGCTGGGGTTCACAAGGAACCGATAAAAGGCTGAGGAGAGAGCTTGTGTGGGGTTGATCACCTCTGTTAAAACTGGACCCTGCCAGAAAATCACCCTCACCTACCCCTCTCCTAGCCACATCTTGTCAGAGCAGAGGAACCCCAAAAGCTTTCAGCCCCAGCCTCATCTTGGCTTTGCCCCCCACTCAACACTGCTCCCTTTCTCCTCCACAGTCTTCTTCCACTCCCCCAGGGTCACCTTGTCCAGATGGCCTTGAACCCTCTCCAGCTTGAGACCCTATCTGCCACTTCCAGTGATTCCCTGGAGAATCCAGTGAAGAGACGGCCTCCCCCGCAGGCTTGTCCCCAGGCTCAAAGTTAAGATTCCTAGGGCCTCTGGCCATGGGGGTATAGGTCTTGAGTGGGGGAGACGAGAGCACCATGGGGCTGGGGCTAGGATTTTGCATAGATCTTTGGGATTTCTCAGTTTGCTCCCCATTAATTAGGCTGGGCAATGCAGGGGAACCCAGCACTAGTCTGAGAAGGCCGGGAAAAGGAGGGTGGGGACGGAAGGTCCTTGGGCCAGGAGGGTAGTAGTGGACTCCCTAATCCAAACTGGGTAAAGGGCAGGTACCCTTGAAACTAGCCCAGCTCTTCCTAGATTGGACAGGAAGCCCTCAGCTGTAAAAGGCAATCTCCTGGGGGATGGAGGAAACGCATCTCGGGAAGAGGAGGCAGGGGACAGCAATTGCTGGAAAATGGGCCCTGGCTCCCCCAGGAAGCCTAGTAGGGGGCGAAGACGATGGGCCCCGTGGCAGGGCGGACGGCTCCTGCTGGGGTACGAAACAGAGCTGGGCCCAGGATGGGAGCTGGGAAGAGGGTGGTAGCTGCTGTGGAGGCAGGCCGGAGGGCCAGGGGCCCCGGCAGGGCACAGATGGCTGCGGCCGCAGCGGGGATGGGGCTGGGCAGGAAGCGAGCCACCAGCGTCTTGGTGAGTTGCTTCTGCAAGGCCAGTTTTGACTGCAGAGAGGAGAGAGAGGAATGGACACAGTCTGACCCAGGAAAATCCCACCCCCACCCCCGGGGTGCCAGGATGGGCTTTCTGCTGCAGGAAAGACGTGCCTTTTAGGGTTCCAAACCTAAGTCCTCCCTTCCCACCCCCAAAAACTCATTCCAAAGGGCTTTCTCCACCACCTGTCTTCCTGCCCAGAGGAAGGAGCCTGTGGGGGGTGGGGGCAGAGATGGTCTCTAGGAGATGCACGCCCAAACCCTCGCTCTTGACCCTGAGATTACTATCTCGCCCCACCTCGCCGGAAATTCCTCAGGCAGATCCCAAGATGGCCGGGAACCCCAGCCCAGCATTCCCTCACCCCAGGCAGCCTTGTAGGGGGTGTGAGGGGGTGGCTTCCTTCCTGCCCCCCCCACCCTAGTCCCCAGCTTGCCCTTCTGGCCCACCCTCTCCCCGCAGGCCCCGGGCCCCAGCCCTGTTGCCTGAAGACAGATACCTTGAGGATACTCACAGCCAGCGCCGCGCGTTTCTGCAGCTTGCTGTGCTGGCTGGACGGCTTGGGGGGCTTCCCAGCCAGGCGGTCTTTGTGCCTCCTGCTGCTCAGGTGCTAACAGACAGACAGACAGACTGGCAACAGGATAAGGAAGCCCAAGGACCCCCCCACACACACACACTACCCAATCATCCTCAACAAGCTAACCCTCCACCCATGAGCCACACGTCGGACATACATTTATGGAGTGTCACCCTGGGAAGGGGAGGTGAGATTTGGCCTTTGCCCACCAGGATCCCACGGTCCCTCCAGTCTTGAGCTCCTCTTCCTCCGCTGGCTCCCTCCCCGCACCCAGCACCAGTCGCACCCCCTCAGCCCTGCTCCAGCCCCAGCCCCAGTCTCGGCCTCGCTTCTCCCACCTGCTTGAGTTGGGTCTCTGAATTGACCTGGAGCTGACACAGAGCACAGTGAAAAGGGGGGCTGGGCCCCTGTCGGACCCCCTGACCCCCTGCCACTCTCTTGGCCTTGTGTCCAGCTCCCCGGGGCACTGGGCGGCCTCGGCCCCTTCGGGGAGCACCTCGTTGACCTTCCACCATCCACCGGTGCTTGGCTCCTGAGGGAGGAGGGAAGACAGCCCATCAGCTCCAAATAGGGGCTGCAAGGGCCATGAGAAACCCTCCGAACTAGGTCGGTCTGGCTGCCCTGCCAAGCCTGCAGGCTGCTCCGCAAGTGCTCCCCACAAGTGCTCCCCGCACCTCAGCCACCCGAGAGTTCTCGTCCCCCCCCCACAAGGTCCTCCCAGCTTCCGTAGTTTCCACCAGCCACCCCCCTACCCCCAGGACTTCTTGCAGCGGAACTGCCTGGCTTCCCGTTGCTCTCATCTCCTGCCTTCCGTCTGGGTCTGACCTAAGGACAGATGGAGGAGGTGTTTCCGGCCTCCTCCCAGGGATCCTTCAGTTCGTGCTGCCCGAGACTGGTCTTCCCAATTCTCCCGCCCCACACATCAGCTGGAGGACCCAGAATGTCCACCCAATCACAGCTGAACACAACACCTGTGTCACCAAGTCCTTGAGCAAAATGCCCAGAAACTCCAGCCTGCCTGCTGCTGGGGAGGGCTGTCTGCCTGCCCTCTCTTCTCCTAGACTCCAGCGCACTGACCTGTGTTATGAGCCTGAAGCTGGGAGGCAGAGTTCACAGTCACCTTGCACGTGGGGCAATAGAGGCGCCCCTTCTCGATCCTGCTCTCCCCACTCACACCGCTTCCCACAGCAGCTGCTGCTGGCTCAGGCCCTGGTGCCTCTCTCCCAGGCTCTGGGGAGCAGGGTAGGCAAGAGGGAGAAGAGGAAGAGGAGGCAGCATCCAAGAGGTCTGAGTTGGCCAGCTCCCTGGGTGTGGGGTCCGGAGTCAGCGGTGGCTGGAGTTGGGGGCCAGGAGGAGGGGCCGCAGGAACTGCTGGGGAGATAGAAGGCATCGGTTAAGAATCATCTTGAGACCACGATTTTAAGTAGTGATAAATTAAGGGTAGCATGGCAGAGGGGAAGGGTCCCTGATGTAGGAATGAGCAGCAGTGAAATCCAGACTCCACTCTCCCACTAACTCACTGGGCCAACTTGGGCCTCTTTGGGGCTCAGCTTCCCATTTGAAAATATAAAGTTGGACAGAGGGGTCTCAGAAAGCCCTCACAGCCCTGATACTCTAACCTAGAGTTATTAGCTAACTGTTAAATAACTGGAAGTCACAAAAAAGGTGCACTGCGATATTCATAGAGCACTATTCATAATAGCGTAAAACTGGAGACTATCCAGGACGCCCGAGTGGCTCAGCTGGTTGAGCATCTGCCTTCAGTTCAGGTCATGATCTCAGGATCCTGGGATCGAGCCCCGCATTCTGCTCCACATTTAGTGGGGAGTCTGCTTCTCCCTGTCCCTCTGCCCCTACCCCTCGCTCATGCTCTTTCTCTTTCTCTCAAATAAATAGAATCTTTAAAAAAAAAAAAAAAAGACAAAACTGGAAATTATCCAAATGTCCACAACAGGAGAGTGGATTAAAAAAAAAAAAAAGAGTTGGGCGCCTGGGTGGCTCAGTTGGTTGAGCAACTGCCTTCAGCTCAGGTCATGCTCCCGGACTTCCAGGATCGAGTCCCGCATCGGGCTCCCAGCTCCTTGGGGAGTCTGTTTCTCCCTCTGACCTTCTCCTCTCTCATGCTCTCTCTCACTCATTCTCCCTCAAATAAATAAATAAAATCTTTAAAAAAAAAGAGTCATATGGTCACATGAGAGAGCACTACACAGCTACACGCAACACTGAAAAGGCCAGGCACCAAACCTCCGTACTACAGGATTCACCAAAACCAAGGGCAACTGATCAATGGCATGAAAAGTCAAGATCACTTAGGGGAGGGATGGAGGTAGTTGACTAGTGTTGCCCCCAGATTCACGTCTGCCTGAAACCTCAGAATGTGATCTTATGTGGAACCAGTGTCTTCACAGATGTAAGTAGTTAAGATGAGATCATAGGACCGGGGTGGGCCCTAATCCAATGACTGGTGTCCTTAAAAGAAGACCATGTGGAAATAAAATAGGATAAAAACAGAGAGGGAGACAAACCACAAGAGACTCTTACCCCTAGGAAACAGACAGGGCTGCTGGAGGAGAGGGTGGGGGGATGGGGTAACTAGGTGATGGCATTAAGCAGACGACGTGATATAATGAGCACTGGGTGTTCTATGCAAACGATGAATCACTAAATTCTACCCAGAAATCAGTAATATGCAGTATGTTAACTAACTTGAATTTAAACAAAACAAGACCATGTGAAGACACAGAGACACAGGGAGAACGTGATGTGAAGACAGAGGCAGAGACTGGAGGGATGAATCTATAAGCCAAGGAATGCCAACATGGCCAGCAACCACCAGAAGCTGGATGAGAAGCATGGGTTGGATTCTCCATCTGAGCCCCCACGAAGGAACCAACCCCGTCGACACCTTGATTTCAAACTTCTCATCTCCAGAACGGTGAGAAAATAAATGTCTGTTCTTTTCAGCCACCCACTGTGTGGTCATTCACTGTGGTAGTCCTGGGAAGCTAACACAACAAGGCAGTGACTGGGGGGGTGGGGGGTGGGAGGGGAACGACTAGGAGGGCTTCAGGGTGCTGGTGCCATGTTTCTTGATCTCAGTATATTCAGACTGGGAAGGCTCACAACACTTGTGATGGGTGCCTTTTTCTGTATGTATGGGCTACCCCAACACTGGCAAAAATAATAACCAGAAATCTCCCAACGCCACACCAGAAATCAGATTTGGATTGGGGAGTGGGGAAGGGAGGGAGGAGAGTTCAGGATTGGGGGCGCCTGGGTGATTCAGTCATTTTCTGTCTTCAGCTCAGGTCATGATCCCAGGGTCCCAGGTATGGAATCCCGCATCCGGCTCCCTGCTCAGCGGGAAGCCTGCTTCTCCCTCTCCCACTCCCCCTGCTTGTGTTTCCTCTCTTGCTGTGTCTCTCTCTGCCAAATAAACAAATAAGATCTTAAAAAAAAAAAAAAAAAGAGAGAGTTCAGAACTGACCTTTGCTCTGCGGCTCTCCGGGGGATCCACTGGCTGGAGTCGGGGTTGGGGACACCAGCACCCCATCCCGGGCCAGGGTTTGTGGCCTCTGCTTGCTCTTGGCAACTTCAACAGCCTTGAGTTTTCTGGCGTGTTTGTGGCCTTTGTAATGTGCTTCAGCTTGGTTCTGGGGAGTGGAGGGCTTGGGGTCACCATTTATTTGCTGAGTCTGCATGCCCCCTCCATGAGCTGGCACAAGGCGGGGGGGGGGGGGGGGGCGGGTCAGAGGGGGCAGGGCCCCAGCCAGACAAGAGAGCGGTCCTTGTCATCATAGCTCGCGTGTGGCCCTGAGGTTTACAGAATTCCTTCTCATACCTGAGCCCCCAGGCAAACAGCCTCTGGCTTCAAATTCTGCCTCAGCCACTCGTTAGCTGTGCGTCTCTGGGCAAGTCGCCTCACCTCTCTGAGCCTCAGTTTGCTGACTCGTAAACTTTGTGACAATACTGACCTCACAGGGTTGTGGGAATTAAAAAGAACATGAAAGGCGCCTGGGTGGCTCAGCCGGTTAAGCAGCTGACTCCTGATTTTGGCTCAGGTCATGAACTCAGGGTTGTGAGACGGAACACCCCGTTGGGCTCCATGGTCAGCCGAGAGTCTGCTTGAGGTCCTTCCTCCCTTTGCCCCTCCCCCTGCTCTCTCTCTCAAATAAATAAATAAAATCTTTTTTAAAAATGAAAAAAAATAAAAATAAACAGCACATGAATGACAAGGGCCTAGTACATACAGCAGGTGCTCAACAGATGTTAGTTACCAAGTTCATAAATGCACAAATGGAGAAAATAGAGCAGTTCTCATACTTGGGGTATGTACACCCTGAACATTCATCCCTATGTTCATTTTTTTCAGCAAATCGTTTTTGAGCATTTGCTCTTTGCCAGGGGCCCAGCATGGAGAAGACATGGTCCCTCCCTCAGAGTGAAGTCTTTCTGTCGATCTCTTGCAAGACTCATATAACCCAAAAACCTGGAGGGAGCTCCTGAATCTGGCCTGTTGGTGTCCTTCCTCCTTCAACCAGGGGTCCCTACTTATTGCTCCCAAGTGTAGGAAAGACGGGCCCCTGTGGCCCCTCCCTAGACCCTTTCACCAGAGCAGATCTCCCAAGCCCCAGAATCATCCAGACAGAAGGTAAATATTCCCTGGGAGGCCAGGATGAGGCTTCTGCACCATCTGGGGGTAGGCTATGGTAGAAAGTATGTGGGCCTTGGGGTCAGCCAGGCCTGGGTTCAAATCCCAGCTCTGCTACTCACTAGCTGTGTGGCCTCAGGCAAGTCACTTAACCTCTCTGAGGTTGTTTCCTCATGTGAAAAGTGGGGATGATAATAGCACTTCTCTCCATCTCACGAAGTATCAAGAGAACTAATTAAGATGATGGGAATGGACATATTCAACACATCAATTCTCCTGTGCTTTAAGAGCTCAGCTCCAGACCAGGAACTGATAGGAGCTCTTGGGACCCAGAGCAGGAAAAGGCAGTCTTTTCTCTTGCAGAAGGATCCAGAACACAGGAGAGAAGCAAAGCGGAGGAAAATGGAGTCTCCAGGGCCATTAGACATAAGGCAGAGGAATTTGGAGAAAGAGGACAGGATGGGTAAAGGACTGGGAGCATGTCTTCTGGGACTTGTTCTGTCCCAGGGACGGAAAACATGGATCCCTGTCCCTTTGCCAGACCTATTCCTCCAGGAAAGTCTCTGGCACCCAGTGTCCAGCCCTCTCCCTGCCCAGTCCCCTCCCCAGCCTGTTTCCACTACTCCCTCTCACCGATGAGTTGAACCTCAGGTGACAGATGTTACAGGAAATGAAGAGCTTCTTCTTCAGAGGGGAGGGGACCCCAAACGTGTGGCTGATGACAGCTTTCTGGATCGGGTCCATCTGTGAAGAAGGTGGGAGGGCACAACAATGCTGGGGTCGGCTGTGAAGGGGAGGTAATACAAAATGCCAAAAACTAATGCCTATCGAGGAGGGCGGGCATCCAGACATAGGAAGAACTTTCCTATCCTTGTGGATAGGAGACACAAAAGAAACAGTCTCCTCCCTGGCTGACTTAATCTGTTCGCAGGGGCTTCAGCATGAAGGGAGAGGGGGATGGCCAGGGAGAAACACTGCCATGTCCCAGTGATCACCTTGGCATCTCTTGCTGCCCCTCTGGTCTCTGGTTTGGGTTTTTTTTCCTTATTCACAAGAATCACAACTATTGGGACAGAGTTGGGGGCAGGGAGAAGCAGGGACAGGACAAAGAGTCTCTCTGTTGGAAATCCTCTCCCATAACCCAGCCTTGTGCCGGGCCTGTGGGCTGGGGGAGAGAAGGCATGTAGCTCTGCCACTGTCACAGGGCCTGAGTGGGGGAGTGAGGGCATGGCCAGGGCAGGTGGGGGGCCGGGAAGGGGCAGGTGGCAGCATGTGGAGACCAGACGGTTCCCTGAGTTGTAGGATTTTTTTTTTTGGGGGGTATATTAATTTGTGTAGGTTTTTTTATTCCCCCTCTTTCTTATTTTAACTTTTTTTTCCTTCTATAAATCCAAGCCTTTGTATTCTCTTTTCTCAGGGGCTGCTTTTTGGACCAAAAGCAGTTGTCTGGGCTTGCTTATCAAGAGGAACTTTCCAGACCCTCCTGAGAGAAGAGAACAGAGGCTTTGAGAGAAAAGCATGGGTTCAGAAACTCCCCAGGGAACAGAATGAGGTTCTAACCCTCACCTAACAGCACCTGGGGCTGGGGGCAGACAGGGGCCAGGAGCATGGCCTACAGTGTCCCAGAGGTGCAGGCAAGAGAAGATATACCCGCTCCCAAGGGACTGGGCGCATGGTGCCTCAGCAAGTGACAGAGGGACCCAAAGAACAGAAACCCCCCCAAATGGCTCAGGCTCCCGTGGACCTCTGTGTGACCCTGGAGGTTAGAGAGAAAGGGACTCCTAAGGATGACTGAGGCTGAATTTCCCACCATCTTGTTAGGACGGGCTGGGGCTCCTTGATGGTGACCTTTGATGTTTCACAATTAAAGAAAGGGGGGTACTTCTTATAGCGAAGTGAAATTCGTGTTCCCTGCACTTGTCATTCACATACACACACACTTGGAAATACACAGACACAGAGCACAGAGGCCTACAGGCAGGTGCGAATCCCACAGCCATGCAAAAAGACTCAGACCCACAGGAGTACCAATGGCACACTTCACAGACACACAATCACCCAACCCCCCCCACACACACACACACTAAGAGGTCAGACACACACCAAACATCTACAGAGTCGACACAAAGACACAAAACATCTCTCAGAGACACAGGCACATACATTAATTCCATACAGTCATTAAGGCACAAAGAATTGTTTACAAATACACACATATTCCAACACATCCACAACCACAAGTAACACACAAAGACCCACAGAGACATAAATTAAAACAGAAGGGCACACCCCCAATGCACACAGACATACACAGATCATCCACAGACGTCCCTCTACAAAAATTCAAAGTGTGACCTCCGGGCCACAGGCCCAGCATCATTACCAGGGGAGGGGGTGACCCCATCCTCGCTCCTTGTCCCCAGGGAAAGTTGGACCCAGGGGTCCCTGTTTTGGGAGTGCCTAGTCACTCTTGGGGATGTTGCTCCTACTTATACCCAATTTCTAAGAGCCAACCCTCTGTGTCCACCTTCCCTGCCCACCCTGGACTCGGCTGCATGCCCCCACCCACCAGCCCAGCCCGTACCGTGCTGAAGTTGGGGGTGAGACTGAGCGGGGCAGCGCCATTGAAGTGGAAGGCGAGCAAGTGCTTGAAGTCCAGCGGGGGCTGCAGAGGCCTGGCAGGCAGGGGCAGGGAGGCCAGCAGGGGGCTGGGGGCACTGGAGGCTGGGCCTGCTGCGGGAGGAAGAAGGGCAGGGTCTGAAATGGGGAGCCCCAGGGCTCACAGCGACCTCCACGGCCAGAACAAGAGGTTGATGGGCTTCTTGGGTGTGGGGCCGGGGCAGAAACTGTCTTCCTCTTCACAGAGCAGCACTGGGTAAGCCCTGGGCACTCCCAGTCCACTTCTGTGCCTCTTCTCTACACAATGGGGGTGGGGGGAAGGAGCAGGGAGACCAGAGTTCTCAGCTCCCAGCCCCCTAGGATGCACTTCCCATCCCCTCCAGAGGCAGCCCCGAAGACCCCCAATGGACCCTCAATGGACCCCAGCAGAGAGCCAGGCCAAGGGAGGGGACAGAGGAGTCCACAAACACACACACACACACACCACCACCACCACCACCACCACCACCACCACCACGGAGACCATGTGCTGTACCGGGTTTCCTTTTATTGCAAGTTAAACCCACACCTGGGAGGCCTGGGGAAAGGCCAGCCCTCTCCCCTCTCACTAACTGCCCCTCTCCTGATCCCTACATCATTCACAGCAGGGACTGACAGAGAGGACAGGAAATCTGTTGGAATCTGAAGGGATGTGTTCCCCTAGCTCTGGTGAGACCCCAACTCCTCCCGGGAGGCAAAAAGCGCTCCAACCCCTGGGTCAGGCCAGAGTTGGGCCGGTCCAGCCCTGTGGTTTTACAGTCTTTGGTCTTAAAGGTCTGAGGCAAGGGCAGGGGAAGGCTAGGAACTCTGGGGATCAACCAGACTCTGAGAAAGAAAAGAATTAGAAATAAATCCAGTCCATGGGGATTTTTCTGGACCCTGTCACTGCAAAACCGTAAGAAGTCCTTTTAGATTTTTTTTTTTGTTAACAATATGCAAGGTAGGTTTATTTTACATTTATAGAGGTATATGTCTATATACACAGCCATATACAGAAGAGCCTCAGGCAGCCTATCCATGGGCACCACTACCTCCCTTGAACTGGTAGCTTGTGCACAGAGACGGTGCTGTCCTGTGTGTCAAAAACAAGGAAGTCATCTGCTTTCTAGTTCTATCTGAAGAGAAGAGATGCTGCCAGGAGGGGAGCTAAAGGCCGTGACCCCCATCTCCTTTCCCTCAGTCCCTCAATTCCTTAGACCCAGTCCTCCTCTCTCCCTCCAGCAAAGACACCTCAGTTTTTCTAGGGCCCAAATCTGTGCTGGGTCCAGAGGGAACAAGGTGAGCTACTCCTCACCAAACTCTGACAACGACAGAGCAATATTGAGGGAGCCCCCAAACCTAGCATCTCTGCAGGCTCTCCCAGCTCCCACCTCAATGCAGCCCTTCCTCCACAGCCTACTGGGCAGGGTTAGTACTCAGCAGAGGAAGCCCGGGGCAGGTGGGTGGGAGGCCACAGGCGGTCAGCTGAGTTGCCGCCGGGTCAAATCCGCCTCCGGGCCTTAGAGCGCGGACCCCAGGCTGGCAGGGCAGAGAGAAGGCGGCCGCCCTCATGTGAGCTGCGACCCCAGGAGCCCTTCCGCCCACCCACTCTCCAAGAACTCCACGGCCAGCGCAAAGTCAAACTCGTGCAGCGGTGGCCCATCCACGGCGATCTTCACCGCGGGGCCGCCCCGGCCCTCCCCAGCCCCGCCCTGCCCCCACCACCGCAGCTCCCGGCTGCGGCCCACCTTGTCCAGGAGGCCGGCGCCCGCGGGCAGCGCCAAGGCCAGGGCGGCCAGGGCTGCGAAGTCCGGGAAGAGCTCGTGCAGCTCAGAGCGCGCGCACGCCAGCTTGGCACACAGGGCCCGCGGGCCCAGCCGCCCCAGGCTGCACACCACGCGCTTGAAGAGAGCGAAATCTCCCAGCGCCCGCTGGCGCACCACGGCGGGAGCGAAGGTGCGCAGCAGTACCCGCAGCGCTCCCTCGCCGTGCGCGCCCAGCTCTTCGGGGGCCTCCGGGTAGCCGCGCGGGTCGAAGATCGCTGCGAAGGCGGCCACGGCGTCCAGCGAGGGCCCGGGATAGGAGTCCCCCAGCCCCCTCCGCATGGAGTCCAGGAAGGCCCCCCGCAGCCGTTCCAAGCCCCGCACGGCAGCCTCGGAGTAGCCGACCAGCTCCACGCCGCGGTAGGTGCAGCGCCCGCCGCCCAAGTTGGGGCCCGAGGAAGCCAACTCCTGCAGGAAGCCCTGGAGGCGCGCCCCACCCGAGCTGCGCTGTGCTTGGAGGGAGGCCGCAGCCGCCATCACCAGGGGCTGCAGCAAGGCCAAGTCCGGCTCTTCTGGCTGCAGGACAAGGGCGAGCTTCTGCACGGTGGGCAGAGTGTCCAGCAGCAGATGGGTGAAGGCCACAAAGGTGAACTGGCGCAGCGCGAGGGCCAGTGCCCTAGTTGTAGGGGAGGCGGGGGCAGAGGCCTCCAGGGTGGGCACCAGGCAAGGCCAAGCCTCAGCCACTGCTTCCACGATAGGCAGCAAGGACGCCCAGGGCACTGGCCGTGGTCCTGCCAAGTCAATATCTGCCAGGTCCAGGGCCGCCCGGAGCTCGGGGACCGTGCGGGAACTGGGGCCACCATGGAGGCGGAATAGGGCATCCAGCACGTTTTCATATTCACTTAGGTAGGCAGGGGGCTCGGGATCTGTCCGGCCAGGGAGGCAGTGTAGCTCCGTGAGCAGTGGGCAGGCAGCGCGGAGTTGTGGGCCCACATGCCCAAGGCGGTCCCCGGGGAGGCTCGAGCTGAGCCAGGCCAGCTTGGGTGCAGACACGCCGAAGGCCTGCAGGATGTCCAGGAGTTGGCCAGCAGTGGCCTCACCCTCCTGTAGTTCCACACTGCCCAGGAAGGTGGTAGCCGGCTGGCCATCACAGGGGGACACTGAAGTGGCAAACAAGGCCAGACTGTGGGACTCAGGCCAGTCCCTGGTCTCATCCAACACCAGCCCCACATACGGGGATGCCTTCAGGCGCTGGCAGGCCTCTGTGTGCAAGACACTGGCAATGGCCACCTGGGACAGCCAGGGAGAGAAAGGGAGGGACAGAGTTAGGCTTGTCCTGAGCAGGGGAGGTAGCAGTACAGAAGACAGAAAAGGGACAGGCGTCGGGGACAGACCAACAAACCTATCCTGGCTTGGCTGATTACTGGCTGTGTGACCTTGGGCAAGTCATTTCACCTCTCCAAGCCTCAGTTTCCTCAGCTCTGAAATCAGGCTACTACCTGCCTCTCAGCTCCTTGAAAGGTTGTTGTCAGGGGCACCTGGGTGGCTCAGTGGGTTAAAGCCTCTGCCTTTGGCTCAGGTCACGATCCCAGGGTCCTGGGACCGAGCCCCACATCGGGCTCTCTGCTTAGCAGGGAGCCTGCTTCCCACTCTCTCTGCCTGCCTCTCTGCCTACTTATGATCTCTGTCAAATAAATAAATAAAATCTTTTTTAAAAAAAGGTTGTTGACAATTAAAAATGTATATTTTTGTGGCTACGCTTGTAAGTGTAAAAATGCTTGAGGAACCATAAAAATTCTGTAGCGTTCTGTGTGCGTTTCTACAGCATTGCCCCAGGCCTTATTCCTGGGGGTATCCCTCCACTCTGCTGCTCAGGGATTAACTGATAGACTTTGTTCCCTCCCAGTTACATAGAGCCCCAACTGTGTGCTCTGTCATCTCTCTGCAGGATGAGACCTAACTCCCGCACTCTCACACCAGTCTCTAGGACTCACACACCTGGTGCCTAGGACAGAGCAGCAACTTGCATGCCCAAGAGGCCTTGTGGGTGGTACTGGGCTTGACCTGGGCCAGGGATACAACAAAGGGAATGGAGAAGCCATGGGTCTAGTCTTCATGCCCTGAGAGCACAGGGACCTAGCTTTTCAGAAGTCACAAATTCACATTTTTATATGTAATCTCTCTGGGTTTTTTTGTTTGTTTGTTAACTTGGAAACTAATTGAGGTTTTCCAAAAACACTGTGAAAGTCAAAAAAATATGTCTGTGGGCCAGTCAAGCCCCCAGACTACCCAGCTTGCAACCTCTGGCCTCAGCCCTCAGGGAAAGCCCCGTGCCCCTCCCTGGGGACAGGGCCAGCTCTGGCCTCTTTGTGGCCATGCCCCCAACTGCTGGCCCAGGGCCTGGCCCAGAGCACACCTCAGTGAAAGATTCTGCTGGGTGAAGGCATGAATGAAGCTCTCGGGCTGCTGCCCGGGGGCCGGGCATGCTGGCGCTCTGCCCAGACAGCTCGATGTCCTCCCTCCTTACGCCCTCCCCCACACCTCTGGCTGCCACCCACCTGCATGTCCCTCACCCTCCTGGGGCTGTAGCAGTCGCTGTGCTCTGTGCCCAGCAGGGCCTGGCACAGGTTGAACCTCTGCAGCTCGAGCAGGGCAGAGCAGCGGTCATCGGGCACGTCCTCCTTAGCCATGCAGTACACCGTGGTCAGCATGGCCACTTTGGCTGGGTCCACCTCTGCCTTGATGCCCCTGGAGGTGGGGGGGGTCTCCAGGTCCAGGTAGGCCCCTCCTCCCTCGGCTTGGCCCTCCAAAGTGGGCTGGCCCCGGTTGAAGGCCAGAGCCTGGCGGTGGGCCCCCGAGGTCACGTGGCGCAGCAGGGCGTGGCGCTGGAAGTTGTCTGTGCCCACAGTGAAGGCGTTCTCGGCTTTGCCGTGCTTGTTCCGCACTAGGGCTTGGCGGCACTCGAGGCAAAACATCAGCTTCCGCTCGTAGTCGAAGTCCAGCCAGGGAAACTCCTCTTTCCAGTGCTCGTTGAAGTAACGCTTGCACTTCTTGTTGGAGTTGGAGGCCTCTCCGGCGGGTTTCTTCCCTGGGGGAACCATTCCTGCTCCAGGGGCAGGGCACCCCCAACTCCCACCCAAGTGCTCTGGCCCCCAGCCTCCCCTTATACACAGCAGCACCTCCTTATCAGTGGAAGTTGGTGGGGAAGGCACGCTGGGCTAATGGGGACCATCCATCTAACTTAGCTGGGAAAGTTTATTCCCACTCTGCTGGTGGAGACTGGAGATGAAAGAGACAAGGGAGAGGTGTTAGGAGGTCCACCATGGGTTCACGCTGCCCACAGAGCACTCCCCAGCCGATGGGTGGATGACACCTAAAGGAGGAGGGCTACTGGGAATGGGTGGGGTCATGCAAAGGGCCATAGAATGTCATCCAAAGTTGGGGAGAAAAGGGGACCCACACTAAGGGTCTCCCTCCATCCAGGACAAGGCACTGATGAGCTTTGATGGTTGAAACATGTCAGAACTCAGCTCTGGAAAGAATGGCACCATCTGTGCAACCATATTTATAGGTGGGGGCACAGAGTCCGGGCAACAGCGGTGCTCAGGGCTCCTGAATAATCTGTGACTGAGCCAGGATATGACCTTGACTCCTCATTCAAGGGATGGCCAGTCTCTCTAGTCCACATCCTTTATTTCATCGGAATGAAGTTAGCACAAAGCTGAACTCCCAGAGCCACAGGGCCAAAGGATGGCATTTGTTTTCGCCAGACCTCCCTTCCCTAAACCTGCACATGGGTGTGTACGTACACACACACACACACACACACCCTGACAGTGTGCTTCTGGGAAGGGAAGCCCAGAAGAGGGGGTGGGCCCCAGACCGAAGGAGCTAGCTGGCTGCCCGTACCTTGCTCACTCTTCCATCACCCCAGGAATGAGCCTAGGTGAGCCATTCAGGACCAGAGGCTATGTCCAGCCAATGGCCAAAACCAGCCAGCTCTACCTCCTTATTATCCCTCAACCCCATTCCCTAGATGCCTACTTGGGGCCACAGTAGTATCTACCCTTTGCCAAGTATGAACTGCACCAGCCTTGTGCTAAGGACTTTGCAGTAACTCCAGGAGAAGACCAAGATCGCTGTTGCAAGTACTCTGAGGGTGGTACCCTCCTCATTTTGGAGAGGAGGAAACCAAGGCTGGAGGACCTTAAGTGACTTACCCAAGGTTCCATAAGCAGAAAGGGGCCAAGGCAGAGTTAGATCTACGTCCAGGGGTGCCTGAGTGGCTCCGTTGGTTAAGCATCTGCCTTTGGCTCAGGTCATGATCCCAGGGTCCTGGGATCGAGCCTCATATTGGGCTCCCTGCTCAGTGAGGAGTCAGCTTCTCCCTCTCCCTCTGCTCCCTACCCCCCCACTCATGCTCAGTCTCTCTCTCTCTCTCTGATAAAAAAATAAAATCTTAAAAAAAAAAAAAAGAAGAAAGAAAGAAAAAGACTCTACATCCACTTGACCCCAAAGGCCACACTGAGACTCTGGCCTGCACTGTCTCACTTGGATTAGGCACCTGCCTCCACCTCGGCAGTCACGCCCCCAAATTCATCCCTTGCTCAGCATCCAGAAAGCGAGCTCACACGCAGGTCACTCCTTTGCTTCCCCCTTTTCACTGCCATTCTAAGTGGTTGCCAGAACCTACACACCTCCCCACGAGCCAGGTCCTCCCCAACCTCCCGCTGCTCCTGGCTGCTCAGCCAGCTCCAAAGGCTCACCATTCCCCCGCACCCGCCCAGCTGTTACTCTGCTCCAGCTTTCATCCTCTGTGCCTGGAATTTCCTATCCCTCCTCCCTAATTCCCATGCATTCCTGAAGAGCAGCTCTGCATCCTCTCAGCCCCCGGAGGATCCCCCAGCAGGGGCTAGTGCCTGTCTTCTAGCCTCCCGTAATTCCCTCGGTGTGGGTTTTGGTAATGCAATATGGTAAACTCAGGGGTTCTCTATCTCTGCACTTGGTTCCTAGAAGGCCAAGATTATATCTGTTCATTTTGGGATCCCTAACCCCTCCCCCCGCCCTGGTAGAGGGCTCGGCATGCAGATACCCTTGAGCAAAATTTGTTAAGAGAATGGAAGGACTGAGAAAGAACTTCCTGTTTCTAAGGCTATTGGTTAGATGACTGGGCTCTGAGAAAACAGTGACTGTCTTTACCTCCTGATGTGCCCAGTACCCCTCATGGAACCTAGCACTCGGTGGATAAGTCAAACAAGGGCAGATGAACAGAATTCCAGGGGCAGCCTATTCAGTTCAAGAGAAGGTGCTTCCTATTGCTCAGTGCAGTGGAACTCATCAGTCCTCTTTTCTTAGACACTCAGTGGCACTGAGTTCTCATCCCACACTCCTTGAAGCAAGCATTTCTCCTGGCTTCCAAGACCCTATGTACCCCGGTTTTCCTTTCCCCCATCAGCACCCCTCCACCTCTGAAGTCATCTCCTCCTCCTCTTCCTAACCTAAAACTGTCCCAAAAATTCAGAAACATGTCTGCTGGTCACCCTGAAATAGACCACCCCAGCCCGAGCCACTCCTCTGGGTGCCACACCTCTCCATCCAGCTACTTTCCTGGCTTGTCTAGATGGAACTGTCGATCTGTCAGTGCAGATATGCTCATAGTTGTCCCCAGCTCAGGAAACACCCACTCTCCTACCCAAGTACTCTGGCCAGAATGATGCCCCTCCAGCCCCTGCTCTCTTCCACATCCTGGACCTTGTCTACCCACAGGTGCTGTCGGTTCCCCCTCCAAAATCTGCCTGTAACTTGTCTCTTCTCTCCATGCTGCCGCCACGGGCCTCATCCAGGGCACCTGGACTTGCCTGGACTACAGCAGTCACTTCCTGATGGCACTCTGGGTTTCCACTCTTATGCTTCTCTGAGCCATCTGGACTGATAGCAGCTGGAGTGGGCTTTTGAAAACATACTGCTTAAAACCCCTCTGTGACTGCTTGTTCTCTGAGGCTAGTGCCAGGATCCCTTTCAAGGTCTGCCAAATGCCCAGGCACTGCTGACCTCTCTGGTGTCACCTGTGCCTCTCTCCCCTCCCAGCTACATCAGCCTTCCCTCAGTTCCTCTAGAATGTGAGGTTCCTGTCCCCAGGGCCTTTGCACATGCTGTACCTTCTTCCATAATGTCTCCACCTCCTCTCAATACTTTGCCTATTTCACTTCCCCCCTCTTCTAAGAGACTTCTCTATTCCTTCCCAGGAGGTCCCTTTCTTTTCTGTCACTACTTCCTGTCAGCTTCCTCGACTGTACTACTCACAGTTTACAAATTTGCTTATTTTCTCTGCATTTCTATTGCATGGTGCTCGCTTGCTTTCTCCTCCTTCTTTTTCTTCTCTCTCGAGAATGCAAGCTTCCTGAGGGCAGGAAAGTTTACTACTTGTTCACATCTGAACCCCATAGAAGGGAACGTTGCCTGGCACCCAGCTCCACAAGATTTGGGGAGTGAGTGAATAAGGAACCACCAGCTTTCAGGCAGAGAAAACAATGGAGTGGGGCCTTGGGCACCTGTTGGATGGCTAAAACAGCTGCCTTTGACCTCCTTTCCTCCCAAGATCCCATGATGCTGCGACCCTTTGTAGCCCACCACCCAAAGGATCTTCAAATGGGAAGGAGGAGCAAGTCCAACGCGGTACCCTTTGAAAGTTTGTCAGCTCCTTTCTGTATACCTAGAAACTGGCTATCTTGCCCCGTTCTGCAGATGAATAAAATTACTATGGGCCCTAGGATGTTTCCGATAAAAGAATAAAAGAGTAGGTAGGGAGCATGCATGGGAAGATGGACTCTGAAACTGCACTGTCAGATATGGGAGCGAATAACCACATGTGGCTGTTTGTAATTAATCAGGATTAGAAAAACATTTTTGAATTCCTCAGTCTCACTGGCCACATTTCCAGTTCTTGATAGCCACATGTGGCTACCAGCTATTGTATGAAATGGCCCAGAGAGAGACCATTTACTTCATCCCAGAAAGTTCTATTGGACCACCCTGCTCTAAAACCACCCAGCCAAAACCATTGACATTCCTACACCTCCACCTGAGGGAACAGCCTGGATGGCTTGGGGTGTAAATAAAACGTGACTCTGTGACCAAGGTTGACCAGGGCGGTCCACCTGTCAGACCCAGGTCCCTCACACCTCTCTGCACCCTGGCCACCCGGACATGAGCCGCCACAGCTTGTGGGGCCCCTGGGGTGACTGTGTATTGGTCTGTGGTCCCCACTCCACCCCGGCTGGTCAGCCTCAAACACAGCACGTATGGGGCCCCAGGATGACCGTCCTCAGCCTCCTCCCCTGGCCCCTTTCGGCCCTTTTCCTTCTGGAGCCCCTAGGGGGAATCCACGCTCCGCGGTGGAGGATGGGTGAGGTGGGGACCCCCTGCTCCACCGGGACCAGGACACAGAGGGCTGGGGAACTTCCTCTGGGGGGCGCGTGGTGGGGGCACCCTCCAAGGTCCGGGAGGCTCCCGCCTCCCCCCGCGGTGCTGCCCCGCCCGCAGAGCCCCCACCCATCGCCCGCCCCCCTGGCCGGAAGCTCCGGGAGGGGGCGCCCCGCCCGGCCGGGGCAACGTGCCTGCCGCACACACTCACGGAGACTCGGGAGCCACCATCTTGCGCGGTGGACGCTCTGGCCTCGGTCTCCTTGGGCTCTACTGAGCGACAGCAGCCACTAGCGGTAACCGGGGCGAAGAGGCGCCAGCAGCCCGTGAGGGACCGGGCGGCAGGCAGGGCAGCGGGCAGGGCAGCGGCGCCCTGGGGTGCACCTGTCGTGGCCATTCCCCCACCCCGCACCCTCGGCAGGCATGTGCGGGGGGGGGGGGGGGCGGCGACGGAGGAGAGACCGCCTTAAGCGTGTCCCGCCGGGCGGGAGAGACAGGGTCATTCATTCATCAGGGGCACCCGCCAGTTCCTAGAGGAGCTCCCAGGTGAGAGCCAAACAGGTATAGGGAGGCGCCAGCAAAATGCTGTGGGATCGCAGAGGAGCTGGGGGAGCGCCGACAGTCTGCAGGGAGAGCCATTAGGTTTCATTGCAGGATAAGTGAAGTTTTACCAGGCATCCCAGGCCTGGCCATGCAACCATCGGAAGCTAAAAGTACAGTGCAGGTTCACAAAGGTCAAGGCAGAGTGGAGGGATGGAGGGGTGGGGATGCTGCCTGCTGCTGGAAGGCTCTATCTACAGTGAATACTGGGGAGTTTGACCTTCTGGCCTGGTGAGGGGCCTCAGGAGAGGGGTTCCCTGTGTGGGTTCCCAGGAGTGGGGAGGAGAAGGTGAAGGAATTGGAGTTGTGGCAGACCATCCCTCCCAGACCTGGAGTCCAGAGGCCTGCGCTGGGGCTCCAGTGACATGGTATCTGAGGCCTTGGGCTGGACACTTACCTCTAAACCTCAGTTTCCCCCATCTGTGAAGTGGGAATTACAGCTGGGGGAGGAGGAAAGGGCAGGGCAGGGATGGGTCTGAGGAACAAATGAACCAGGTGTGGAGGCTATTTGAAGAGGGGATGTTGGAAGCACTTGGTGATTTGGTCTCCCCTTCCCATCAAGTCACCCAGAAATGACTTACAGCTGTGCCCTCCCCCCACCACTGGGTATACTTTTCTCCCACACGAGGCCTAGGGCACACGTTGATTTGAGGTCAGGACCTCCCCAGTGGCTTCTGGGAACTCTCCCAGCACCCTTCACACAGCACTGCTCTGTGCCACCCACTGTCTGCCACTGACATTCACCATGAACCCTGCCCCCCCAGCTGCTGGGATGATGTGTGAGTCATGGCACATGCATACACATGTGACCGCTGGCTTGTGGGTACACTCAAATGAAGGGAGACACCGCAGACCCACAACCTGCCCCGGGAGGATACCGCACAGCCTGGCACCCACGAAAGGGTCAGCTATGGGTGTGGGGGGGGGGCATCTACTGTGATGGCATTTTGTAGCAGAACACCCTGGCTAAGTCCTTCCCTTCTCAACCCTGGCCAGGGGCCCACAGCTGGGACCCACGGCTCATCGGACGGCTGCCTCAAGAGGGTGGGCTGTTGCTCTGGTCAAACACAAACTAGACAGAATGGCAGAAAAGAGGCCACACTCTAGGCTCCAACTGAGGCTGGGGCAGGGGCACAGAGCAGGTGTCTTATGAATTAACATCACTCTGGCAGCTGCCCAAGGGAGAGGATCTGGGCAAACCACATCCTGCTGTTTTGCTATCACTTGGAAAAATATACTGAGGAGCACAGGGGCACGCACCCTGCAGTTCACAGGTGCCCATATGACGGCAACAGGCACAAACGCCAAGACATACATGTCACACCCCTCCTCCTGATGAGACAGACCATCTAGGCACACTGAGGTATGCTCTACAGAGGTGGTATCCATGCAGAGAGGGACAGATGCCCAGGCTGGCTGGAAGCAAAGGCCGGCCCAGAGGCCACGCGCAAGCATGCACGTACACAATGTACGTACACACAGACAAATTAGAGCAACAAAGACAAGCTCAGATCATATATATACCCGGAGGGACAGACACACGAGGACACCCAGATCCCTAGTAAAGCATATACAGACCATATGAAACCGCAGAGAGGCAGTGGCACATGCCATCACAAAGAGACGTGTAGACACAAACGTCTATAAACAGACATGGTCACCCAGAGATGGGTGCGTGCACACACCCTCCCTTACAAAATTAAATGCATCAGACATACACACAAGCTCGTGTAGCCAGACCCAGAGTCTCTCTCTCTCTCTTGCCCTACCATAAGTTACAGGGGCAGATGGGAGGGTCCTCCCTGAGGCCCACGTACGTACACACACATCTCAAAGAGTAAAACTCCCTTTCCTATCACAGAGGAAACTAAAACTCTGAAGAAAATGGGAGTCCAGGAGGGAGAGAGGGCCAAAGGCAGGGAATGGGAGGTTAATCCAAGATCTCCTGCTTGTCCACCCCCCAGTTGGCTTAAGATTCCCACCAGAGGGTGGGCCAGAGGGTGCTCCCACATTCTGCAGATCCCCCCATCCCCAGCTAGAAGACCCCCCAAACCAGTCACAAGAACTCTGCCCCAGCCCTCCAGCCCTTGCCCTTGTGTTAGGGGTTCCCAAAAATACCTCCTAAAAGGTAATGGCTGTCTCCCTCAGAGAGTGCCAGGTAGCCCCTGTGTGGAGGGGTGAGCCAGGAGACCCTGATACATGTGGGGGGCACTGGTGTGGACTCCAGGGCAGTGACTGGGCTTCAGATAGGACCACCCAGATTTCTGCCTGTCTCCCTCTCTCAACTTCTCTCTCTCTGTCTGTGCTGAAATAATGACTCCCTCTTCAATAGTCTCCCGCCCCACCCCCCACAACTCTCCTTGGTAGTCGAAGGTATGATTTGATACAAGGAACCTCTGGCACAGGCTCCTCAAATGCGCATCTGCCCCAAGCGTAGACCCCCTCCCTCCTTCAGGGTGCCCCTCCAGTCTTCTGACCAGTCCTGCCCTCCACCCACACCCTCACCTTTGTTCCCAGCCACAGTGGGGGCTCCCCTGCTCAGCTCTGGACCTTGGAAAAGGTACCAAGTGTCAAATGGCTACCAGAATCTCTCCACAGACAACTTTTGGGGGCCAAAAACAGCAGGAAAAGGATAGGGTGGGGAGAGGAGAGAGCCACCCTTGTCTGAGCCCCCACCCCATGCTCTGGCACCCCCAGCACTCACCCAAGAGCATTCTCTGCCTTTGGAGGCACCGCTGAGCGCAGTCTGAGGAGCAAATGAAACCAGCCAGAGAGTGACAGAGGGAAGGGGTGGGGATGCGAGGGACAGGAGGGGAGGGCGGAGGGAGGGACTCCTGCTCCTGCTGGAAAGCAGCGGTTGCAGGGTCCTTTCTCCCCCCGCCTGGAAGCAGCTGCCTGTTCCCTAGTTTCTCCCATCCCAGCCAGGGTGGAAAACACAGAGCACTTCCGGCTCCACGGGTGGAGTATGGGGCAACTGTGGGGACTGGGGACAGGGGGCGGCATCCATCCCCCTCCTCCAGAGAATCCCTCTCTAGTGCCTCTTGTACTTAAGTGCAGAGTTGACCTTGCCTATAGAGACTTCCAGAAAGGATGTGCTGCCAGCCCCTTCCCAGCCTGCCAGAAAGTTCTTGCTGAACTTTGCAGCTCTGCCTTGGGGCTTACTGTTGCAGGATCCCCCATTCTCCTGTCCAGCCTTACTCATCCTCTGGCCCACCATCCCCTTACATTTTACCTCCTTTGCTGAAGGGGAAACTGAGGCCCAGGGAGGTGTGACCACTACACCCCAGAGCACTGGCCATGGTGGTGTAGGAAGGGAGCCCCAGGCAACTTGCCCTTCTTAGTCCGGTGCCTGGACCGTTGGATCTACTACCTGGGCAATGCCAGGTGGGGTGGGGGTGTTCATCTGGTCAGCTAGAACTCCTGACCCTGCTCCCCTGCTCCAGACCCTTCCCTACCCCCAGGCTCAGCTCTCCCCCTCATTTGCTCTTTCCTCCCCCTCCTCTTCCTGACTAAGGCCAGCTCTCTACTCACCTGAGCACCTGGGGGCTGGTGGGGGGAAGGGGTGGAATGGAGGAGAGGACAGGCCAACCCACAGCTGGATCCAGTCTGGCATTCCAAGCCCAGGCCCAGCGCTAACCCCCACCCCCTCAGCATCCTGTCTCCACCAGACAATAACCTGTAATCTCTGGAGAAGCCAGTACAGCCGGCAAAGGGTCTGGGGAGGGGTTGGCAGCAGCAGCTCCTGAAAACAGGTTTGTTAGGAAGAGGCTCTGGGGGAAGGAGCTGTTCCTTTGGGGAGAGGAAGGAAACTCAAGCCCAGGGCTAATTAACCCACCCAGACACAGACAGAATCTTTGTCTTCTTGAGGGCAGGGATCTAAGCTAAGCCCCCTAATTCTCCACCCAGACAACCTTGCATTTCCTGGTGGTCTCAGATAGGGGGGAGTGTCTGATGGTCAGGTTCACACCTGGGGGAGGGGGAGGTGACGGCTGTCTAGGGAGAGTGAGGGGCACTTCTATCACCTGCCACTTAAGGAGAACAGCAGAAGGAGACTCTGGTTAGACTACAACAAGAACTTACCGGTGGCCTTGAGCTGAGCCCTATGTCTCCAAAACATGTACCCAAAGGCCTCGGGATGGATTGGGGGGCACTGAAGAGGAATCAGCAGCCCAGGGAGATACAGAAACGATGGGGGGACAGGCTGGAGGGTTTCCAGGGCTTCCTGATGGGATTGAAATTAATCCATCTGAGGGGAATGGGGGGGTGAGGAGCTCATCAAGCCGGTGACTCAGGCGTGACCTGAGCTCAAGGTCTTTGATCTCTGGGGCTCAGAATGCAGCAAAAGGCTTGTGTCTCAAAGACTCAGAGAGGAGATGGAGAGTCTGATTAAAACAGGAGCTAGGGGAGGTCTGAGGGTACAGGCAACAGCCTCCACCCACCACTCTGACCGCTGGCCACCCCCAAAGCCACGGAGTCTTTGCCCCGAAATCCATTATCATCTGAGTTCATCTCTGTGGTCCTGTCCCACTTAGTGTCTGCTCTGCACTCCCCACCCAAGGCCCCCCTGGCCTGTTCAGAACTTAAGTCATTTCCAAAATCCCCTTCTCTCTTCTCTCTGCTCCGGTGTCATGTTGCACTGGTGATGGTAGATGTGGGGGGTGGGGGGGTGGCAGTGAACTGTATGGCTGGGTCAGTCCTGCCAAGAGAAGGGAGGGATTGGCTTTGGGAGACTTCCCTCCCCTCCCCAGCCAGGTGAGGCCCAGTGAGGGAATGGCTGGCATCTCCCCATTTTTCAGTGGAGGTACCAAGGCACAAGGCAGAGGAGAGGCCATGGGTTCTGAGAGCTGTGACATCATCTGGGAGCCAGCCTGCCTTCTCTGGCCATCCCTTCTCCACATTCCTAAAACATCCAAGCCCAGAATCTCGTCGTATGTGCTGCTCTCCTCAGCAGCAGCAGGACTAGGGTGGGCGAGTCAGACACACTGGGATCTGAACCCGCTTTGTGGCTTTGGGTGTGTTGCTTACATTCTCTGAGCTCCAGCATCCCAGTGTAAAGTGAGAAGTGAGCGCCACCATCTCCTGGCGTGGCTGGGTGAGGGGGGGAATGCCTTGCCTCCCAAACAGTCTGGGTCCTAAGCAGATGCCTCCAGATCCCCGTGCCCTGTGCAGGCCCAGCATTCACAGTAGAGGCTGAGGCTAAGAGGGACGAGCCAGCAAACCTTTTTGCAGATGTTCAAGAACAACCTAAAATTGTTTGGGGTTTGTGCGTGCGTGCATGGTGGTCAGCGGGGTCACTGAGTTCAACCTTATTGGGGCAGAGGAGCCCGGTGCTCGCATAGC
Organism: Enhydra lutris kenyoni; assembly: GCF_002288905.1. Taxonomy (NCBI): domain Eukaryota; kingdom Metazoa; phylum Chordata; class Mammalia; order Carnivora; family Mustelidae; genus Enhydra; species Enhydra lutris. The sequence continues at coordinate 26,813,910 of NW_019154110.1, forward strand.
CCACCCTGTGGGAGGAAGGGCAAGGGGGGCAGGGGAAGATGGCTCAAGACACATTCCTGCAGGAGGGAAGGGCCTGCTGCATAGGAGACAGATGGGGTGGAGGGTGGGTGGGGGAAGTTGGGGCAGCATGTGGGGGGAGGGGTTAGGGGAAGTCTGGGGTACCTGCCATTTCCCCATCCTGTACCCCCTCCCAAGTGTTCCAGGCTCATTTAGGTGTGGCTGAGCAAGGAAGCCTCTGACCTAAGCACTGGCGAGGAGGCTCAGAGAAGGAAGAGTCTCCATCCCCCCATCCCATGGGTGCCCTAAGGGACATGAGGAGGAGAGGGTCCCCGCCTCACTGCCTGTGATGGCCTGTCACCGTGAAAGCTGCCAGCCTCACAGACCCCTAATCAGAGTGACAGCTCCAGGAGGCCTCCCAGTGCAGCCTTCCCACCCCCACACCTTCAGTACCCTTCCAGCGAATGAGTGGTCCCCCTAGCTGCCACCCGGCTGAGACCTCACGTGTCTAGCTGCAGAGCTGTGTGTTAAAGGCTCCTTACACTTTGCCTCAAGCCTCTTGAAGGTTTCTGTGTGACTCTTCCGTTCAGAGGCCAAGGCTGCCCCCAGTCAGCTGCATCCTCAGGGCCCTCTGCTCTGGCCCAGTCCCCACCAAGGGCTGGGAGCGGCCTTCGGCATGGCTGAGGGCCCCTCACCCCCAGTCCTCACCCCAGGGCAGCTGCTGGGGCTTCCTCTCCCACCCCCAGCTCTCAGAGAGCCAAGGAGACAGGAGAAATCCATGAGAGTGTGTGGAGTGGCCTGGAGTAGGCTTAGAAATAATGAGGCCAACGGACAACAGGTTCTTAGCTGGGGCCCCCAAATTCCCGGGTTCCCACAAATCTGAGGACCCTTGATCCCTGCCCTAGGCCCAGCTGTCACCCTCCCATGCTCCCACAGCCCAACCCCCTCTCTCATCAGGGCAGTGAGAAAGGTCTGCCCCCATGGCTGCCGCCCCCTCTGAGCTGTGCTTGTGCCCAAGGGCAGGCTCCAAGCACCCCTCTGAGCACCCCTCTGGGCAGAATCCTGGCACAGGCCACCACAGATGACTGCAGGGACAGCAACTCACTTTCCATTTTGTAATCTGGAGAGGAGGAGCAGGCATCCCGTCTCCTGGTGTCCCCACAAACCTACCCAGAACTCTGGGGATGAGGACTGTGGAAAGAGGGAAGCCCAGAGAAGGGGTTCCCATCCCTGTGGCCCCTCTCCCTCTGGCCACATCTCGTGCTTTAGCCTTTTCTCCTCGCACGCCACCTGTTCTCTCCAGGGGGGCACGGTGGGCAGGAAGAGAGAGAGGGAGGATTGTACCCCAGGGTCTGCCGTCCAGAAGCAGGGCTAAAGAGGCTACGCCGGGGCTAGACGGCAGATCCTGGGGCAGACCCAGGCCAGACTCGCCTTCCCCACCCCCTACTGCCCTCCAGGCCTGCTTCCCTGTCAGTGCCCCCCTTCTGAGGATGGCACTGCCTGGCACAGCATCACCTCACCTGGTGTCATCCTGGACACCGCCCTCTCCACATCTCTCTGTCACCGAGTCCTGTTGCTTCTTCTACAGAAAAGACCCCAGAATCTATGTCCTGCTTCTTCTCACGTACCCCCAAGTCTTAACCTTCCCTCTTGCCAGAGACATCTAAAAACTCTAATGACTCCTGCTCAGAGCCCTTCAGGGACACCCATCACCTTCAGGACAAAGGCTAAGCCCCCAGTCTGGCTGTGAGGCCCTTCCAGCTGGTTCCCGCTCACCTTTGGCTGTGCCCACCGCTCCCGGAAGGCCACGACAGGCCTCAGATCGCAGAGCACTGGCTCTAGTTGTTTCTCTGCCTGGAATTCCCTTTCCATCTCCGAAGTCCCACATCAACATCACTTCTCTGAAGTTTCCCCTGACTTCTGTCAATTCCCTTCTGCCTCTGACTTCCCCAAGCACCATCTACCCGCCTCTTTGGAACCTGCTATTATCTTGGACAAACTTGTCTGCCTGTGTCTTCAGACCTTTCTTGACAGGCAGGTTTGCCACCTTTGAAAAATGCGAATTCCTCGGCAAATCCCATATGTTTTCAGTTACACGCAGAATCTAAAAAAGTCAGTCTCAGGGCACCTGGGTGGCTCAGTCCATAAAGCGGCTGCCTTCGGCTCAGGTCATGATCCTGGGCTCCTGGGATGGAGCCCCTGGATTGGGCTCCCTGCTCAGTGGGGAGACTGCTTCTCCCTCTCCTCCCCACTGGTACTCTCTCTTGCTATCTCTGGTTCTCTCTCAAATCAATAAATAAAATCTTCTTAAAAAAAATCTAAAAAGTCCGTCTCAGAGAAATAGGGATTAGAGTCATGGTGGTCAGGGTTTGGGGGTGGGGGCAATGGGGAGACGCTGATCAAGGGTATAAATTCCAAGCTATCAGATAAATAAGATCTGGGGATCAAATGCACAGCATGGTGACTGTAATTAACAATGCCATTTTACACACTTCCATTGGGAGCTGTTAAATGCTATCGACACTCACAATCACAATTATGTGAGGGGATGGAGACGTTGAATAACCTCATTGTGGTAATCATTTTGTATTACACAGGTGCATCAAGTCATCATATACCTTAAATTGACATATATGTCAATAATATCTTAATAAAGCTGGAAAAAAGTAAAAATACGAATCCTCCAAACAGCAGCTTGCCTAGTTGGTTTCTATAAATAGCTAAAGATGAATGAGTGACTTTTGAACACAGACACACACACACACACACACACACACACACACACACTCCAGAAATATCCATATAGTCAGATACACTCTTACTCAGAATCACACCCTTGGTGCCCAGCCCCAAGCACTCGGGTGGAGGAGCTGGTACCAGCCCTCAGGCCATCCCCTGCCTTTGCTTATGCGGTGACCTCTGCCTGCAGTGTCCTTTCTTCCCATGCCCCTGTTCCAAAGCTCAGTGTGTCCCCCTTCTTCCAGGAGGCCTTTCCTGGTGTCCCCAGGTATAATCGCCCCTTCTCCCTTTGTACCCACACGTGGCACCCACAACACTATTTGCTCTTTTTGCGGCTGTCTCAGACCAAAAGACAGACTCCATCTTGGAGTAGGACAGTGAGGAGTCCAATGGGGATTTGTCCCCAGACCCCAGCACAGTGACAGAAATGCAGTGGGTGTCCCGTGAATATTTGCCGAAACAACAATATAGCCCTCTGGCAAAGCTCCTGACCTGGGCTGCAAAGTAGGTTTCCAGTGGCTGCTCCCAAGAACCAGGTAGAAGTTCTGGCCTTCCCCCACCTCCCACACTGGGCCTAGTTCTGGACTTGTTTCCCCTGCCAGCCAAGTAGCCTGCCTCTCCTCGTTTTCCCCATGGCCCCCACGTGCCTGTCAGCTCAAATCACCCTCATGAATGCATTCACCCATTTCCCCCAGAAATCTGTCTTATAGCCAGCAGCCCCTTCAGCCACAGCTCACAGCCAAACCTCTGCAAAGTCACCCCAGCCACGGAGAGGCAGAAATCCTGGCCAGGAGTCCAGCCGCCAGAGGAGGAGTGGCTTCCCCTGTCTGTCCCTCAGCTGGAGGGCCGTGCACCTTGCTGACCCCAAACTTCAGAGACTAGAGCAGAGGCCCAGGCTATCCCTTGTCAGAAAGGCTATCCCTGCTGGGGGGCTCCAGACTGGAGAAAGGCTGCTTAGGGGTCCTGACCCCCCAGAGACCTCACAAGGAGAGCTCTCACACCCTAAAAAGAGCTCAAGAGAAGTCCTCAGTCCTAAAGACCCTCGGGTCCTAAGAGACCCCATGGGGGGCTGTCCTGATGTATCAGGGTGACTTCCAACCGTGAGGACCCATCGAAGGCACCCCAGACCCAACATTCCCCCCACCCCCAAGAGAGCCCACGGCCCCAGAGCCTCTCACGGGGCCCAGATGGAGCCCGTAGGAGCATCGCCCCTCTGCACTGACCTGGCCCAGTGGGGGTCTTCCCCAAGCTGAGCTGCCTTAGCCGCCGCTGGTGGGCGCGCCCCCCACAGTGCACCTGGGCCTGGGCTGCTGAGTTCAGCTGGATGTTGCAGACGTCACAGAGCGTGTAGGATGGCCGTTTTCTTTCCCGCTTGGGCTTAGGCAGTTCTGGGGGCCGAGGGGGGCACTCCGTAGCTCCAGATACGGGGGGCTCTTTCTCACCTGGGGGAGAGGGGCTCAGTGGCCGCTTCATACCTGAGCAGAGAGAGAGGGAGACAAGTCAACAGGCTGAGTACTGTGAGCACACAGAAGGAGCGAGAGGGGCTCAAGACCCCGAGACAGACACCTGTGCCCCGTGTCCCAGATGAAGCTCCTCAGCTTTTGGACATCCCCAGCCCAAGGGTGGCAAAGGGAGTGTGACAGGGTCCGCTTCAAACAAAGCAGCATTAAAACACTGGAAGAATGTCTGGAATGGTCTGGAAGACGGTCACGAATGTCCACACACCGAGAGGCCGACACCTGGGGACTCGGCTCAGAGAGGAAGACTTGGATGTTGGGGAGCAGCCAGGGAGAGGAAGCAGTAAGGTTAGGGGAGTCGTCACAGTGCAGGAAGCCAGGGCCCTATTCTCGGCCTCGCAGCAGGCGCTGACAGTCCTGTGATAGGCAGGCATGTGGCGCTTACTGTAGCTGCTAGCCAGAGGGCTGACTACAGAAACCCTACCTCCCTACACCCAGTGCCCAGCTGGTGACATTCACAAGCGTTGACAGTGTGTGAAACCATCCCCACCCCTGGCCCACGTGGCTCCAGATGTCCCTCGCTGTGGGGGCCACCCAGGCTGTGGCAACAGTTGATATTTTCGGTAGTGACCTGGGCCCTGCTGCCCGCATCTATGGAACACAGCCTTTTCACACACTCACACACACATGTACCCACACGTGCGCGCAAGCGTGCGCGCGCGCGCACACACACACACACACACACACACACACACACACACACACACACATCTCTTCCAGGCCCCTCAGCTGCCACACACCATCTTTCCGTTCCGACTCACTTCTCTGGAACCTTCCTGCTTGACTCCTCGGCTCTCACCTGCTCTCTTCTGGGGTTGCCAATTCTCTTCCTCACACTGAACGGTCTTCCTTTTCACTTCCTGGATCTGTGTGTGTGCTCTCTGCTGGAGCTGCACACGGTTGTGGGGGGGGTGCTCCCTGAGGGCCTGGCCTGAGCCTCCCTCACCTCCTCTGAGGGGACAGAGAATTCCCAAGCTCAGGGACATGTGACTTCCTCACAGCCCTCAGAAGAAATCCACCCTGAGGAACCCTTGACTTCGGACCTGTGGCTTCCAGGACTGTGAGGCAATATGTTTCTGTTGTGGAGGCCACCTGGTTGGTGGTACTTTGTTGCCATGGCCCTAGGAAACGGGTGCATGGGAGGTCTGACCTGTGCGCTTTTGGAGGTGCCCAGTGGCTTGAGGGGCAGAGGTCCCCAAGCCCGGTGGAGCGGCGAGGGTGCAGTACCAGAGACAGGCTCCGGGTGGCGCAGCGACCATCTAGCAGGTAGCGAAGGGGGGAAACTCCATAACCCTCCTGGAGGGGAGGACCCCCCTTCTCCGCACTCCCGCCGCCCCTAGCCCGAGCCATGCCAACCTCCCAGGCACTGTGTCGGGGGTGCAGGGCACAGTCCTGCCCACAGAGGGCATCCTGGGAGGTTACTGCCCTCACCTTGTGAGCGATCCCCTCCTGGGCGGCCCAGAATCCCCACCTACTTTCAGCACTCTCTCACCTCCAGGGGGAGGTCATCAGAGCTCTGGTCCTGCCAGCACAAGTCTTCCCCTACCCTCCCAGCAGGAGGAAGAAGCCAGAAAAAGTACCGCTTGCAAGTGGTTTTTCTTGGGTGGGGAGGGGGTTCTCGGCTTGCCAGTGGGGAAGAGGCTTCAGGGGAATGAGCTTTTCCTGGCCAGGCCTGTCCTGCCAGTGAGGGGATGGGGAGACTTTGAAATCTCAGTGCCATTTATGACAGGCGGGCTGAGGACACGGCCCAAGACAGCCGACAAGTATCTGCCAGGGGGCTGATTAAACCTCTGTGATATACAGCCTCTGGGCTCACGGGGCCTGCCTGGATTCAGTGCTAATTGTGCTCCCTGGCTGGGCTGCCAGCCTGGCGTAACCTGCCTGGCCTGACCCAGCCTTCCCAGCTGTCCCCTGAGGAGCCACGCTCCAGCTATGACTCCCAGCCAGAAACTGGGGAGGGGTGGACACTTTTGAGGGCACACACGCATCTGTCTGACCCCTGCCATGAGCCTCGGCTGGCCAGCACCCCCTGCCCTCGCTCCCCTAAAGCAGCAGCATGACTCACCCTCACTGGACCTACACAAGGACAGGACCCGTCTCCCACGTTCTCTTTAACAGAAGAGGAAACTGAGTCCCAGAAGAGGGGAGTGGACTTGTTTCAAAGTACGTGGAAATAGGGGCGCCTCAGTGGCTCAATGGGTTAAGCCTCTGCCTTTGGCTCAGGTCATGATCTCAGGGTCCTGGGATCAAGCCCTGAATAGCACTGGGCTCTGCTCAGCAGGAAGCCTGCTTCCCTCTCTCTCTGCCTGCCTCTCTGCCTACTTGTGATCTCTGTCAAATAAATAAATAAAATCTTTTTAAAAAATTAAAAAGGACGTGGAAAACAGTGAAGAGCTGCTTCTAGAAGCTTCCTTGCCTCCCTCTTTACCCAGCTGACCAGGCCACGTCTTTAGAATTACGACCGCATTTACTGAGAGCTTACTATGTGCCAGGTGCTTTGCACATAGGATCTCTTTTAAACTTCATAACAACCCCGTGAGGTGGGCACTATTATTAACCTATTATCCCACTTCCTAGATTAGAGAACAGGCACTGAGAAGTTTCATAGCTAGATGGGGAACCTACACTTGTCTGATCCTGGAGCCCAAGTCCTTAACTGCTGCCCCATTCCCCCTCTCCTTAAAGCCTGCCAAGTCCTCTTTTGAACTTCTGGGTGGGGAGGGGGTTTTACAGATTCTGGGAAAGACTCCTGGGGGGACTTGGGGGTGCTCAGCACCTAACAGGCTGGAGTGCCTGGCAGGGAGGGGCCACACCCCGGCAAGAAGGGGCTGGAGCCAGAGAGGCTGGGAGAGAGGGACTTGAAGAAGGGGAGAGAACTGAACCTGAACTAAGTTCTGGAAAAGACCAAGTGAAAGTGCAGAAAAACAGCATGGATGGGGGTGCCTGGGTGGCTCAGTGGGTTAAAGCCTCTGCCTTCGGCTCAGGTCATGATCTCAGGGTCCTGGGATCGAGCCCCACATCGGGCTCTCTGCTCAGCGGGAAGCCTGCTTCCTCCTCTCTCTCTCTGCCTGCCTCTCTGCCTACTTGTGATCTCTGTCTGTCAAATAAATAAATAAAATCTTAAAAAAAAAAAACAAAACAGCATGGATGTACCCAGGTGTCTGACTGTCTGTGATTTGCACAAAGCTCTCTTGCTCCCACCTTCCCTAAGAGAAGGCCAAGGCTGCAGCAGGGAGCTGGGGTTGATGGGGGAGGGAGCCACCATGTAAAGGCAGGCTCACACCAGAGCTGGTGGAGGCCAGGGTTGCTGCCTGTCCGCCTATTTGTCGGTTCACAGGGACCTGGAGCGGGTAGGAGATGGAGAGAGCACCCAGGCAGGGGCCTAGGGCTCCACCTCCACCACTTTTGCTGAGTGATGAATGGACTTCGGGGCTTGGGTTTCTGTGGCCCTCGGGCACTGCAGTGGGGTGGAGCTCTAGGCCTGCCTGTCCCAAGAGGGCTGGCTGGAAAGGGACCTTGGAAGCCATACAGCACAGAGCTGGGAGTTGTTTCAGCTGTAGCTTGAGGAAGGGGTCCCCAGGAAAGAGACACTTTTGCCAGAGGGTTAACGGGAGAGGAAGGTTCTAGGTCTGTCCCCGTCCTTTGGCAAGGCATGAAGGGCTCCCTCACTAAATCCTTAATGAGCCCAATTACACTCTGATATTTTCCCCCATGCCTGCCAACCTCTATCCTCCCACCTTCCCCAGCCAGGTCCTAGGCCCTGCCTCTGAGAAGGGAGGCCGGCTGGCTGGCCAACATGGGGCTGGTCCCTGTCCCTCTGGGCTTCAGTTTTCCCTCTTTAAAGAGAGGGGGGTTGGGCTGGGCTAATCTCTTAGGTCCTTTGCAGGCACTTCCAAGCAGCTGCCTCTGAGGTGGGGCCTGGGGGAAGATGGGGCCGTATTGGTCTGTCTCAGCCACCAGAGAAAGGCGGGGTGGGTTTGGAGAAAGAACTGCCCCTGGTGGGTGCCCCTTGCCCTCTGGGCACTGTGCAAACAGCCTCCATTAACCCTCACAACAACCCGTGAGGCATTACAAGTGAGGAAACTGAGGCTCAGAGTCGAAAGGAGAGGCAGGTGAGTGGGGCCAGTCCTCTCTCATCCTGTGACACAGGGGGAGGGGGTGCACAGCCTGGGACCCCCCGTCCCACTCACTCAAAGGATCCCCAGGAGCTGGGGATCCTGTCCCTCTCCACCAACCCCGCTGTAGAAAGAAGTGTCTGGAAGAAGAGAGGCCTTGTTTGTTCCTGTTCTAGTAGAGCATGGGCCCTCCGGGGTCCAGCTGCCCACTCAGTGCCCCTGAGGGGCCACCACTGAGCCTACTGGTCTCTCCTGTCACCTCCCCTCTCTCAAGGCTGACAGCTTTCTAGGGTGAGGAAGGGGGAAATTAGCCACTTCAGTGCTTGGCCACCACAGGGTGGCATCTACCCCCGCCATCCTGTGGGCTCATAGAGCTGGAATCACAGCCAGGTCACACCTAAGCCTCCCCACTAGAGGAGTAGGATGGACATGCCAACCCCCAGCCCACACCCTCCCCACTTTGCCAAGGCACCAGCAGCTCCAGGTGCCAGGGCCCGGGGGTGGGGGGGTTTCCACTGGGCAAACCAAAGCAGGCATGTCTGTCTTCCTGTCCAAAGTGGTGACAGAGGCAGCCCATCACCTTCCCCTGGAGATGCTGGATGCCGGGGATTTCAGGAGTAAACTGGTTAAGAAGTGCTGAAAGCCAACACTTGCTCCAAGAAAGGGAGAGAGAGGGCATGGGAGGTGAGGGAGAGCCATGGCCCAGAGATGAGGTCACCAGCCCCCCGACCTCCCCTCCCCCAGTCTGCTCTGTCCTCATCCCTATAGGCTGGGTGTCCCAGAGGACCTCCTGCCGTCCTGACACCCCCACAGGTGGGGGCTGCCTCTCCTAGGCAGTGGTACTCCCTCAAAAGATCCTCATGCCACCCTCAGGAAGGAAGTCCTTCTTGCTATCTAACCTGCAACTCTCCTTACAGGGACCACAGTGACCACACAGAGAAGCTGCCTCGAAGATGGTGAGGGTGACGGGCAGTTAGGAAGGCAATATTAGCCTCGGCACCCCGTTTTCTAGGCTCTGCTGCCAGGCCAGGCCTGGGAAACCTGATTGCTGTGCAGGACAGCCCCTTACCTCCAGCCCTCTTAGCATCAGGGCCCAGGATCTTGTGCCCGGGCCCCCAGATCCACAGCTTGCTTGCCTGGCCCAGCTCTCCACCGGCTGAGCAGAAGCTCCCCCAAGCCCCATTCCCTGCCCAAGAGGGCTCCACCACCGACACTTCCAAGCTAGGGCCAGGGTGTCCATCCAGGGAGCCAGAGGGAGGAAGGCTGAGAGTCCCAGACTGTTCGAGAGTTGTGGGTAGAAGGCCAGCCAGAAGGGCCCCACCTGTGCCCTCTGCTGAAGATGAGGCTACAGGCTTGAAGGGGGAAGTGTAGACAGCAAATGGAGGGGGCTAGCGAGTGTGCTCTTTGCACCCCCAAAAAGACAACAGGAGATCTCCCCTCCCCTACTCCTTCCGTTCTATTTAATCCCAGGGGCTGATCTGGGTGGATTGAATCTGGGGTTCTCTAAACTCCTTAGGAAAAGAAAGTGAGTTATTTGCCGAGCCCCATCTCCAGATAATGGTCCCCTCCTGAGGGTGGGAGTCCCACCTTCTCTGCCCTGTGGTTTCCAGCCTCTCTTCCCCTAGGGGGACCTGGAAAGTCCTTGCCATCACTCTTATTGTCTACTCTCCCAACCTCGGCGTTTGGCTAAATTGCGGTTCTTGCCTGCCCACCACCCCCCACCGCACAAGGTGGGGCGGGGTCTTTGCGGCTGCCCGCAGCCCTTCAGAGCCACCCCCAGCTAGCGCGCGGGCCCCCTCAAGCGCTCAGCCACAGCGGAGCTCTGTCCTGGATGGGGAGCCGGGAGTGCGGTCCCGCAGCCGGCGCCGGTGCCTACCTGAAGGGCGCTCCCGACCCGATCTAGGCTGCATCCCGCTCCCCACGGCCCCCCGGGGCGATCCGGATTCCTGGCTCCTGGAGGTGCGTGGCGGTTGAGTTCCGGCCTGCGAGTCCCCGGGCAGCCGCGGGGCTCCCGAGCCCGCCCCCGGCCGGCCGGCTCCCAGCAGGTGCCAGTAGCCGCGCCGCTGGGAAAGGAGCACAGAGGAGACCCCGGAAGGGAGCTGCACGGCGGGGATCCCTGGGAAGACAGGCAAGGGGAGACCCAGGAGTACTCCCTGCAGAAGGGCTGGGCCCAGTGGTGAGTATTCTTACCCCTGGCTGGCAAGGCATGAATGCCCCTTGGTGTCTGGGGGGCCATAGAGCTCAGGGAAGGGAGTCCCAAAGTGGTCACCTCCCAGGGCTCCTTTGTGATCTCCCCACCTCCAGCAAATTGCCCCTGTTTTGGGGGGGAAGCTGGGAGAAAAGGAAGAAGCTGACATTCAGGGAGCACCTACTGGGTGCCAGGAGGGATGACATTCAATCCCCATGAGGACTCTGCCTGAACTGGTTTGATCCCCATTTTACAGACCAGGAAACTGAAAGATTGTAACTGGCCCAAGTCACACAGGAAGCGAGCACCAAGCGGGAGACTCCAGACTGCTCCTAGGATCCCTTTCCAGCGGGGGAAACTTCACCGGTGTGTGTGGCTAGGGATCTTTCCTGATTTCTCCCAGGGCATCCGTACATGGTGTCCGGCCCAGAGTAGTAGAACAATGCAGGGGCATTAAGCCAAGCCAGGGTGGGCAGTAGGCAGGGGCTGGAGGCGCGACCCTCTGAGAGGGCTCTGCCATCTTTCTGTTAATGGAGAGGCAGTAGCAGGGTAAGAAAGCGAATCTCAAAGAAAGGGGGGGTAGAAATGGCTCTTGTATGGGACTCACTCCCCATTGTGCTCAGGGCTGGCCTCCTGTTTCCCAGGCCCTGTAAAGGGGAAGTCCCACCACGGGGAGTCCTGGCCAAGCCTCATCCAGGGGCAGGGCCCATGGCTGCCACTCAGTTTCACAGAACTTCTTCCCAGTCCCCACACCCACCAGCTCACTCCTGTCTTGAGGCCTTTGCCCCTTCTGTTCCCTCAACCTGAAACCCTGAAACTGGTCCCCTGACATTCACAGGCTCACTCCCTTGTAACTCAGGCCTTGGCTCCAATGTCCCCTCCCCAGGCCCCACTGTCCCAGCCCTATTATTCTTTGTTCTAGCCCTGGGCTACTTTCCTCCTGGCGTAACCCCCAAGATGTCCATTTTCTGCCTGGTTACTTACCTGTCTCTGCCGTGAGGGCGTGCCCTTTGTCTCCCAGGTGTCCCAAGCACCAGCACAAAGCTTGACGGTAGCTAACAGATGCTCAATAAACAGCTGTTGAAGGAATGCATGGGTTCCTCCCCTCTCTAAAGGCAAATCCATATTACACTGCACACTTCAGCGGGGTGAACTGTATGCTCTGTGAATTACATCTTAATAGAGTAGTTACTATAAAAAAGCCCAGGGTGGGGCACACAGTCTCGGTGCACCTCGCCGTCCGGCCTCAAACTTGATCCTGTCACACCTCTGCCCGGCACAGTCCACATCCTGTGTCTGTCCATGGAGAGTCACAGTTGCTCAGACTTGGAAGGGGTCTTAGAGGTCATCCTGTCCCTTTGGTAACCTGTCCCTGACAAGCTACCCCCTGGCCTCTGCTTGCTTGCACATGCCCATGACAGGGAGCTCCCTGCCTTCCAAGACAGAATATTCCATTGCTGGGTGGTTCTCACTGACAGAAATCTCATCAGTATGCAGGCCTGAAAGCTACTTTCCTATACTGTTCCTCCATGGGTCCTAGATCCACTCCTTGGTCACGCAGAAGAAACACACATCACCTTCCCCAGCCCGCAGAGCATGGCTGGCAGCTTCTTCCTAAGGGGTCTCTTCTCCCAGCTAAAGAGACTGATTTCCCTCAACTATTCTACCCCTGACATGGCCACCTCCTCCAGGAAGCCTCTCCTGTGTGCTCCCAGGACACTTTGTGTTGGTCCCTAACAATGTACTTTCCATGTTGTATTGAAATGTCTTCCCCAAATCCTGCCCCAGCCACCCCTTTGCACTGAGGGCGGGTAGTTCTAGGTCTTTATTTACTCCCTTCTACCCAGGACCTTACGTGGGGACCAACTGAGCCGAACTAAGTAATTAATAAAAATGTGTTTCTGGGGGTTTTATTATCCTAGTCCCATCCCTCTAAACTGATTCAGGCTTCCAATGTCCTCCATAGAACAGAACAAGAGAAAGAATCACTGCCCCCCATCTTCAACCCTGCTTTCTATGAGTGCTGTCCACCCCTTAACTTTTCTGCACTCTCGAGTTAGCTCTGTACAGAAATGGGGGGGGGGGCGATTTCATGGAGCTATTGTCCCATGATATGCCGGCGAGCTCAGCCTCCCCCCTGCCTCGTCGCCAAGAGAGTGGTTTCTTGAACTGTGAGCACCAGACCCAGGCTTGGGCTTGCTGGCGCTCCCGTTCTGCCCAGGGCCTGTTGAAATCATTCAGCAGGACCACAGGTGCGATCTTAGTGCCACAGCAGAAACGTGGCTTCACCTAGACACCTAGGAAAAACACACCCCAGAACCCAACCCCGCACACAGACAAAACACTGTCCTTAACTGTGGGCCTTCTGTAACCTGCACTCTTCCCACACCTTTATCCCCCCATAGTCAGGAAAGGTTGGTAGGTATTCTGCTCCGTACTTTGAAAATAAGGAAAGGGAGGCTCTGAGAGGTTTATTCAACTGCCCGAGGTCACACAGCTAGAAGGGGTGGAGTTGAAACCCATCTGGTTGACTCTAAGCCCTAGGCTCTCTTTGCTCCAGGTCCTGATGCCTCTCAAGCCTTTATCTGAAAATGTCCCAAAATTAGTGTCCTCTAACAGCAGGGGGAGGAGGAAGGAAACACAGAAAGCTTCTTCATTATAATGAGACCTGGAGGCACCCGGTGGTGGTGCTCCTGCTCCCTTGCCCACCTACCACTCCTCGGAGGAGGACTTCAGGCCCCGGGTTATTGCCTTCCCCTCCATCCCCGCCCAAAAATGACCCTTAGTCCAGATAAAGCTACCGAGTCTCTAGTTGGGTGCTCAGTCCTCGCTGTACCCCAGTCTCATCCCGTTATCATCTCTTCTTCTGCCTTGTCTTTGAGGAATCCCCAGCCCTAGAACAGTGCCTGGCACTCCATAGGCAACCAATCCATGTTGCTGGATATGAGGAACGAACTGACTCTCGTTTCGAGGACCAGAAATGGGTTGGGCTTCTTATTCTGGCTATGTGGGCTGAGACAAGTGACTTTCCCTCTCTGAGCTTCAGTCTCCTTATCTATAAACAGGGCAATGAATCCATAACAACCAAGCCCAGGGTAATGTGAGCCCATCCCAGCAGAGTACGTGACGTCTTATGCATCCAGTTAGTAATAGGAACATCATTAATGAGGTGTTAGAGTCCCTGCTTGAGAGACAGGGCACTGGGGCTCAGAACCGGGATGGGATTTATGTAGCCCATGGTACCCACTTGGAATTGGTCTACACAGGACAGGAGCTTGGTTGTGCCTGCCTTTAAGCTGACCTTCTTCCCAGCCCCCTGGGGCCTTCCCTGAGCACTCAGTAAATTTAATTTCTACCCCAAAATTATGAGATGGTCATACTAATCATTCATAGTAATAATACCAAGAGCTCCAGCTGAAGCAAAGCCTGTGGCAAAGGGGCTCAGGCAAGGAGCCCTAGACCCCTGCCCAGCCAGCAGCTTCTAGTCTGCTCATGGCCCCAATCGGGGCTGGGGTATGCAGAGTGGTTCTGGGCCCCTGGGTTCCAGGAGGGTGAGAGAAGTCCCAACCTCAGATGGGCCTGTTCCATCTATCACAGCTCCCTTCTGTTCCGTCGCCGAAAGGGCAAACTCACTAAAGACTTGAACCAGTCCGCCATGATCCCTCCCCCAACAGGGCCAGCCTTTTGCCTCCTAAAATAGCCCAGAGCCACCATGTGCCCAGGGCGGCTCCCCACTGGTTGCAAATCCCCCTGAAATTAAATCCCCATCCTGCCCCAAGCAGGACGGCACCACCTCCTGTCCTGCTGAGCTCCAGGGCTAGCCAGGCTCCCCCCCCAGTGGAAACCGGGACAGTCGTCCTTCACGGTGACCGAGACATAAATCCGCAAATAATGAGACAGGCGCTGGGAACACAGAACCAGACACGGTGTTAATTGGTTCACTTCTGGGCAGGCATGATGTGGAGGCCACAGCAGCAGGCCTCGGTTTCCCAGCCAGCAAAATGGGGTGGGGGGCAGTGATGACGTCCTGCGCCCCTGGCTGGGTGGATTTCCTGTGCCTCTGACCAGCCTCCCACCCAGACCCACCAGTAACTCTTTCTGACCTGGCCAGAACGCTAACTTCTCAGATGTAAAAGGGAAGGATCAGGGTCCACTTGTCCAGGTCTCAAGGTAGGGAGGCCCAATTCATCCCTCCTATGATCTAGAACCATCTTCTTCCCACTAAAACCAAACCAAAAGGCTCAGTCCACCTCAGCCTGCAGGAGGAAAGGGTGGGGAGGCAGGAGAGCCCAGCGGAGCCTCCCTGCTCCTCGTGTGAGGCCGGTGATGGATTCTTGGACGAGCATGAGGTCCTCAGTGTGTAGTGATCAGGATGAGATTATCACATTAAACTTTAAAAGTCTTTGCTCAAAAAGCAGCAGCAGCAGCTGACACCCTCAACGCCCCCGACTGCCACCATCACCCTCTCTTGGACCGTGGCCAGATGAGCTCCAGATCCTGGCCACTTGGAGGCTCCACTGCACCCGGCTAGAGGCAGGGGGATGGACAGAATGACCTCTCCAGGCCTGGGCTGTTTCTGAGTTGTGGTGAGCCGACAGGGGGAGGAGCTGAGGGAGAGGGGTGAGTATTGTCTGGGGGAATGGAGTTTGGAGGGCCTCCGGGAAATCCAAGTAAGTTGGGATCAGGCAAACCTGCACTGATCAGGTTACAACTCTGCCACTTACTACCCCGAGCCTGGGAACATGCCCCTTTGCTCCACACCTCAGTCTCCTCGTCTGTGAAATGGGGATAACAATGACAATAACGGATAATAACAGCCCCTGACCCAAGGCTGACAGCTGAGATTAACTAAGACAACATACAGACCAACCTTTTCAAGCTAGAAAGAGCCATGACAGTGAAGGATGACATTGTTAGTTACAGAGGGAAGGACGGCGATCAGACTACAGAAAGAACTTCCTCCCAGCTGTGCACTGCAAACCAATGGGGTAAGAAGAGAGGCCAGGCACACCGGCCTGGGTGGGATGCCGAAAACATCACGCTCGATCCCTGCCCCCCTCCCCGTCCAGGGAGCCCATCCCCATGTCCAGACCAAACCCTTCCCTTCCTGCCCATCATCTTGCCTCCAGGGCTGCCAGCCTGTCCCCTCTCTTTCCCAGTCCGAAGCTGTATCCAACTCGTGTTTGTTGCCAACACAAAGGAAATTATTTCAGTCCTCTCACCCGGCTTGGCAAAGCTGCCCGGGTTGTATAGGAGAGGCCAGAGCTGGAGAAGAAGCTGGGAACTGGGGTGCCCACAGCAGGGTGGCCCCCTCCCCCGAATATTGCTTCAATAGCAGCAATTGAGAAGGCAGTCGGCCTACTGGGGGGACTTCCCCATACAGCCCCTGGGAGGGAAGGGAAAGGCTGAGGGCCTAGGGGTCCTCACCAGGACCTTGGCTACCTTCCCTCTTACTTAAAGACTTGCATTCAGAGCACGGCCGGGAAAGGTCCTACCAGCCAGGATCAACCCTGCAGAAATTAAGATCTTTGAATTTTCTTGACCCGCCCTTCATTTCCTGATGCTCTTACTTAGTCTGTTCAACAGAATCCTCCCACTCTGGCCCACCCCACTGGACCTTGGGGCCCGTCCCCTTCCTCAGTGTGAGAGGCTGGATCCAGAAGGATGGAGGCAGGGAGAGGCTAAAAATGACCCTGAGATCCCAAGGTCACCCTGAGCAGGAAGGAGGGAGACGGTGTGGTGGCCCTGGTCTACCTTGCTGGCCAGGGAGAAGGGCCAACCACATCAAGGAGTCCTCCCCTCAAATCGGCTGGTGGGCGGAAGTACGCGGCCCTCACAGGCCATGAAGGAAGCCTTTCAAAAGGTTCCGAGAACAGCCCTAAGAAGGGCTGCGTCAACATGTCCCAGGCCCCGCAGGCCCTATGTCCGGCCCCTGGGGCTGCTCAATGGTCTGAGCTGGGAGGCAGTGTGGGGCCCAGGGCAGGAGTCTTCAGACTTTGGAGGAGTGGCTTCACCTCTCTGATCTGTAAAATGGGCCCACGGTATCCACATCATGCGGTTGTTGGGAAAAGGAAGGGACAATGTAGGGAGATGCTCCCTTTGTGCCTGGCAGAGTAAGGGGCTCAGGAACTCACGGAATAAAGATCTGTTGGACACCAGCCACAAGCCAGGCCCTCCATTCTTCGCCCAGGGTATCCAGCACCGAACAAAAGTCCCGAAGGGCTGTTATGGAACTTTTGATCCAGGGGGATCATGGGTCACAGTCTCTAAGGAGATAACCACACGAGGATAGGGAGGATGAGTGACCAGGATAAGCCTCTCTCAAGAGGGGGACAGTTCAACCCAGACCTGGCTGATGTGAAGGACAGGCCTGCCTCAGGGTCCTCAACCATGGTGGCCCACTGGAATCACAGGGGCAGCTCTGAAAGCTTCTGATTGCTGGGCCCCTCCCCAGGGGTTCCTGACGGGACGGGGCTGGGGTGCCACATGGACTGCGGGATCTTAAATTCTGCCCAGGTGATCTTGATGTGAAGGCAAAGGTGAGAACCCCCATCCCTGCAGTTTTCCGAGGGGCCTGTCCATGTGAGTGGGACCTGGGGAGCTTGTCCAGCATCCTGGGCTGGGCCGCAACCCTCAGGGGGTCAGATTTAGGGGCTGGGGTGAGATCCAGCATCTGCCTCTCTAACAAGCACCCAGGTGATTCGGAAGAACAGGTGGGTCTAGGGACACATCTAGGGGACAAAGTCTGAGCTTGGCAATGAAAACCCCCCACTACGAACTCCAGCCATGCCCCCATGCGACGACCCGCTGCTCTGGGACACACTGACCCCTCTATGCCCTCAGCCTGGGAAGTGCCTCTTTTCCCCCAGTAAGGTCCTGAGTGTACTCCTAGGCTGATCATGGAACCCGAAGGGCCCCACTGTTGTGGGCTTGGGATCTGTTTCCTAACTGCTCTTGACCCCTTGGCCAGAACCCTTGTGCCATTCTGCCCATGCTTCCTGCCCGGCCAGACCCTAGGCTCTCTCACATGGCACCCAGCCTGGCACCCTGCAGGGTATGTCTCATCCTAGTTGAAGGAATACCAAATCTACCCACAGCACAGCTGTCCCCACAGCTCAGCAGGGTTGTGACCTGCTCTGAGGGTTCCTTGCTCCATCCCTCCTCCCAGGTCTCCTCCTCCCATCTCCTCTTATGGAATCTGACTTCTTTCTCTCCTCTAGTACCCTTAGCCCTGCCCTGAGGGCCAAGCCCTGGGATGGGAGACACTGCACACTTGTGTTCTCCAAGGCTTGGGCGTGTCAGAAGACACCCCTATCCCTGCTGAAGAATCAGGGTCCCCCCACTTCAGGTGACTGGCATGATGGCCACCTCTTTCTTTTGGGAAGCAACATGGTATAGCCATAATGCCTGGGTTCAGTCCTACCTCTGCCACTTTCTAACTGTGTGACCTTGGCCACCTCTGTGCCTCAGTTTCTCCACCTGTAAAATAAGAATAAAAAAGGGTACCTGTCTTAGAGGGTCACTGTGGGGATTAAATGAGCCAATAGTCATTAAGTGTATGGCAAACAGGCACACGGTAACCACTATGCGTGTCTGTTAAATAATTTTAAAAACACACGATTCTATGAAGGTGATGCTTCGTCCGTCAATGATGTGGGTCCTGACAACGCAGCAGGTCTGGGAGGCAGGGATTAAGATTCCATTTTACAAGTGAGGAAACTGAGAACAAGGAGAGGAAGGGACTCCCTGAGCCAACACCCAAACCTCACGTCTACAGCCCTTGGAGCCTTCTCTCTCCCAGCACCCCCGCACTCCTCACTCCTTAGGCGCCCGGCCTGGCCCAGGTAGGCTCTGTGCCCGGCACTGACAGAGAACCCTTTGTACCCCTGCCCAGGGTCACACCCTGAGCTCAGAGCCACGGCCAGACAAGCACCCTGTGTCTGGGGCTGCTTCACCGCCAGGCCTGCGGTCGTCCTGGCCTCTCCAGCCACGTGCTCCGGCTGGGCGGATGCGAAGGCTGCCCCCACCCCTTCCAGCCCCCACCCCCACCCCAGCCTCAGCAGGGTATCCCTGACCCTCCCTCAGCTGCATTCAGCCAGGAGACAGACTGGGAGGCAGCCCCAAGGAAAACACCCCACTCTTGGTCTCCACCTTGTGCAAATTCCGGGTGGCCAGACTCTAAGCTGTCTGGGGCCCCAGAGGAAGGGACAGGCAGGGCTGAAGGGGTGGGGAATGACATGGAGGTTATTCTGGTTACCCTTCTGTCTCCCTAATCTTTCTTCAATCTGTTGGCTTCTCTTTACCACCTGGACTGGCATAATGGCCTTCTCACCAGCCTCCCTGCCTCCACTTCTCCATTTTTTTTTTTAAGATTTTATTTATTTATTTATTTGACAGACAGAGATCACAAGTAGGCAGAGAGGCAGGCAGAGAGAGAGAGGAGGAAGAAGGCTCTCCGCTGAGCAGAGAGCCCGATATGGGGCTCGATCCCAGGACCCTGGGACCATGACCTGAGCCGGAGGCAGAGGCTTTAACCCACTGAGCCACCCAGGCGCCCCCAATTCTCCATCTTTTACCTTCCCAGTTTATTCTCCACACATCAGAAGGAGCCTTTAAAAAGGGAAATCCGGGGGCGCCTGGGTGGCTCAGTGGGTTAAAGCCTTTGCCTTCAGCTCAGGTCATGATGCCAGGGTCTTGGGTTCGAGCCCCACATTGGGCTCTCTGCTCAGCAGGGAGACTGCTTCCCTCTCTCTCTGCCTGCCTCTCTGCCTACTTGTGATCTCTGTCAAATAAATAAATAAAATCTTTAAAAAAAAAAAAAAAAGGGAAATCCGATTACGTCCTTCTCCTACCCTAAACCTCCAAGGGCTTCTCCCTCACCTTCCCCTCAGGAGAATCCTTATCCTCAGCCTGGAAGATCTGGCCTCTGACCATCTCCTCCAAACCCTCCTCCTCTTCCAACTCGCCCTTCCACTGGATTCCTCCCACAGATTTACTGAGCTACAAACACACCTCTCCAGCTACAGATGTTACCGGTAGAGCTAACGCTGACAACAGCTAGAACCAGATAAAGGAAAAACTCCTCGTTGACTGAAATGGACAGAAGAACCCAGTGTTGGCCACAAATGTTTCTTAAAATTTAAATTCTTCCAAAATCAGATGCATTTACTCAGTTAGTCGCACAATGGCTGAGATTAAGGTCAGGAGCCTTCGGTGGATGCCGAATTGATTGATGGAACAAATCTCGACAGTAAAATTTATACAGCACTGATGCCGGTGAAAATAATTTCAGTAAAATTAAAATGGAATTTTGAAAAAACGGGAATGTGTTCAGCCGTACCATATAGAAAAAATGGAAAAGTTGGATCAAGTAATTAAGTTGGGTGAAAAGAGTTCAAACTGGGAACCACTTTCTAAAGAAGTCTTCAGTGCTGGTATGTTTTGGTTTAAAATGTTTGCATTCAAAACATCCTAGGGGTCCAAATGTCCAGGTCAAAAGATCCTGTGCCGCTCTGATGTTTTTGCACCCCTCCCTCCCCTGCTCAGGATACTCTGGCCACACTGGGCTCTTTCTCTCCCTGGAGCACCTCGAGGTGCCCCTGACCTTGGAGCATTCTCAAACACTCTTCTTTCTGCCTGGAACAGCGCTCTTTTCCTCCCAGCCCCTACCTTGCCTTCTCATGGCTGATACAAAAATGCCACCTCCATGAGCTGTCTTCCCTCACTGCCCTCCTTAAGGTGGATTTCTTTCCTGCCTCCTTGCCCTCCTTCTTCTTCATTCTGTCTTATACCCCCCTTGAATTCCCAGGGCAAGCCTAGCAAGTGTAATACACAGTAGGTGCTCAATAAATATTTGTGGGATGAATGAATAAATCAGTGTCCTGACAGTGGGGGACAGGGGAATGGGCTGGAGCTCACAAGAGGCCTTGGGAGAAAAAAAGGACAGGACAGAGACATACCCTTTCACCTCTATCGCCACCCCTGCCCCCCTTACGCATGATACCAAGTTCCAGAGGAGCCCATAAGCAAGAGAGAAAAGAGAAGACAATGTTGGACCTGCTTCATCCCTGCCCCTTGCCCAGCTTCCCAAGGCCTGGGTCCCTGTGCCAACTGGCCAGCTGTCCCCCAGCTGGGCTGCCCCCCCCCCTCACCACCTGGCTCCCACTTTTGGCTGTGGGCTGGGCTATTTGGGGAAACTTCCTGATCTCCCCTCTGGCCTCGCCACCTCCACACCTCATCCTGAAGCCCCGGAATAGTTGTCCCAGCCTCAACCTAGGGACAGCCCCATTCCCAGTTAGCACCCAGATGGTTGAAACCATGTCTAAAAGCTTCTCATGTCCCTCTCCCCTCAGGAGGCTGCTAACTAGGACAGCAGATCTCAGAACGAGGTCACAAGAATGCTACCTGCCCCTACACTCCCTTTCCAACCGGAGGCACATGGGCGGGGACCAGAAGTCTTCACGGCAGGCCATGGAGGATGGAGGGTATGTGGGGGAGGGTGAGATGTGGAGAGAAGTGGGTTCTGTTTGCTCAGGGGGCAGCTCTGGCCCAAGCTGGGGAGGAGACCTGGTTTCAAGACCGGACTGCCTCAATGGGGATTTCATCACTCTGCAGCTGCTCAGAGGGTAGGGCGAGACCATAGTACAGTACCACAGTCCAGGAACAGACCTCAGGGTCCCCGGGAGATAGTTCTGGGACAGATCCCTGGAGGCCGCAAGCCCATCAGAGGACTAGTTCTCTCTCCCAGTATCACGCTAGCCCTGACTCAAGCCTCAGCACTGACAGTGGTTAGACAGGTGTGCAGACTTCTCCCACTTTCTGAAGACCACCCCTGACATGTTCCTCTTTGGGAACCCCCAAAGAACCTGAGGGGACCAGTTCTCAATACCGTCTCCAGGTAGTTCCCCTCCCCTTGGTGAGGGATGGGGGTGGTGAGCAGTGTGACTCATACCTCCCCACCCTGCCCGTCCTGAGACCAGGAGGGGAGGAAAGTCTGAGGTCCAAGGATGGAGAAGAGGCAGGTGGGAACCTGGGGGAGGGCAGTGACGGTGGTGGGACAGGGTAGGCCCCGGGCTGGCCTCTCGCTGGGGCGTCTGAACTGGGGAGAACTATCTGTGGATTCGGTCCTCTCCCCACCCAAGGAAACCTTACTCAAAAAAACAAACAGCCAACACACCCGCTCCTGTGCAAGAGGCCAAGGCAGTGAGGAGAGGCCAGGCTGAGGTGGGGGCCTGGGGAGAGGGCAGGAGGCAGAGCAGGCCCCTAGCCCTGGGCCGGTTGGTGGAAGTGTTTGGAACAGGGCGGGGAATACGCTGGTGGTTTGGAGCAGGAAGCTGGGGCCTGGGGTGGGTACACTGAGCTTGGTTGCTTCGAGGAAAAGTATCAAGTCTGCCCCACTCTGGTCAGTGCCTTTTCTGAGGGAGACTCCAAGTCCCCAACACCCTTCCTTCAGCTCAGATCAACCAGACAGACAAGGGGCTTTCTTCTTTGTGACTCGGAACCCCCAGCTCTTCTCCCCAGCTATGACCCTGGACCTTGTGGCTGGAGAAGAAGTCTGGAACCAAAGCCCCCACGTTCTGAAGTTCCTGACAGCAGCTGGGGAAGGTGGGCTGGCGTCTGTCCTCTCCAGAACCTGGTATTTCTCCTCCCCCAGCAGTGGAGTGGTCCAGACAGGAGGACAGCTTCGTCACCTTCTATACACCCTGGCTGTCCTGCTCCTCTGGGACACGTCCCGAGAGTAAGACAGACAGGGATCGGACAGACACCCACCCAGACTTAGAGGCAGAGAGGGAGAGAGGTAAAGACAGAAAGACGGACTCAAGAGATGCCGTTCACTCAGAGACACAGAGCTAAGATGAGGAGAGAGCCTGGGAGAAGAGTGTGTGTGTGTGTGATAGAGACAGAGGGGCAGAGACACACAGAGAAAAAGAGAGAAAGAGAAAGAAAGACACACAGAAAAAGAGATGGATCCAGAGATGGGGAGAGAAAAGGAACAGAAGGAAATGAAAGGCATAGACACAGGGGAAGGACCAAGCAGGAGACCCAGGGACAGATGCACTTACAAGCTGAGAGGCAGAAAGAGACGCATAGAGCTACGCAGGGACAGACGGATGGAGTGAGACTCAGAGGGGCTGGGGACACTCCAGACAGATTTGGGGGAGGGGCAGAGGAGCCAAATGTCAAGTCCAGTGAGGTTTGCAGGGAGCCCCAGGAGGGCACTGCTGCTGTCTTCTGTCCCCAGCACCGAAGCTCTGTAGGAGTCTGGCCCCCAGCCACCCCCAAGTAAGCCAACCCTTGGCCACTGGAGCTGGCAGGTCACCCAAGGTGAATGAAAAGTCACCGATCGGGGAGGGTGACATGGTGGCTGTGGTGGAGGCAGGCGGGTGGCCCAGGTGCATGTGTCAGCATGGGCCTGCAGGGGCCCCATCCCTGACATTGCCCTCGGAGCAGAGTTTAGGGGTGTGCCAGCACGGACAGTGCCATCTGCAAGCTCATGTGGGGGGACACGTATGCCTGGCTGTGTGAGAGTGTCCGAGGGTCAGTGTGCCTGCGTCCAGCTCCACCAAGTCCTCCAGGGCGCCAACGGGGGCCAAGGTGGCAGGTCTGGTCCTCAAAGAGCCCAATCAGAGTTGAGGAGCGTAAGAGATGGCCACAAAAAGGCTGTGCATCTCTCTCCTCTGAACAGACGGCGTGTCCAGGTGCCACAGGGCACTCTACTGGAGTCGAGACCAATGTGCCGTTCATTCCCACCAGGGATGACCCCCACTGCCTGGCCAGCTGGCCCCCACATGCTTCTCCAGCCAAAGCCCAAGATTCTAACTTACAGGAGGACCCACGTTACAGACCCGCGGGCCCTTCCTGGCTGTGGGCATCTCTCTCTCTGAGAAGGGCGGTGGGAGGGGTGGTGGGGTCCAGCCCTGACCTCCCCCCTACAGCCTCACAGCCCTCCCCCCTGCTGCGGCAGCTCGGCTGAGCTCCTGGGGCCCAGAGAGTGTCCACACCCTTCCCGTGCTCAGGAGACAACCGACTCTCTCCCTCTCATCCATTCCCACTTAAACATCACAGGACATTTGAAAAAATCTGTCCCAATTTTGGGGTGGAGAATGAGGTCAGTGAGCCCAAGTGGGGATTGCTTGTTAGTGACAGCTGACAGTCTCCATTTCACCTTGAAGCTCCTTTCTGGTCCAGGGGGGTGTGTCCTAAGCCTGGTTTTGCAGGGGTGCTGCTTGACTGGGCTGGGGCGGGGGGCAGGGAATGAGTGAGCAGGAAGGGAATTCATGGAACAGCAGTGTCAGTCATGGGCACTGCCAATCCCACTCCTAACATTTGTAGGGCCTGGGGCAGGAGAATGAGTGGGGGCCCACCTATCCAGGACTAAATATTTAAAAGTTAGAAATCGAGCCAACACACTCTCAATGACAACGTGTTCTAACCTCCCATCTTGACAAGGACGCTCTCATAACAACCTAGAAGACCAGGTTCCAATATAGATTTCTCCGACTCCAGGGAGAATAACGCTGTGCGGGGAGAGCTCCTTTCTGCACCGCAAGGGACACTGATGCACGTGTGCAGATGCCCAGCCTCACGTCCGGGCTCCGTCCTCATGCCTGACAAAGAGCTGCCCCTTAGCCGTCATCAGTGACCCTTCAAGTTCAGGGGAGCCCATGCTAACGACATAACCTGCTTTGAGAACCGGCCCAGGGCAGAAGTTTGCACAGGCCGGCAGCAAGCTGGTGACCATCTGGGCGGGGACCTCCCAAGTCACAGATCTGGGAAATGTGATCTTGATGGGGACATACAGCCTCTTCTCCTTGGCCTTGCTGACCCCTCAGCCCACAGGGAGAGGGCTGGCCAGAGAGGGATGCAAGCAGAGCCCTTGAAATCACCAGTGGGGACACAGGTTCTCCCTCCCCTGCTCAGGTTTAAGGGTGATTACTAGAGCCAGCCTTCCCCAGCAGCCTCCAGAGCTCGGGCCAGGGACTGAAGCTGTCTTTCCATTGGAGGGCAGCTTGGACAATCCCCAAACAGGACTTTTAGTCACTTGTATTATTTATCTTCCTGGAAAAATTTAGTGCAGCTTGATCCCAACTTGTAGATTTCTGGTGGCAAGGAGGGCAGGGAAGTGATGGCAACAGGCTTTTTTTTTTTTTTTTTTTTTTTCAGTTGGGTCTCTAAGCCACTCTGTTCTCTTAAGGCATAGCCCCAAGTGGGCTCCAGCTGCCAGTGACCCCTGCCCTGCTGGGCAGCCCCCTTCTTCTCCAAAAGAGGAGAGTGGCCCTGGGCACTGAGCAGCCCAGATGGGTCTAGCTGAGAGCCAGGGACCAGCAGGGGGCAGGGGCTGGAGGGGTGGTGGTGGTGAAGGGCATTGCTCTCTCTGGCCAAGTTTAAAAAAAACTCCCCCCCCACCGCCCCCGCAGATCGGCTTTGCTGTCCTACACGGAGGGGACACTCATACTTGCTGAGCTCTCACCAGGCCGCCAAGCAGTATGCTAAGCGCCCTCCCTGCATATTCTCATTTAATCCTTGCAGGCACCCTATGAGTTGGGTTCTATTATTATCCCCATTTTACAGGTGGGGAAGCAAATTCAAAGAGGTTAATTAAGAAACTTGCCCAAGGTCACATGGTAGGTACAGGTGATAGAGCTCAAGTCTAAGACCACAACAACCCTGCTTTTTCCACTATAGCACACTGCCTCCCAGAAGAAGCGGGCACAGAAGCAGAAGGGATGAAGGTCAGATATGAGAAAGAACTTCCTGACAGTGATAGTCTGTGTGGTGGAAGAAGACAACGGAATGGGGAAACTAGACACACACAGGAAGCCCTCCCACCTCCGTTGGATTTCCATCTGTCCCTGGGCTTGGGATGATCTCTAGAAGGTCTATGGGGTCCTGGCTGGATTCAGAGGGCACCATCCTGACCTCCCTTTTTTCTACAGTCCGGGGTCCTCTGCTCTATCCCAGCCCAGCACCAAGGCCCAAAGTCTGACTCTCCTTTGTGGCTCTGAGCATGACATCTGAGCTGTCGGCCCCACACCTCCTCTTCCAGGAAACCCTCCTTGAGTACTAGGAGGCAGGACCCCTTTCCTACAACCCAAACCCCAGCAAGGAGCCTACAAATTCACTCTGCGTCTGCAGGAAGACTCCCTTCGGTGATCACCTTTTCCACCTGGCTCTGGGACATGAACACAGAAAAGATACAGGCAGTCTCCAGGCTCTCTGGGCTCCCCAGATCGTCTGGATGATCCCTGGCTCCCTCACCCCCACTCACCCACGCATAACATATATTTGTTACCCAGGTGTAACAAATGATGCGGTTGCCCGGGGCTTACCAGAAAACCTGGGTCCCGGCTCAGCTGTGCACTCTTACCTCATTTACCCACAGAGCAGACGATGTTTGGGTCACCCCCATCACTCCCTAAGGGCTGGGAGAGGATGCCGCACTTGGATGAGGCCCAAGGAACCCAAGTCAGGGAGTGGGTCATCACCAGGAGCCTTGCAGTCAGTACCCCCAATCTAATGCTCTCCAGAAAGCCACGTGCCTAATGCCCGGCTCTGTCCTTTCTCACCCCTCAGAGCCCACCGGGGCATCAAGGATAACCAGCCGGGAGCCTCCAAACTTCTCCAGAGTTTAGTCCCACCCGCTAGCTGCCCAGCATCCCTGCGCAGAGCCAAAGGGTTGTCCTCGCTGTCCCTTGGGGTCTCCCAGTCTTGAGACCAGGGCACAGGACAGGTGGTGGGGCTGCCTTGTTCTCCCCGAGCTGCCCTCGAGGTCCTCAGCGTGGACCAGTCCGCGCCGCTGACTTACCTGCAGGGCAGAGACGGAGTCCGCCGCGGCCACCTGCTCTCGCTGCGCTCCGGAGCGCGGCGGCTTGGGGCTGGCCGGGGGAGGGGGCGGGGCCCGGCTCGGGGGCGGGGTCCGGGAGGGGGAGCCGCGGCGGAGCCCCTCCCTGGGTCGTGGTTGGGCCGAGTGGGCGGGTTCATTCAGGTGGGCTGAAAGGGAGGAGAGCTTCGGGGCCACTAGGAAAGGTCAGGAGCTCTGGCTTATTGAGTGCTGAAAAGGTAGGTTGCCTGCGTCCTGAGGACTCCACGAACCCCCCTGCTTCGGGCAGCCTAGCCCACATGGCCGGGAGGCCGTGGCTCCACATGAAGACCCTTCACCAGAAAAAGAAAGCTTTGGAACCTCTCGTGGCCTGAGTTTTCCCTTCCATCCTAGCTCAAGAAAGCTCTCCCAGCCTGGCAAGGTGGGTGCGAGACAGGTCACCCAGTCTAAAGTCCAGGCCCCCCATCCAAAGGGCAGCGGCATAGGGGTCCAGGCCACTGAGAGGACCATTAGGTGCCCGGGTTGTCTTTAACCTCCATCCATCTCTCCCTGCAACACTAGCCCCTGCCCCCAACGCCAGCTCAAGCCCCTCAGCTGTCACCGTTTAGCCCTGGAATGACAGGCGTCCAGACTCCGTGCGTCCAGCCACATTCAAGGCCACTGAGCTTAGCACCCCTGGGCCCCTGCCCCCCTCCCTCGGCCCCCAGTCGCTAATTTTATTGACCTGTAAAAGGCACGTTGTTGGCAGGGGAGATAACTGAAGGCGAAGTGGGAGTGGATGGGCAGAAGACAGGCCCCAGGAGGCGGAGATGTGACAACAGGGAGAAGGGCGAGTCCTGGAACCAAGGCTGAGGGACACTGGAGATTAGGAGGAAGACCCCTAGGGAAAGGGGTACCCTCTGGGGCGATGGAGACCAGAGAGACTGGAACTGGAATTTCAGCCTCCATCAGACAAGAGACAGACCGGAGAAAGAAGGTGCTGGGGGAAAGAGAGGACTTCATTTCCCCGTCTACCTCTTAGGCAGGACCAAGGATGTAGCAGGAGGGAAGGGGGTTAGATGGCGGGAAGGACCGCCATCCTGCTCTCAAATCTCTGCCCTAGCCCCCTCCCTTCCTCTTGAAGGTGACTCCTGCCTGCTGGGCCTCTTACTACAGAAATAGCCCTTTCCCTGAAGAATCAACCTAGATCTTGCCTTTCTTTCTCTTCTTTCTTGTTAAAATGAGAACAGAAAATTTAGGCCTTTACCACTTCCCCCACTCCCATGCCTATCTGAGCACCATGCCTGCAGTCCTGGATCTCAGCCTCTCCCCAGTCCAGGGAGGTGACCTGGGGGTTAGGGGAAGACGGAGGGAGCACTGCTGGGGTTGGAGCCTCTAAGGAGGGGGGGGGGGGGGGGGGGGGGGCGGCTCACCTTCTGGATGGCTCTCAAATTTAAACTTGTGATGCTCTCTCCAAATAATGTTACATGGGAACCATAAAGAGGGGTGGTTAAAAAACAAAACAACTTTAACATTAAAAATAGACCACAAAGCAGATCAGGGCTGGGGAGGGGTTACTTGGGAACGAGGAAACTTTTAAGGGTGATGGCTATGTTTGTTATTTTGATTGTGGAGGATAGGTTAAAATTTATCAAGCTGTACACTATGAATATGTAGTGTATTTTATGTCAATTATACCTCAACAGATTTTTTAAATACATCTTTTTTTTTTTTTTAAGATTTTATGTATTTGAGAGAGTCCAAGATAGCAAGAGAGAACATGAGTGGGGAAGAGAGGGGAGAAGCAGGCTCCCTGCTGAGCAGAGAGCCCTAGGTGGGGCTTGATCCCAGGACCATGAGATCATGACCTGAGCTGAAGGTAGACGCTTAACCAACTGAGCCACCCAGGCTCCCCACCACATCTTTTCTATAGCAATTTTCTACTAGTTTATTTTCAATTTATGAGGAGCCTCAAAAAATAGAGGGGAAGGAATGTCAAGGAGTCAAGGGAAACCGTGTTCATTGCTAGTA
Organism: Enhydra lutris kenyoni; assembly: GCF_002288905.1. Classification (NCBI taxonomy): domain Eukaryota; kingdom Metazoa; phylum Chordata; class Mammalia; order Carnivora; family Mustelidae; genus Enhydra; species Enhydra lutris. The sequence goes on from NW_019154110.1 coordinate 26,842,296, forward strand.
GAGTGTGGACAGCTTCCTGCCTGTTTCCTCCCCAACCCCTGCCTCCATCCAGCGCTTTTGAGTATTTGTGGGTGTGAGGAGGGCTTGGGGGCGAGCTGTGGTCCCCGAGTTGCTTCCTCAGTGTGGGAGTCTGAGCCAGCTTGGGCGCCCCAGGTTCCTCTGTGGCTGGTCAGCATGGCACCCACAAGCTGATGACTCAGGCTGGAGGGGCTTGGCCCCAAGCTTTGCCAGGGGAAGACAGTGGCTGCTGCGGACTCTCCTGCCCCCTGCAGGCGGAGGTGGGCACTGCAGTGACAAGGGGTTCATTCCAAGGAGAGGTTGGCCAGGTTCTGGGTGCAGTGCTGCAGGTAGTCAAAGTCAGGCACTGGGAAGGGCACGCGGGACCACTTCTTGGACTGGACTCTCCCCTGGGGCGTCTGTAGAAGCATGCTGCGGACCCGGAGCGCCGGCAGCTTCACTGACTTGTAGATCATCTGCAGACCCCAGGCCTGAGGGTGGAACAGGGAAGGCTGGGCTGGGGTCACTGTCCTCAGACTGGGCTTCTCTCCTCAAGGTGGGGGATCTGTGAATGCAGGGCCTGTGTCTCCCACCTCAGAGCTGTCTCTGCAATCACATCGTGGGCTCCCTAAGCTAGCAGTTCAACCCTTCTCCTCCACCTGGGGGCTCCTGCGGCGGAACAGGAGGATGTCCTGATGGCAGAAGGCTGGGCCTCCTCTCTCAGACTAGGGATTCTGAAGACTGGAGTTGAGGGCTGAGGCCCAAACACTTACCTCCCCACAGTTCCTGCAGTGAATGGTACCCCCAGGCTTCCAGTCCTTGAAGGCTCTGTCAATGACCACAGCCCCCCCGGGAGACACTGTAGTAGATCCTGGAGAGGAATGGGAGTCAGTCCTCATGCCCTCCTGCTTGCTGGGTCTCGGGCTCTTCTGCCTGCCAAGAGGCACAGAGACTCCGCAGAGCCTGGAGCTCTGCCCTCCAGTAAGTTCTGCCTGTGCGGCCTCATTGCGTGCCCTCTGCTCGGGCTCAGGCCTCAGCACTATACACCCAGATGATTCTAACCATCCCACCCCCCGGTGCCTCTCCCAGCTCCACCTTTCCATCCCAATTCATCACTCCCAACCCACACCATCCTTCCACCAACTGCCAGGGTGATCTTCTAAAAATGTAAATCTGACCTTGACATTCCCTTGCTCAAAATCCACCCAAGACTCCTCTCTGCCTGTGGGACAAAGGCCAGACTTTCAGGCCTGAACTTCACGGCTCTCCCCCGGCCAGCCTGTCTTCTTCAGGGTCTCATCCTTCACAGTCCTTCCCACACGAGCCAGCCAGAGGCAGTGCTCGCACATCATCCCTGCCTGGGCTCATCCCCCCTACCAGCCTGATCCGTCCTACAAGAACTCATTAAAATGCCGCCTCCTTAAATGAGAGGACCTGGTGTGTAGATCCTTGGCCCAGGGGCCTGGCACACAGTGGCTCCCTAGTAAATACTTAATGAATGGATGGATGGATGGACGGATGGAGGATGGGGGAAGGTTACCCTCAAGAGGACAGAGGATGAGAGGGTGATGGTTCAGGGACAAGCAGCCCCTCTGTCTTCAGAGTAGGTGGGACTGGATGGGGATGTGGGTGGGAAGCCCAGTTCATGGCCTCTCAGCATTTGGTATCCTGAACTCCAGTGCCTGCCCAACCACCCAGTGGCCATGGGAGCCCGGACAAGTCACTCTGCCTCTCTGAGCCTCTGTTTGCTTACATGTGAAATGGGGCAGTGATAAAACCTGTCTAGCCAGCTGCTTGAAAATACAGACTCGGTACTTGTCAAAAATGCCCTTTCAGCTCCCAAAGTCTCAGGGCACGGTCTGGATGGGAGGCGTTCTCTGTCCCCCATCATGCCCCTCCCTCCCTCTCATCCTGCCAGCCCCTTCCCCTGGCCTCACGAGAAGTTGGGGTTCACGTTGACGTGGTGGGCGTCCTCCACCTTCCGCAGGTCACTCCCATGGCCCACAGCCACCATGCAGTTGACACAGAGGAGCTGCACCTCCTCAGCCAAGAACTGCTGCCGCTGACTCTCCCGCTGGGCTACCCGGGCCGCCCGCTTGACCAGAGTGCTCCGCTGCAGGTCCCGGATCTGGGGTCAAAGGGGACACCAGGCAGAGCTGGGGCCTCACAGGCCTGACCCCTGGAACACTCTCAGGATCCAAGGGCTCCCGAAGACCTCAGATCATTAGTACTCGGAAGGGACTTCCCTCCACCCTCCCTGGAGCTTCGAGAAGCAGCTCTGTGGAGAAAAAGAATATGGACCAGGGGCAATGCTGGGAGCAGGGACAATGCTGGGAGCAGGGCAAGCTCTGTTGCCGAGTCTCTGCCCCCTCTATGGAGGATTTTGTGCAAAGCTGCTTCTTGGACTGTAACATGGGGCATCACTAATAATTGGGCTGGGATGACAGGGGTCCACAGGGACCGTCCTGGGTGAGGTTGGACAATGGTGACCCTGCCTCAGGGGAAACTGATTTAAGTCCTGGTTCTGGGCTTATTTTGGGCACATGTCTTTGTTTGTTTCCCCCCAGCCTGGTGCCGGAAGCACTGTAAGGCAGCCCTCACAGATACATGAAGTATTTGGTGACATGGCATCTTGGAGAAGAGCCATTGCCTTCCCAGGAAGCCCCAGCCTTGGCCTCTACCCTCCCTGCCATTCAGACGTTCCCAGGCGGGCCACATCAGTCCCCAGGAAAGGGGGAGCAGGGGCGTGTGTGTGCACATGTGCAGCCAGAGGCCTTCCAGGCAGAGTGCCCTCAGCCTCCCCTCCCCCAGCCCGCACGGTGTGCAGACCACCCAGACCTTGGCCTGGTACTCGGCCTCGTCCATCTCCTGCACAGCGGCCACGGCCTGCTCCATCAGCCTCTCCAGCACCTCATTGGTCAGCTCCCGCCGCAGCTCCCGACTGCCTTGGGTTGCCACAAACGAGTATTTGCTCTGACCAGCCCGGGCGCGGCCCCTGGCCTGAGGGAGGAGATTGGGCGCAGCCTTGAGTGGGCCTGTGGTCCCACGAGGACCTTTGAGGGCTGTTGGCAACACAGGGTTTGCACACCTGGACCATGGAGATCTCGTTGGTCAGGAGCCCGTAGCGCACCACCACGTTGCACTGGGGGATGTCCAGTCCCTCTTCCGCCACACTCGTGGCCACCAGGAGGTTCAGGGTGCCAGTCCGGAACTTCCGGATCACTTCTTGTTGGTCTCTCTGGGGTGGGGGAGGAGCAAGAGGATGGGCGCCAAGTGGTTTGCCTGCCCTCCTGTGACCCAGCATCACCTGGTTCGAGAGTTTGCCCCTTTTCCGAGGGAGCCTGAGTCTCCACCGCTACCCCCAGCATCTTGCCCGTCTTGCCAGCTAACCTCACCTAACCCCTGCCTCCCCTACAGACTCTTAAGGGCCCCCACCTGTCTATGGTAGGAGGTCGCAGGACCTATTCTTCTCCAGCAAGGGACTCCAGACCTCTGATCCTCTGTCCTGAAAACACCACTTTCCTCCTTCCCTGCAGATTCCCCAAGCGTCAGCCTCTCTGCGCCCAGGGACCCCCAAACTAGGAAAACCCTCAGTACCAGGGATCTCAGAGTGCACCCCTCTCCCCCTGTTCTCTGCCTTCTGCCTGGGGAAACCAGGCCCCCACAGCTCCGTGAAGACTCTACCCCACCCCTCTCCCCTAAGAACTCCCCCAGTGCTGGCTCCTCTCCTCAAAGCCCACACCTGGGTCATATGGGTGTTTTGGCTGTTGTTCCCCGCCCCGATCAGCAGGTCAGCCCTGATGTCCATGGTCTGCAGGCCCGGCTGCTGCTGGAGCCAGAGCAGGAGGGAGTGGACGCTCTGGCGGGTCTGCATGAAGATGATGCCCCGGGGGCTATCGTCGCTGCCCCCAAACTGCTCCCGCAGGATCTGTTCTAGCATCTCCAGTTTTGGGTTCTCCGGGCTGCACGTTGCCAGGTGGGCCAGCTCATTCTTGTAATCTGCCAGAAAGGCCCAAAACAGAGGCACAGGCATCAGGCCTGGAGGTGGGCAGGGCAGGGCGGGAGAGGGTGTGGCTCACAGGGACAGGACTGTGGGTGTAGAGGGAGCCTGAAGCTATCTGCCCCTGATTCCCCCTGAAGGGCCCCAATACAACACTCAAGGACATGCTCTGCCCACCCACCCAGCCTGACACCAGGGGCCTACAGTACAGAATTCTTCGCAGACACATCTCTGACCTCTGCTACCCAGGATTAACTCAACCTCAGGTGTCTCTGTTCAGAAAGGTCCTTGCCCCACCCCTCAGGCTTGCTGAGGCCTCTTGCCTTAAATGCCACTCGCAGACCACCTCCCCTTCCCAGCTTCAAGGTATCACAACACCCCAGACTTTCAAAAAACAGTCCCCCAACTAAATGAATTCGTTTTCATGTCTATACAAACCTTTAAAAATGAGGGCATACATCTTTTGTCCTATCCAGGTCCTTGACTCTCGGTTAGAAAAACAGGGCCCCAGTACCCTCGTTGGCCCCTTGCCTCCCTGCGTTGGCGCCGGGGTTCCGTCTAGTCCAGTTCCCGCGGGTCTCACCATCGAACAGCGCCAGCAGCCAGCGCTCGGCCTGCAGGATCTGGGTCTTCGTGATGCGCTCCTTGTCGTAGAAATCCCGCAGCCAGTCCAGGGCGTCCACAGCACGGACCGTGTCGTGGATGAGCAGCGCATCGTTGTAGCGCCGCAGGTGAAGAGCGTAGACCCGACGCTCCTGGAGCCCGGCCTTGGCCGCTGCGGGAGGGATGGGGGGCGGGGGAAGGCCTCAGGGTCTGAGCGGCCACGCCCCTCCAGGCCTGCTCCGGCCTTAGACTCAGCCGCCCCCCCCCCCCCCCCCGCCCCCCCCGCGCCCCGGGGGGAGCTCCGCCCCGGCAGGTCCCGGCCTCCAGGCCCTCCGAGCCGACCGCCCTTCTCACCAGCCTGGCTCAGCTCCACCACCTGCTGCTCGTAATTCTGCGTCCCGAAGTCCCGGCTCACCTCGAGCATCTCCAGGCGGTTGTGGATTTGGTCCATGAGTTTCTTCAGTGTGTCCCTAAATGGGTCCTGGATGGGAAGAGGGCGTGAAGGGATTCCCATACACCGGTGGGGGGGGCGGGGAGCCGTGAACACCCTGCATGGCTCCTGCCGCCAGGTCGGTGTTTGAGAAGAGGGCGCTCCAGAGAGAAGCCTGCGGGGATATGAAGGAGTCCCAGCTGGAGGCTGGGGTCCTGCTCTGCCTCGACCTCCTGCGTGCCCTTGACCTCTGGCCCGGGGACAGCAATGTCTTAAGTTCTTATGCAGCCCTTGTCCTAGCAGACGCCAGACAGTGTCTACACCTCAGGAGAGACCCTCTGCCCGAGGTGTAGGGCCCGAAGTGTAGGGTTTGCAAAGCATCCCACAGGGTTTCTACAGATGCCCACGGAGGCATCAGGGAGTCAAACAGCAGGCTGTGGGCACGGGCTGGAGCTTCCCCATTTCACAAAACCGACAAACAGAGGCTCAGACAAATAAAAAAGTACCCAGAAGTCCCAGAGCTCCAGTGGGTGGAGTCAGGGCTCAAGGCCAGGTGCCCTAACTTCACATCAGACGCCCCCCCTCGCCCCCACCCCGCCCCACTCACCTGGGTGCGCTTGTGGCAGAGGTTGTACTGTTTGCAGGGCTGAGGCCTGAGCTCCTGCAGCTGGGGGAGGTAGGTCTTCGGTGACATGATGCGCCATGTGTCCAGGTTGGCACAGAGCTGGGTAAAGACAAAAGGGTTCACTCGAATGGGGGACAGTCCTGTGAGGACAGTGGGCAGAACTCTGAGACTGAGTGAGGTCCCAGCGGCCCTGGAGCAGGGCCACCGAAGTGGGGATTCACTTCCTCAACAAATATTTATTGCTCGCCAGCTCTGTGCCCAGGGCTGTTGTAGGTAGCGGGGATCCAAAGAGTCTTATTTTGGAGTCGGGGAGACAGATGTTAAACCAGTGAAGCTAGCAAAATGGGAGGGTTTCGGGCAGTAGTTAATGAGCTCTGAAGACAATAAAATTGGATGGCATGTTAGGGTGCAGTGGGGGTGATCAGGGAAGGTTCTGAGGCGGTGACATTTAAGCTGTTCCCTGAGTGACAAGAAGAAGCCAGACAGGTCAAGTGCAGGGGGAAGGGCATTCAGGGCAAAAGGGAGAGCGAGTACAAAGGTCCTGAGAAGGACCTGATATGGTCAAGATCCAGAAAGAAGGCTGGTAGAGTAGGCGTGAGGGGAGGGTGCCAGAAACGAGGTTGGAGAGGCAGGCTGGGTCCATGGAACTTTTGTAAACCACGATAGACCACAGAGTCTAATCTAAGCGCAGTGAGAAGCCACTGGGGGCTGGAGCTTGTGTGCCTGGGAGAGCCTGGGGAGGGCATGGGGCAGGGGGCGGGGGTGGGGGGCTCTGGTAGGGGCAGGGCCACGGGGGCCAAGCTGACCTGCAGGATGTGGTCGATGGCCCCCTTGAGCGTGGAGGCCCCGCCGGTGCCTGGGGAGGCTGTGAGCCCCAGCACCTGGGGCAGGGGCCGCATCCTCTGGAGTTTATGCTCTAAGTACCGGCTCAGGATGACATTGTAGACAGTGTCTTTGTGCGTGTGGTGACACTCATCCACCATGAGCAGGGAGAAGGCTGGGGACACGAGGGGCAAGGCTGTGACCTACACCTGCAAAGCCCTTCCTCCCCCATAAGCTTTTCTGAGCGCAGCCCCCACAGGTCGTTTCTCTCCTTCCTCCTTTCTCAACTTGCACCGGGGCTCCGGAGAGCAGCCTAGGCAGGGGTGACTTACCTTCATTTTACACATTAGTCAACTGAGGTTCGGCGGGGTGGCTCGGGGGACTTGCCGCAGATCCCACACCATAGCCAGGCTGACTTCCATGATGGTGTATGGTGAATGGGGAACCCCTCACTCCCACCAAATGTCCCGCAGCTTTACTGGAAGGGGTGTCCTGGGGGCAGCAGGTAGGCTGCCTCAGGTGCGTACCCTTGGCCCTCGCTCACAGCCCTCACCATTGAGCTCCACGTGCTCCTCCTCCTCGGGGCTGGTCAGCGCCATCTGGAGCAGCTCCGCTGTGCAGATGATCAGGTCATGGCTCCGGGCCAGGTGGCCAAAGCCAGCTCGTGGCCCCATGTCCCCGCTCAGGGTTATAATGGCCCAGCGTCTGTCCAGCATGCGGCTGAACTCCTCACAATGCTGGCTCACCAGGTGCACCTGCGGATGGAGAATGAGGTGAGGGCAGGAAGCTGGACAGGTGGCAAGGTGACCCCCCAGGACTGGGCTGGGGACAGGAATGGGAGAAAAGGCAGGTGAGCTTAGAGGTGGCCACGGCAGCCCCGGAGTTCGGGACGGGCTCTGGAGACACCTGAGGAGCTGAGACCCCGCCGAGGGGAGTGTGGGCTACTCACCCTGTTGACCAGTACCACCACCTTGGCTCTGTCCACAGTCTCCAGATGCCTTTTGGCCACGTACGCAGCCGCCCGGGTCTTCCCAGCCCCCGTGGGCAGCCACACGATGATATTCTTGCCCTCTAGGGCAGGCATGATTACCTCCCACTGGTAGGGTCGCAACTCCATCTTGAGAATGGAAGGAGACTCTGACCCCTGGCCCACCCAGCCCCCTCCCAGCTCCCACCCCCCCCCCCCCTGCCCCTGGAAAACCCAGTCTGGGGCCCGAGACCACCCCATCCCCACTTGAGGGAGGTGGGGCAGGGCAGGGCAGGGATCTACCTGGAACCTGATCTGGCCAAGACAGGAGGCAGAAGTAACACAAACTCTACCTGACTTCTGCCCTGTCGGGTCTTATCTGCAACACCTGCCGAGGCGAGGGCCGGCTTAGCTTAGCCGGATGCCGATGCCGGTGCGGATGCCGGTGCCCCTGGGCTGAGCAGAAATCGAAAACAGAAACTGAAACTGAGGGAGGAGTCAGCTCCGGCAGAGTTCAGCCTTAGGAATCTCCCTTCCCCCTTTGCCCCTCCCCCAGCAAAGCTGCAGGAAAGTACCCTTTCACTCCTCCTGGGTCCTGCAGGTCCCTTCCCCAACAGCAGAGTCTCAGCCACCCCACCCCGACCCCACGCCTTTTGAGCCAGCTGTAACCATGTAGACCCAGGCCAAGGCGGCCGGGTGGAGAACTGGGACCCCTGCAGCCCCCACACCTGGACCAGGAGCAGCCAGGAGCAGGGAGAAGTGGGGGATGCAGCCATCACTGCAGGGGCGCCGGACTAGGCAGGAGGCTGGTGGCGGAGGGTGGCCCCTGCACCAGCGGAATTTTTTAAGAGTGTACTTATTTGAGAGAGAGCACGTGCCAGAAAGCAGGAGCAGGGGGAGTGGCAGAGGAATAGGGAGAAGCAGGCTCCCCGCTGAGAACGAGGGTCGATCCCAGGACCCCCGGATCATGACTAGAGGGGAAGGCAGACACTTAACCGACTGAGCCCCCCAGGTGCCCCATCCATCTGAGCTTTAATAGGTGCACTTCTGCAGGAGGTCCGGGCAGGAACGGGGTCAACCTGCCAAGGTTGGGGACCTTACCAAAGAAACAATCACACAGAGAAAAAAAAAAGAGCTTTATTGTTCCCTCTGAGGGATTAATGCCAGGAAATGAATGGTCCCCGGGCCCCCCACTCCTAGGGGGCAGACAGACAGTGCAGGGTGAGGGGTGAGGCAAGGCCCCTCCAATCCCAGCTGAACTTCAAACACTTAAGCCCCTCTCTCACGCTAAGATGTACAGTCCCCACCCTCCAGGAAACAATGGGCTGGGTCAGGCCCAGGACTCCAAGACTCCATGGCTCTGTGGGTACAGGGCTGGGGGCCACCGGGGCCGGTCAGGGCTTATCCTCTGGCCAGCAGCCACTTGGGAGGGGCTGAGCCCCGGACCCAGGAGACCCCTCCCCAAGGTCAGATACAACGAAAGCTGTGTGTGCAGGTGGGGGGCACCTGCAGTTCCAGGAAGGGCCGCAGGGCCGGGGGCTGGAGCGTCCGGAGCTGAGAGGCACCAGGCCTCCAGGGCCGCCCCCTGGCCATCGGATCAGAACCCGAGGTGGAGACATTCCAGGTCAAGGCTGCGGTCCAAAGCCGGAGACTACTTGTCAATGAGCCCCCCCTCCTTGAGCTTGAAGTAGAAGAACTTCTCCAGGGCGCTGGCGCAGCGGCAGTACTCGCTGTCCGGGGGGGTGTACTCGCGGCAGTTGGCGATGACCCGCTGCAGGTCGGCCACGAAGAGCTTGCGGGTGACGTAGTAGCGGCTGCGCAGTCGCTCAGTCATGGTCTTCAGGTCTGGGGCGGCGGGACGTAAGGGCTCACCTTTAGGAAGCTGGGGAGGGCAGGGCCGTGGGGCCCAGGGAAGGCAGAGGCAGGGGCAGGTTTGGGGGGCAGGAATGGAGCGTCCTCACCAATAGGGAAGCGGATGACCTCGTAGTAGTCAGGGGCTTCCGCCTTCTTCACAGGCTCCATGAAGGGCCAGGCACTGGGGTGTGACTGGAGAGGAAAGCCGAGCTGGAGCCAGGCCCACTGTGCCCTCCGCCCAGCTGGTGAGTACCACCCACCCCAGCCACTGGCGCAGGTGCCCCCAGAAGGGAACCTGGTCTCCCCACCTTGATCTGGGCCAGCAAGTTTTTGAGGGTCGTATAGAGCTGGTCTGGATCCTTCAGCTCCTTCCTGGGGCAAGAGATGCCACGTCTGAGGCCCTGGGTCCTTCTGCCTCCCCTGACACCCACCTCCTCCACACAATACTCACCCCTTCTCCTTCCCCAGTGGCTTCCAGCCCGTCTCTCCTGCAAAGTGGGGAGTGGGGAGAGCATCCCTAAGAATTTGAGAACACACCCCCAGCAGGGTGCCCCCTCCCCCACCAAGACCCCTGCTCACGAATGCCGGGGACACTCTCCACGGGGATCTGCCTCACTCCCTCCTTGAAGCAGCTGAGCCCGGGGTACACCTTTCGGATCTGGGCCTGTTTGCGCTCAATCAGCTTCTTGATGATCTGAGGGAAGGCAGGGCCTGAGAGGCCAACTCCAGCCCCAGCAGCAACCCTCCCAGGGCCAGAGGCAGAGGCCCTGCCCCTGAGCCCAGGCCCCTCACCACCTAACTTCCCTGAGAGGCAAAGCAAGAACCAAGATCCTGGCCCATGCCCACCTCACAAGTGCACATACGTGTGGCACATATCCACACACGTGTGCTCACCCCTCCACGCACATGAAAAGTCCCAGGGCTGAGTACATGCGCACGCGCACACACGCACACACGCATACACACACACCTCCTTCTGCTTTTTGATGATGTGGGACAGCTCCGTGTAGGGGATCCGGGGATTCAGCTCACACTCCATCAATGTTGCACCCTCATAGTCCTTAATGTAGCCCAGGTAGCGGCTCTTGGGCACTTTGATGTCCTTGGAGAAGCCCTAGGGAGTGGACAGTTATGACCTGACCCACTAGCAAGGCCCTTCCAACTTGAATCACCCTTCCCCCAGAAGCCCCCTGAGGGGCCATGCAGGCCATGTCCCCTTCTCCCTGGTTCCCGGATCACCTTCTATGGTAGCTGGTGTGCAGGCGGGGGGCTCTGCATTGTGTGGGCTCAATTAATCTGTCCCTGGGAAGGCTCTAGGTCAGCTGCCCCTCCCAGCCCACCCTCAAGAGTCTCCCAGTTCTTCCAGCCTGCCTGACTGCCCTACAGGTCCCTACTCTTCACTGGGGCAGCAGCGGGAGGCAGGCAGCTGGGCACGAAAGACTTCCCTTCCCTCCCATCCCATCCCATCCCATCCCCACCAGCAGGCTGGACAGGATGACCTCTAGCCCCAGGCAGCAGGCAAGTGTGGGCTGAGGCAAGGGTCACCTGCTTTTTGAAGTAGCCGATGGCATACTCGTCAGCATAGGTGAGGAAGTAGAGGATGTTGTGTTTGATGTGATACTCCTTCAGGTGGTTCATCAGGTGAGTCCCATAGCCCTGCGGGGGAGGGGGGCAGGGCTTAGCAGGGGGGCCCCGAATGGAGAGAGCAGACTGCATAGGAGGTAGGGACAGCCAGGGGACCCAGGACAGGGAGGAGGAAAGGCAACTGGCAGAGGAACTGAAGTTTGTGGGGAGAAAGCGAAGGACACTGGGTTTCTAAGCGCTTACTCAGGGCCACGAGTGGTGCCTGGGACTTTACAGACCACCTCTCAGGTCAGCCCACGAGGTGAGTATTTTTACCTCCATTTCCCAGAGAAAAAAACCCAAGAAACCAAAACCTGCAACCCAACTATGTTAACTACGTTAGAAAACGTGTCCAAAGTCAGCCAGCCAGCCATGGTAAGGCCAGGACTGAAATCCCAACCAGGAAGTTGCGGTCCCCATGTCACTGGTTCCCAGTTCCTGGGCCTCAGAGTGAGGGGGGAAGGGGAAGAGGAATCACAAGGGCCCTACTCATTTCAAATCTGAACCCTAAAGAGAGAGTGTCTCCCATACAGGTCAAGACCGAGTGGCACCATGCAAATCTGGCTTACAGAAACCAGGAGAACTGGGAACCCTACCAGCGGGTCTCTTATGCCAACCATGGACAGAACCCAGGACTATCACCCAGCACCAGGCTAGTGTAAAAACTATTAACTCCTCGGTATATGTGAATGTTCCGGTGTTGAAAGAAATTCAGGTTCATTTAAAAGTGTTATTCGTAGGGGTGTCTGGGTGGCTCAGTCGGTTAAGTGGCCAACTCCTGATTTCAGCCCAGATCACGATCTCTGGGTTGTGAGATCGAGCCCCACATCAGACTCTATGCTCAGCAGGGAGTCTGCTTGAGATTCTCTCCCTCTGCCCCTCCCCCTGCTTGTGTGCTTATGCGTTCACTCACTCTCTCTATATAAAATAAATAAACCTTTAAAAAAAGAAAATAAGAGCATTAATGGTTTGGGGACTCTAAAGTGTTTTCTTAACGCAGTTACCAAAGGACAACCGCCCCCTTGTGGGGCTGGGAGGAACTAGCCGGCCACTGAAAGAGGGACTGGAGACTGTGGCTTCCCCTCTGTGCAAACTGGGGCTGGGGCTAAGGCACTCACCTTGACCTGCTCATTCGAGGTGACGGCGCAGAAGACAATCTCTGTGAAGCCCTGAGTGGGAAACATGCGGAAGCAGATCCCACCGATGACCCGCCCATCCTTGATCAAGGCCAGAGTCTTGTGCTTCCTAAGGGGAGAGGGGAAAGGTCACGGCCCCTACCTGGTCCCCAAATGCCTCCCAGGTCCCTAGAGCCTTGGAGGCCAGGGCTGTATTCAGAGCCAGAAGCGGAAGAGCAAGTATTCCCACAGGCTGGGGACGGTCATGGTGCCTGGGGCTGGGGCCCTTGTGGGGACGCACGGGTCAAAGACAAGGCGGGCGATATACTCCTTGGGCATGCGTGGCAGCTGATGGGAGAAGACGTTCTGCAGCCCCACAAGCCAGAGCAACACCCGCCGGTTGGCCTTGGGTGTCAGCGAGTTGCCGATGACATGGAACTCGATGATGCCGCGGCGCTCCTCCAGGCGGGCTGTCTCGTCCCGGGCTGCGTTGGCCGACAGCAGGCTCGTCTGGGCACCAGAGGTAAGGGAGTGAGCTGCGGCTTCTGGCCGGTGAGGCCCCTCCCCACACTATGTAGCGAGCCAGGCTGCCCACCTCAGGCCCCAGCATGGCGGCGGGGTCGGTGATGGTGAGCATGACCTCGTTGACCAGCTCCATGGGGATGTCGCCCATGACACGGAGCCGCTTGGCATCCTCCAGGGTCAGGTTCTCTGGGAGCTTCCTCTTCTCACCTGCTGGGGAAGGTTGGCAGGGTCTCCGGTGGACAGCAAAAGAGGTTAGGGGGGCCAAATGAGAGTCAGGGGTCAGGGGTCAAGTACGCACCTGGCATGGGCTCAGCCCCTCCGGAATCCAGGCTCAAGGAGCTGTTGCTGCCCCCACCCATGGTGGGGCTGAAGAGGGGGGTGCTGGGGACAACTGCTGCGCTGACTGTAGCTGAGAGGGAGCGAAATCAGGGATAGGGGGTGGTCAGAGGTGGTGGTAGGTCCCCAAAAAAGGATTCCCCAGACACACCCTCCTGCATGTCCCCCTGCTGCCATCCGCAGTGCTTCTTCCCGGCGGAGGGCTGAGCTCTGCCAGGGAAGCCAAGCCAAGAGCCTGCAGAGCCTGCTGGGGCACGTACCCGGCCTGGGCACCAGCTGCGTCCCCTCTGAGGGCGGCATGGTGAAGCCAGACTCCCAGATCGGAGAGTTTGCCCCATAGATCTCCTCCTCCAGCATGGACAGGAATCTGTGGGGAGGGTACAGGCTGTCTCACAACTCTGTCCTCCAACCAAGGCAGCAGCCTGGACCAGACACCAGAAGGAATGGAGGCAGGTTGAGAGACCCAAATGTCACGGAATTGGGAGCCGAAGAACAGAGACAGCCTTCAGACTAGGGGAAGACACAGTCCTCGGCCTCTTGGGAGCCCCTAGTCAGAGGCAGAACAGGACAATCTAGACAGAGAACAGAGGCCAAGTCTACCACAGTGTGTGGCACAGGGGGACAGGGTCTGAGCTGGTGCCTTCCTGAGCTATGTGGGAAGTGCACAAGTCACCCTGGGTCTCAGGATCCCCTCCTGCCACCTCATTGTCCCAGCTGGAGGCAGAAGGGGCACTGAAAGGCCTGCATTAGTCAGTGGACGTTTCTTATACCGGGTAGCTATGAGCCAGGTTTAAAACGAGAGGAAAGTATAGCAGAACAGAGGAAAATCTCACAGGAAGGACCGCGATGGGAGTGGAAATCGGTTTCCCCTCAAGCGTAAGCTCTGGTTTCTCGGCGCGCTGTGCTTCTGAGGCTGTGTCCAGGCCCCGTGGGAAACAATGAATCCCATCTACCAGGGGCGTGGGCAGGGGTAAAGTTAGCACTCGGGCCGTGTCCCTGCCATTCCCAGACTAGTACACGCAAAGGCAAATGCCGGCAAGTCACAACTGGGCCCCAGACAAGTGTGCCAGGTAGACACCCAGATCCCAGAAGCCTCCTGGAGGGGAAGGAGAGACCACTCCAGGAAGCCTTCCTGGAAAAAAGGGGACAACAGGGAGGATGTGAACTTGGGACAGATCCTGATAGGCCAGAACAAGCCTTACTTTGGGAAGTGGGTGAGGATGAGGGTCCTCTTCTCAGGCACCAGCTTGTCCTTCTCCACCCGGAATTTCTCCAGCAACTGTCGCCGGGTCACCGTGAAGATGGAGCGGAGGAGGCTTCGCCCGAAGATGTGAGTGGTCTCGTAGCGGGGGAGGCTGTCGCAGCTCTGGGGCACATGGCAGTAGCAGAGCCACCTGTGGGCAGCAGGGAGGTGGGAAGGGAGAATGGGGGTGCTGGACCCAGGCTGGGCCTCCAGGCCTCCTCCACCCCCACGCTGGCCCTGGCTGGGCCTACCTGGTATAATTGACCTTGTAGGTAGCCACATCCTCGGCCTGAGACCGCTGCCGAAATTGGGCTGGCGTCTCAAGCTTCCAGTAGTTAAGGCAGAGCAGGAACATCTTTGAGAGCTCAAACATCGTCTGCCGCTCCCGAGGAGCCAGGTGACTGAACTTGTACTGCACGAAATTCAGCACACCCTGAGAAGTGGGCAGGGCACAAGACCAGGAAGGAGACGTGAGCAGCAAGGAGGGGTTTCTTACCCAAAACCTGGTGCTTCCTGAGGGGAGCTAAAGCTCACCTCTCGCTCTGGGGCTCTTGGTGAAGAAAAACTCCATCCCCCTTTCCACCCCCATGTCCATCTTGAGCCCCAAACTCCCTCCCTTCTCTGAACCTGTCCCTTGTTCTCAGCTTGAAAAGGATGGGGAACACAGGCTCCTCACTCCCCCAAGATGCCCCCAATTCTCTTACCAACTCCCTCACCCCACCTGCTCAATATTAGGCTTCTCAAAGGGGGGACTGCCCAGGGAGCCCTCCACCACTGGCCGTGTCATCTGCAGGATGCATTTCCGCAGGAGCTGGAGGAAGAGGAAGGGGGAGGAGTAGAGGTCAGTGGAGCTCAGAGCTGCAGACTCCCCAGCCCCACCTCCTTTGCTCACTCACACTCACTTGGATGAAACTCACCTTGAAGAGGTAGAAATAGACCTGCTTAGTGTCTGTGTCCTCCTCTTTGTGAACAGACATAAACAGATTCTCCACGTCTACCACCATACCCAGCAACCGGTTGATCTCATCCTCTGACACATTCTCCAGGTGGGACACATGGTCAGCTGTAAGAAGGACAGGTGATAGGGTTGGGAAGAATGGACACATCACCAGAGCTCCCCGCCCCTCTTCATCACCAGCCAATTTACAACCTAAGTCCCTCCAACCAGTGTGACCGGCAATGAGACCAGCTGCTCCTACGTCAGCCCTTGGGTGGACCCTGTCTCTTCTGGGCTGGCAGATTTCCTGTCTCTTCCCTTGGGAGAATACATGCTCCCAACCCAATCCCTCCTTAAGGGGGCATTTTTAGTTTCACAGATAAAGCTCCCTGACACTTACAAAAGCCCGTCCAAGCAGGACCCAGCACCTGCCCCCGCCCCAGCTCCAAGGGCACTACCTGCCTTACCCAAGGGGTGCTCACAACTGCGGCACAGCTCGCTCAGGTTGGCAGCTGGCTGCTGCAGGTCCATGCGGGGTGCAGTGGGGGGCTTGGGGTTTTTCCAGCCATTACACTTGCAGGTTTCATTGGCCTGCAGAAGACTCAGTCAACAGCCCTGTAACTGGGGACGGGGAGCCGATCCCCAGCCACAGATTTGCCCCCATTCCCACCCGAGACCCGAGATGCCCCAAGCCCCCCCCCCCTCTCACCCCAGGCCCCGCCCCCACCTTGCAAGCCGAGAAGACCCCTAGCTTCTCGAGCTTCTTGGCGCGCGGCAGCCCCCGGACTTGCGCCTTCCTCTGGCTGGCGCGCTGCTGCTGGCTCAGACCAGGTCGAGCCGGATCCCCTCCGCTCCCCGTCCCCCCACTTCCTACCCCAGGACCCCCAGTCCCTGTGCTGCCGGCTGGCGCTGCAGCTGGGGCGGGGGCTGGTGCCGGAGTGGGAGCCGGAGTCGGGGCTGAAGCCGGACTAGGGGCAGGAGTCGGAGTTGGGGCAGGGGCTGGAGACTGAAGGGGACGGGGCTGAGTGGCCGGGGCCGGGGTCGAAGCCTGGGAAGGTTCCGCCATGTCCTCCCCCGCAGCGGAGCGCGGCGCGGCGCGGCGCTCCCAGCCCTAGGGCCGCATGGGCAACCGGCGCTCAACGCGCAGGCGTCGCTGCACCGGAGCATGGTGGGAGTTGTAGTCTTCCACGGCCGCTCCCTTGGCCTCCAGCTTCCAGACTTTTCTGTCTTGTCTGTGGGTCCCAGACAAATAAGTGAAGCCTGAGTCATTACCCTAGATTGGCCTCTCCTTACTTATAATCTCTCTTTGAAGGATTCCGGGATTGGTGTTTTTGTGGGGACTTGGTGAAGCATCTGAGAAAACAGGCTTCTGTTGAGGGGAATCGTGGAGTCCGCCCACCTCCCAAGCGTCGGGGTAGAAGGGCCGGCCTGGGGTCTGGAGTTGTCTTGGCTTCCCGGCACACCTCCCCCCACCGCCAACGGCCCTGTCCCACCAGTCTGCAGACACAGAATTGCAGCTACAGTGGAGATTAAGAAGCAACACTTCCTCTTCCTGCCCCGTGAAGTGGTTGGTTACACGGCTGTGCTCTTTGTGGGATAATTCAGCTGTACTCTTTGGTGCACTTTTTTGTATTACGTTACATTTCAGCAATAAAGGATTATTGTAAAAGCACTGAGCACCAGAGGATGTTCATGGCCACAAAACCCGATACCTAGATGAGGATGAGGCAGAAGTAAAGGCGGGCACATCCTAGTGGGCGGGAATGACTCTCCCCGTAACAGCGTGGGCACCTCGAGGGCAGGGCCGGCGTCTTCATTTTGCCCCAGAGCCCAGCCCTGAGCCTGCCCCAGTCGACCCAGGGTCCGAAGCACGAAGGAAACCAGGAAGCCCTGTTCACCTCCCAAGCCCATGTGTCACAGGGCTGTGCGCGGTCAGAGAAAGGACGTTCGGAGAATGGAAGACCCCACGGTCACATGCCCTTGGCCCTGTTCAAGGGACGGACCCTTGTCCTCAGGCCCGATTCTTGGAAGGGCAAGAGCCCAGCGGCTCAGTCTCGTCTCTGCCCTGTGCTGGTGAGCGCTCCAGGCTCGGGGCCCCACGTCCAGCCTCGATTGGCCTACACAGGTGCGTCCCAGCCTGGAGCGGGAGAAGGGCCTAAGAAAGGGGCAGGCGCCAGGATAAGAGCAGCAGCAGCGCACCAGGGCGGCTGACAACCGGACCTGGGGAGGCAGGACTCGCGTGGCGGCGCCCCCCACTCCATCCGCCTCGCCCCGGCCGCAGGGGAGTGGAGCCGGGCTGCTTGGAGCCAGGCCGCGCGAAGGCCTCTCCGGGTGTGCGCGCTCAGCGCCACGCCCCACGCCGCGCGCGGTTGGGCAGCAGTTGCTCACTCGGATGCAGCGGGTCGGTAGCGGTCTCCCCAGCGGGAGCCAGGTGGCGTCCCGCAGTCCCAGCGCGGCCCTTGCTGAACAGAACCAGGTGGCCACGCTGCCGGTACGGCTGCTCAGGGACGAGGCGGTGGCTGCGTGGAACAACGTTCATGCGGAGGATGGCTTCCAGATGAAGGTGGATGCCTACGGCTTTGCCCCTGAGGAGCTGGTGGTGCAAGTGGACGGCCAATGTCTGATGGTGACGGGCCAGCGGCAACTGGAGGGCTGCAGCCCGGATGGGGCCGGCTACCGCGTGGCACAGAGGGTGCACCGGCAGATGCAACTACCGCCAGACCTGGATCCCGCCTCCATGACCTGCAGCATGACCCCCTCGGGCCAGTTGTGCGTCCGAGGCCCGTGCCGGGCACTGTCTCCCCCTGAAGCCCAAAGAGGTCCATCCCCGAGAGTCCGGGGCCGTGGCCCCAAGAAGGGCCAACCTACCCTGACCCAGTAAACAACTAAGTGTGCAGCAGCTGCCTTGGTGTTCTGTGGTCTTTTCTTGGGGTCGGGGTCAGAGGTCGAGGCAGAGAGAGGTAGAGAGAGGGCTAGTGGAGGGCCCTTGTTGGCAGGGAAGGCACTTTAAGGGGTTGGTCCACCAAGAATCAGGCCTCTGTGGCCCAGCCGAAACTGGGGGCGCTCCGTGGACCCAGTGCCTAGCCCCTGGCAGCTGACAGCAGCAGCTCCAGCAGGGAGCAGCAGAGGGACAGGAGGCCTGCAGGGGGACCAGGCTCCATCACCACCAGAGGGCCCCCACAGACCAGACAGAGGGCTTGGACCTAGTGTGGTGCAGTCCCTAGGCCTCAAGAGCAGCCCAAGTTCCCAGAAGTCACCTGGGAAGAGGGTGGGAGGACCCAGTCCTTCACAAGGTACAGACTTAACCAAAAAACCCCAAAGAGGTTGTTTCTGGTGTTTCCAGAGACCAACTACTTTCAAATGCAAACTGCACATCACCCCAGTATAATCTAGAGGGAAAGGCAAATGCAGGCCCCTCAAACTTGGTGAGATTCAGCCCCAGGTCACTCTTACTCCACCCTCACCCCCTAGAGTTGGTACCAGTAAGGGCCTCTTTCTTTTGGTTACCATGACCACCAGCATCCCCTCATTAGGGGGGTGGGGGGGGGAGCCTCTCTTCCACAGGATTCAGTGGTTCATTTTAAATTAACTTCCAAGTAAGCTAGAGCGGATATGGTCTGATAAACTCTGCCAGAGAAAGACAAGGAAGACAAGTGGGAGGTCAATTGATCGGCTGACTATATTGACAAGATACTGATTGGTTACATGTTGAAGAAAACATACAATACAAAATACAGAAAAAGTTGGTTCCATCCCCTCCCACTTCCCCCCCCCTACCCACCCACCCCCAAATACTCATCATCGTGATTTGGTCAGAACAGGGCTCAGAGCCAGAGGTCAGGGTGACAGGGGAGAAGGGGCAGGTTGTGGACAATGAGTTGGTGGTTGTCACAATAATGCTGTGGTAATGCTGTGGTTTCTCTCCCAGCTGTGAGTCGGGGGGTGAGTGGGGGCGGTGGCCTGATGACAGCCATCTGAGAGAAGAGCTGCCTCTCCCTTCCCCCCGCCTCTAGGGCCTGCCCCACCACCCAGAACCAAGCCCATTCCAAACATGGTAAGGACATGGATGCTCTTGCTGAGTCTGCTCACCAGCAAGATGGAAAGAAGGGTACCTGCTCCAAACCCCCGCCTCCACACATACAAAGGGGGTGGGAAACAGGGGCACGTGGCTACTACCAGCAAAGGAAGAGTGGGAGAGCAGTAGAAAGGGCTGGAAGTGGGAAGAGCAGATCATATATATTAAAAAAGTGACTTAAGACTTAAAATTGAATTAGTATTTGTACAGAAAGGTGCAGGTGGAATAACTCACTCCGGCCTATGATCAAAATTCTATGGAGAAATCATGGCAGACCCCTCCCCCTGCCCCCAACCCCCCCCAGTGGTAGCCCGAGTCGTTAAGTGCGATTGGTTAGAGTGGATTCCAGTCGGGTCGGTCAGGCGGAGGAGGTGGGGGCAGTGGGCAGGCAAGGGGGGCTCAGTTGCTGCAGCACTGGCTCCGGCTCGCTGGGTTGTTCTCCTGCAGGTCCACACCTCGGTTCCGGCTTGGAGCACCCGCTGCATTCTGGGGCTCATTCTTGGGAAGCTTCTTAGCTGTTTGGAAGAGGAGGGGGAAAATGTGTTTGGGGAGTACCCAATGGCCTTCCAAGTCCACTTGAGTGGAAGCTGGCCTTTTTACCACCCGATGTGTGGTAACCCACTGAGGGCTTTGCTTCTATGTCCCACGTGCATTCTGAGTGTTTTGGGAAACTGAGGCAAAAAGAGGTTAAACAACCCGCCTAGGACCACGGGAGTTAAGTAATAAAACAAGGATTTGAACCTGGGCAGGATGACTCACTACAGAGCCAGATAAGCCTAAAAATCCTAAGAAGTAGGTTAGGGGGAGGGTCCTGCAGGGTTTTAGGTGAGTGATAAGCTGAAGGGTAAGAAGGTAAAATGTTGAGACTTTGAAAGGCTTTAGAAACTTCTGGGTGAACTATCTACATCTGGGAATTAGATAAGGGGACCCTAAAGACCTACTTACTACGTACTACAGACAGCAGGCAAGTGACAGGACCGGGTCAGCGGAGGGGAGGCGAGCAACTCACCTATTGCCATGAAAATTTCATTCACGTTCATTGCAGTCTTTGCTGATGTCTCCATGAACAGCAAACTGTTGTCGTCTGCATAGGCTTGTGCTTCCTGATTTGGATGGAGGTGAGAAAGTGAGTAGGAGGGAAATGATGACAGTTGGCAGGGGCCAGGGCCCAGGATAAAAATCTTCCCTCATCACAGTCGCCTTATACACAGCAGACACAATGCAGGGGTTTTCAGGCCGAGGGCTCTCCTGCCTGGTGCCTCCTGCTGCAGACACCTGCACCATAACCCCAAGGGCCTCACTTCACATACAGCTCCTCTCAGTTCACAAACATTAGCAGACGTTTCACTCAGGTTTCCCTAGGTCCACTGTGCCTTCTTACTCTTCAAAATCACTAAGCCAGGAAATACTTCTAGAACATTATCCTACAAATGCACTTGCACATATGGAAAAAGCACAAAAGTCTGTGGCTATGGACCGCAGTGCTGTTTCCATCTTTCCATATTACAAACGACCTAGAAGCCCATCAGTTAGGGCCTGGTAAAAATGTACAGTACACAGAGCACACTCCGATCTAGGTAAAGAACAGGACTCAGGGGCGCCTGGGTGGCTCAGTCAAGTTAAGCATCTGCCTTCAGCTCAAGTCATGATCCCAGGGCCCTGGGACTGAGCCCTGCATTGCACTCCCTGCTCAGTGGGCAGTGTGCTCCTCCCTCGACCAGCTTGTGCTCCCCCACCCCCCCGTCATCTCAAATAAATAAATAAAATATTTTTTTAAAAAGGTGGGGGGAGATTCATACACATGTGTACGTTTCTAAAAAATGAGAAACTGATGCATTTGGGGGAAGGAAAACTGAGTTTCTGAGTTAAGGATTTGCATTTTGTTCTATATACCTTCTTTTACTGTGTAAATTTTACTTGTGCATGTGTTATATGGAAAAAAGTAATTCTTTTTCAGTACATTTCATTAAAAAGTCAGTTTACATAAAAAATAAGCAGCAGCTTCAGCGATTCTTATGCATACGCGTCACCAACCAACGAAAAAGAACAAGGAGAGGCAAACAACTGCTTTAGGCCTGTGCTCAAGTCCGGAGAGGACAGCAGAGACAAGCTCACCTGCCACTTCCCCGCCCGCGGCAGAGGTCTGGAGCAGCCGAGGCTGAACTGCAAGTGGAGCTGGCTGACCCCGCCCCAAGTCCCATCCATCCCCCCACCTGGAATTCCACGGCTCTCTTGCTGGCCAGGTCCGCCTTGTTCCCCGCGAGCGCAATGACGATGTTGGGGCTGGCCTGCCTCTGTAGCTCCTTCACCCAGTTCTTGGCCCGTGCAAACGTGTCCTGGGGAGACAAGGCCAGAAAGTCAGAGACAGAGGAGGCGTTCTGCCCAGGGCCACTCACTAGACAAGCTCGAGCTGACAGAGCCAAGGCATTTAAGATGTCATCGCCCTGGAGATTCTGGTGAGACACTCCCACCAAATGACAGAGGAAATCTGCCCACACCCCCATCCAGGAACAAAGTGTCGAGAAGTAAGGGGAAATCTTTACTGTGTTGGTGATGTCATAGACCACGATGGCAGCCTGTGCCCCCCGATAGTACATGGGGGCCAGGCTGTGATACCGCTCCTGTCCAGCTGTGTCCCAGATCTCAAATTTGACTGTTGTGTCGTCCAAACAGACCGTCTGTGTGAGGAAGGCCGCTGTAAGAGGGAAGGTGGTGTTACAAGGCAAGAAGGAGTCCAGAAGCCACCCCCAGGTGTCTCTAGTACCATACCTGGGCTCTGGCACTCAGAGGCCCCCTGCTGCAACTGACCCAGAGAAGCCCTCAGCCCCGCAGCCCCGCAGCCAAGGCAGCCCCGAGCAGGGTATGTGGAGTCTGTGTTTTTCTGCCACGTGCTGAGGCGGCAGGGGGCTGCACAGGCTTTACAGACCCACCCAGGCAAGGGCAGCGGGAAATCTGCCTGCCCTTGAGCCACTTCGGGAGCACCCTCTGAAGAGGAATGCCGCAAGGGGAAGGAGAGGCAAAACTTCTCCAAGCACAGAAGGGTGGGGTGTGCTCACCCACTCCTCCTCCTCCTCCTCCTCCCTCCCCTCACAGAGAACAGTCCAGCTGGAAACCTCCACAGTCCCTGAATTTGCTCCAGCCCAGGGGTGTTACTGGCCTTCGGTTTCCTGAGGACACTGTCACACACTCAGCTACACTGGGGACGCCTGAGAGTACACGCTGTTCCGCTGCCAGGCGGAGGCCGGGTGGCTGGCTTCCCAGCTGCCCCTGCCATCTCCAGCCATGCCAGCTAGCTACCACCCCCAGCTTTGACCTTGACCCACTCCTGACTGGCCACGCTGTGGCTCGACCTTCAGGGAACACAATGACCCTATCTTGGGCCTGAGGAGACAAGGAGGGACTACATGGCACTTGTGCAGATGCTTCAGAGGAGTCCCAGAGCTGGGCAAGGCAGGTGGGAGCCCCCTACGCCCTGGGACCCAGCAGAGGCTCCCAGAGAGCCGTGTGGGGAAGCTGGCTTGCCTTGTCTGCTACACCACCCCCGCCCCACTGCTCAAGGAGGGGCCCGGGGACTGCCTCACTTCCCTCTCTCTCCAGCTCCTGACTTGAGTGCTGAGGAGGCAGCAGAAGACCGCTGACACAGCTCATTTAGCTTCCAGCTGCCTGGAAACCTCCTACCAAGAGGGTAGAGAAAGGATGACTCAAGCCCAAGGTTGGCCCTGGCCCCTCAAGGTCTCTCCTGGCCACTAAGGCGGGGGACCGAGTCCAGACCATTCCGTGCTAAACGCTGACTACCGGGAAATCAAGGATGGCCTCTGTGCTCGAGGGTAAAGGTCAGCTTCAGAAACACTGGCCCACTCACCAGGCCATTTCCCCATTCTGGAAAGTAGGAGAGGCCAGGACAGATGCACTGCCTGGCACAGTAGGAAGGACCCTCAGAGATGCAGACCCAGCCTCTTCCCTCCCAAAGGCCAGGGCAGTGGGAAGGTCTTAGCCAAGGCCACACAATACTCCAGTGGCGTCATCAGGGGAAGCAGCCAGTTTGTGGTCATGAGCCAAGTTTTGATGGAGGACTACTGGGACTCTGGGGGGAGACCGGCTGTTGGATTCAACCCGAGGGCCCAGGTGAGGAAGAGGTGCTGCCGCCCCCGCACGTTAAGTCTCTCTGGGCAAGCGGCTCCCTTCTCCTCAAGGCCAAGTTATTTCTCTGGCAGAACCCCTGTGCCCACTCACCTCCAATTGTGCTCTCCTGGTACTCGTGGAACTGTCCCTTGACAAAGCGGAGGACGAGGCTAGATTTGCCCACCGCGGACTCCCCCAGCAGGACCAGCTTAAACTGACAGATCTTGTTCCCAGCAGCTGGTCCGTTGGGTCGCGCTGCACCTCCCCGACCCGCCATGGCCCGTCTTGCTGTAGTGGTACCAGTGAGCGTGGGGCGGGGGCCGGCGCTGTGCGAAGAGGCACTCAGGGAGGAGGGGGACCTCCAACTGCAAGAGAGATCAGCAGTACCGGTCAGTCCAGAGACGGCTGCTCAGCGAGGCCTTTTTCGATCACATGTCTCTCCCTCTGCCCCCGACCAGGGACCTGACTACCTCCCCTCCTGCCAACTCCTGGCCCCCCAGACCCCAGAAGTTAGCAGAAGAGCCCTAGCTAGGATGTACGACACGTCCATTTGCTCTACAATCATCTGAGCAGTGAAAGTGGTCTCCCAACTTTAGGCTCATGGTTCTGAGCAAACATACTGGCTTCCTAATCCCAACTCTGTACATGTGCATACAAATTAAACACACACAGGAGAACGAGCATACGGCAGCCTGGTGGCAGTTAACAGGCGCCTTGGGGTACCAAAAAATCATCTGGGAACACTCCAGGATGTAGGTGAACAAACAATGAACTTGCGGTCCATTAGCTAAGCTCACGGCCCACCTCTGTGCACAGCCAAAGTGAGTGGTGAGACTGCCCAGGGCACTGGGAGTCCCAGGAGCAAGCTCAGGCTCAAGTGCTTGTGGGCACTCGGGGACCAGGGAGGGCCTGGCCAGTGCAAGTTGTTGCCAAAATAGCCATTTTGTCCTGCCATCTCGAGAAGGACCGCCCAACTTTCTCAGTCTGAGGCTGGACTGTGCACGGGGGTCAAAGCCTCATTCGCTCCTCCATCCTGAACCTGTTCCCTCAGTTGTCTCATTTGTGATGGGCCAGAAGTCTCACACACATTAAAACACAACACACACACGAAACCAAACACACACCAAAGCCAGAGAGCTCTGCTGGCAGTTGGAACAGCTGCCAAATTTCCCTTATGAACAGAGACCTCAGTTCCATTCTCTACTGGCAGAGGCGGAGGGTGACGCAGAGAAAGAACTGGGGAGGTACGGGAGGGCAAAGACAAACAAGGGACACCGAGACCTGCACCGCCAGCAGCTGGTGACAGCTTAGTCATTGTTAGCGATAGCTTTGGAGGCGCAAAGAAGGATGAGGAGCCTATCTTCAGAAGCCTCTAGAAGACTTATACTAAAAAATAACAGAACATATACATGATGTTTTACAGACGAGTGCTGAGAGGAGGTATTTGGTCCTGAGCATCTGTACAGCATCTGAACCTAAGCTGGAAAGAGAAATTTTTTTTTTTTAAAGATTTTATTTATTTGACAGAGATCACAGGTAGGCAGAGAGGCAGGTGGGGTGGCTGGGGGAGGGGGGAAGCAGGCTCCCTGCTGAGCAGAGAGCCCTATGCGATGCGGGGCTCGATCCCAGGACCCTGAGATCATGACCTGAGCCAAAGGCAGAGGCTTTAACCCATTGAGCCACCCAGGCGCCCTGAAAGAGAAAGTTTTGATTCAACTACCCTTGGCATGATGGAGTCAATGCAGGTAGAGTGTTTAGAAGCAGATCCCAAGTCCAGACCTGACCCGTCCCCTGAGCAAGGGGAGTGCATCCCCCACAGTCAGAGGACGGGGGCGTGAATGAAGAGCAGGACACAGCTGTGGGAAGCGATGGGCTATGCTCACGTAAGAAGCTGACAGCAAAGGGCTTGCTTTGTTCAGTCTGAAATCCTTTTTTCACATCCCTGTCCTCCTGGCAACTCATTTAAAAAGTGAGCTTCAGGAAGAATGATTCACTAGCCAGGAACAACAGTTTCCTTTCTGGACTGCGCCAAAGGAAAAGAGGTTTGAAATGGGAGCCACCTCTTCCCCAAGAATAAAGGAAGGCACTATTGGGGGGGGATCTCGATGAGGGACAAGAAATGCTAGTTCTACCATATTTTACAGTTTACGGGGTTCTCTTTTCACCCAGTCATTGATGTCTGCAAGACTCTATGGCCCTTTGAGGCAGGGTCTATGCTTTTAGCTTTTTTGGCTTCCTTTTTTTTTTTTTTTAAGTTTTATTTATTTATTAGAGAAAGTGCGTGAGTGAAGGAGCATGTACCCACATGCATGGAGGGAGAGGCAGAGGGAGAGAGAGAGAATCCTTAAGCAGACTCCTCGCTGAGCACAGAGCCCAAGGCCAGGTTCCATCCCAGGACCCTGAGATCATGACCTGAGGCGGTATCAAGACCCAGCCCCTTTAACTGCCTGCGCCACCCAGGCGGCCCAAGTGCTTCTGGCTTCTTTGCGAGCCTTCCTCACAAGGCCTACTTATACACTGGGAATTCAGAGTGCTCACCAAGGAAATCAGTTGGAGGGACAGCTAGCGTTTACTGAGTGATTGCACAACCATCATCTCCCTTAAGCTTTAAAACAATCCCCCCCCTTTTTTTTTCCTTCAGGTAAATAGCTTGACGCTCAGGTGTTACATATGCCCAGCTCAAGGCCACCCGGCACACAGGTGACAGAGCTGAACCCAGGCTGCCTGCCCGCTCCCTTATCTCCCAGTCCACCTCCCTGCCCGTGGGAAGAATGCTGGAGGCAACGCCCACCCTGTGTTTGGTTTCTGGCTGCTGGTGAACGAGCCCCCCCTTTTCGTGGCAGTGGCTTTGCTGGCCTGCAAGGTGGGGCTCCCACCGACAGTCACAGGGATCTTGCAGGCCCTGACTACTTCCACCAGTGGGAGGGGCTGCCCAGAGCCAAGCAGGACGACAGCAGCAGAGGGAAACCACAGTGGAATTACAAGTTGGTTATTACCACAAATCCACGTGACACATCATCTTGGCTGGGCAGCAGAGTGCGGCTGGGGCACTACAAGAGGTATGAGGGAATGGGGACAGAAGATGGAGTCCCCGATTGCAACAAAACCAGAGCAGCTGGGACTGAGGGCTACT
This sequence comes from Enhydra lutris kenyoni, assembly GCF_002288905.1. NCBI lineage: Eukaryota > Metazoa > Chordata > Mammalia > Carnivora > Mustelidae > Enhydra > Enhydra lutris. Next base: position 26,868,703 of record NW_019154110.1, read on the forward strand.
GGGGTAGGGAGTAACCAGCACCCACCAGTCAAAAGACACAGAGATAACATCTAAGTCTTGTCCCTATCCAATCAGTGGGTTTCCAGATCCTTCCCAGACAGAACCTGGTATTGTTAACAAGCCAAGAGGAGGGACAAGTAACTCTTATCCGGTGGTTCCTGACCTTGTCTGCACATCAAAATCACCTGTGCAGCCAGCCCCTGGAGGTTCTGATGAAGGTCTGGAGGAGGGCTTAGTCTCTATTTATTTTTTAATTTTTTTATCTTTTTAAAGATGTTTTATTTATTTATTTGAGAGAGAGAGAGAGAGAGAGAGAGAGAATTAGAAAGACCAAGCAGGGAGTGAGAGAAGGGAGAAGGAAAAAAGCAGACCTCCCCCTGAGTGGGGAGCCCGATGCAGGGCTTGATCTCACAACCCTAAGATCATGATCTGAGGCAGAATCAAGAGTCAGACACTTAACCCACTGAGCCACCCAGGTGACCCTGTTATGTTTTTTGTTTTTTTGTTTTTTTTTAAGTGCTGTAGGTCGGGCGCCTGGGTGGCTCAGTGGGTTAAGCCTCTGCCTTTAGCTCGGGTCATGATATCAGGGTCCTGGGATCGAGTCCCGCATCGGGCTCTCTGCTTGGCAGGGAGCCTGCTTCCTCCTCTCTCTCTCTGCCTGCCTCTCTGCCTACTTGTGATCTCTTGTCAAATAAATAAAATATTAAAAAAAATAATAAAGTACTGTAGGTGCTCTGCCTGGCACACACAGGCTGGTGACATGTTCTGCCTGGATGCTGGTCCTGCCCTCCAGAGACACCTGAGCAGGCACATATTGTACTTTTTATGGCCTGCGTGGCCTTGTGGTTTTCCTGGCCCCACTTGGTGGTCACATGACTAAAGGTATTCAACCTTCCCAGACAACAAAGCCATGGAGGAAGCTGATTTTGCCCCAAAGGGCACATGAAGACCAGGGAGTGTTTCAGACAGGTGAAGGCCACACCCAGAACCCCAGGAAGCTTTCTGCCCTCCACTCCCAAGCCTGGGAAGCTGAGGATGCGCCCTAGCAGGTGGCAAAGGTAAGTTCATGCACTGAGCTTGCCTGCTGCTGGGAATCTTCTGAACCAATGGCAAGAATTATCCACGGGTGCTCAGGTGATGGAATTATAACCAAAAATGCTGTAAAAGAAAAAAAAAAGTCTTCTTTCAGACAAAACCAGGAACATGGGTAGCTCAGTCAGTTAAGCGTCTGCCTTTGGCTCAGGTCATGATCCCAGAGTCCTGGGATCGAGTCCCAAATGGGGCTCCTTGCTCTGAGGGGAAACATGCTTCTCTCTCCGCCTGCTGCTCCCCCTGCTCATGCTCTTTTTGGCATATAGATAAAAATCTTTTTAAAAAATTAAATGATTAAAGAAAAAAAAGGAGCCCAAGTTGTAGTCAGTTTCTTACAAGATACAGAATGGGCCAAAGATTTCATTTTTTAAGCCAGTTTCTCCAACACCAGGAAAAACACGTAAGTAGGATGGATTTCCTCCTGGATATGTTCACGAAGCTGCTCAAATGGGTAGAGCTTCAGACCCATGACAAAAGACTCTCCTTGACATGAGCTGCTCCCCTCACCTTCCAAATCTCAGCCTTGGTTTGTTCAGAGGTCATGGAGGGGAAGCACTATCCCCAACCTCATCATCTTCACAGGAAATGGGAGCGACTGCAAGGGCTGGGGGGGTGCACTACACTTTCCCCAGCAATGCACATGAAAGGGCAGAAGGGACCTACATTCCTGAACATACACCCAGCCAGTTCTGGGGCCGGGTGCCAGAGAGAGAGCAAAACACTGCTCTACCTTACCCTGGCTTCTCTACTCTGGACACTATGGATAAGTGGATACCAAACTTTCTGTTATCAGAACCACACAGGACATTTAGAAAAATAACTCTGGCCCCCTGAATTAAAATCTCTAGAAGTAGAGTCCAGAGAATGTTTTTATAAAATAAGTTCCCCCAAGGATTCTAGGCAGCCAACTCAAGCACACGAGCTACAGCTGATAGAGAAAGGAGGGAGGAATGCAAGAAACAGTAAGACAGACCCAGATCAGCGCCGTGGACAACAGAGGGGGATCAGGTTGGGGGTGGGGGCCAACTACTGAGGCCTTCAAGACACCAGATGCTGCGGGACTATCGCCCTTTGCTCTAGCCTCCACCAGAAACGTCTCTTCTCTAAGCATGAAGTCACCCAGTTCATACTTTTTGTCCTTCCTGGTAAAAGAGTGAGCAATTCCAGCTGATGGGTGTCTCTCATGCTTCCTGTTTGCTTCAGAGACTCTTCCTCTAGCTGACAGTCCTGGCACAGCCTGGATAGTGAGCTGATGAGGGAAACCAATCAGACTCTGTTGACCAGAGGCTGAGAAGGGCTCACTCAAGGTTAGCCCTTGAAGGGGAGGGGGAAGGACTGTGAACCAAGTGACCCGCCCCACCCAGGGCCCCCTAGGGGTGGTTCTGGCCAGGGACTCTTCAGCTCTACTCTAGATGAAAGCGTTCCTGAATATTTAACACCACAAGAGCTGGGCAAGAAAAGGCGAGAGCAGAAGCAATTTGTTCCCTTAAAGAGAACCCAACGTGAGGCACAGGAGGAAAGGTAATTAGGTTCAAAGGTGGAGGTAGAAGACCTTGAAAAGCTCAAATCAGCCGGGGAGGATATGATTCACCCATAGGCTCAAGAACACAGCTCTCCCCCAAAGGAGAAAATCACAGCGACCAGCACACAGGACCAGAAGGCAGACTCACAGCAGGACTCCCCCGGGCCTCTGGCTGGTGGCAGAGCCAGAAGGAAGAAAAGTCTGAAGCAACACAAGCCATGAGCCACATGAGACACCCGTCAGCCTTCCCCCGGGGCAAGCGGCAGCTTAGGACTTGGGAGACTGAACTGAGTTTAGTTAAAGCCTTGGCTCCACCGTATATTAGCCGAGTGACCTTGGCCAAGTCAGACAAGTGTCTGCGGTGAGCTTCAGTCTCTTATCTGTAACACAGCATTGTTTAATACTGATCGCATGGGGCTGCTGTGGAGGTGAGTACCGCGCAGTATGAGGCTGAAGGTGAGGCTCTGACAAATGACAGGTTTATTATACTACTCGGGCCGAACTAGTTTTGACTCACACTGGTTGTCAAAGCACAAAGTCCTTGAAGACCTAACCCTCCTCTTTCCAATTACGGAGGAGATGAAGATGAGCTGAGGTGGCCTGCCCAGGGTCACAGCCAGGTGGTGGCAGAGTCCAAGCCCAGGACTCATGACTCTAGCAGAGCTCCCCCATCATTGCTAGAAAACCCAAGAATATTGACAACGTTATTACAGCCACTGCAAATAAGAAGGTAGGCCACCCTCGATGTGGGCTTCCACAGCATATGGCCTCTAATAACAGAAAACGGAGTTTGTATCAAACGGAAAAAAAAAAAAAATATTGCTCGATGGAAAAATTCTATTATCTTGATTTGGGAGGCAGACACACATATGTCCATAAATGTAAAAACCCATCAAGCTGCCCAACTGAGAGGTGTTAATCTTACAACATGTGAGTTCCAGGTCAATAAAAAGGTTAAGGAGTGTTTCTGGCATAGGATTTTGCCTACAATGGTGAGAAATTAAAGCTTACAAATGACATGAAACCAGTCAGAAGGTATATAAGACACCTTCTGCCTCTTCTACAGTATGACAAAATTCAGAATAAAAAAGATAAACAAAAAGATGATGCCTGAATTAGAAGAGGGCCAAGAGAGAGGCACCGAACTGGCTCAGTCAAAGAAGCATGTGATTCTTGACCTCAGGGTCATGAGTTCGAGCCCCACTCTGGGTGCGGAAATTAAATAAATTTAAAAATATTAAAAAAAAAAAAAAAGAAGAAGAAGAAGAAGGTCAAGACAGAACAAAGGTACCCACCTAACAAGGCGCAAGCAAACAGGGTTCAATAGAAATAGGACTGCTATGCACATACCGAGAATATATCTGTACTTAACTGTGGGCTGAAGAAATTTAAAGTTGTTTCAAGCTTCATAATAAAAAGAGAAAGTGACATTTATGTCTTTTCAATGAGGAGAAAGGTTACACCAGTGGGGCTCTGCACTCTCCAACCAGTCCGGAGAGTGTGCGCTGAGAACAAGAGGTGTAGGGGTGCAGGCTGGGGGATGGAATACGTGACCACGACTATGGGACCGCAACACAGAGGACCTGTGTCCCACCTGGAATGCAACAGAGGAATCTTGGCCCTGGAAGCCAGAAGCTTAAAAGCCCACGTTGAGATCTGGGGAGAATCCTGATGGGGTGAGTCGGGCCAGGGCCGGGGCCCCTCCTGCCACAGGTAAGTAGGGGCTTCAGGATTAGGACAGCTGGCAGCAGGAGGGGAAGGGGGTGCCACGTTTCCATGGTCAGAGTAAGAGCACTCCCTTTCCAGAAGGGAGAGAGGTAAATCAGCCCAGATAGGGGCTCTGAGTGAGCTGGCTCCCCTCCCTTGAATCTGCCCCCAGCTGCCCACCCAATTCCCTCAACCGGTCAGTTTCATCGTACTCCCCTTCCAGTGAGAACGCCCCTCTGGGGCTGGGTGCCTGGACTTCCCCACCACAGCAGGACACTGGTGGAGTCCACAGGGGCTCCAGCTGAGGCCACCAACTGCTCTAATACCTGCAGAAGGAGCCAGCGTGCAGGGGCTCCAGGATGCTTAAACCCTAGATGCTCATGACCAAGTGGTCCCTTCCACCATCCAGGCAGAACCTGGGGCTCTAGGGCCTCTTTCCCCTGGGCAGAAAGATGCCAAGCTGAGTGAGGCAGAAGCCACCCTTGAGGGACAGACTCTCAGCTTCCCAGAGCCTTGCCCCAGCAGGAACATCAGGAAAGCCTTCCCTGAGCTTTGCGCCGCTTCCTCAGCTCTCCACGACAGACAGTCCCTGAGAGGCCGACAGAAGCCGACTCAGCAAGCGCTAACTTTCAGGCAGAGGATGGAAACCTCCAGTCCCTGCTCCCTCTCTTCCCGTGCCCACAGGAAGACTGCTGGTATGTTTGGGGGGGGGGTGTGTGTGGTGACAACACTTATCTGCTGACACGGCTTGGTCAGTGTGCGCTCTGTACTGTCCACAGAAAGGCCCGAGGAATCGATGGGCAGCTCTGAGACCCTCATTCCCGGGTCCCGCTGGCCAACAGAGCAGTCAGGCGTTTGCGTGGCAGGTTAGCGAGGAAGGCCAGACAGACAGGGTCTGTGTGAGGCCGCAACCAGATAAGGCTCGTCCTGCCTCTTGATTCTAAGAGGCACCGGGGGCCCTGGGCACTCAACGCTGGCACTCCTAAGAGACTCTTCTCCCTAAGAGGACCCAGTCCCTGACTCAGCACACCCCAGTCAGCAAGGCTGTGGCAGACTGCCTGGCCCCAACCAAGGCAGCTCTCTAAGAAGCCTCAAGCAAGAGCTCCGTGTGAAGTCTGGCACCTTCTGCGGCACAAAGCCACACCCCACTGGCTATGAGGCCTGGTGCGGACGGGCCTGAGGCTGAGGGGTGGTCCATACCCCACCACCCAGCTCTTCACCTGCCGGTGCCAGGTGAGATGCTAAGAAGAGAGCCAGGCAAGGCACAGGAGCTTCCCTGGCGCCACCCACCCCGGCTGCGGCCCCGGGGGGTGGGGGAACCCGGGTAACGTAAAAGCCAGTGAGGACAGGCATGGGGTCCTTGCTGACAACACGCTGCGCTGGTGCTGCTCCTGCAGTTACTACAGGACGGTTCTAACTGGAATCTCAGCAATGCAGGGCCGTCTTCCCCTCTGGCGAGGGAGGGTCTCTGCAGACCAGCTGCAGACCACCAGCTGGGACAGCTGCCACTTGGGCTGCTGCCGAAGCCCAGAAAGACGCCAAGAACCTCTGCTGGACGTCAGGGTCATCGGCAACACCTGTTCATCTGGCTACTCACACCAACAAGTGCAACTGGCGCCCCTCACAAACCCTCCCTGACTTTCCAGAAAATCCGAAAACAAAAGAAAGCTGATTTAATTCATTGCCCTCAGCTCCTAAACAGAGAGCAGAGGGCAGAGGCTGTGTTTGGGAGGCATATGGGGAAAAGAGAATCAGGTATCAGACACCAGCAACCAAATTCCTCTTGCTCAGACATCACATATGCTGTGGTCAGAGGATGCCCAACGAACAAAAAAACAAGGTCAGAGGGGTGCCTGGGTGGCTCAGTGGGTTAAGCCTCTGCCTTCAGCTCAGGTCATGATCTCAGGGTCCTGGGATCGAGCCCCACATCGGGCTCTCTGCTGAGTAGGGAGCCTGCTTCCCCCACACCTCTGCCTGCCTCTATGCCTGCTTGTGATCTCTCTCCCTCTGTCAAATAAATAAATAAAATCTTAAAAAAAAAAAAAAACAAGGTCAAAGTTACTACTGTGAAATCTGAGGGACTGGGGCTGCTCTCAGGAGCCTAGAGACCAAAGCACAATGTTTTAGGCTGACTTTTTCTTTCTTAATCTTTGCTGAACAAAATGCAGAAATAGTGCCAGGTGAAGAAGCCAGGCAATGATAGGGTCTAAGCGAGTTTCAGTGAAATGAATCACACTAATCCATGGCCCCAAACTATCACAAGGCTGTTACGGGCGGCACGAGGCTGGAGAACTTGGGGACCTGAGGATGAGGAGTGAAAATGTTGAGACATTAAGGCCATGGGGCGCCTGGGTGGCTCAGTGGGTTAAGCCTCTGCCTTCGGCTCAGGTCATGATCTCAGGGTCCTGGGATCGAGCCCCGCATCGGGCTCTCTGCTCAGCGGGGAGACTGCTTCCTCCTCTCTCTCTCTGCCTGCCTCTCTGCCTACCTGCGATCTCTGTCAAATAAATAAATAAAATCTTAAAAAAAAAAAAAAAGAAAGAAATTAAGGCCACTGTTGTAGATGAGAAGGACCTCACAACAAAATTCTGAAAGGCTGCACTACGGGTTTCCTTCGTTTTTAAGATTTTTTTTTAAGATTTATTTATTTATTTGACAGATAGAGATCACAAGTAGGCAGAGAGGCAGGCAGAGAGAGGAGGAAGCAAGCTCCCCACTGAACAGAGAGCCCAATGCGGGGCTCGATCCCTGGATCCTGGGATCATGACCTGAGTCGAAGGCAGAGGCTTTAACCCACCGAGCCACCCAGGAGCCCCTGTTTTTCTTTTAAGCTTTTATTTGTCAGAGAGAGCGAGAAAGCAAGCACAAGCAGGGGAGCGGCAGGAAGAGGGAGAAGAAGGTTCCGCACTAAGCAAGGGGACCGATACGGGACCCGATCTGAGAACCTTGGGATCATGACCTGAGCAGAAGGCAGGTGCTTAACCGACAGAGCCACCCAGGTGTCCCTGCATTTCCTTTAACAGCACTTAATGTCATGCCTGATGCGCAGCAGGTGCTCATAAATGTGGCGCATGGAGCCTCCAACACAGGCCTGGCTGGGTCTGGCAAGTGATGGGGCAGCTGAAGGTTTAAATCCACATCCACCTGCCAGTCGGCTCATTCCCCCCCACCCCACAGAGCCACAGCCCAGCCGCAGAGCCTCCTCACCACCCCCGACAGGACCTACTAGGTTCCTTCTGCACAGGGGCTAAGGGCACCAGTGCCAGAGTCACAGCGACTCCAGTTCCACTCCCGCAGCCACCATGTACTAGGGTGACCTGGTATTGTGTCACGGCCCCCACTTCCTTACATGTAAACAGAGAGACTAGGGCCCCCATCTCCCAGAGCTGCTGGGAAGAGACTACGGGAAAGACTCCCAGCGGAGGGCCTAACTCCAAGCAAGCACTCAGTCCACGGTGCTGGGGTGGGGAAGCCCCTGGCCCTGGAAGTCCCTGCGAAGGAAGCGGATCCTCAATCAGTATGTTATCCACGAGTCACACATTCATTCTCTTGCTCTCTCCCTGGACCCCACACTTCAGTGCCCCTCCCTGGGAGAGAACGCTGAACAGGACAACTGCTAGGGTCTGAATGTTTCTGTCCCGCCACCCACCCCTCAAATTGTTATGTTGAAATCCTAATCCCAGTGTGATGGTATCTGGAGGTGGGGCCTTGGGGAAGTGATTAGGCTGGAGAGTAGCACACTCATGATCGGGGTTAGTGCCCTTCTCAAAGAGGCTCCAGAGGGCTCTCTTTCCCCTCCCACCGGGTGAGGACACAGTGAGAAGTCAGCCTGGAAGACAGCCTTCACCAGAACCTGACCATGCTGGCTACCACCCTTATCTTGGACTCCCAGCCTCCAGAACTGTGAGAAATTAATTTCCTTGTTTATAAGCCATCCAGTCTGTGGCATTTCACTATGGCAGCCCAAACAGACTAAGACGACGACTTTCAACAGTGTCCTGGAAAAAGGACCAGCTCACCCTTGATGTCCTGTGTCTGTCAATAACCATAACCTTGTATTCTCTGGAGACTGGCTTCCAAAGCCACAAGAATGGAGGATGGACTACCATGATCCAGAAAACCCAGCAGAGTTGAACCCTCTACCAGATAAACCATAACCCCTTAGAAAAAAAAAAAAAAAAGAAAGAAAAAGCCCCACAAGAGAAAGCACCTTAAAGCCCAATGCCCTTCCTTCCATTTCAAAGCCTCTTTCAGGAAAGGGAAGAAGTAGTTCAGTTGTGGAGTGGGGGAGGGGACAGGACCAGGACAGCTGACAAAGAAACCAGAGTTCCTTTTAAAGAACTAGGCTGGAAATGCTGGAGGTTTGGAAATCGTTGTCATTAATCACCACAGCCTCCGAGCAGCTCAGAGAGCAATGTGATGACTAGGAGAGCAGCCAGGGTGAGGAAGGCCACCCACGCCCTCCCCCACGCCCAGGATGCTCGGACAGAGCCACCTGAAGGGGACACACATGCAGCTATGAATAGAAAGATTAGAGGCTTGTAAACCAACTCCTGTTAAGATCCCAAGTTAGTGTTTCCAGAAGGGCTCAAGTTCCACGTCTTCAGAGGGCTGACAGTACAACAGAAGGATTTAAGCTATTCAATGATTCAGGATCACAGCTCAAAGTGACAGCCACGGCCCTGGGCCTGCCTAGAGCCACAAACCCTCCTGAAGGGGAGGTCCGTTTTTGAATAGCAGCAAAAGTACGCTGGCCCAGGCCACATGGACTCTCTTGTAAGACCCAGAGCCCTGGAAGGTTGGGCTGGAGAGCTTAGCACCTGAAGTCCGGGATGATGATGTAGCTCATCTTTCCAACGGGACAGTAAACTCTAGAGTAAACACCACACCTGACCATTTGTGGGTCAGTCCAAGCATCAGGGAGGGCTATGGGACGTATGAACACGTGAGTCGAGAAGCAGCAGCCCTGCTACTGGGGTCAACCACCATGATTCCCACACATGCACATCTCCCTAGGGGGCATCTCCACCTTGTCTACTTCCAGTGTCTTCGGAGACTAGCTACCAAGAGGAGACACAACTTGAACCCACGCACACAGCTCTGGATCGACATACTTGGCGGAAATGGTTACTAAGAAGGCAGTGCGATCCTGGAGAGACAGCCGATTCTAGGCCTGGGGCAGGAGGCAGGCAAGGCGGGCCTGGAGCATCTTGTCACACCACCAAGGAGTGAAGAGGTGCTCACAAAAGGAAATGGGGGTGGCCCCAAGGGCATGGACAGCGCTCCCCAGGGAGCAGACCCGGAACAACCTGAGCAATATGACAAAGTAGTACTGGATTTTATAAACTGAAGGCGAAAATAAGTACCCAAGAGCTCGGATGGCTATAAATAAATGAAGAAAGGAAGGAATGAGGGAAGGCAGACCGATCTCCCCCGTGCAAGAATTCCACATAATTCGTGCAGATCCACGGCCCTCGGGGAGAGGGACGTCACTACAGTGTGCGCTGCACAGAGGGACTTCCTTCCCAAGAGGACAGGACGGGGGGCCGGTGGGGGGGAGACCATGACTTCACAGTGGGGAAACCTGACCCACATCACCTCAGCCAGGTGACCGAGGGTGACACCAAGAGTGACAAGTCACGGTAGTTGGCTGTGCCCTCGACCATGATGACAGAGGCCCTTCACCTGCGTGGTCTGCCTCCCCAAAACTCTTAACCACCGCGTCACCGTGAGGAAAGCGTTAGACAAATCCCAACTGAAAAATGCACTAAGAAATACCTGACCAGTGTTCCTCAAATGGTCGAGCTCGCAAAAACAAGGGAAGTCTAAGAAACCGCCTCAGCCAAGAGGAGCCTTAAGGCAGCACGATACTAAATTCCGTATGGTATCAGGAGGGGTTCTTGGAACAGAAAAAGGTAAGGAAATCTGAATGAGGTACGGGCCTTTAATTAATAATTTTCTTAAAGATTTTATTTATTTGGCAGAGAGAGACAGCAAGAGAAGGAACACAAGCAGGGGAAGTGGGAGAGGGAGAAGCAGGCCTCCCACTGAGCAGGGAGCCTGATGCAAGGCTCAATCCCAGGACCCTGGGACCATGACCAAGGCCAAAGGCAGATGCCCAATGACTGAGTCACCCAGGCGCCCCTTTAAGTAATAATTATGTATCCAAGCTGGTTCATTCATTGTGACCAATGTACTGTGTTAACATGAGATGTTAATGGTGGACACTGGGCAGGTGAGAAAACTGTACTACGGTGTGCACTTGTTCCAAAACTATACTGAAGTAACGTTTATTAAAAAAAAAAAAAAAAAAAAAAAAAAAAAAAAAAAAAAAAGAGGGGCACCTGGGTGGCTCAGTTGGTTAAGTGTCTGTCTTCAGCTCAGGTCATGATCCCAGAGTCCTGGGATCGAGCCCCACACCGGGCTCCCTGCTCAGTGGGGAGCCTGCTTTTCCCTCTGCCACTCCCCCTGCTTGTGCTCTCTCTCAAATAAATAAAATCTTTTAAAAAAGAAGAAAAACAAAACAAAACAAAACAAAGGCAGGCAGTGGCTTGTCCTGTGACAAAATGAGATCCAAGGACTCCAGTGACCATAAACTCATGTTCTTAAGACAAGTTAACTAACTCTACAGGGAGCTGCCCAAGGGGCATATGGGAAGAGGGGTGGCAGGAGCCGCACCAACAGTCCCAAGAACCACATTCCACAGCCACGGGGCCTGGGGGTTTAAAGTCCATGCCAGCAGGTTCCATAGACAAGGCTGCTCTCACCACTGCCGGTCTACACCGCTGCTGATGCCGCTCCCTTAAGACCTCCCTCCTTCGAAAATGAGTGTAGCAGATGTGCCGAGCAGCACCCTTAGACCAGAGTTAAAGTCACTCCCAGTGATCGCCGCTAAGTCCCGGCCTGGCCTCAGTGCCGCCTCAGCACAAGAAGCTGCAGCAGCCTAGCGATCAAATCCTCACGCTGTAGAAGGTGACCCACGGGACTGTGGACGACCAAAGCCATGGCCACCTTTCCTGACGAAACCCTTCACTGGAGGGGCACCTGGGTGGCTCAGGGGGTTAAAGCCTCTGCCTTTGGCTCAGGTCATGATCCCAGGGTCCTGGGATTAAGCCCCGCATCGGGCTCTCTGCTCAGTGGAGAGCCTGATTCCTCCTCTCTCTCTGCCTGCCTCTCTGCCTACTTGTGATCTCTGTCTGTCAAATAAATAAATAAAATCTTAAAAAAAAAAAAAAAGAAAAAAGAAAAGAATCCCTTCACTGGAAAGACTGAGATTGGCAGATTGCTCTGGCAATTTAGTTTGTGACCTGTCCCCACCCCTGTGTCATCTGCACTATAACCTTGACTCCAACCACCTGTTTGGTCTCCCATCTGTGAGCAACCTGCCTGAGGATAGGCCAAAGATACAGCCCAGGCTTTGGGGTCAGATGGATGTAAGTGACTCCCGCGTTCACCAGGTCCACGCTGTGTGAGCTCAGAAAGTGTGTGTTCAAGGACGTGAACCAGCCGTGTGCTTCAAGGGCAACTAGGAACGTCTGCCCCTTCCTTTAACAACCGCAGGAGGGGGCATCCGTGATGGGGACCAGGTGAGAACTGGATGCATGGATAAAACAGGACATGATCTGTGCCCCTACAGGGTTCATGCAGTAGACAAGGGGTGCTGAGAGGAAGTGCAGGGAGAAGCCCTCAGCCTCCCTGGCAGAAGGGAAGGCTTCACAGAGGAAGTGATGTTCCACCTGCGCTTGGACAGCAAGGTCTGGAGATGCAGCTCTCAGGCCAGGGAGGAGGAGAAGAGCCCTCTGGGCAAAGGGAAGAGCACAGAGCCCAGACATGGGGCCAGAGGGGCTGTGCTGTATGGGGATCTGAGCACAGACTGGATTCTGACCGCTGGCTGCCGAGTTCCCCACCTCAACAAGGGGATTCAACACAGTGCGGCCCTCCTGGGGATTAAGGAGTCAGGACATGCGAAAAGCTAAGGAGAGCACGTGGCACACAGCAAGCAAAGCTGAAAAAGCTGCACTTTTACTTGTATTACTGTTCCTACAAAGAGGAGACGGAGATATACAATCTGAAAACTAGTCTCTTAAAATATCGGGTTCTTCATGAGGAGGGCTCCTTAAGAAATACTCCAATTCTCCTCTGCCACGGCTCCTGAAAGCCCCTGACCTTCGTGCCATCCCAGTTTATAAATCCTACCTGAAGCAGGGCTTCTTAAATAGCCCCAACAAAAGTACCCCAACTAAAGTCAGGGGAGAGGAAATGCAAAACGGCCAGGAATCTAGGAATTGAACACGAAGCAGCCTGCCACAACCAAAATATTGCCTTTGAGTTTCTTGTTTTAGCTTAGATTCACGAAAACTTTGCATTCTCTGTAACAGATCCAGGACTTTTTTAATGCAAAAATGTTTAAGAGGAGGATGGAAGGTCCTAGAAGATGCAAAGGCCTCTCTTAGTCTCCGGCTCTGAGTCTCCACAGCACATGACCCCAGCAGGGTCTGAGAAGACCAATGGGAAAAGCACAGTCAAGGCTGAGCATTCTCTTCTGTAAAATGGGAAGACAACCTACAACAACTCTGATTGCTATCTACAAGGTGAGACAACATGTGAAACCATCGAGCAAAGCACCAGGCATCACAGCAACACCTGGTACAGATGCTGAATCAGAATCCTAGGGATGCGGGCACCTGGGTGGCTCAGTCGTTAGCATCTGCTTTTGGCTCAGGTCATGATCCCAGCGTCCTGGGATGGAGCCCCACATTGGGCTCCCTGATCCACAGAGAATCTGCTTCTCCCTGTCCCACTCCCCTGGCTTGTGTCCTCTCTCTTGCTGTGTCTCTCTGTCAAATAAATAAAATCTTTAAAAAAAAAAAAAAAAAGAGTCCTAGGGATGAATTATAATTCGTCTTCAGAACCTCACCAATCCACAAAGTTGCTATTTGTGTCTATCTATCCTGTGCCAGGGCCTGAACTAGCTCCTTTACCCTCTGTTTCTAATTCTGCAAAATACTTTGTATCCCCATTTTACTGGAAGAAACAGAGGCTCAACAAAGTCATGTAGCAAGTCCAAGGCCCTGTGACTGGTTCAGTGGGGGAGTCCAGATGACAACTCAGCTGGGGCTCACTCTCAAGCTCTTGGGCTTTCCACCCTTCCATACCACCTGTTTACCGGCAAGGGTCAGAGGAAGAAAGCTCTCTCTAAGAAGTATTTGCTTCATGGGGCTAAATTTATGACCTTGCTGTTTCCATGTAAATTCTGGCAAAAGGAGCTCCTGGCGGAGAGCCGCAGTCTTCCCACCTGCAAGCAGCAGCAGCACCAAGGAGAACATGGTGGTGGTGGTGGTGGAGGGGAGCGAAGCAGAAGCAGTCTCTATGGGCTCCCATCACCCAGAACCCTGCCCGGAGAGACCCCTGAGCCCACTCACTTTTACTTTCATTTTCTAGCCATCACAAATTTCAGGTTCCCAGAAATTAACGGTACAGATGTCAGCAAACTGTCAGGCCCTGGAGAGTACTGACCTGGGACTCCTAACTGCCATGGTCCACGGAGGCAGAGGAGATGGGGATCCAGGAGGACAGGAGGGTGGAGTAGGGGGTGGGGAAGAAAATGGAAGCAGAGGAGGGGCAACAATGACGAGGGATGGTGAAGGGTCTGCACTAGGGCCCCTGCTCGTTCACCCTGTGTGCTCATTCCTTAAACAGACCCAAGGAGGGCTCACTCTCAGGGAAGACGTGGCACATCGATTCTCAAATCCCAAGCCCCAGCTTTCTAACAGCCCAAGCTTTCTAACTGGAAGACCTAGGCGAGCTACTTAAATTCCTTCAGCATCATCTCTAAAATGATACAAATCCCACTATCTCTCAAGACTCTGCGAAAAACAGGTGTGAAAAGAACTTTGTTTCCTGTAGGAAACATGCATTAAAAAACTGCAACTTTGGGGCACCTGGGTGGCTCAGCGGGTTAAGCCTCTGCCTTCGGCTCAGGTCATGATTTCAGGATCCTGGGATCAAGTCCCGCATCGGGCTCCCTGCTCAGCAGGGAGCCTGCTTCCCCCTCTCCCTCTGCTGCTCCCCCAACTTGTGCTCTCTCTCCTTCTCTCACTCTCTGTCAAATAAATAAATTCTTAGAAAAAAAAAATGCAACTTTGAAATGATTTCTAAAAACCTGTTGTTGGGGCATCTGGGTGGCTCAGTCAGTTGAGCATCTGCCTTCAACTCAGGTCATGATCCCTGGGTCCTGGGATCACCCTGTGTCAGGCTCCCCACTCAGCGGGGAATCCACTTCTCCCTCTCCCTCTGCCCCATCCCTGCCCCCTGCTCATGCTCTCTCTCTCTGCTTGCTCTCTCAAGTAAAAATATAAAAATTTTAGAAATAACAATAATAAAATAAAAATCAGTTGTTAACGGGGCGCCTGGGTGGCTCAGTGGATTAAAGTCTCTGCCTTCGGCTTGGGTCATGATCCCAGGGTCCTGGGATCGAGCCCCGCATCAGGCTCTCTGCTTGGCCGGGAGCCTGCTTCCCTTCCTCTCTCTCTGCCTGTCTCTCTGCCTACTGTCAAATAAATAAACAAAATCTTAAAAAAAAAATCAGTTGTTACCACCTCCTCTCTATTGTATGAATGCAGGAAAGTCCAACTAGTTGAAGAGGCAAGAGAGGAGAGGCTTCTGTCTCACACAGAGCCCTCCCTCTTTCTGCCAAGCAACATCAGATCACTGCTTGGACTCTCCAAACCCTGGATGCCAGAAGTGGCTGCCTAACTACCCAGGGCACTGAGGCCTTCCACATCTCTCTAAAAGGGAGAGCTTCTCCTTCAAAAAAAAAACCTGTTTCAGAATCCTAGCTGGGAGAGCATGACCAGACAAACAAGGTCCCCTCAGAAGGCTGGCAGCCTCATCCTGGGACTCCCAAAGAGTTCCAGAAACCACAGCTCACTACCAAGGAGGTAAGTTCGGTCAGACACCAATGGCCAGTGAGCAGGCAGCCTCTCTGGCCTTGCCCCTCAGAGGCATGGGCTGACCAGATTAGAGAAACTAGGCTGGCTGCAGAAGTCTCCAACGACCCTCCAAAGAAGACCACACAGATAGAGAGCTTGTGATCCAACTGCTGACCCTAATAATGTAGGCTTTCTTGTTGTCCGATAAAAATGAAATGAATGGGGGCACCTAGGTGGCTCAGTTGGTGAAGCGTCTGCCTTCGGCTCAGGTCGTGATCTCAGGGTCCTGGAATCGAGCCCCACATCGGGCTCCCTGCTCAGCAGAGAGTCTGCTTCTCCCTCTGTCTCTCTGACCCCTTCCCCACTTGTTCGTCCTCCCTCCATCCCCCCCCCCAATGAAATAAATGCATCCCAGGTCTAGCTCAAAAGTCTGTAGGTGTCAGGCACTGGTGACTGTCCAGAAGTCAAAAAGGTCCCAAGACAAAAAATGTTTAGCACTGTAAGGGCAGTAAAGATGGCCCAGAACACTGAAGAGCTACAGAAATTCCCAAAGACTACATGGTCTTTTCTCTCTTCCTTGGCTAAGGATAGCAAGGATCAGTCATGGCCTCAAAGAGTCAGGCTACTCTCATTAAGGTACAATCTCTGGCCTGTACTTTGGCCACATAACAAAACCTGCAAGCCTGGTCTGAGACAACAGCCATTTCACACACCTAAGTTCCAAGCAATAGACAAGGATCAGATGTCAGTACAGGCTGCCTCTTGGAAAGGCTGGGGGGCGGGGGCAGGCGGGGCGGTGGGGTGAGGAGGAATCAGTACTTTCTGGCATGCATGGGAATTCCCTGGGCTACAAAAATTAGCACATTAAGAACCCAGAGGTGCCACTGTGGTCTCAATTTACTCCTCTGTAATCTACAATTTGTCCAAGCCCAGAAGGGATTGAAGAGGCCCTGAGACTAGACAGAAGTGGCACAGACCTGTTGATCAAGGAGGTGCATGTGTGTTTTTGAGAGTGGGAAAGAGATAGGCCAGGACCCTTCAATACCACACTCCTCATTTTTTGTCTTTCCCCTACTCCCTAAAGACCAGCAGACGCAGTCCCAGGAGAAGCAGTCCCTCCGAAGCAGCTCGGAAACCACTCACGTGCTCTGGGAGGACGGGGCTGAGCCTGGAGCAAGGGGGAGGGGGAGAGGAGGGGTGAGAGAAGATAATGAATGGGCAGATCCACCCTGATCTGTGATCTGTAGCTAGGATTAAGCAAACCTCAGCTAAATTTTTCAGAGACAGGAAGAGAGATACACTCAGAGAACACAACTAGAGAACAACATAACTAGAGGACAGGGTTGGGGGTGGAGGGGGCAAGACAAGAAGACAGCTCGTTTCTAAAAAGTGGCCCAGACTTGAAATTCTGCCGAGATCCTGGCTGGCTCCCTGGCTCGAAGAAAGAGAGGAAGTGAGGAGCTGTGGGAGCCTGTGCGTGTGGCAGGCTCTCACCCAGGACCCCTCCGCCCCCCAGAAAATCGAGATAAAATTTCTCTAGGGCTGGAGGGAACAACTGTTTTTATGGGACGGGGTAGAGGGGAGAGGAAAACGACGACAGACAGCACTCCTCGCCACCTCTATAGAGAAGGAAGACAGGCTCCTTCATACCTAGCAAAGATTCCTTCAGTTCTGGGAGCAGAGGAAACAGAATCTGGGGTCTCTCCCTCCACAACTGGACTGGACAGTCCAGAGGAGAGCCCTAGCGGTTTCCCAAGGCTCATAAAGGGCAGGTAAAGGATGGAAAGAAGGGCCCCCACTTTGGCCCGACGCCTGGGGAGCCCCTTAAGAGGGGGCTACGGGTCGGGGGAGGGGTCAGTATCCCCCTAAGCTGAGGTTGGGCGGGAGGAAGTACTGCCCCGAAGAGGCTTCAACGCAAGCGAGTCACTGGGTCTCGGGACAGGCACACTCACGGCGGTTCCGGGGCTGCAGCGTTACTTGGGGCCGGGGCTCGGACAGGCTCCGCTCCTCTCCCCCCGGCGGTGTCCCAGGCTCCGGCCTCCACTTCCGCCTTTCAGCCGCTCCGGATCCGGATCTCCACCTCTGACCCGCCCCTCAATACTCCCAGGTGACTGACAGGGCGGAGAGACCAATGGGAGGCGCTCTTGGCCGACTCACAGGGGACGCCTGTGGGGAGCACGGGTGAGGCGGGAGAACCCGCGCGAGGGATGGCGGGACTTGTAGTTCACAGAACTGGGAGGAGCCGGTGGCCGCCTGGGATTTAGACTTAGGGTGGAGCCGGCTGCCGGCGAGGCGGAGCCCGACTGGGAACTTTTTAAAGCCAGGCCTGCCAATCGCGTCACCCTGGGTTCCAGGAGCCCCGAGGGGAGGAGGGTGGCGGAGCGCTGGAAGAGGGCAGAAGGCTGTGTGTGCAGAGTTGGGAAAGCAAGAACACGGTGTTAATGAATACGCACATGAGTCCGCAGTCCTGAGCACTGGCTAAACCGGAGAAGCCCCTGTCTGCACTTTCTCCGGCCAAGTCAGCTCAGGGAAACCGGACTGTGGGGGACATTCTGTGGCGGGGAAGGTGATGCAAGTGCTATAAGAAGGGTTCTGTGGAGAATTCCTGGGTGAGATCAAAGGGAGACCTTCTGCCAGTTGTCAGCCATAAACCAGAACCCTCCTCCTTTGGCTGGACCCCAAGCCACACCAGGATCACCTCTACCTCTGCAGGCCCCCAACCCCAACCTCCAACCAGAACCAGCTCTTTCTCTGATGCTAAAAACAGAGCCGGACCACTTCTGCTTTGGTTCTCCCCATCCACACAGACTAGAACCACTTCTGTTTGCCTCCCCCACCTTGACCTCCATATGGATCAGGACTATTTCTATTTTTCTATTTTTTTCCTTCCCTCAATATGCATTAGGACCACTTCTGTCTCCGCCCACCCCCATCCCCCAACACAGGCCGGTATCTCCTCTGCTTTGGCGTCCCACTCCCAGGAACACTCCTCAAAACTTGTATGGAATCAAAGCTCAGGCCCTCAGTGCTGTTGGCGTTGTTCCTGGGACACTCGGTAACACCAATCCTACTTGGAGCCTGAGCTGGAGAATCAACCTGTCTGGGACAGCCTGCCATAAAACTGCCCACACCTGGATCCATCTGGTCACCAGGGTGCTTCTTTCTAACAATATCCGTAACCCCCATCTCCCCACCCCTGCACCCCTGCAGTGATCATCTGAGAAGTGAAAGCCAAGATGGAAGAAAGGCTTAGGAGAGCAAAGGAGAGGAAGGCAGAGTGGAATTCCTGGCAGGTTCTGAGCTGGTGACCCTGATGTACCTATCCTGCAACAGGTACAGGATCAATTATACAAGATCCGTGGGGAGTCCCATGGGCTCCTTTTCCAGGGCTGGAAGTGGGCCTGAGCGGGGACTCTGTCCCTCTCACATACTGCGTCTGAATCTGAGACTGTGATGGGTAGGGGGAGGAGGGGGTGTAAACGGCCCACAGTGACTCATTAAGGTTTCTGCCTCACCCCTGGGGCCTCTGGTGGCGCGAATGTGGTGCCAAGTGGATTGCTTGGCGCCTTTGCCCTTCCTAGAGACAGCAACTGGGCCCTGGGGTGTGGTGGGGAGTGACTGCCCTGTAGGCTTCTCCAAAGCCCTGGGGCTCTCAGACCAACCCCCAGAAACATCCACAGCCAACAACTACAAAAATAAAGCATTTATTTCCTATCCAAAAGTCAGCCCTGGGTGTTGGGTGGTAAAGGAGAGTTGGAGACCAGGGTGGGTATGTGAGAAGTCAGGGTCCTGGGCGAGACCGTGTTGGATGTGGGAAGAACAGGCTTGGCTGAGCTCTGGTGCAGGGGGAGGGATAAAGAGTGCTGTGGGGACTGTTTGAAGTTCCTGGCAACAGAAGAGACCACCTTCAGTGACAGCCTGCAGAAAGACAGAAACAGAGATGTTGACAGGCCCAGGCGTAGAAACAGACACGGCTGGGCCCATAAAGCTCCCGCTGGAGCAGAGGAACCTGGGAGGAAACTCTAAGGCAGGAACTGCAAACCCAAATATACCTACACAGACCAAAGAATTCAAATGAGGGAAGCTAGCTCGGTGTTAGGAGATGACCTCAAGTGGCCCCATCTCAAGACGATGGTGGCCACTCAACACCACGTTGATTGTTACCAGGTGGAATGCTGGCCCAGGACTGCCAGAACTCCCCATGTTTTTTTAGAGAAGCTGGACTATCCGGATATTTATGTGAACTCTCCTGATTTTTAGTGCCAGCAACTCATTCATATTATTAAAGAAAGTAATAATAACGAGAACAGAAAAGTATGTATCTGGGGGTCATCATTTGTTTCCTGTGTGGACTGAGGGATGAGATGGGCTCCTCCAGCCTTGGCTGCTAGTGGGAGGTCTAAGGAGTCTTGGGTTGCTCAGATGCCAGCCGTCTAGACCTATCCCTCTCAAGGTGACATTGCTTCCAAGGTCTCCAGCAGGGCCCAGGGGACTGGGGGGCTGGGACAGAAGGCCTCCCGATATCACGAAGCTATCTCTGCAGTGAAATCTGCAATCTGTCCCTCTTGCCTTAGACACCAAGATCCTGCCAGCTCTTGCCTCAGCTTTCACTTCCCGTGCTGGATCAGGGACCCTCCCTTAGCCCCAGATGCTCCCCCATATCTACCTGCCTCCGGGTCCTGGGGAGAAAGCAGGACATGTCATCCGCTGGCCTAATCGGCACTGCATTCCGTCTCATGCCTGTTGGGTTCCACAGCCTCAGGTGGCTCCCCTCACAGAGGGGAAGGACAGGGGAAGGTTTGGAAAAGGGAACAGGGTCAGAAGTGACCAGGCTTTGTAAAAAAGTCCAGAGAATGCAGAGCCAACCAGACCAGCTGGTGGCTGCTGACCCGAGGCAGGAGGCCAAGGGGCCCAGCCCCTCCCTGGAGGGCAGGCAGTAGTGCCCACCCCAGACAGGCCTGGGCCTAGGGCCTGGGTCAGTGGAACGTGTCTGGCCTGGACCGAAAGCTCTGTCGCATGAGGCGTGGGGTCAGAGGTGAGGCCTCTGCCACTGGGGAGGGTCCCAGAGACTCAGGCTCTGAGGGGTAGGGGGACAGCACGGAGGGTCTCAGGTTGGGAAGGGTGGCTCCCATCTCTGCTGTCCCCGCACTGGCTGGGCAGTGGACCTCAGCGAGAGTAGTATCCTGGAGGCTAGGTGGTGGTCCAGATAGACATGGAGAGATGCATGGAGGCCTCGGCTGGGGACCAGATGGGTCTGGGGGCCGAGCTGAGGCTACTGGGTGGCCTGGGGGACCCAGCCTGGCCTGTAGTAGGCCCATAATGTGTCGAAGCTCCCGGCTCAGCTGAGACACTTCCTGGTTGAGACGGGAGATCTGTTGGAACATAACCAGTGGTTCCCCAGGTGTCACAGCAACCACCACTCTCCTAGATACACGCCCCCCCCAACAGTTTACAAAACTTTCCCAGCCACTTCTGTTCACAGCCACCCCAAGAAAAAGGCAGGGCAGGGGTTCTCTTTGTCGAGATGAAAACACTCAGATGCTTTCCAGGATTTGGAACAGTGGCTATTGCAACAACCGCCCCCCCCCACCCTAACTTATACAAGAGGCAGAAAAGCAGGCCTCGAAGAGGCCACAAAGCTGGAGGTGACAGACACAAGCTTAGTCTCGGGCTATCCCAGCACACATGCCCAAGTGTGTCTATTCAGTGCTTTGCAAATTTCAGGGAGTACAGAGTCAACTGAGAAACTTGTCGAAATGCAGATTCCTGGGCCCTACCCCAGATACTCCAAATTGGGTGAGGTGCAGGAGTCCACATCTACAAGTGCTGACAGACACTCAAGTGTGGGAACCACTGTGACCCAAGCAGGACTGGCCCTCCAGGCGGCCGAACCAGGCCTGGTCCCGCCCCCAACCCCAGGGCCCGCCCAGCCCAGGGGCTGCCCTCCTGGGATGCCTGGGATGTTTACCAGAACCCAGGGAAGGCCCGCTCCCAAAGGGTTGGGCCTGGCAGTGCCCTGATGACAGCTCAGAGATCCCCAGGGAGCAGGCAGAGGCAGAGCCTTGCTGTACAAGATCTGGGCTCTTCCTGACCAGGGTTCGGACATTAAGATCCAGCTCTCCCAGGGCTGAAGGCCTCTCTGCCTCCCCGTCCTCTGCGCCCTAGGTTTGCTGAGCATCCACTTCCCAGGGCTGGAGTAGGAAAGGGACTTGGTAGGGGGTAGGTCCCTAAAGGAGAGAATGCCAAGGTGGTGGAAGGAGGGAAGGCCTGAAGCAGCTGGGAAGAAAGGGAAGCAGCGGTCAGTGAGGGCTTACAGTGGACCGGGGACTAGCCAGGCACGGGTCTTATCTCATCCTCAACCACTCTGGCAAAAACATGTTCTTCTGCCCATTTTTTGACAAGGAAATTGAAGTACAGGGTCATTGTGGGACTTGCCCAAGGTCACCCAACTAGTGTAAATATGTAAACTCAGGACTCTGGGTCTAAACCCTGAAATGCTCTTCTATGAGGCAAATCTCCCAAGATGTTATTTTCCAAGGTCAAAGGGGAGGAGCCAGCCCCAACCCACCTCCTGGTTCAGCCTGCAGACCTTTTCCTTCATCTCCTCAGCCTCCGTGGCCAGTTCCTGGCTGGGCCTGGTCCCTGCAGGCAGAAAAGGGTAAAGGAATGCAAGGGTGAGTGTGGGAAACAGGAGTCTGTAGCCTGGGCTGGGCGGGCAGAGAACAAGGGAAGAGCGAGCTCTGGGCTCAGGATGATGGAAAATCCAGACTCTTTAGGCTGATTACAAGGCCCTATAACTTCCCTAGCCTTCCCCCACCCCTGCCCCAGCTTTATACCCAGAAGCTTCTATTTAGCACCGAAACACGATGTGCTCTTCTCTCAGGCCTTTATACCTTCCAGCAACGGCCTTGTTCCACTTCTCAAACTCCCACCCAACCTTTAAGACCCACCACAAGTGTCCCCTCCTCTAAGAAGGAAGGTTAGGCGTGCCCTTTTCTCCTACCTCAGAGCCTTGCTCTTGCCTCAGTCATGGTACTTAACACGCTGCTCTGGAATCGTTTATCCGAGGACACAGTTGTGTCCCCCACTGGACTGGGAAGCTCACTAAGGATGTAGGTCAAGTCCAGCTTATCTGTGTATGCCCAGCACAGAGCCCAGCACATGGTTGACCCTTACTACGTGTGGAATGGGCTGGATGAAGGGATGGGTGGATGGCGGATGAACGGGTGACTGAGACGTGAAGTCTATGGCTGGCCCTTACCTGAAGGAGGGGCCTGTGAGCAGGGCCTAGGGTGTTCAGACCTCCTGCTGAACCGGAATGTGGGGGCCTCTGCTGTGCTGCCAGAGTCCTCGATGCCATCCACTATCCTGGGATGGGGGGCAGTGATCATCAGTCCCATGGGGAGAGGGCAAGGGCCAGAGCAGAGCAGGCAGAGGGTAACCGAGGACAGCAGTGCCAGGGAGCTGGAGAGGAGCCGCGGTCAAAAAGGGTGGGGTTGCAAGTGTGGGTGGATCAGGAAGGGCAGATGGACAGATGGGGCAGAGACAGGACGAGCACTGGACAAGCACTAGTTGGAATGCTGGGGACAGAGCCCAGAGAAGGTTCTGGAAGCCAGCAGGGGTATGGGGAAGGCAGGGGAGGCTGGCGTCTCACCGGGGACTGAGGTCCGGAGGTCCAAATGTTCCCAGTGGGGGAATGAGAAGCTGAGGGAGCTTCCAAGCAGCAGAGCCCCTGGGGGGGCCATGAGGGGAGGGGCTGTGGCCCCGGCCAGCCAAGGCAGGGGAAGGGGTTGGGGACAGGGAAGGGGAGGAGACAAGGGTTGAGAATGGGGGCAGCTCCTCGCCCAAGAGGCTGACCAGGGAGCCCCGGGGTCGTGCTGGGCTGAGGTTGGGCAGCAGGAGGGGCCGGCGGGGCCTAGAACCACCCCCAGACTCCACCCCGGTCTCAGCCTCTGTGATGGATGGCAGGGTCTTGTCTGAGGAGGAGCCAAGGCTTTCCGAGCGGGGCTGTGGGCAGAGGGCAGCTGGTGTCAGGACAGTGAACAATAGGCCCCTTCATTAAGCAACAGCCTTCACTGGCAGATGCCACTCCCCATCCCCCTCCCTTCTCCGGGCAGCAAAGGAGCCAAGGGAAGGGGCCCCCAGCTTCCAGACTCTCCCCACACAACTTCAACCCGACCCAGGAAGGTGGTGTTACCTGGGAGAGGCGAGGAGACCGGGAAAAGCGGCTGAGGCCCTGCGGGGACACAGGGGGAGTTCAAGCTGACTGACACCTCCCCCCTCGCCTGCCGCAGCACTTCCTAGTCCTACCCATCGGTGCTGTGGGCTCTGAGAATGTGGGGCCTTTCTGTGGAACTGAGTCAGAGATACCCTCCAACTCCAGCTCAGAGACGTCTGAGGGGCAAAGTCAATCTGAAAAGCAGGGAAAGACAAAGCCCCAGAGCCTAAGCCAAAATGGGCTCAGGACGTATCTGGTGAGGGCAGAAGAGGAAACCGGGGGGATGATGTGCCAGCTCAGAGAGGGACTTGACAGAGGAGGAGCCCACAAGGGGTCTGCTCCCAAAGCGAGGGCCCTCTGAGGAGTCTGGAGTGAGGATGGGTGCAGGGGATGGGAGCCAACAGGAGATGATGGGTCGGAGGGGTTGGAAGTAGAAGCGGTGAGAGATGGTCCATGGGATTGGGTGATGGCCAATGGAGAAGGGTCAGGTGGGCGTGGAATATGTTAAGCATGGAAGGGACAATGGAAAGGGGTGCCTGGGACTGAGGAAGGATTTTCTCAGGATCAAGGAGATGCATGGGGAGGTCTGCTCTGAAGGAGGGGACCTTGGAGGAGATGAAAGCCATAGGGGGTCTACATACATTGGTGTCAGAGCCCTGGCGCAGGTTGAAGGTGAGGTCCCGGGGCAGGCCAGCCCGGAAGGCAGCCCCATACTCAGGATAGAGCCTCAGGACCTCAGCCAGCCCTCGGCTGCTCAGCTGCTGCAGGCCACAGTAGGTCAATGCCTTCACGTCAGCGCTGGTCTTCAGCACGTAGCCTGGGCCTGCCCCTGACCCAGGCTCCTGCCCCGGCTCAGGGATATCTGCCCCAATCAGGTCCCCCTTCCCTGTGGGTAAGGGATGGGGACAGTCAGCTGGGGGAGAGGGACCAAGAGGATATCAGTGGGAGGTGCTCAATGGATTTGACCAGTGGTCAGTGTGTTTGAAGGGTGGTCGAAGATGGATCAATCAATAAGATTGGTGGAAATAACCAAAGGAGGTGGGAAAAAGTCAGTGGAGAATGACGGATGAAGTTGGGAGACAGTCAGTGGGGGATGTCAGTGTTATCAATGGAACTGGATGATCAGTAAAGAATGGCCAGAGGGGTCAGTTAAAGGGTAAAGGTCAACGGAGTTGAGGGTCCATGAGAAGGGTCAGTAGAGTTGGGAGATGGTGCAGTGGGAAAGGACCAACTGAGTTGGGGGAGAGTCACTGGGGGAGGGTTGATGGGTTGATGGCCAATGGGAGTAGGGGAGAATCCAAGGGTATGGTCAAAAGGGATGGTAGTAGGGGGAAGGGACCAAGAAAGAGGACTCCTCAGCAGGAATTCCACATATCCACTAGGGGTAGCCCAGTCCCTAGATTCCCGGCCACACCCAAGGCCTCTAGGGCAAGGCTCTAGGGTAGGTCATAGGTGGAGGTGGGATCCTCACCCAGGATGGCCAGCACCATGTTGTCTCGAAGCACCTCGAGTGAGCCGGAGCAGACGTAGTAGTGGGCCTGCAGGGCATCCCCACGGCGCAACAGGTACTCGCCTGGGGCGCAGAATGAGGTCTTGATGTGCAGGGAGAGGGCCCGCAGGCAGCCCCTGCTCGCTGCTCCAAACAGTGGCAGCTGCAGGATCTCCCGGTTCAGGTGCATAGCGATGTCAGCTCTCAGCTCGTCTGGGAAGTCACGCAGTAACTGCATAAGGGGCATAGGTCATTCTGGCCATCCCCCTACGGCTGCTACTTGAGTTCTACAAATGTCCTGAGCTGTCTCCCAGGGGAGAGCTCCAATGTGCCCTTTGCTTCGAGGTGACCCATTTCTGACCTTCAGGAAGACCTCAGTTTTGCTTGTGTGTGGACCTCCCGACCCAAGTTCTGGAGCAGAGACTAGGTCTCTTCCTGTCTGTCCACTGCCCATGACTACATGACTACATGCAGACACACTCATTGTGTGGTTGCTCAGCCCCACACAAGGACCAGTCCTGGTGGGTCAACCTTTCAACCAGGAGTCGGGAAACTAGCAGTCAGCTCTGCCCTACATCCCTGTGGAGCTTGGGCAATCCATTTGCTCTCTCTGGGCCTCCATATCATCATCTGTAAAGATGCAAGGTTACCGTAGGCCTTGAACATTACCAATGACCTTCAGAGAATCAAACTTAATGTTCACAGATCCATCCTCATCTTACGGAGCCCCTAGGCCACTCTGGCTTGCTGACCTCTCCCTCTTGTCTCCATTTCCTCCCCAGGCTCTTCTACTAACTTTCCACATTCTTCCTGCACCATGGCAACCAGCTCCATGACTTCCCTACTCCTGGTGAGCCCGGAGCCCTGCATACAGGTCTAGATCTGTGTTTTCACCTGCCTAAGGAGCAGCCTCCACCTGGATCTACCACAAGCACCACACCCTCATCCTGGTCGTTTCCACCTCTAAGTCCAGCCTTCCTCCTGCCATGCCTCCATCACACCCCTCTGCCCCAATCAGGAACCTCAGCCTCATTCTGAGCTCCTCTCCTGCCACCAGCTGATTACCAGGTTCCATGGCTCCAAGTCTCAGAAACACCTCCTAGAGCCCCAGGCCACTCACCAGCCTCAAAGTTTTGCAGGATAAAATCTAAATTCAAGACCACCTATGAGCTGGGTGGGCCTGCCTCCCCAGCCCTGTCTCTTACATTCCTGTTTCCCTCCTCCCTCCACAGCACTCACACACCCGTTCGGAAGGCTCAGTGAAACACTTTCAGTTCCCTGAACTCGCCCTGCTCTTTTGTGTCGTTTCCGGACCAGGGTTCCTAATGCTCTTTCTGCCTGGAATGGCCTCTGCTGATTTCCTTCTTGCCTTTCACAAGGTCCCCTCTTCTGTGCCACCTTCCCTGACTCGTGGGGGTCCAGACATAATGTCCCCTCATTGGAACCACCATCCCTCCAGCAGAGTCCTAATCACTGTGTGTTGTTGTTGTTGTTGTTGTTGTTATCATTATTTTTACCTGTCTGCCTCCCTCCCCCAACCGGTGTCTTCCTGAGGACAAGGGCTGAGTGTCATGATTCCTGAGCTCTCTGGGTCCTGCACAGAGGCTGGCCCAAAGCAAGTGCTCAGGAAATGCAGGCTGGGGTGGGGGAACGGATGGTATTAGCTGAGGCCTGAGCTCCCTTTCAGCTCCCGTGCTTCTAGTGCAAAGGGAGAGGGATGTGGATTTGGTGGGTGCGCGCCCCCGCGAGCCGCCCCCGCCCTCCTCCCAGGACCCTGTCGGCCTCCACTCCTTCCCCACCGCGGGATCCCAGCGCACTACCTCGTTGGCGTCAATGCCGCTGTTGACGGCCCACGTGGTCTGGAAGGACTCGAGCATGCGCTGCTTGAGCGGCCGTGGCAGACGGTGCACGCGGATGAAGTCCTTGAGGTCCTTCATGCGGCTGTGGTAGAGCGAGCGGCGCGAGTACATGCGCTGGATGATGGCTGTCACGTTCCCAAACACCACGGCGTGCATCAGTGCTGCAGCGGCGGCAGCGGGCAGCCCGTGAGGGACGCCGCCCCCCACAGCCTCCTCCCTCACCCCAAACCCACCCTGCCCTCCACGGATCTGGGTTCCCAGAGAAGGAGGGGCACGAGAGCCTGTGGGCTTGGGTGGGGGCAGGGAGGGGCCAGACCTGAGGCTCCTCTCCTGCCCCCTCCCCCCAACTAGGTCATGACTTGGGTTTCCCACCCTCTTCGCAAGAGGCTACACCTGTTTTGTGGCATGCCCCTGCGTCCCTCCCACCCCAAGGGCCAGCATGTAGTAGATGCTGAGGAAACGGCTATAAATGAATGAATGCACGACTGTCTGGACGTGGGTGGACATCTTGCCTTCTCTGAGCCCGTTTCCCCATCTGCACACGGGGCTTAGCAGGGCCACCCCGGGGCTTGGCAGGCCCGGCCTCACCGCCTATGAGCATGGTGCAGATGGAGAAGATCTTCTCGGCGTCGGTGTTGGCGCACACGTTGCCGAAGCCCACGCTGGTGAGGCTGCTCAGCGTGAAGTAGAGGGCAGCGATGTAGGCGCTGCGACGCGACGGGCCGCCGGCCGAGCCATTGACGTAGGGCTCCTCCAGCCGCTTGCCCAGCTCGTGCAACCAGCCTGGGGGGTGGAGGGAGGCAAGGAGCAGCTGCCCTGGCCAGCAGAGAGCTGGCTTTCCCTGAGCTGCCAGCGCTTGACCTTGGGCAAGTATTTACAGAGGCGAGGGGAGGTTTGCACCCACAGGCACAGGAAATGTGAGGAGCAGCCTGGGCCTGGGACTTCCCACAGTGAGCTGGTTACAGTTACATTAAGCAGGGCTAAGCTGCTGACCGTTTGAGGGAGGACTCTCAAGTAGTTTACTGAGCACCCCTTGGGTGCAGGGTCCTGGCATTTGACCTGCCAGACATTCTCCCTGCCCTGGTGGAACTTACAGTCTGGAGGGGAGAGACACATGAAATAAATTGCAGGTGGGCAGTGAGCTACTAAAAAGGAAGAATAGGGCATAATGGGTTAGGGAGAGCCAAGCCAGTTGCGGGGACTAGTCGGGGGTGGGCGTTATGGTTCTTAAAGGGCTCCATTAGGACAGAGCATTTTAGTGGAGATTGCAAGGACTAGAAAAGTCACCTAGGGGAAGAAGGGAGGGAGAGGATTCCCGAGAGGAAAACACTGTTCAAGGCCATTGTGAGAAAGCAGTACATCTGTGTGCTGGAAGGAGGCCAGTGTGGCTGCGGCACAGGGCACAGGGGAGAAGGGGAGGCCAGGTGGGGAGAGAGAAGGCTGCAGAGCTGCACAGGGTGCAGGCCAAGTGTGGACTTGATTTTGAGGGCAGCGCAGAGCCACTGAAAGGGTCCAGGCAGGGCATTGCTCCCTCTGCCCCAAACGCCCTCCCCACCATCTGAGTGTTTCCAGTACTCTTTTGACTGCCTGTCACTGGCCCGGCTCCCCTGCCAGTAGGCTGTGAGGTCAGCCCAAGGCAGACCCTTGGTCTTCAACTCAGTACTTCCACGCCCAACCTGGAAGGAGCTCAATGCACGTTTGTTGCATGGAAGGTAGACTGTGGAGTGGTGGGTGTGGTGCAGGGGGAGGCATCAGCTCGGGGGCCTGTGTGGACAGGGCTGGTGGATGGGTATCCGTGGAAGCCTGGGGTCGGCGGCTCACCGATGTCCCAAAGCAGCGGGTCATTGGCCTCCATCTCCCGGCGCCCGATGACGTACCAGACGCAGGCCATCCAGTGGGCGAGGAGAGCGAAGACGGACATGAGCAGTGTGAGCACCACCGCGCTGCACTGAGAGTAGCGCTCCAGCTTCTGCAGCAGCCGCAGCAGGCGCAGCAGCCGCACGGTCTTCAGCAGGTGCACCAGCGAAGTCTGCGGGAGTGTGGCGGGGGAGGCTGTCAGCAGGCACACCTCCTCAGAGCCCCCACGGCCCCTCCCAGAGCCTTGTCACCAGATGCCCTGGAGCCAGGGGAAGCTGCAGCAGGAAAAACGGCCCTGCTGTCCTGAGGAAGTGGCCAGGGAATGCAGCAGGGAGAGAGTAATACTAAAGCTCATAAAGGCTAATACATAACTATGTGCGTACTTATATATGTACTTGCCCTATGTGTCAGGCACTGGGCTAAGCATTTATAATCCTCATGAAAAACTCGCGCCTTCAGTTCAATTATCATCATCGTTCCCAGTTTGCAGATGAGTAAACTAAGGCTCAGAGAAGCTAGTGATTTGCTTAAGGTCATACACCAAGGAAATGATGGAGCTGGGACTGCCATCTGAGCGGCTACCCAAGTCCATTTTGTGCTGTGCTGCCTCTAGCACCGTGCATGGGCTGGTGAAAAAGCAAGTCCTGGTCAGAGGTAGGGAATGAGCTCTGGGCCCTGCTGGACACCCCCGGAGTCCTAGGCGCAATCAGCTGTGGACAAGAGCTGGTTGTCGGCGATGCCAGCATCTGTGAAGGGAGCCATCCCTTGAGACACAGAGAAGCAAGGGAGAGTGGGAACAGGCAGGGCCCTGGGGACCGGGGAAGGTTAGGGGCTGTTCCCAGGCTGGGTCAGCTGCAAATGAGAGGGGCATGCTGGAATGTTGAGGAAAGGAGTCCAGGAATTGAGGGAGCCTCGGTTTTGGGCTTTGAGGTCTTAGCCCTTGTGGGGCTGGGTCGGGGGGTGATTACTCGTGGCACTAATAAGCAGCTTGTAAGTGTTACCAATATTACCACTATGACTGTTTTCACTGTGGTCTTTAATGCTTCAATTAGCCCTCCAAATTTTAGAGATGAGGAGCAGGTACTCTGGGTGGGGGCAACTTGGAAGCAAGGGCTGGGGGCTCTAGGGCAGCATCTGGGGAACTTAGTATGAAGGCCCTTCCAGAAGCCTCTAGCAACGTCCCCCGTAGTCTTGGCCCTACCCGGCTCCTGAGCCACCTCCTGTCCTTTTCTCTAATTTTAGGTGAAGGAGCTGGGAAGGAGGTGGCCCTGCTTCCCCCACATGGACCGTCTCCAGGGCTTAACGCCTGCCCCCAGCTCCCAGAGCTTCTGCCTCCAGACTTGAATCCTTCAGGGCTGCATCTAGCCACCTGGCCCTGCGCCTCACTCTCCTGGGGCCCTCGTCTCCTTTTCCTTGTGTCCCGGGCTCGGCTCCTTCCAGTCCACAGCTCTGCCCACTCATCCTCTCTCTTCGCCCTACCTCCCCCCAGCCCAGCACTGCTCCTGATCTCCCCTTATGCTACATCATCCACTCGGGGGCCTTGTGTTCCTGGGAAGCGGGGTGGTGTCATGGAACAAGGAATAGACTAGGAGTCTGGAGACCTGGTTCCAGTCTCCTGCCTGCTACTGCTAGCTGTGTGACCTGTGGCAAGCTGCTTAACCTCTCTGAGCCTTCGTGTCTACCTCTGAAAAAGAGAATCTGCCCTGAGGGGTTACTGGGAGACACCTATGAGATGATGTGCGAGAAAAGACTTAGTACATGAAAAGTGTTCCTGAAGGTACCAGAGGAGGGGGACTGCCGGGGAAGAGGGACAGGAGCCCATCTGCTGCTCTCCCACTCCCCAGAGACAGTTGTTTGCCTGCTGACACAGCCATGGGATGGGAGAGTGCGCTCCTAGGGAGGGGTGGGTTGCTCTGCTCTGAGTGGCCGGAGTCCCAGGGCAGACACACACACATGCACGTGTGTGGGAGCGTGCACACACGTGTACACAGCCAGGAGAAGAGGCCCACAGCCCGTTGGCGGCTAGTTAAATCCGGCTGCGTGTAGGTGGTTTCCTGCTATAGCTGAGTGTGGCAGAGAGAGGAGCGCACAGGGAAACTGCTTTCCACCTCCCCACCCAACAGCCAAGGGAGTCTGGGGACACAGGGTGGGACTCCCTCACCCTGGACTTGAGAGCACCTATGAGCTACCGGCTGAGTGCAGAGCTGACCACCCAAGGTACCTCCAGACAGTCCCCGGGGAGATGGGAGGACCCAGGTCCTGGCACTCTCTGCCTCCAAACCCACCCCACAGCCTCTACCTCCTTGTCTTGGCTTACTATGTTCCCCCCAGATGCTCTCTCCCCATCCCCTGCCAGCCAAATCCTGCTCTCTGTCTAGGGTCTAGCCCTGATCTATCTCCCGCAGGAACACTTCCCAGATCACCTGAGCCTTTTTTCCAGCTGGAGTGCTTGGACTCCCAGGTGCTGGCTAGATTTCAGAGCATCAGATCACTTTCACGCATGCCCACTTTCCTGCCTGGAACTCCAAGGTCAGCTAGCTCCATGCCCAGCCCCCAGCAATACCTGGGCCGCGTCTTCCTCTCCATTCACCTCTTCTGTTCCTGCTGTCCCCTCCAACAGTCCTGCCCCCTCACCAGCTTAGCTGCCTGGAGGCTGAATCCTTGTCCCTTTTCCGCACAGTGACCATGCTCCACACAGTGCTTTGCAGACAGCTAAATGCTCATCAGTTGTTTGTTAAATAAAAATGTGAAAAGTACCACTCATTTGGCATCAGACCAACGCCGCCCTGGTAGCCCTAGTTAGCTTTTCATTTGTCTCAGCTTCCCTCAGTGATTGTGAGCTGAGCTCCCTGAGAGCACAGACCCTCCCAGCTCCTTCTGAGCAGCTAGCAAGGAGCTTGGCCCACAGCAGGTGCCTGACAACTATTTGCAGCTGGACGGATGGGTAGGGCTGAGTCTTGGTTGGAGTCGGTCCCTTAGTGGGAGATGCTGTGCTGAATTTGGGAGGCTGGGCTGCAGGGTGGGACAGGGGTCACTCACCACGGTGATGTTGAAGACATAAAGCAGGTCAAATGGCAGAGCAGCAATAAGGTCAACAAAGAACCAGGTGGCCAGGTAGTGAAGACCAATGGAACGAGGAGCAGAGACCACCTGGCCAGACTGGGACACATAGGTGGTGCGGAAGTTCAGGATGATATCTGGGGGTACAAGAGGCTGTTACTAAGGGGCTTTGAGTAATCTGGGAATAAGCATGAGACCCAGAATGGAGTTGGAGGCAGAAATGGGGAAGGCAGATTGGGCTTCTGGCTGCTCTTCAGGGAAGAGTGGTCTAAAGGCTGAAGGGGTCGGGGCTCAGGGGATATGGACCATTAGGACTTAAAGACCCAGAAGAGGTTGGGCTCTGAATACCAGGGTCCTGCAGGCTCAGGACGGAGCAAAGCTTAGATGAGTGGGTTCCCCCAGCCCACCCGCCAGGGTATGCAGGGCAGAGGATCTGACCCAGGATGAAGAGCATCTCCACGGCGATGTCGCTGACAAGGGTGTGTCGGGAAGTGATGGGGGTGTCGTCGTCGCCCAAGAAGCAGACATTGTAGGGGACGGTGATCGCGACGTAGAAGGTGGCGAGGAGGATGAGGCCGTCCCACACGGCCTTGGGGACGCTGTAGTGGAGGAGGAGGCAGCGGGACCCCCCCACGGAGGCCACCTTGTACTCGGGCACTGATGGCTTTGGCTCAAACACGTTCTAGGGGGAGAGGGGTGACGGTTGGGGACATTTAAGGGAAAGGGGAGCCAAAGCTTAGGGAAGGAAGAGGCAGGGAAGGGGGCAGGGGGGAGTGGGTGCTCCAGGCATGATCATGAGAGGAGATGGAAGGTGTGGGAGAGGGGTTCAGGGGCCGGCACCTGACACTTCCTTCCTCTGCCAACCTACTGCTTGGGCCCCCTTTGGATCAATCATGTTTTGTGGTGGGTATTTATAAGGCTTAACCTTCACCCTGCTTGAGAAGGAGATTATAACAAGTCAGACACATGCTTTAGACCTCCCAGGGGTCATTAACTTCTCCCTCAAGTTTCACTTGGAATCTAGGGTCCCTGTGGAGGATAAGGATATCCCCGAGATGAAGGGAGGCTGACACAGCACATCCCATCCCCTGTTGCCCCCACAAACTACACAGAGGATGGGAGAATCGATCCCGTGGCTTTATCAGGGTCTTAGGGCTAGATACCAGGACCCCAATGGGGGCTCTCTCCCTAGAATTACAATTTGTGATTTCACCCCCACCGTGAGATAACACTGTCACTCAGAGGTAGCTAATATATTTGAGCCTAGATCCCTGCCCTTATGACATCGTCAGAGTAAAGTAATATCAATCATAAGTAAGCAAGGGAGATGGGGTTGGAAGATGTGAGAGCACATGGGACACAGCAGAAAGTCGTACATGAGAAAGCGTGGACAAAGGAATAAGTCTACTGGAGGGATATCAGAAAGACAGGGAGACATTAGCAAGGATGCCTCAGAATCACAGCTGGGAGATGTTGGGATGGAGATGTTGGGACTCACATTATTGGTTTTCATGCCTCCCTGGCGCCGGCGGCCAAAGTGGCCAGCCAGGCGGTGTAGGACAGTGCGGCTTTGCCTCCTGGCAGATCGAAGTCTCGAGCCGGCTCCCCTCCTGCCAAGGGAGTTTTCTGTTGGAAAGAAGGGTGCAGAGATAAGTGGGGGCACCTCCCATGAAGCCAGATTGACAGACATCTTGTGTGACCCTCAGCAAGGACCTCTGACCATTCATGCCTCCTTCCCAGACCTGCAGTTACCATGATTACTGTCCCCATGGCCTCCTGGGGAGCCAAGTCCTGGGCCTCCACTCTGAGTGATGTCCTTGAAGGAAAAGAGGAAAAGCACGACTTCTCCCATCTCATTCTTGATTGGCATCATGTCCAAGAGGCACCAAAAGGCCGAGCCTGTAGATGTGAAGAGATGGAGGGGAAGGGTGAGCGGCCCATGGCACCCCTTCCCCTTTATCACCCAAGGTTCCTGGGCATGATCAAAGGGCTTGGCAAAGGTTTACAGATGGAAAGAACCCCAGCGATTATGTCAGACTCTTTCCCTTCCCGATGGGAGAAGCAAGGCCTAGAGAGGACCAGGGATGCACTCAGGATCACATAGTCAGCTTGTGGCAGTATGGGGCCAGCATCCAGTCTTCCACTGTGCCAAGTGGACTCTGTGTATGGCCCAGGATCTGCGCAGGCCTGCAGGGCGGGCCACGACCCCTTACCATCCTTTCGGTAGAAGCAGATTTCAGCCCGGTGCTCTTGATGGCCCTCCAGGGCCTTGTGCAGCCTCTGCAGGGCTGGTTCACTAGTCTCTGGACCATAGAGGAAACGGCAGCTGCAGGTTTTCTGCATGACCTCAGTGCGGCAGTAGCCTGTGAGCTCGCAGAATCCGTCAGAGCAGTAGACAATGGGAAAGCCCCGTGGGCCCTGTGCGTTGGCCAGCAGGAAGTTGCTGTCTGTGAGAAGAAGAGGTCAAGGTTAGGTCAAGGCCAGGAGGGGATCTTAGCTTCAAGGTGAGTAGTACCTCCCCCAAGCTGTGGTCAGAGGTCACAGAGCCAGAAGTTTCCCAGGCTTCCTTGTGATTCCTGGATCCCCTTTGGGATATTCTGAAATGAGAGTAAAAAGAGGTAGAGGAAAAGGACAAGGGCTTAAGGATGGCTTGGAACCAGGACAGGGACTACTGGAGGGGTTGAAGGTCACACTGTCCTTCCCTCTCCTTTCAAGCTGGTGAGCTATTACAAGGGAGCTGGGCATGGGCTCCAGCACGACACCTCTGCCACTTTCCGACTGTAACCTAGGACACTGGTTAATGAACTCTTCTGTGCCTCAACTTTCTTATCTGCAAAGTGAGACATAATACATCTTCCCTATATGGCTGTTGTGAAAGTTACATTAGTTACCATAGGGGAAAAGTTACCTAGGGAGAACAAATCCTAGCATATACTAAGAGCTACACTGAGAAGGTAAAATGACTCCCCCACGTTCCCACAGCTTTCAAAACACATGCATAGCCGCTATCCTGTCCTCCTATTAGAAAGTAGACAGGGCACAGATTCTGGTGATATCACACCCATTTTGTTGATCGGAAACCAGAAGACGGAGATTATCCAAACTCACGAATCTCCTTTGGTGGGGGAGGGAGACAGTGATGAGTAGTGTCCTTATTCCCTGCCTTCCAGGAAAGGTCCTCTTTTTAGCATCTCTTTAGGTAATTTCAGAGGGTCTGTCCCAGTGCTCAAAGTCTGACAGCATATTGAGCAAGGAAGTTTTTAGTTCAGCAACCCCAGGACCAGAACCTGATCTGGCTTCCTCTGGCTCCAATGGGTGGAAGCAACAGGGGGATTCTGTGTGCCATCAAGGGGCAGAATCCCAGCTGAGGGAAGGGGTCTGAGACACAACCAGTGCTTGGATGCTAAGGGGGTGAGTGCGTAGGAGTGGAGAGGCTGATGGGGACTGAAGGTGCCTGGGAGGCTCTGGGCCCTGGGCAGCAGCCTCCTTCTTCCATCCCAGGGCCCGTTTCCCCGGTGATGGGAGCTATGGAAACAAGGGAGGTGTCTGTGGGGGGTTGGGGGGGAGGCGGCTAGGGCCCGGGCGGCTCGATTTCCGCCCGCGGGTATCGCTCCCCCCACTTTCCAGATACTGACCAGGGAGCCCGAAGGGGGCAAAGGGAGATTGCTCTGCTCCAAAGTAGGGAAAGGGAAAGGCGGGAGAAGAGACTGGGATCGAGGAGTGTGGCTGTCCAAGGTGCTGAACCTGGAATCCAAACTGGGGGTGGGCGAGCAGAGAGTTCCCTCCGTCACACGGACCACCCCCTTCCGCCTGCCTCACCTCCCTCAGACTCAGACGCGCCAAGATTTGGGGGCGCGTGACCTTAATCCAAGCTAGGTGCTGCTGAAGTCTGATCTTTTCTCTTTCTTTTTTTCTTTTTCTTTCTTTCTTTTCTTTTCTTTCTTTCTTTCTTTTTTTTTTTTTTTTCTGAGGCAAGGAGATGCTGGAGCCTTCTGGAAGTAGACTCCAGAGCGCCTGACCACTTCGTTCCACCTCTGCGTCTCAGATACCCACACACTCCCCCAGCAGAGCTCTGCCCGGGAGCGAGCAGCTGACAAGGCCTCTCCTCCGTTTTGCGGCACAAAGAGCCTTTCCTGACTCAAGTCACACCCCCAACCTTAGCCCCCCGCACTCTTAGCCCTTTCCCCGCCCCCCTTCGCAGTGCACTCCCAGTCCTGTTCCTTTCCCGCGGCTTCGGGAGTTCCTAGACCATCAACTCCACTCTCGCCGCCTCGGGTCTCAACACATCCAGTAGACCCGCGCCGGTGCCGAAGCTGACTTGGCCCCAGCTGGAACACCCAGCCCCAGCCTCTCCCCACTCACGCGTGCCGTCGAAGCGGGTGGCGATGGTGTCCAAAAAGGTGTTTTGCGGGGCCAGCAACCCCTTCATGACCGGCATGGCCTCGGGGCTGGGGTTAGAGGAGCGGCGCTGGGGGGCGTTCAGCGCGGCGGGGCGGGAGGGGGCGCGCTGCCGGCGGGGCCGGGGCGCCCCATGCGCCCGCCTGCCTCCTCCCCTCCTCTCGGCGCCGCCGCCGCCGCTGCCTCTCTGCTCTGAACCCCGCAGCTCTCGGCTCAGCTTGGCGCCGCCTCGGTCCCCCCACCTCCCCACGGGCCAAGTTCTTTCCCCCGGGCTCGGCCCGCGCCCGCCACGTGGCCCGCACGGGGAGGGGCCGCCAGCGACACCCTCACCCTTCTCCGCTGCCCTCCTCCCAGAGGGGAGCGGCCCACGCGTGTCTCTCCCAGAGAGAATTCGGGACACGCCCACCTGGAGCTGAGACCCAAGAGGTAGGGCGGGGCTTGGGTGGCAGGCACGCCCTCCTCCTGGGGTGGCCACGCCCCCACGAGTGGTTCCCGGGCGACTCCTTTGTGGCTCCGCCCCACGGGTTTCCCCGCGCGCCGCCCACGCTGGAAATGGTGTTTGGATCACAGTGCCGCCTGCTGGAGTTGAGATATTTCGCAGCATCCCAGTTTCCTGCGCTCCAGTATGTGACAGCAAGGGTTAAAGAGACTAGTTTCGTTGGTGGAGGATCGGCAGGAAGGCTGAGAACTCAACTTCTAGAGTGGCTTAACCCTCCATCGTGTCGCATTTTGGATAGTGCACCCTGGCGAGTTTTGCCTCTGAGTGCAGCTGAATGGATGAAAAGAGCTTTGGAGTACATGGGGTAAAAATGCCAGCTCGGCTACTCACTGATTGTGTGACTTAGCCTCCTCAAGCTTCACTTTCCTTATCTGTAAAATGGAGCTAATAATTTTCACCTCATGCGGTTGTAAGAATTTAATATAATCAAACATGTTTTTGGTACACAGTGAGTGTGTTGGAGAGCAATTTCTCTTCCTGTAGTCTTGATTTAACCCTCCTTCTCTCTGCTGCCATTAAAGAGGGGGAAAGAGGCTGGAGGCAAGATGGGAGACAAGAAAGATAGTTTCAAGGTGGGCAGAAGCAGTTTGCAAATCTCCAAAGGTGTAATGATGGTCTTTGATCTCCATTATCTCCCAGAGGGAACCAGTGAAGCAGCAAGAAGGACCCACGTGAGACCAGCCATGGGACTTTTTCACTACAAAAGCAGAAAATGACAGGAGCAGATGAGTGTGGTGGCTTAGAGGGGCTGCTTCTCAGGGCGAAGGAGCTGGAGCCAGTGAGAATGGGAAGATAGGTGAAACTCATCTCGGGCCAGTGCTCCTCTCCCTCACCCCCAGAGTCTGAGCTGGGTATTATCTGGGCTGTTAGATTGCTTAAAAGTGCTACATCCTTCTGTGTCTCTATTTTGTTGTTATAATTATTTCCTAGGGCTACTATAACAAAGTACCACAAACCGACTTAAACAACAGAAATTTATTGTCTCAGTTCTGAAGGGTAGAAGTCCAAGATCAAGAGAAGGTAGGGTTGGTTTCCTCTGAAGTCTGTGAAGGAGAATCTGTTCTATACCTCTCTCATAGCTTCTGGTGGGTTGCTGACAATCTCTGGTGTTCCTTGGCTCATAGATGCATCACCCCACCTCAGTCTTTATGTTCACATTGTTTCTCCTTGTGTGAGTTTTTGTGCATCCAAATCCCCCTTTTTATAAGAACACCAGTCATATCAGATTAGAGGTCCACTCTCCTCCAGGATGACGTCATCTTACTTACATATACAATGACTCTATTTCTACATAAGGTCATCTTATGAAGTGCGGTGGAGGGAGTTAGGACTTCAACCTGTGAATTGGGGGTGGAGGGTGCATTCAGCTAAAGTTGCAGGAAAATCTTACTCCATCTCTGATTAAGAACTTCTCCTGACTCCCAGGTACCTACAGAATGAAATGTAAAACCTGATGATTTGCGAGGGCCTTCACAACCCAGGCTGCAGGAACCTGACAGCCTCCCTCCGGCGCTTCCCCGTTCCCCACACCATCAACTCTCATGCAGCAGCCATTCTGGAAGATTCATGTTGAACCTTATATTCTTGGCCTTTGGGGCGAGCTCCGCTCCTATCCCTTCCCAGGCCAGACTCCGCTCCTCTGTGCAACCTTCCTTGCTCTCCCTCCCTTCCCTGTCTGTAAAGGCCGAGATACAGAGACCAGGAGAGCATCGAGAGCCGTGTCTGTTCCCCATCCTCCCCTCCAAGCATGCACATGTCCTCTCCGTGCCACCGAGCTTCCTTCCACGATTCCTTGCAGTGTTTAGAGCTCGAAAACGCCAAAGCAGAGGTGCCCCAGCGCGAGGCTTCTAGGCCCTCGGGCTCTTTATAGTTCGAAGGACTCTCACGCCCCCTGCAGGACGGGATGCGACCACACAGAACAGAGACTAGCCACACTTAGAGACTCGTCTTTATTGCCCTTTTTGGGGGCTGCCACCCGGCGGGCAACGAGGAAAGGGCAGGGCCAGGACAGGGCACGATCAGGGGCTCAGACCCCGGACCGCCCTCCAGGCGCTGCAGACGGGGCGGCAGCGGCTGCGGAACAGCGGCGCCCCGGGCACGGGCGCGGCGCTGGCTCTGCGCCTGCGCGGCGGCCCATGGTCAGGATGCCGGCCGCATGATTGCCGCTGGCCTGCAGGAGGCGCTGCAGCCGGCCCTGGAGGCCGGGGGGCCCGGGCCGCCGCTTGCCCAGCGTGAGGATACCCGCCGCATGGTTGCCCGCGCCGTGCAGCAGCTCGTAGAGGCGGCAGGAACACGTCTTCTGGCGGCAGCAGTCGGGCAGGGGCTGCGCGGCCGCCCCGGGCGACAGCAGCGCGGGCGGCAGCAACAGCAGCAGCAACAGCGTCACGGCGGCCCAGGGTACCTAGGTAGATGCGAGGCTAGGCGCTGGGGGTCTTCCCGCCGCGCCAGCCTCCAGCCCCTACGCCCAGGCCCCGCCCAGCTGGCTCGGCGCCCCTCCCCGCCTGCGCTCCTACTGTGTTCGCTGGTTTCTCCGCCGCTGAGCATGGCTGCCTGCCGGGGGCGGAGGGGGGCTCCTCTCTGGCTGCTTTACCTGATCATCTCTCAAGCCCCCGCACAGCATCTCTTCCAGGAAGCCCTTTGAGACCCCCTGAGCAGAGTGAATCCCTCTTTTCTGGGTACTCTTAGTCCCTCGTACCCCCATTAAAGCGCTTACCACTATACCTGAAAACAAGATGTGTAAGTCTGTCTGCACCAGAACTTTGTTCATTCGGGGAGACAGAGGTCCTGTGTCGTCCCTCCCTGGACAAACATGTGCAAGTCAACGACTGGCAGGTTCCACGTGGCGTTGCCACGTCTGCCTCCTCCCTTTCCGGGGAAACTGCACTCTGTCTCTTCGCACTTGTGCCCTAAGGGGGCACAACTTCCTCCCTTGTGAACCGGTATTAAATCATTTCTACAGTGCAGGCTTCGGGAGGGGGACATGAGACAGGTGCAAACAGCCCGGGAGGCACGAGCTCTCAGTCCACTGCAAGCACCCGGCTCTCCGCTGAGACCACCCAGTCCCCTGCCTCAGAGCCCTCAGTCTTCTTTCCAGCCCCCTGAATAAGCATTCTCATTGCACATCTGGTATGATGAGTCACCCCTCTCTCCCTCCGTCTTTACCTTCATAGAGGGAGGGTTCATGGTGTCTGGAGCTCAGAGTGGGGTAGCCAGGAGAGGTGGTGTCAGCAGTGGTCCGAATAGCCAGGAACTTTGAGGCCGTTGACTGTGACCCCTGATCAAGGGCCTAGGGTTTATAGTGCTCTGAGGTG
This sequence comes from Enhydra lutris kenyoni, assembly GCF_002288905.1. NCBI lineage: Eukaryota > Metazoa > Chordata > Mammalia > Carnivora > Mustelidae > Enhydra > Enhydra lutris. The sequence continues at coordinate 26,908,646 of NW_019154110.1, forward strand.
GTGGGGGACAGACGGGTACTTGCGTCCACTCTGGGGCCAGACAAAGACATGTCTAAGATTAGCTTCCTGCAGGGGGCCCGTCTCCAGGTTGGACCCAAAGAATGGCCGCCAAGGCTCTCAGAAGCGGGAGTTTGATCACTGTTCCCCTGGCACCCCCCTTGTCTGTCCGCCTGCTCCCTGGAGATGGGGCGGTCTCCGGGCACTAATGAGGCCACCTTGCACCCAGGAATCTGGGAGCACAAAAGAGGCCTTGCCTGGGGCACTGGCCTGGGACAATGAGGGGGGTGCTGGGCAGCTGCTAATTAGGGCAGGAGAAAAGGCAGCTGTGAGCCCCGCAATCCACGTGGCTTGTGTATGTGGGGGGGGCAGTCAGGCAGCTAGCCTCCCCCTTCTGCTCCTTGTTGCTGTCCCTGGGGTCTATCAGGCTCCTTGGCCCTCTTCCTTCATGGAAAAGACTTCTTAGCTGCCTCTCCCTTCTCTCCAGCTTTCTTCTTCCCTCTACCCCTTCCACCAACCTCCAAGGTGGAAAATCTTGGAAACTAAACCTGGGCAGGGGAAGGACAGCAGCCAAACCTGGTACTGTCCTCTGACCTGCCCAGTTTCCTTCCTGGTCAGGCTGCTTGGAGTCGGAGATGGGTCCCATCTCACTATCAGCCAGGAGTGAGCCACCCTGGGGAAGGACCGTGCCAGCTCCAAAGTAGAGTCTCTCTTTGATAAGGGGCATGTCTGTTGAAGACCTGCTCCCTGCCAGGCCCTGCACTGGGCACTGGAGGGACAGTGTGCATTGGACATGACCCAGTTTTCCTGGAGCTCCAAAGTTCAGGTGGCGAGGCAACCCAGCGTAGTGATAGCTCAGTGGGAGAAAAGGCCCCAGAAAGGCCTGGCATGCAAAGTGGATTTCCATCAGGGAAGGTTGGGGAGAAGGCATTGCACGGGAGGCACAAGTTGAGCAAAGACTTAAGAGGTGATGGTGCTTAGCCAGGGATAGCTCATGCGGGATAGTAGGGTGTGGTTGTTAGAGCTGCAGCTTCAGTCCCAGGGGTGGGAGGTGGCTGGACAGGTGAGTGAGGCCCAGGGTGGGTCAAAGAGTCTTACAGGCTTGGCTGTTTGGTCTCAGTCCTGTGGACACTAGGAAGCCATGAGAAGTTTTAGTAGGAAGGAGTCGTGGGGCTGATGGGGGTGCATGGAATCCAGAAATAATTCAGAGGCAGGGCTGAAGACTTAGCAACTGAGGCCACGTTAATTAGGAGGTGCTGCAGGCCCTTGGGCCAGCTTCACAGCCTCAGGAAGCTTCAGTTTCCCCGCAGGTTATGATGCACAGTTAAGCCCCATGGTCTTTGGGATTGCTTCTTGGTGGGATCCTTCATGATCTATAGTACAGCCCCCCAGCCAGGGAAGTGATTTGTTGGTGTGGGGCCAGACAGGACCTGTGCTAAGCCAGGGCAAGGGAAGTTGGGGAGCAGTCCCTCCACATTTCAGAACAGCTTGGAGTGGAAAGAGGTGCACACACACCAGGGCCTACCCCGACCTGCAGTGGGGAGTGGGAGGAGAACCCTGGTGTCCAGAGCAGAAGGTGGGTGGGGGTGCAGGGAGCCAGGCGGCCGCAGAAACAGAGCCAAGAGGACTCTTACAGTTTCTCCATAAGCAGACCCTGAGTCAAGAATCGGGTGTGAGCCGTTTATTTGGGAGGTGATCTTAGAAAGCAGATAAGGGAGTGGGGATGGAAGGAAACCAGGAAGAGCTGTGTTACTGAGAGGGTTATCAGGGTAGGCAACCCGAGCAGAATACACTTCAGAATTGTCGCATGAGGGACAATGATGCCGGGCTCTTTTCTCCCACTCCTGTTTCTTGCAGAGGGATGCTCCCAGGGGTCTGAACTGCCAACACTTGCGGCCTGCATGGTGCACTGGGCTGGAGACACGGGAGCGTGGCGTGTGCGGGACTTCTAGCAGTGTCCTCTGGAGGGGGCATCCCCCTGCAGGCATCTGCTGCTCAGCAGCTCAGCACAGGCTGACTAGGTCGCACATCCCTAAGGTCTGGCAGCTCTGATGAGCCACTGTCAGGTGACACAGTGTCGAAGACCCTGTCGGAGGGTTCCCATCCAGAGAGGCCGCAGAGGAAGGAGCGAGGTGGCCTATGAAGGGGGATGGGCCAGCAGGGAGGCCTCGGCTCAGGACAACACCCTCCTCTGCAGACACTCGGCCAGATGCCTGTGCCTGAGGACCCGGGGCATCTCGGAAGGAAAGCAGGATGAGGGGCAGGCTGCAAGGGCGGCCCGGAGTTCTCTGAAGGCCCCGCGCCCCACCAAGTGAACTCTGGCAGGGCCCACGCTGCCCCGGAACCGCAGGGACTTGTAGCGGGGAGAGACTTCCTGAAGGCAGTGGTCAAGCTGGGAACAGAAGGGCCTGAGTGAGGCTGGTGCGTGGCTCTGTGGCCCGTGGCTGAGGGGTGCCTGATGGTGGCCGCAGCTGAGTGGCAGGCGTTTCATGCGTACGCATGTGTCCGAGGACCTCATCCCTCCCCTCCCCGAGTCCCCAGGGAGGTTCTCCTGCCCAGCTCCCTCGTCCCCTCGTCCCCCTCCCTGCACTGTGCCCAGGGCACCTGCGGGCATGGAGAGTGAAAGGGACACGCAGTTCCGTCCCATCCCTGTGTCGTTTACCTTGTCTCGATTTTCCTCTGACAGGTTCCTCAGCCCCCTTAGCGCCACAAACACCTCATAGTGGGGAGCAGAGCCCTGGGAGGAATCTGAGGACAAAGTCCCACGCACACACACTTTAGTGAACGGGGCAGCTTCCAACACCAATGCCTGCGCCCCCATCTGTTGTATCCCACTCTGAGGCTCATGGGAGAAAAGGACTTTCTTGGCCGAGAAGGGGGGAAATGGAGAGGAACCCCAAGCCTAATCGTAACGATGAAAGAGGTCAGGAGGGATGGGAGACAGACATGAGGGAAGGACCTTTGTTAGGAGCAGCAAAAGAGGCTGGGTCTTACCTCTTTCCTAGAGCTCTTCCTTCAGGATGGGTATGGTATTGGGGGGGCAGCCAACTCAAGAATGGGGGGCAGGGGCTGACGAAGCAGCTTACCCAGAATGCTGCTCTCCACACAGCTGTGGTCTAACAGTTTGGCCCCCGGCCACTGCCCTACGGCCCGGCCCAGGGCCTCAGTGAACACGTCCTCTTGAATGTCTTCTCCTCGCACATTCAGGGCCTGGCCCAGCCTAGGGAGGTGGAAGGGGGAGGCAGAGGAGCCTAGGGCACAAGGACGGCCCCTCAGCTCCCCTGGGGAGTCGCCTACCTGCGGACGAACCTGACGACCGGGCACTGATTGTAGGCCCCGACCACCTGCACCACGTCACCCAGGCGGCACCTGACGGGGTAGCGGTGGTGGTGAGCTCCTGTCCCTGGCCCTCAGTAAGGTTGCAGAGGGCCTGAGGTGACCTGGGGGAGGCAGGTGATCACCTGGCGAGGCCAGCGTGGTTGGTCAGCACCAGCTCGTACTCCTCGCCCTTCTGGGCCTCGGCCAGCAGGACGGTGGAGGCTGCCTCTTCCTGGGCTCCTTCCTTGACTGGGAGCAGCTCGATAAAAGGAGCTCCAGGGGGCAGAAGGTAGCGCCCATGGGCTTGCTCCGGCCACAAGTTTAGGCCCACTACCCCTGTGGGGAGCAAGCAGCCCTCTCGCTGGGGGTGCTGTGGCCGTCTGCTAGGGAATAGCCCCTCGGCCTAGACCCCAGCCCAGACTCTCTGAGCAACTGAGCCCACTGCTCCCCTTCCACCCCTCCTTCCTGGCTCCCGCAGGCTCAGTGCCCTGCCTCTGAGGCCCTGATTGCGAAGGGGAAGTGGCTCTGGGGGCGGAGGACCCTTGGGTAAGTGCTGATACTGGGGCCATCTGTGCAAGTCTCCTGACCTCCCCAAGCCCCGGTTTCTGCATCTGTAAAATGGAGCTGCTGGGGTTGGGGGCGTTAAATGAGGTGACCATGCAGGGCTCACTACTTGACAGCTAGCTGTGAGGCCTCTGCCCCCTGCCCCGCAGCTCACTAGCCCTGACTCCTGCTGACCTCCAGAGGCGGCGTAAGCAGGCGAGAAGAAGGCTAGCCCGTGGCACCACAAGGCCGCCAGGGCAGCCACTGCCTCAGTCTGGCCTCCTGCATCTAAAGTCACCACCACCTGTAGCTTTGGCCAGAGTCGGAGGGCCAGTCCTCGGGGCCCCAGGTCTAGGGCCTCCCGCAGCTCCGCTGCCCGGCTGGGGAGAGGAGACCCCGGGTTCCCAGCAGCCATTGCCTCAGCCAGCTCTTCACCATTGGCCTCCAGGCCGGAAAAGACATCCAGGAGTTCGGTGGCCGTCCCAGCTTCCAGTGCCCGCAGCCCTGGGGACCTCAGTGCCTCTAGCAGTAGGGCCCCAGGGTGCTTGGCCCCAGGAGCACTAACAACCTGGTCCAGGATGCGCCAAGGCCAGGGGAGGGGACGAGGCCAGGGAGATGTAGGGGTCACACAGGCAATGCCTCCTGGAGTCAGCACTTCTGGGAAGGCCTTGCTTAGGGCTGCCAGACCCAGCAAGGTAGCCTGAGGGGGAGACAAGGGAGGGTGTTGGCCTCTGAGCCCCAGGTTGGGGGTTCTTTGCCCACACTGATGGGAAGGTTTGGCTGCAAGTAGGGTCTCTGGCGGAGCGAGGCTCCAGCCTTCTGTTTACCTGCAGGGCTGCTTCCCCGTAGCACTGGGTTGACATAGGGGGCAGGAGCTGCCCCCCACTTTCCTCCTCCTGGGCCTGGCTGGCCTTGATCAGAGGGAGATGGTTCCGGAAGGTGCTTGTATCTGTAGCTCCAAAGACATCATAAACTCGTCCTGAAGCCACAGTTTCCCAAGAAGTTTCAGGCAAGATTGGTAAGACCCTTGAGGAAGGAACCCAGCACAGGCCTGGGGCAAGGCTACTAGGGCCCATGTTCCCAATGGAACATGCATCTCGAACGATCCTGAGCCTGGGTAGGGTCTTTGGGTTGGGCCCCCCGGTGCTGGCAGTAGAAGGGGAGAAGGGAGGTCCTCAGGTTCTGGAATCTGACTGTCCCGTGGCATTTCTATCTGCTCGCGGCACCTCCCCAGACCCTTGGAAACACACCTGTGGTCCCCTGGAGGGGACCGAGGGGCCTTCGAGCTTCTCGCAGACACCACGTCAGGGCCTGCTGCTGGCTCTGGCCTGCGTGCAGTGTGCTTTGCTCTAGTCTCCTTTGCTGCCAGGCGGCTGCCCAGCACAGGGCACCCCCTGCCATACGGTGCTGGAGGCCAGCAAGCCAGGACAGCCTGGCATCCTGGGGCTGCCGGAGCAGGGCCAGGGGTGGCAGCAGCAGCAGCAGAAGGAGGAGGAGGGGGAGGGGGAGCAGCAGCAGCAGCAGCAGCATCTCCAAGCAGCTCCTGGGAGGAGGAAGGGACCCAAGTTCTGGTAATGGGGGAGGAGGGGATAACCCATCTCTCCCCCACCCCTTAACCCCACTCTACCACACAAGAAACCAAGGGGAAAGGAAGTCTGGGAAGAAGCCAGGAGCCGTCAGCCAGGTGATGCCGAGGAGAAGACATCAAGGCTCTGAAGTCACACTGACTTGAGTTTGGACCCTGGCGCTGCCACTTGGTTAGCGGTAGGGCCCCGGGTAAGTCAGCTAGCTGCTCTGGGCTCCATTGCCCTATCTGTAAAATGGGAACACTAATAGCTCCACAGAAGCTACAGAAAGGGTTTGCCACGGTGCCTGGCACACAGAGACTGCTGCCCCACGAATGCCCCGTCCAGCCCACTCCCACCTCCGAGTGGCTCGGCCTCAGCCCCAGCCCAGGACCCTCCCTGTCCCAGCTTCAGGTCCCTCCTGAGCCCCTGGTGGTGGTTCCATGTCCCACATGCACCTGTCACAGCCCACTTGTGCCCACTCTCAGCACCCAGGAATGCCTGGGCCCTCCGGTTTGTGTACACAGCCAGCCAGGAAGATGGAGCCGTGGCTTTAAAGGGTGGGGCCCTGATGGGGAAATCCGGCCGCAGGCCCGAGGGAGGCGCTGGGAGGGGGGGGTTCTTAAAGGGGCAGTTTGCCTCGGGGCCCACATGCTGGCAGCCAGCCCAAGCTGGCAGATGGGAGGAAACTCCCCGCCAGAGAAGTGTGGTCTTCAAACTCCTGCAGGTGAAGGAATAGAAAGCTGAGTGTGGAAAAGAGTGCCACGAAGCAGCTTGTGTTGGGAAAAGGGCGCACCCCACAGAAGCAGATTCAAGCCCGAGAACTGTTTAAAAAACAAAATTTTCTTCCAATCCAATCCAGTCCTGGGATCCAGCCCCAGACGGGGTAGGGGGTGTGTGCATATGTGTGTCTTCCTGCTCCGGGAAGATCCCTTCCCCTCATCTCAAGCTATCTCTCTCTCCCTCTCAAATAAATAAATAAAATCTTAAATTTATTTTATTTTATTTTATTTTTTTTAGGTAAACGGTAACTAGTTCTCAAGGAAGGGGACTTGACAGTACCATTTGTCACCGGTAGCTCATCCCAACTTTACCTGGTAACTGGGGTCACCATTGGTGTTAGCTAATAGGGTTTATGCCAAGGAAAAACAAACTTCTCCCATCTTTACGACACGACGACTTTTTGCAACTTGGAACGAGGGGCCCACCTCGGTTAGGCTCCTACCCTCCCACTGTGAAGTTTGAGAACTTCTGTTCTAGAATGAGGTTCTTCTGCAGCCCGTGGTTAATTAAGCCTTCCCTGCTCCTGTGCTCTGGAATCAGGCTCTTGAACACTAAAACCCCTCCCATCAACCCCTCATCGTCTTCCAGGGGCTCTCTCTCCCTTTCACAGTGGAGTGCCTTCGCACAGGTGGCACAGTTCACCTCTCGCTGTCAGGATGCCCCACCTTGATCTCACCCCTTTTAATTCCTTGTTTAGGTCTTTTACTTGTTTTTTTTTTTTTTTTTTTAAAGAACAGCTTTATTAGGTATAATTCACATACCATACAAGTCACCCATTTAATGCAGACAATTCTATGGTTTCTACTGTATTCACAGATCTGTGGAACACCAACAGTCAATTTCATAACATTTTCATCACCTTGAAAGAAACCCCCTACCCTTTAGCTATCACCCCCCAGTCCCTTCCCACCTCCCCACCCCCACCATAAGCAACCACAAATCTACTTTCTCTCTATATAGATTTGCCTATCCTGGGCATTTCATACAAGCGGAATTATGTAACACGTGGTCTCCTGTGTCTGGCTTCTTCCACTTAACATGTTTTCCAGTTTCTGTCATGTAGTGCTGAGGAGGAGTAGTTCATTCCTTTTTATGGCCAAATACTATTTGATTGTATGGATATGTCATATCACATTTATTTACCCATTCATCAGGTGATGGGCATTTGGGTCATTTCTGGTTTTTGGCTATCATGTATAATGCTGTTATGGACATTTGTGTACAAGTTTTTCCTCGGACATATGTTTTTATTTTTCTTGCATAAAAATGTAATGAATGCAAGGGAATTATCACATTCCAATGAATGGAATAGCTGTTTAACTGTTTAAGGAACTTTGTTTAACTGTTTAAGGAATTGCTGAACTGGTTTGCATAGTGGGTGTACCATTTTACATCCCCACCAGCAGTATATGAGGGTTCCAATTTATTTTTTTTTTTATTTTTTATTTTTTAAAGATTTTATTTATTTATTTGACAGAGAGATCACAAGTAGGCAGAGAGGCAGGCAGAGAGAGAGAGGAGGAAACAGGCTTCCTGCTGAGCAGAGAGCCCGATGCGGGGCTCGATCCCAGGACTCTGAGATCATGACCTGAGCCGAAGGCAGTGGCTTAACCCACTGAGCCACCCAGGCACCCCGGGTTCCAATTTCTTTACAGCATTGATGACACTTATTATTACTTGACTTTTTGATTATAGTCATCCTGGTGGGGTGTGAAGTAACTTGAGTCTGGTGGGTTTTTTGTTTGTTTGTTTTTTGTTTTAACTAAGCTTCACACCCAACATGGAGAGAGTCACACACTCCACCAACTGAGCCAGCCAGGCACCCCTTGTGTCTGTTTTAATTTACATGGTCCCCAATGACCAATGATCCAGCATTTTTTTCATGTATCTACTGGCCATTTGTATACTTCTGCGAAGAAATGTCTTTTCAGACCCCTTACCCATTTTTTTATTGGGCTGTCTTTTTTCTTTTCTTCAAGATTTTATTTATTTATGAGAGAGAGAGGGAGGGAGAGAGTACAAACAGGGTGAACAGCAGAGAGAGAGGGAGAAGCAGATTCCTCGATGAGCAGAGAGCCCAATGCAGGGCTCAATCCCAGGACCCCAGGATTATGACCTGAGCCGAAGGCAGCAGCTTAACCGACTAGGCCACCCAGGCGCCCCTAGTTGTACTTTTATTATTAAGCTGTAAGAGTTCTTTATATATTTTACAGTCAAGTTCCCTATCAGATAGATGATTTGCCAAATATTTTCTTCCATTTTGTGGGTTGTCTTTTCATTTTCTTTACAGTGTCCTTTGAAGTACAAAATTTTAAAATTTCTTTTTTTTTTTAAGATTTTATTTATTTATTTGACACACAGAGAGAGAGATCACAAGTAGGCAGAGAGGCAGGCAGAGAGAGGGAGAAGCAGACTCCCCACCAAGCAAAGAGCCCGATGTGGGGCTCGATCCCAGGACCCTGAGATCATGACCCGGGCTGAAGACAGAGGCCCAACCCACTGAGCCATCCAGGCAACCCTCTTTTTTTTTTTTTTTTTTTTAAGAGATTTTATTTATTTGACAGAGAGAGACACAACGAGAGAGGGGAACACAAGCAGGAAGAGTAGGAGAGGGAGAAGCAGGCTTCCTGCCGTGCAGGGAGCCCAATGCAGGGCTGGATCCCAGGACCCTGGGATCATGACCTGAGCTGTAGGCAGATGCTTAACGACTGAGCCATCCAGGTGCCCCCAAAATTTTAAATTTCAGTGAAGACCAATTATCTACTTTTTCTTTTGTTGCTTGTGCTTTTGGTGTCATAACTAGGGATCCATTGTTAAATCTGGGGTCATGGGGCCGCCTGGGTGGCTCACTTGTTAAGTGTCTTCCTTCGGCTCCGGTCATGATCCCAGGGTCCTGGGATTGAGCCCCGCATTGGGCTCCCTGCTCAGCGGGAAGCCTGCTTCTCCCTCTCTCACTCTTCCTTCTTCTGTTCCCTCTCTCGCTGTGCCTCTCTCTGTCAAAAAAAAATAAATAAAATATTTTTTAAAAAAATCTGGGGTCGTGAAGATTTGCTCCTATGTTTTCTTCTAATCATTTTATAGTCTTAGCTCTTACATATAGATCTTTATTTTTTGTGGTGATGAAATACACATAAAGTTTACCATTTTAACTGTATCAGTCATCACCACCATTCATCTCCAGAACTTTTTCATCTTCTTAAACTCTACTCTTTAAACAAAAACCCCCCCTTTCTCTTCCCCCACCCCAGCCTCTGATGACCATGATTCTATTTTCTGTCTTTATGAATCTAACTACTCCTAGTACCTAATATAAGGGCAACCATACAATAATTGTCCCTTAGCGTCTAATTCATTCAGCATAATGTCTTCAAGATTCACCCACGTCGTAGCATGTATCAGAATTTCCTTCCTTTTTAAAAACTAAGTGATATTCCATTATGTCTAGACCACATTTAGTTTATCCATTCATTCATTGATGGACATTTGTGTTTTCATCTTTTAGCTATTCCTGCTATGAACACGGAGGCACAAATATCTGTTTGAGTCCCTGATTTCCATTTTTTTCTGAGAAAATACCCAGAAGTAGAAGTGCTGGATCACATGGTAATTCTGTTTAACTTTTCGAGGAATCTCCATGCTGTCCTCACAGCAGCTGCCTACCCGCAGTGCACACAGGTTTTCCAACTTCTCCACATACCCTACCAGCTTTTTGTTTTGTTTTGCTCTGACAATGGCCAATCCAATGGTTAAGAAGTGGTATCTCATTGTGGGTTTGCATTTCTACCGACTGAGCATCTCTTGCCTGCTTATTGTCCACGTGTGGACTATGTCTTTAGAGAAATGTCTGTTCACATTCTTTCCATTTAAAAGTTCTTCCTACTGTAGAGTTCTTTATATATTCTGGGTATTAGTCCCTTATCAGACATATGATTTATACATATTTTCTCCCAGTCTGTGGGGTGCCTAGTCACTCTGCTAACAGTGTCCTTTAATGCAAAGAAGTTTTCTTTTCTTTTCTTTTTTTAAAGATTTTATTTATTTATTTGACAGAGGTCACAAGTAGGCAGAGAGGCAGGCAGAGAGAGAGAGGGAAGCAGGCTCCCCGCCGAGCAGAGAGCCCAATGCGGGGCTCAATCCCAGGACCCTGAGATCATGCCCGGAGCTGAAGGCAGAGGCTTAACCCACTGAGCCAGCCAGGCACCTTGCAAAGTTTTCATTTTGATGAGGCCCGATACATCTTACATTGCTCATGGTGTCATGGCCAAGAAATCATTGCCAAATCCAACGTCATGAAGCTATGTTTTTTTTCTAAGAGTTTTATAGTTTTAGCTCTTACGTTTAGGCCTTTGATCCACTTTGAGTTAATTTTTGTATGTGATGTCAGGCTCCAACTTCATTCTTCGGCATGTGGTTATCCAGCATCTCAGTACTGCTTGTTGAAAGGACTATTCTTACTCTTATTACGTGGTCTTGGCACCCTTGTCAAATATCAGTTGACCATAGACACATGGGTTTCCTTCTGGACTCTGAATTCTATTCCACTGGTCCATATGTCTACCCTTATGCCAGTATCACACTATGTTGATTATTGTTACTTTGTGGTAAGTTTTGACTTGCTTATTGTGAAATGTGACTATTTCAACTTAAATCTTCTTTCTCAGTTGGTTATTTAGGAGTATGTTGTTTAACTTCCATGTATTTGTGAATTTTCCAGGGCTTGATCTTGTTATTTACTTGTTTAATGAGTGGCTGGATCATTTTAGGGAGTCTGTCTACTTCCCACACACCCCTCCAGAGTGTGATGCCTGATACTGGTCTGTAAGGCGGGACAGACTTGAGAATGCCCACAGTCGCCCTAGCACAACTAGGGCAATTTTCACAGATGGGTCTCTCTCCCTGACCACACCCAACTGTTAAGCCGCAGGCACTGCTAGCTGATTATTACCTATTTTTCAACAATGCTTTGGGGAGTAAGTTGCTCCAGAAATTGATCCAATCAAGTTCAGGCTTCTTTGAAGGGACTGTTTGACAGCCAGGGTTTGAGATCTGTTCTGACCCCAAGAGAGCACCTCCCAGCTGTCTTTCCCCATCCCTCTGTAGCACACTAACTGGCCCCATTTCAGGCTCTATCTCCGATAAAGCTATTGTTCTCCTGCCATTTGCCTTTCATCACAAACATCCAGTGTTTTCAAGAGCACTCTTAAGCTTGAATTTCTTTTGCAAAGGAAGTCAGTTCCTTGGAGGATTCGAAGTTCTCTATTCTAAAGCCTACTGGGCATACACATCTCCTAGACCTGATCATTTTTAAAAAATATCTTGAGTGAATGAGAAAACGTGAATGGGTAGTGGGGGCAGAAACAGAGGGAGAGAGAATTTTAAGCAGGCTCCACTCTGAGCCCAACGCTGGGCTCGATCTCATGACCTGGAGATGATCCCGCCCTCCTTCATCTCCAGCGGCTGCTTGCTCTTGTCTCTCTGGCCAACTGCCTCTCTTTTCTTAATTCTATGTGTTCTTTAAAGGAGTCAGCTCAAGTTAATTGGTGCCTTTTCTCCGTGTTCTCTGGTATTCAGTAACGGCCTCAGGATAACTTTACTATAGCACAAGCCAATATCCTATCACGATTGGTTGTGTGGCTGTCTTTTCCCAGCCAAAATCCTCAAGAACGATTTCTTGTCCCTACATACCATGCCCCATGCAGGGTGGACACTTGAAATGTGCTGAAGTTTAAGGACGAACTTTCTTTTATTTTAAAGATCTTATTTATTCATTTGAGACAGAGAGAGCACCTGCAGGGGGAGCAGCAGAGGGAGAGGGAAAAGCAGGCTCCCCGTTGAGCCGGAAGCCCAATGCCATAGGACTCGATCCCAGGACCCCAGGATCATGACCCAAGTCGAAGGGAGATACTTAATTGACTGAGCCATGCAGGCGCCCCAAGGATCAGCTCTCTAAAAGGAAGAGTGTGGAATCAGGAGGCAGGAGATAACAGACTATCATTCTAATTTTTAAAACATCTTATGTATGAACAGGCAGTTCAGAAATGCCCCCTCTGCCATCAAAGCTGAAGACATTCTCTCTGAGGCCAATTCCCAACTAGTTCTGCTTTTCACAGTCACACTGATGATTTGAATATTTCCCTACCAAAACTACCCTCTTTCACCACCTGATGGAAAAAAATAAAAACAGAACTCAGTATTGTCCCTTCAGAGGAAGAAGTCTTTATTATAACATAAAATACACAATTTTGTGACTGCCCCAAATTGTACACAATACTTTTTTGGTGGCTATATACTAATCTGCCTCAACACTAAAATATATATTTGAAATAATTTCACAAAGTTTTAAAAAGAAAAATTATAAAAAGTATACTTCTACTTTGTTATATTCACTTTTAGTCTCCCCATCCCCCTACAAAACCCTGCACATTCCACACATTGAAATACTTTGATGACGTGTGTGTGTGTGTGTGTGTGTGTGTGTGTGTGTGAGAGAGAGAGAGAGAGAGAGCAAGTGAGAGGCAGAGGAGTACAACTTGCCCCTGCCTCTTTTGTGGTTTGCAGGAATAGGGAGAAAAGAGAAAATATAACGCAGATAGCAAGCACACCTTTTCAGTCAAAAATCTCTCCCATCTCTAGGCACCACCTCAGGAAAACTGAGGACAGCTTAGCAATTGTACAAGCACAGGACCCCTACACTCGGGGCAGCCACACTTTTCAGTACCCGCAACCCCAGTGCCAACTGTAAAGGGCAAACTCTGCCCTCAGCATTCCCGGGGGCTGGGTCCGGTCCAGGCTGAAGGGGTGTCAGGCCCCGCCTGTCAGGGCCCCCCGAACTCCCAGCGCAGCACTCACAGGCCAGTGTTGGTGAAGCCCGTGGAACAGGCAGGTCAGGGTCCGAGAGCGGTCCGGCTTCCTTTTCTCCTTTCCCCACCGCTCTGATCCTCACGGTAGAATTTTAATCAAATCTCGAGGGGCATGTAAAGGGCTTAGCCGCATCCTATGTCAATGCTGGTATCATGGAGGGGTCGGCCTGCTCCTCAGAGGCAGAGAGATTCTACTGCCTGGCATAGAAAAATAAATCAGTGTATGAAACCAAGCCAGGGCAAACAGCAGCTTTTAAAAAGCCATCTTCCAATAAATAATTTACTACAGAGGAATATTTTCCTTTAACATCAAAACACTGATAAATTCAGAAGTCATTTTTGTAAAAAAAATATGTTTATTTACTCACATGTATAAAAATAAGGTTTTTAGGACCATTCTCTCCTGGGTGCAGTCATTGATTCTTGGGGGGGCAGGGGTGAGTGGCCTTGTAGGCCTACCCCAAAAGCTATATCTGTTTCCCTCTCTTCCCACCTGACTGCCATAGCCCATTCCTTCCATCTGATATAAAGCTATGGAAGAAATTGTGGACAACATTATACTGAAGCTGTTTTTCATTTTGTTTTTGCAGCTTACCAAACATCCCAGGAAATCCACTGACTGCATTTCCCCAAATTACCAATGCCCGGCACCCGGCGGCCCGTACCGAGTGGGCAATGACACCAAGGAACATGTTGGCCCTTGGTTCAGACCGCACTCCTGCCACCCCCTCCCCAAGACAGCCCGTGTGAACAGTGAAGGGAAACAAGGTGACTTGGGTATGAATGGCACAGGACCTGCCACAGGAAGAAAGAATTGTGATGTCTGATGAGGGTGGGAAGAGGAAAACAAGAAGTCTCAATTTAGAAATAAAACACCACCATGTGCAAACAGCCGTCATCAGTAAGCCTCGCAGTACCCACACTTGGGCAGAAGGATGGGCAGACTGGAGGGCAGATGTCCCAGGGAGCAAGGCAATTTTCTCAGCGCCTGTGGGTCACAGCTGGGCCTTACACTCTAGCCACGACACAAAGGACGTCAATGTCGTAAGCTACAGTTACATGACCCTCTCTCCTCTAATTTATCAAACGTGTGGGTGCATGTATACACACAGAGAGCTGAGTAGAATTCCACAGAGTGGAAGGAAGGAGGGGTGAGGGAGAGAACATGTAGATGGGTTAAGTGTTATTTAAAAAGCCACTACCCATCGGACAACCCATGACCTCCCTTGCCCCAACAATCACCATACGTTCCCTCTTTACCCATCCCTACCCAGGAAAACGGGGGTGGAAGAGAGAGAAGGCGTGAGGACGGCTTTCTTTCTCAAAAGGCAGTTCGTACATCTCAAAGGAAAGCGGAGAGGGTCCCGGTTATATGTCAACTGCTTGGCGGACACAGTGACAAGCCTCACAGAGAGGAGGCGCTTTCTCCTCCCTATGTCCTTCTCTTGCTTGAGTGGACACATGGCCAAGTTCCAAGGTTTGTGGAACTACTGCCTTTTTGCACAAGGTTGAAACAACCACAGCCTCTGTTTGTGGCCCCAATGCTGCAACTGAACTCTGCACAGCAAGGGGGAGAAACAGTCCAACGTGCAAACTCACACACGCGCGTGTGCGCGCACACACACACACTCACACACTCCCTTCACTGGTGCCACCATGCACAGAAACACTAAAGTCACAACTAGTATTAACACTTCACATTATGAGTATTGTTTCCAAAGAGAAGCGATTCATGGAATTAAAACATCCACAAGAGTAACTCCTCTGTCGAGGACGAAGAAGCTGCAGACGGAGACGGGGTGGGGGGTCACGACTGCGCATGAGGGATCCACTGACTGTCCATAGGTCGGCCTAAGAGCTCCTCCACACGCCGTGCCACATCCATTGTGTCATCCAGATCAAAGTCCCCGTCATTGTCAAGAACAGGGTCAGGGCTTCGAAGGAAAACAGAAAAGATGACAGGAAGGGAAAGGCTGTCAGAGGCTCAATGATGAGCAGCAGAGACCAACCCAAGCCCCAAACCCCACCAGGTGAATGGCCCAAGCTTGCCTATACCCCCTGCCTAGGCTTTGTGGGAAAAGACACTCATGATCTAAACAGTGGTGAGTAGAATCCTTTGCTATCTGGACAGAGAGACTCAAACTACAATACCCACCCAGCTGACCCTAACCCTGGCTGTCCACACACCTAAAGCCCATCTGGCCCTCACACAGAACAAGAAAAATCTCCACTTTGGGAGAGGAGAGTATAAGACATTTGCCCAAATCCACTCTAAATTACCAATATCTTCTGGTCAAATCTCTCTCCCACCTGGGACATGCTAGAGCCCAGCCTGGGTGATCTCAGACCCACAGGAGATCTGGGGCCTTTCACCCACTAGCCTTCAGGATGCCCAGCCTGAGACCAGGTGCCCAGTACCTCCCCGCAAAGCCCCATCAGAACACAACCTACTTCTGGGGGTACATGTTATAATGAGCCGGGGGGCACACGGCTGGGGAGGGGGCCTGGTCCATGTAGGTGGCGCTGGCCCCGGCAGAGTCTGCAGACGCATTCACAAACCTGCAGGAGAAACACGGCAGAGCCTTAGCAGCCTCCGGGCAACAGCTGACCTGGGGAGGGCTTGGGGGGACATTTTTACACCTTTTTTGGGGGTGTGGAAGGACAAAGTGCCCACTGGGACTGGGACTCCAGCTGTGGGAGTGGGGCCCTGGGTCCTGGTCCCACTGAGACTAAGCCCAGTTCCCTCTCCAGGGCTAAGCCAGGTTTTAGGCGGGGAAGGAAGGGCTGGGCCACGTAGTGCCAGTGAGTGGGAGGAGCAGAGCTGAGGGGTGAGGGGGGCTGGGGGAGAGAGAAAGGAGGCAGCAGGAGACCAGAGCCAGACCCTGGGTACTTACTCAGGGACCACTTGCTTGATCTGTGGCTTCACATATCCATCCACCGCTTTAGCTGCCGAGGGGGAAACAGTGATGAGAAGTAAAGTTCTCAATGAAATAAAAATGCAACCTCCCTTAAGAATCACATCTTTTCTCAGCATAGTACACAACTACATCATTCTGTCTTAAGATCTGATACAAGCACTTAATATTTTAATTTGTTAGGAGGACCTGGTCTAGAAGCCTTAATACTAAAAGTGTAAATTAAAATATCTTCTGAGTTGGCTTGGATGTGTTAATAAATTCTTCAAACCACAGAAAACATGTACTTCAGCACAAATCCAAACCAAGCATTAATTGTACACTAAGTATAAAAAGAAAATATATTTTAAAAGTTTAAAGTTATAGACGCAGCAGAGTGATAGGATTTGCTTTGTGTCCCAGGGAATAAATTGAGGCGAGCAGAAGAGGACAAATTTTCAATCACAGAAAGGATGTTGTCATACTTAGAACTGCCCACAAAAGAAAGGGGCTGTCTTGGGAAGAACTGATTTCCCATCACTGAAAAGCTTTAAGCGGAAGATGTACAAAGACTTGTCGGGTTGTACCGAGAAATCAGAGAGGAATGAATCTGACTTGATGGTCCCTAGAGTCATTCTGAGTATCTCCTCTTTTAGGAAAGGGAGTATCAGTCAAGTATCTGTGTGCTCTTTTGTTTCCCTGCTCTTTCTGCGTTTGGGGTTAATCAAATGGTCACTCATCCTGTACTGTCCATGCCCTGTGGCTGGTTAAGAAGAATGCTGGTGTGGGGGCGCCTGGGTGGCTCAGTGGGTTAAGCATCGACTATTTCTTTTTCTTTTCAAAAATTTTATTTATTTGACAGAGAGAGAGATCACAAGTAGGCAGAGAGGCAGGCAGAGAGGGAGAGGGAGAAACAGGCTCCCTGCTGAGCAGGTCTGTAAATACAATCTTAGAACATCACTTTAATGACTGCATAGAATTCCACTGTATGTTGATTTGATGTTATTTGAGAGACTTACAGTTTAGGTTATTCACAGTTTTCTGTTGTGAATTAATATCGAGAGAACCTGGGGTACCTGGCTGATTCATTCATTAGAGCATGCAACTCTTGATGTCAAGATCCGGTGTTCAAGCCCCACATTGGGGGTAGCTTACTACATACATTCATACATACATATGTACATGTGCACGTACATAAACAAACTAACTCACTGAGAGAACCTGGTGCATGCATCCTGTTTGACTATTTCCCTAGGATAAATGCCTAATCTGTTCCAAACTTTTCTGGAAATTTTACAATTAATACAGAATACTCTTATGAACAGAAACACTAAAACCATCTGTTTTGAAAAACAAGCTTTATCTTTTTTAAAAAATTTTATTTATTTATTTGAGAGAGAGAGAGAGAGAGAGAGAGAGAGCACGCAAGCAGGAAAAGCAGCAGAGAGGGGAAGCAGACTCCGCACTGAGCAGGGAGCCCAACATGAGGCTCAATCCCAGGACCCTGAGATCATGACCTAAGCTGAAGGCAGACGCTTAACCGACTGGGCCACTCATGTGCCCCAAATTTTATCTTTCTAATTTTACTTGGTCTAAGCTTGTTTTAAAAACAATTTGAAAAAAATAATAATAAAAGCAATTTGTTCCCTTCCATTTGATATTTGGGTTAGCAGCAGATATGATCGAAGAATATAGTCTGGGATTTACAACTCTCCTGAATAATGCTTGAACACCAATAACTAAATACTAATTGTGTACGTGTTTTTGCAAGACAGACACACATACACACATAAAACTAAAAGAAAACGAAAATCACAACAAAACCCAATCAGAGCACGAACACCGTTACCAGTGGCAGGCTCGCATGGAACTGGTGTGTAGTATCTGGAGTACACTTCATCTTTTGGCCGATCAGGAAACACGTAGATGAGGTAATTCAGGTCCCCCAAGCGGTCGGCCAGGGACCGGATGGAGAAGTCTCTGGTGGTAAAAGGCATCAGGTTCCAAAACATCCTTTCCTCTAGAACAATAAACAAAATAATCATATTCTAAGCAGATTTCTAAACAGAAAATCTTAAAACCCAAATATACTACAAATCAAAGCTCTATATTAGAACTGTCCCAATAAAGATCTCCATTTAAAAATAGCCACAGGTTGTAGGTCACCTCGTTGGCTCAGTCTTAACAGTTAAGCATTTGACTTTTGATTTCTGGCTCACGTCGTGACCTCAGGGCTGTGGGATGCATCCCCATGTTGGGCTCCACCTGCAGCAGGGAGTCTGCTTGGGGGTCTCTCTCCCTCTCCCTCTGCCCCTACCCCTCTCCACTCTCTCTTAAATATGTGAATAAATCTTAAAAAAAAAAAAAAAAAGACCAAATGAGGTTGTGGCTCAATTACTTAAGAAAGCCACGGGGAGATAAGCTGGTAAGCACTTCCCTAGAGATCCATGATCTCAGGTAGTTTCATTCAAATGGTTTTCAGTTCCTCTGTAGAAGAAATAGTTCTTATTGACTCCAAGCCTTGATCCCTGTACAAAAGTACATGAGAGACCCAGGAAGCATGTCCACGTCATGCAGAGGCTGCATGAGAGCTATGAAAAGCTGCTAGTATTTTTAAGTTGCAAAAAAACGAGTGAGCTACCCTTAACTTATTGTGAGGATCAGAGAAAAGAATTGTTCTTGGATGGAAATAGTCAGTGGCCATGCCTTTATGTTGATTAGGATAAAGGAATAATTAAAATAGCATATTACTCTGGGGCGCCTGGGTGGCTCAGTTGGTTAAGCATAGCCTTTAGCTCAGGTCATGATCCCAGGGTTCTGGGATCGAGCCCTGTATCAGGCTCCCTGCTCAGCGAGGAGCCTGCTTCTCCCTCTCCTCCCTGCTCTTGCTCTCTCGCTATCTCTCTCTTTCTCTCAGACAAAATCTTTAAAAAAATAAAATAAAATAGCACATTACTTCCAGTCTAATGACTCCCTAAACATCCAAGTAATTCTTCACTGAAATAAGCTCTGGTTCAGTAGTAAGAAGGCAGACATTTCAAAAGGGAAGCAGCTCAGATTGCGGACGAATGCTGTGTGACAGGTAGCCACTTCACTGTTACACATCTGTCTCTCCGAATTAGTAACTGTGTTTCCCGTGGTATGATTTTATGTAGCTGCTTTGTGGCCCCAGCTGCATCATGGTGACCCATTTGCGGGCCCTTCATCAGAATTGACCCCATACTTAGTGCTCAGTAAGTCACTGGTTGAAGAAATTTTACAACAAAAGCAGCTAACCAGAACCATATTTTAAAGATTTTTTATTTATTCACTTGAGATGGGAGAGGATAAAGGGAGAAGCAGACTCCCTGCTGAGCCAGGAGCCTGATGTGGGGCTGGATCCCAGAACCCAGAGATCATGACCTGAGCCAAAGGCAGATGCTTAACCATCTGAGCCACCCAGGCGCCCCCAAAATATGTTCTAAAAAGGGAGGGAACTCACGAGAATCAAACTTCCAAGCAATGGTGATGCCGCCAATTTCAGAGTCGCTGAATCTCAGTAGGAAGGTCCCATCAGGCTTGTTAATGAGTAGGTCGTGGGCCTGTTGCTTGTTCACGAAACCCAAAATAGCCCTGGATCACAGAGGCCAAAGAGGAGAAACAGATGTGATGTTTTAACAGCGGAAAGAAGAGCTTCATACTCTATTGGCTGACTTAGGAAATGACAATTCTCACCCATCATTCCAATGAGGCTTGAGATGTTTTTTTAACACTTCCATCACACCATCGAACCACTGCCAGAATGTGTAATTTCGTCCTGGTAAATTCTCCTAGTTGGAGATACAACAATGAGCACAAGAAGGCCAAGTGTAACACCTAGAATATTGCCTGCGGATACTTAAATTGAAAATAATTAAATGAAAAACAAACATCTACACTGTCAGAATCATACAAATACACATGCTTGTTTAAGTTTTACCAAATGGTCCTACCGTCAAAAAACCGGACAGAGAGGAAGACAGAAGGGAAAACAGAGAAGTTACCAACACCCCAGTGGCCCCTGCTACAAACACCTTCACTTGGATTTGGGCTGACTCGTTCTTTGCTTTTATGAATTAGGACATTTAAAACACCTGGGGATGGAGGTGTACACAAAGAGAAACAAAAGGTGGACTGAAAGTCAAAGATGTGACAGGTGACATCTCAATTACCCAATGCTGGGGGAGACGCTTCCTCCCTCAGCATTCCCTCTGGTGGGCTGAGGGCCCCACGGTAGCCTGGCTCTGCAGGATTATGCAGCAGGGAGCATCAGAGAGTCCATGGAAAAGACCCATGGACTTCTGATCACAAAAGCTTTACTTCTTGTGAGACATGCTCTCATTTGCTTTGCTCTATTTCCTTTATAAAGGGAAAAAAATCCACTAGCTGCACACAAAGCCCAGTTTACTTAAATATTCAGACCGAATTTTCTACATAAAAAATTATGTGCTTATCCATCTGTTCAGGAGCTTCCTATTACATGGGGCCCATTTTATTAGAGTCATGAAGAACAAACGCCCCGGGCTGGAAGCCTCCAGAAGGCATCTAGTTTGGAGGGACTGATCCAAGGGCAGCCGGCGGCGGGTCCCTCACCCTGTTGAACTGGGACCAGGACACGGACATGCCATTATAGTCTTCAAGGTGGCTGCTGCTGCCGTTGAACAGTTTCTGGGCCAGGAACACGAGGTTCTCCTTGGTCAGGCCGCGGTTGCTCTGCACTTCGGCCTTGAATTTCATGTTGAGCGCCTCACACAGCTGCGGCCACAGCACTTTGTCGGGCACGGCGAATGGCACCCTGCCCTGAGGCGGAGGGAAGCCAGACTCTTATGAGAAAACAGTTGCATGATTTATTCACTCAACCCACAAAATGAAAACACTGATGGCTCAATGCAGTTACAAACATTTGTCTCGCTGAGCTTGAGGATAAATTCTAACTTTTTTGACACAGGCAGCTCTGTGAGACAACTTAGGAGGTACCCTCAAGCTCTCTATGGTGTTCTGTAAATGAGCTGCTGAACCTCCAGTCTCATCCTTTATTCTAAGAGCCACAGAACCAAAACGTGAACCAAAACGGGAACAGGACTCAGACTGGTTCTCTAGTGGCAGGCAGAGAGAATTGTGTGCGTACTCACGCGCACGTGTGCATAAGTGTGATCCTTGAACCCAGCTCAATGTGAAAAAATTTTATGTGGAAGAATGGAAACTGAGTTGGACCACTTGTAATTGAGAAGCAGGTTATAATATGGATTTTTAATAAACTGTTTTTCATCCCATTCAGCCATGGTACTTCATTTTTTTTTTCCATTATTACAACTTTTTTTTGGGAATAGGCAACAGAATCACATAATATAAAATTTTAAAAGTACGGAAGGGTATACAGTGATGTGTCTTTTTTTTTTTTTTCTTTTTAAGGCTTTATTTGAGAGAGAAGGAGAGCAGCAGAAGGAAAGGGAGAAGCAGACTCCCTGCTGGGCAGGAAGGTGGATGTGGGGCTCGATTCCAGGACCCTGGGAACATGACCCGAGCTTAAGGCAGATCCTTAACAGGCTGAGCCACCCAGGTGCCCCATGAAGTCATTTTCTTAACCCTGTGTCCCAGCAGCCCAGTTCCTCTGCCCAGAATATATGATCTAGTTTATTGCGTATGGCTCCAAAGATATTCTATGCATATTCTATGCATGCCTTTTTAAAAATATAAATGGAGGCACCTGGGTGGCTCTCTCAGTTAAGCACCCGACTCTTGATTTTTGGCTCAGGTCATGATCTCAGGGTTGTGAGACTGAGACCTGCATTGGGTTCCATGCTCAGCACGGAGTCCGCCTGAGAATCTCTCTCTCCCTTTCCTGCTATCCCTGCCTCCACTCATGCACTCTCTCTCTAAATAAAAACAAAATAAATAAATAATGATTGAATATATATATATTCACCTATTTTTATATATTATTTATTTATATATATTATATATATTACATATATATAATAGCATATAATCCACACGTTCTACCTCTCCCTTTTCTCACTTAGTATCTGTAAGACCTTACATTAGCACATAAACACATGTTCTTCTGTGGCTGCTAAATACTCCACAGTATGGAAGAACAATACTATAGTTAGCCAGGCCCCCATAGATGGACATCTATGTATCAGCCCAGTGATCTTTAGCTACTATAAACAATTCTGCAACGTACTTATGTCATTTGACACAGATGGAAATATATTTGTAGAATAAATCCCCACAAGTATGTATTTATTTTAAAAGAGCATAAGCTGTACACTAGTCATTAACACAACTGAAAATGCTAAAAATGCTTATTTATTTAGGTACTGCCTAAATTTAGGCAATTTATTTAGCAATGACATGTTGCAAGAGCGGCCAACGTGACATGAGCAATGAGCTCGGTGGACAGGCAGGGAGGGGAATGAGAGGAGAGGCGGCAACCCTATCCAGGAGGCTTATCAGGACTTGCTGCAGGCAGTTTTAAGAGAAGCCTCAAACTCGATCTGTAGAATGGGCATGGGAGAATTTCTGCTATAAATCTCACCTTTGCAGCAAAAATACTGTTCTATAAAGAGGACTGTTTTGTTTTTTTTTTTAGATTTTTAAAAATTTGTTTATTTGAGAGAGAGAGCATGAGAGGGGAGAGGGTCAGAGGGAGAAGCAGACTCCTGCTGAGCAGGCAGCCCGATGTGGGACTTGATCCCGGGATTGTAGGATCATGACCTGAGCTGAAGGCAGTTGCCCAACCGAGCCACCCAGGGGCCCCTGTAAAGAGGACTGTTGAGAGAACTCACTGAGACTCTTCATGTTAGAGTATGTGAGAGGAGGACATAATTCTATATCCTGAATGCCAACCAGAACCTTTTATCAGGCTTTCATGGAGTCCTTGCTGCTGGAAATGTGTGATACCTAGAGCTCTTCCTGATGAAATGTTTTGAAGATGCTCATCAAGCGCACACGAGTGGTCAGAGAGTGTTTGACGCACAGACCCACAAAACCACGTTCCTGCCCTTAGACAAAGCATCTCATTCTTCGTGAGAGTTGATATGGATCACAGAACCTCAAGTTTGGAAAAGACATTAAACGGCACCCTCATCGACTGGAGGGAAGAGGGCAGGAAGCAACTGCTAAACTGTAAGTAACGCTCTGATAGGGCCACCTTCCGGAGTTCCAAACTCCACTCACGGTCTGACCCAAGGATTTAAAACACTATTCGCTAAATAGTGACTACGTGACAAACATTTTGTATTTTCTATGTTACCTAATTTCATTTATTATTTTTTTAAGTAAACTCTGCCCAAAATGGGACCTGAACTCATGATCCCCAGATCAAGACTTGCATGCTCTCCTGACTGAGCCAGCCAGGTGCCCCTGAATGTTACCTAATTTCATCTTTCTACAAGCACTATGGACCACTACTACCCCTGTGGTACAGACACTTGGGGAAACTTAGGCTCAAAGAGAGAAAGTGAATTCCCTGTGGTCACAACGTGAGGAAATGGCGGGGCGTGAGTTTAACCCTTGGCCAGATTCCAAGCCCACGCTCTTTCCATTCTCCACATACTCTCTACTCTGCCTCCCACTACAGAAATCTGCGCTTTTCTATGCTTTTCTGGGAGAGAACACATGAAAGAGATTCATGACACCAGCGTCAGGATCTTGAGACCCACAGGCTCAGGGAATCCACTCACAGGCTCTGCAAAAGCATTGTCCCAGAGGACGGTGGCTGTCGCATTGTTGTCCTGGCTGCCATGGACGATCACCACCACTGGGAGGGACAGGGTCTAGAAACACAAAAGAGAAAGGCTGAGTGCCAAGAGCGACACTTTCCTCTCTTGCTCTTCTTTTTCTTTATCACAACACATTCATTCTCTCTTCAGTTTCAGTAAATGTCACACTCGAATAGAGAACCTGATTGGCTCCAGGAATCACAGGACTCTTCACAGTGCTGCAATCTTAGAAATTTTAGATATTTTAAGAAGTGTTGGCTTAGATACTTCTGAAGGAGGCAGTAAGGTTCTCAAAAGGAGAACAAGAGAGAAAAGAGAAAGAGTATGGAGTATTTCTAGAAGAAAATAGCAAGTAACAAATGTCTAAAACTTACTACAACTGTTACTCAAAGTCATCTGGAGTGAGGTTTCCCTGATTCATTCCTACCTATATCTCCAGCTATTTCTTCTTTTTTTTTTTTTTAAAGATTTTATTTACTTATTTGACAGAGAGAGAGATCACAAATAGGCAGAGAGGCAGGCAGAGAGAGAGGGGGAAGCAGGCTCCCCGCTGAGCAGAGAGCCTGATGTGGGGCTCGATCCCAGGACCCCGAGATCATGACCTGAGTCGAAGGCAGAAGCTTAACCCACTGAGCCACCCAGGCACCCTCCAGCTATTTCAACTTGCTATTTCCTGTTACTGCAGATCTTAAGAGAATCTAAGACACACAATTTTAAGGATGAGGTCTCCCCACTTTCTGTCCACTGAAGGTTAAGACACTATGTGATCAAAACAATTCTTTTGCAATACAAAGTACACACACACACACACACCACACAGCTGAGGGAGGGCTTTACCTTGACTTGAAAAACCAGCTCATTTCCACCAACACTGAACTGTGATTCAAACAGGATTGTAAATTTTTCTTCTGTTACTGACTCTGCTCCACGACGGTCAGACCTCTTAATTCGTTTCAGGGACTGCAAAGGAGACAAATAAAAAAGGTCAGAGCGTTCACAAAACTAGGGAAGATTTGTTCTTTTCCTTCTCCCATGCTCACCATGTTCCTGAAGTGCGCGCTGAGGGTGCCAGTGGCCTGGTGATACTCCATCACACAGCAGTTGTTCAGGATCTCGCCACTGTAGTCACTGCAGAGCAGACAGACACTTGACACAATACCCTCGCAGTATGTCAGTAAATGTAGGGTAGAAAATATATTGGGCGGGACCCAACAAAGAAGGTTGTAAAAATGGGTATCATTTAAAGGAAATGTTAGCTCCATAAAGTATAGAAGATATAAACATACATTAACATAAAAGAAATGTTCTTGGATATATTCCTACTAAATGAATGAAAATCATGTACTTTTTCCACAGAAGGAAAGCCTATATGCTTTCTCTGAGCCAGAAGAGGCCAGAAGGGCTCACAGGGCTCCTAAAACGACTGGCAGCATCCAGAGTGCTGACTGGGAGGCTGGAGCACA
The DNA here is from genome assembly GCF_002288905.1 of Enhydra lutris kenyoni. Taxonomy (NCBI): domain Eukaryota; kingdom Metazoa; phylum Chordata; class Mammalia; order Carnivora; family Mustelidae; genus Enhydra; species Enhydra lutris. The sequence continues at coordinate 26,933,814 of NW_019154110.1, forward strand.
TTATTCCTGTTGTAAAGCCTTGAAAGAGCCAGACATGAGGGGGAGGGCATGCATACTTGCGGGTGTTCTCGTTCTTGAGCAGCGACTTGGCCTGCTGCTCGCTGATGATGGTGGCCTTCACCTGGGGGGGGTTCATGTGCACGTTCAGCTTCCCGCCCACCAGCAGGCGCACCGTCGCTGCAAACTTGGTCTGGGTCTTCAGGACCTGAGGGGGCTGCTTCTCAATGATGAACGTGCTGCAGGGACACAAGGGACCAGATCACACATGATGCTGACTCAGGGTACAGGGCCTGCCCACCGACGTGGGGAGGCTACCGGGGCTCGGCAGGCAAAGGAAGGGCACACGGCACAGCTCCTGTTCCCGGGGAGGCCACCGAGAGTCAGAGGAGGTGGTGGGAGGGGAGGCAGTGACATGACTCAGCAGCTGGCCCAGGCTGGGGGTGGGGGGACAAGGGCAGTCCACGGAGCGTCCACAACAGAGACTGGGCAAGGTCAACACCAAGCAGCCACTGCAACTGAGGACAGAGAGGGATGGAGGCCCAAGGGAAAAGAGACAAGGACTCCAACGAGAGCCCCCCTACCGCAACCCCGGTGGGCAAAGCACCCCGGCCTGCTCCACGCCAACCACCCAGGGGCTGGGCGTACTGGAGGCGGCAATCACCTGGTCACCAGGGCTGAGATGATGTCTGTGATGGTGGCGTTGACCTCAGCCAGCATCTCCTCCACTGGGCCGGGGATGGGCAACTGCTGGCAGAGGTGCTCAGCCCTGCGGATCTGCTGCCGGTTCTGCCAGATGATCTCGGCCAACTTCTCACACCTGCACGGGAGCCCCGGCCACCGGGAGGACAATGGTATCACCCCACGCCCCAGGCTCCAGGCCGAGAGGCCCCAGTCTGGGGAGAACGCCCCAAGACCCAGCTCCTCGCTCGTGCTGGAAGGTTCTGCACCTCAGCCACCACTTCTGGCCCTGAAGCAGAGTGCCCCCCGCCTTTCAGGAACATAGAGCTGCGCGGGACTAGCGCCCCGGAACCGGTCTGCTCCGCCTGAGGCTCACTCTGCATACCCAGCCCTGTCCCCCTCCCCAGCACGGGAACTCCCTTCCTGGGCACGTGGCACATGACGGGGGCCCCAAAGCTGGCATCAGGAGCCAGAACCCTCGGTGAACTAAGCCTTGCTGCAGCACAGAGAGAGCTGGCTGCCCAAGGAGACGCCAGAAGCAGCGCCCCTGCCCCCAGCCACCCCCAAACACCATTACCAGGACTGCAGCATGTCCAGGCTGCCCTCGGGGGGCCCTCCGTTCCCTGCCAGCTGTTGCCGCCGCTTCCACTGGATCAGCTCATCGTCCAGAATGATGGTCTGCTGCTTCCGCAGCAGCTGCAGGGTCTTCTGGTGCTTCTCGGCCAGCTCCTGAAGGCAGGTGGGGACAGCAGGCCCTTCTGGGCTCCCGCAGAACAGCCCTCACTCGGGAGGCAGGGCTGGGGACCAGGCCCCGGGCACAGGCCCTCCCCTCTCCCAAACCCGCTCTGCCTCACATGCTCCCCACAGGAAAGAAGGTTCTGGCCTCCAGCTCACCAGGGTCCCGCTCTCCTCCCAGCCCTAGCCCTCTCTCGGGCTCCCCGGATGGCCCGGGATGTGGGCCTCCGCGCTTGGGAGCAGAGGCCGCAGACCACACTTACCACGCGGTACTGCTGCAGCGTCTGGGCCTCATGCTGCAGCCAGGCCTCCAGAGACACCTGCTTCTGCTGGAGGGCCGTCTCCCGGCTCAGACGCTCCTGCGGACTCAGCTGGGACAGCCCGGCAAACTGAGCTAGAAGAGGCGATGGGACACCCGCGACCATCATTTCCTGGCTTCCTGCAGGAAGCCCAGTAGAACACTGACACCTGTTCTGGAGGCAAGGCCCTGAGGGTCTGCCCAACACCGGACCGATGGCAACCTGGGGCTCCAGCAGCCAAGGGAGCCAGACCTGAGCGGGCTCTGGGCCCTGGCCCCTCGACTTTGATCTCCCCTTTAGGGACTGTGCAGACGGAAGCCTGCGGGCGCAGCCCCCCGAGGCCTCCCTTCCCATCTTAGTCTACACAGCTGCCTGCCCAGACCTCCTCATGCCACACGGGGGTCCAGCGTGGAGCCTTGCTGCCTGGTTCGATGTGTGCCCTCACCGTTTACTAACTGCGGAACCTCGGGCAAATCATTTCTCCTTCTGGGCCTCAGTTTACCCACGTGCAAAATGGCAGAATCTTGGCCCCTGCCTCAGTGAGTCGACAAGGAATAAGTAAGTGATGATCCACCAAAGGCTCAAGGAACCTCCCGGCTCGTGGGTCCTGAAGGTCAGAGCTGGTCCTTCCTGGGCAGTGGCTTCCAGTGCAGGTTACAGGGTGCCAGAGACAAGCGGCTGCTCAGTCCCACCCCACACAGAAGGACCGCCTAGGGAAGCCCCTGCCCCACAGGCTCTGTCCCGCCCCAGGAGCCCAGCAGCCTCTCCTCTGGAACAAGGGGTTTCTCCAGGTGCTGGCAGGGGCCTAACATGTTGGTTTGTCCAGGCTGGGTGACCGTGAGCTCAGCGGACCAACCAGAAGGAGATGGAGAGGCACAGACAGGCACACACAGGGACAGAAGGAGAAGGTGGTGAGTGGGAGGGAATGTCCAGCGCCCAGTGGCAGCAACACCTCTCAGGACAGGGAGGTAGCTTCTCTCCACGCTAGCGTGGGGCTCTCATCCATGGCACGAAGGGGGAGTCAGGGAGGCCTCCTTACCGTTTTACCAAAAATCTATTATGAAATACTTCAGACCCAGGGAAGGTAGAAAGAGTGATGCAAGGAACACCTGCGTTTTGATAACCCAGCTGAAGAAACCACAGGGAAAGCCACCTGTACGTCCTTCCCTGCTTGCAAACCCATCCCGGCCTCCAAAGGTAACCACTGTCCTCCACACTGGGATTATCACGGCCTGCCCAGCGTCTTGCTGAGTATCCCAGTGTCCTCACTTGGGCTGAGACAAGGAGATGGGAGCATCAGCATATCGTGGTCGAGGGCCATGTCACACTGACCGAGGCCCTGCCTCATGGACACACAAGCTGGGACAGACAAAAGGAACTCGAGACAGCCTGGGAAAGCCCTAGCACTGGAAGAGAACTGGAAATACGGTTCTGATCCCTCGTGGACACACAAGCTGGGACAGACAAAAGGAACTCGAGACAGCCCGTGAAAGTCCCAGCACTGGAGGAGAACTGGAAATATGGTTCTGATCCCATGACTGGGGACTGAGAGAGAAGACTACCGTCCAGCCATGGCACACAGCAGAGTAGTCCTGAGGCCACCTCAGAAATCCTGCCACCCACAAGGGGTGCTAGTGATCCCCATACCTGGGCCCAACCTCCCTAAGCCAGTGACCCACTTAGGTCTCCCCTGGTACTCTGTGGAAGCTTCTGGGAGGGAGGTGAGGAGATGGGAGGCAATTCTCTGCTCCACTGGAGGGAGCTGAGCCTTCTCTTGCACAAACAGAGCAATAGTCTGCGTTTCTGATGAGTCAACTTGATAAATGAGACTGAACTGACATTGCATGGTGGGTAGAAACCCAAAGCAGAATCTAACGCAAACCCGTAAATAGGAAACAGAAAACCCAAGAAGGGGACTGGAAGAACTATCAACCATCAAAGGCTGGGGTAGAACTGACAGCCTGAATTTTCCTGTTCCCCAGTCTAGGAAGAGGGCTACCCTTTCCCTGAGGTCAGTCTGAGATGGATTCAGATGGAGGAAGACATGCTGGAACAATCCCACCAACATTTACTCAACACCTGGTATAGGTGCAGGCAATGTGCGAGCCTGAGGGTACAGAGGTGTAAGACACAATACCTTCTCAAAGACTCTATTCTACTGAGGGAGATGGAGTTATTAATAAATAATATCAAGACAGCTCTAAGACTGACCCACATGCAGAGTCTTAGAGAAGCACTGGATAGAGACGGCTATGCGTCTGTATAGCCGGGCTGATCAAGCAGAGGCTTTTCGGAGAATCTCTGTGGGGCCTGCTTGCAGGGAGAGGGAAATTAAAGTCACCCTGTCAAATTCCTACACGGTCAGTAGGGGGCCCCAGTGGGGACCCAGGACCTACTGCTGAAGTTCTCAGTACCCAGGTACCTAGCAGGATTTACACAAGGAAGGTGAGCTTCAGGTGCCAGGACAGCCTCTGAATAACCGCACAAAACAGCATTAAACATTTGTCATTACAAACACAGCTCTTAGCCCTTATACTTTCCCTGCTTAGAGAATTTAATATTTCAGTAAAGCAGCATTTATGAAACATCAATTATACACAAAACTGTTTTTTTACTAGACTGTGAACTTCTTCCCACAGGTGGAAATGTCTTCCCCAACAGACCAGGAAGAACACGGGTGCGGGAAACCTGAGTGAGACCCACACTTCCTGAAGGCAAGCTTGTGACCTCTCCCCCTTCCTAAGCTTCCTCCTCCCTGCCCCAACCTTAGGGCAAATCCCTGCTACTTGAGAGAAAGGAGAGTGCCTCTAAACGGAAACCTGGTTCTCTTCCAATCTGACCTGAATTTCCTTCTAGCCCTCATGACACACACCGCCCTGGCCATGTGGACCTCACCCTGGATCCGCAGGCTCTCCTGATACTGGATGATGAAGTACTCCTGGGTCTGCTGCAGCTTCTTCAGTTCATTCTCTGTGTCCTGTGTGACCAGCCGCAGCTCCTCAAACGTCTGGTTGATCTGGAGGTGTTTCTGGGACATGGTGTCAGCAAGACTTCCAACTGGAGAAGTACCCTGGAGACAGAATGGGGAGAATGCAGGCCACAGTGAGGATGGAAGAAAACCTTATGAAGGAAAAGCCAATGCTAGTACCTCAAACCTGGCTGAAATCCCAAAAGTGGAATTTTGAGTCAGAGGAACTGCACACATCATTTGTGAGAACCAATGAGGAGGAGGGGAGAAAAGGAGGGAAAATAGGTGATCTGGCCAACTGTGACACCTTCTTAAGCCACAGTAGAAATCTCGGGGCGCCTGGGTGGCTCAGTGGGTTAAAGCCTCTGCCTTTGGCTCAGGTCATGATCTCAGGGTCTTGGGATCGAGCCCCATGTCGGGCTCTCTGCTCAGTGAGGAGCCTGCTTTCTCCTCTCTCTCTGCCTGCCTCTCTGCCTACTTGTGATCTGTCAAATAAATAAATAAAATCTTAAAAAAAAAATTTCTACGTCAGTCTGGCCTCCACCAGAGTCACCCAAACAGGGTCCATCTAAGCCCTCTTTGGAGAGAGTAGAACTCAGCACATCCAGGAGTTATCTGAGTTTGCAGACTAATGATGGTGACCCCTTGTTCCACATTCGTTCACCGACCCGATGCCATGGACTGTGTGAGGTGCTGAAGACACAGCGGGGAACAAGGCTGTGTAAACACACAGCATCTGTGTCCTCACTCAAGACCTTCTTGCAACTGGGGGAAGAGGCTGAACCTCTCACAGACAGCATCCTAGAGGCCCCCAAAATGAAGTTACAGGGGAGGCATCAATAAGGCTTTTATGGATCCAGCCATTTTGGTGACCTGGTCTCGGCCATTCCTTCAACACTTGGTTGAAAGGGGGCTCAGCAAAAATCCTTCTTAAGTAATCTCACCTGAATATGAGCATGCTTTACTCAAAAACCATTCAGTTGGGATTAAATTATTTTACACCTGTCCATATTGTTTTGTGGTGATAATCTCATCAAGATTATGGATCAGTTAAGATGAGACCATTCTATTACTTTTGTGCCCCTTAGGACAGTGCTCTGGTTATACAGATACCAATAGATGCACACCAAATTATGTTAAGAAATCTGCGTCCAGAGAGAAGTGGGCAAGGAAGGACTTCCCAGCTCCTCTCCCCACACCCACGGGACACTCACATTGTTGGCTTCTCGCACCAGCCTCTGTTCATTGTACAGAATATGTCGGATGCAGCGGACCAGCTCCATGGGACAGCGGTCGTACGTGTTCTAAAAGAATCCAACAGCAGACATCACTTTGTTTCATACCATGTTACGGGGCCTAACGCTACCTCAGTGCAGGGGTGAGATTTTATAAAGGAGGAGACTCCTGGAGACATGATGGCATAATCACAAGCAATGCTGCTCCTCTAATACTAATGGGGGAGGAGAAAAGTATGTCATAGGAAACCCAATTACAAGGAGAAGGCAAGATTATTTTATTTCTTGCCTCTTAATTTGCCTAAAGTACTAGGGCATCATTCCTGGAAAAAGGATACATAAATTTCAAGAGGACCACGTCAGAGGAGAAACTGGACTCCACCTTGACTGAGTAATCAAAATTACGACCACCAATGCAGGAAACATGGATGGTGTATGTCTCTAGATGTGATATCCTGAGAGGGACAGAACATCACTTAATCTAACTTAAACATCACTGAATCTAATGAGGAGGAGACATCACACAAACCCAAAAGGAGGTCCATTTTATCTTTAAAAATAGACAAGGGGTGCCTGGGTGGCTCAGTGGATTAAAGCCTCTGCCTCCAGCTCAGGTCATGATTCCAGGGTCCTAGGATCGAGCCCTGCATTGGGCTCTCTGCTCAGCAGGGAGCCTGCTCCCCACCCCACCGCCTGTCTCTATGCCTACTTATCATCTCTCTCTCTGTCAAATAAATAAATAAAATCTTAAAAAAAAATAGACGAGCCAAATTATTTTAAAATGTCAATGCAGGGGCATCTGGCTGACTCAGTTAGTAGAGCATGCAACTCTTGATCTTGGGTTGTGAGTTCAAGCCTCACATTGGGTGTAGAGTTTACTTAAAAATAAAATCTTAGGGGGAAAAAAAAGGCAATGTAATGAAAGACAAAGAGGTTGAAATGGTTCCAGATTACAGGACATTAAAGAGACACGACATGGACGCCTGGGTGGCTCAGTTCGTTAAGCGGCTGCCTTTGGCTCAGGTCGTGATCCCAGGGTCCTGGTATCGAGTCCCACATCTGGCTCCTGGCTCAGCAGAGAGCCTCCTTCTCCCTCTCGCTCTGCCTGTACTCTCACTCTCTGTTAAACGAGTAAATAAAATCTTAAAAAAAAAAAAAAGAGGGAGAAAGAGAGAGAGAGAGAGAGACACGACAACCGGATGTAATATGTGGTCCTGGGCCAGAGGGGAAAAAAAAAATGCCATAAAGGTTATTATTGAGTCAGTTAACAAAATGGAAATATAGATATGATTACCTAAGAGTGTTTTGTCAATGTGACATGTACTGAGGCTGATAACTGTACTACAACCAGGAAGAGAAAATGCACACTGAAGCACTTAGGGGCAAAGGGACATGATGTATGCAACTTACTCTCAAGTCACAAAAAATGTGTGTGGAGAGAGATTGAATATGATAAAGCAAATATTAACAATGGGTGTTTCTGGGCATATGTAGGGGTTCTTTGTATCAATCCTGCAATCTCCTATAAATTTGAAATTGTTTTCAAATAAAAGGTTTAAAAATAAAAGGCTACAATCCCAAAATCATACAGTAAGAACCTTATATACCTAACATGTAACACTGGGTTGAAGCAGAGAAAGAAAAGCTCCATGGGAAGTACTAAATGGAGAGTCTCTCCTAGGGAAGAGAATTGAGCGTGAGCCCGCATTCACACCTACCTGGAGCTGCGTAGCATAGTGCCCCAGCTTGATCTTCAGTAAGAACCCATCCTCCCCGACTTGGTGCTCCGCCTTCTTCTGCAGCTCCTGCACCAGGCCCTCCAGGAGCTGGGTGGCCTTAATGTTCTCCTGTGGATTATCAAGATCTATTGAGTCCCTAGGGGAAAAAAATTACATACATATGTATACATACATGCAAATACAGCCTCAACGCATCACACCTTTTCTTTAGCTGAAGTGATTTCTTCATAATGCTCACGGCAAATTTCAGGAAACAGTCCAATTCAAATTGTCTAGATGCCTATATTAATCTATCCCTAATCCACTAATTACCTTAGTGGACTGTATATATTTCCTTTCTTTTCTCTCTCTCTTTTCTCTCTCTCTCTCTCTCTTTCTTTTACAATGTACTGCCCTTTCTCCTTCCTTCTACTGACTTGCTCTGGTGCTTACACTATCGCTAGAAATGAAGGGAAAAGGAAAGTGCTTCGTGTACTCTGAAGGAAACAAGGGCTCTGATAACTTCCTATTTATAGTTACCCCTCAAGGGTGTAAGGGGGCACAAGGTCAAGAATGTTCTACATGTTTCTGCCAGCCTTGACTAGTTCTCTGCGTTGCTAATTTCACACAGTACTTCTTAAAGTAAAGACAGGTGCAGTGACACTGACTGCCATTTCTAAGGAAGCCTGGAAGTGAGATATTAAGACAGAAGGTGCCTGCAGGCATTGACACAAGTCACTGGTCGCAGGTCTGGGACCTCCAGGCAATGCTAACTCTTCCAGTGACGCGGAGAAACCACTCTACAGATTTTGTACTAATTCAGAGCCATTGAACTGGTGACAGGTTGGACAGTTTCCCGCCTTCCCTCTCTTCCTTTTCCTCTTTATTCCTTCCTTCCTTCTCTCTTTCCCCCACTCCCCTCACCAACTCTCTTTTTTCAAACAATTTAGGCAACAGTTGCTATAGGGCAGCATTAAATTGCTCAACTCAGCTCGCTGAAGAAACTAAACAGCTGTGAGACTGAAGTAACGTTCAGTTACTGCTGACCGGGTCTGGAGCCAAGTTCGAGATCTGGTGGTCGCTACAGGCTGCACCTCTACACCCTGAAGTCAGTCAGCAACTAGTCTCAGACAAAGGCTCAAGCAGGTGTGCCCAGACGCTGATGATAATGTAGTTCAGTGAATATACCCGCAATCTGTACTCTATACCCGCATCTGTACTCTGAGAAGGCAGTAGAGAAAGCCAAATTTTAAATACGTATCCTCTCTGTACTAAGTAAAGTTTATGTATTAAATGAAAGCCTGGAAGGAATGAAGGGCAGCCTGCACCTCTGTTCCCACTGGCAATAATGCTCCTCATCTGAGGAACCCACTCTTGAGAAGATCCGGTCTCTGTGCAAAACTCACAGGAACCATGTACTGGTTCTGGCACTTGAAAACTCAATTTTCTACTTAAAAAGTGGGGGGGGGAGGGAGGCTTCCTTAGCTTAAACATGAAGAAATAAACATCTTTTTAAATTAAAATCTTGGGGTGCCTGGATGGCTCAGTGGGTTAAAGCCTCTGCTTTTGGCTCAGGTCATGATCTCAGGGTCCTGGGATCAAGCACCACATCGGGCTCTCTGCTCAGCAGGGAGCCTGCTTCCCCCTCTCTCTCTCTGCCTGCCTCTCTGCCTACTTGTGATCTTTGCCTGTCAAATAAATAAATAAAATCTTTAAAAAAAATAAATGAATTAAAATCTTTATGTTCTTAAGAAAACCACGCTAAATAAAATTCAGGTTTTCTTTGATATCAACACAGTCTTTTAACATTCGTTCGATAAGAACTACACGGGGAATCTCCTAAATGAAATTTTAAATCACCAGAAACGTCCTACTAATGTTTTTCTGAACTCTCCAAGTCATTAAAACAGAAAAGAAAATGAGAAAAATGGAAAAGCGCTAGACAAGGTGTAGCAGATGTGCTTGTGTTTAGCTTGGTTTTTTTCTCACTTCATTACAAGAGGCTGAGATTTTTTAAATTGCCCAGAAAATTGCCTTCCTTTGGTGCTCTCTAGCTTCCGACCAGAAATCTGCTACTAACACAGAACTGCAATTACTGCAAGGTGGCAACACTGTCAGGTACACAAGCCTGCTCGGACAGTCGCAGAGTGGCCTCTTGTCCTGGGCTCTGCAGGGGCGGACCCCGCCCTGCGCACGCTGCCACCCCCCGCAGAGGCCTGAAGCAGCTGATGAGCCCCTCAGATCAGAAGGACAGGCTGCTGCCACCCAACATGCTCCCAGGCCCTGAGCAGAACAGGCCCTGAGCCTGCAATAACGTCCATTTGACAGCTCTGTTGTCAATCTACTGCATTACACTAACTCTGAAAGAATTTAAAAATAATTTTCCCTCTGAGTATATAAACAGTAATTTGGCAAATAAGAGTAAAAACACGCCTGTTAAATCTGCCACCAAGGGATGCCTGAGTGGCTCAGTGGGTTAAGCCACTGCCTTCAGCTCAGGTCATGATCCTGGGGTCCTGGGATCCAGTCCCACATCAGGCTCCTTGCTCAGTGGGGAGCCTGCTTCTCTCTCTGCCTCTGCCTGCCACTCTGCCTGCTTCTGCATGACCTCTCTCTCTGACAAATAAATAAATAAAATCTTTAAAAAAAAAAATCTGCCACCAGGAATGTAATTATTGTTAATATTTTGGTGTATTGTCTTTTGGGCTTTATGTGTATGTATATGTTTAAAAACACCAATGTCGCCATTGTTAACTTTGTTAATAATACATTTTATTAAATGATATGCATATGCATACCTGAGCTGCCCCATTAAGCACTAAATTCTTTGTGGACAAACAAGGGCTTTACTCTGTTCATATGAACTCTACACCCTACAGGCACTCAAAACATATTTGTCAACGGTGGTTTATTAGCAGCAAGGATCTAATGCTTTTAGGCACAACTTACTATTTATTAAAGGGAAAAAGGAAAAAATAAGATACAGGAAAAAATCCCATTTTAAAAATCTCAAGAGTTATTCCATCTCTCTAAAATCTAAGCTAGGGCTAAATAACTTTTCATGGGTTACACAGTTTTTAAAAAATGTACAACTTTTAAAGTCTCCCTCATGTTCTTTCCAATCAAACTTCCACAGCTCTGTGCTTCACTAAATATGACAGAAAAAACTGGGTTCACTTACCAAGCTTGGCTTTCAATCCACTGGGATAAATAATGTCGCACCTCGATGGGGAAATGCTGGCCATATAAGGCTTGCATCTGATGAAGAGCATCACCTTGGAGCTGCTGGGCCTGTATCCACACAGCCATGGTTTCAATCTGTTCAACAAGCGATCAGTGGTTCGGGTGGGTTTTTTTTTTCTTCCCCCTTTAAATCCACTAGAATAAATAGTCACAATTAAAAAACCTAGAGATAAATGCTTTTAAGCTCTTCATGGTAGAATAGAGATCAGTATTCTGGAACTGAATTTTAGCTTTAAAATGTTTCAAAATGTACACATCCAGTGTGGCCATGAAAGGTATATAACTTGGTCTACGAAGCGCCAACTGTAAAACATACTGAAATCCTCCAAGTGAAAGTACAAAGCCAACAATAGGAGAACTGCCTATAACTTTGGGATCACAGACATAGTTACTTTTATTCCAAACTTGAAGTAACAATAAGCAGCATTTTAACTGTAAGATAATTAGCACTTTATGGCCAGGTCGGACTCCCCTGCTCAGTGGAGAGTCTGCTTTTTTTTTTTTTTTAAATCACTTGTTTTAGGGCACTTGGGTGGCTCAGTTGATTAAGGGTGTGCCTTCGGCTCAGGTCATGATCCTAGAGTCCTGGGATTGAGTCCTGCATCAGGCTCCCTCCTCAACAAGGAGCCTGCTTCTTCCTCTGCCTGTCATTTCCTCTGCTTGTGGTCCCTCTCTCAAATAAATAAATAAATAAATAAAATCTTAAAAAAAAAAAAAAAAAAAAAAAGCACTTGTTTTAGATTTGGCATTTTGACTAGAAATGCAATAAATGTGCTCCCATTTCAAAAAAGACCCAGTAAAAGAAAAGTGAAAATATCTAAAACATGAATTGAACCCTAAGTATTATTGCCAGTTACTTAAGCTGCAATGCTTTATGCAGAAAGGGCATAGATTTATCTGGAAAAATGCCCCAAGTTTCACCTTCTAAGTTACTGCTAAGGAATTTATGAAGCAATCTTCTATTAAATTACAGTATTTAAAAATCTGTGCGACAGGGACCCTAGATGGCTCAGTCAGTTAAGCATCTGCTTTTGGTTCAGGTCATGGTCACTGGGATCCAGCCCTGCACTGGGCTCGTTGCTCAGCAGGGAGCTTGCTTCTCCCTCAGCCTGCCACTCCCTCTGCTTGTGTGCTCTCTCTGACAAACAAAATCTTAAAAACAAAACTCTCCAACATAAAAACAATACATTCCAGCTAAGAGAACAAGAACCATTATATTCCAATAGTAGGTAGGTTTTTAAAACATGCCCTTGAGTCTAGAAGTTTTATAAAACTACCATGATGCCTTCTCTCAGATTTACCTGAAAATTTTATTTATTGGGGCGCCTGGTAGCTCAGTGGGTTAAGCCTTTGCCTTTGGTTCAGATCATGATCTCAGGATCCTGGCATGGAGCCCCACGTTGGGCTCTCTGCTCGGCGGGGAGCCTGCTTCCCGTTCTCCCTGGGTCTGTCTCTCTGCCTACTTGTGATCTCTCTCTCTCTGTCAAATAAACAAATAAAATCTTAAAAAAAAAAAGATTTTTAAAAATTTATTTGACAGAGAGACCGCAAGAGAGAACACAAGCCAGAGGAAAGGGAGAGGGGGAAGCAGGCTTCCTGCTGAGCAGGGAGCCTGATATGGGACTGGATCCCAGGACTCTGGGATCATGACCTGGGCCAAAGGCAGACAGTTAACCGTTGAGCCACCCACCCAGGCGCACCTACCTGAGAATTTTTAATTCAGTTGGCAGAAACTCTCTGGGATTAACCTAATTGGGATGGCAACATTACTTTCATTACACAAGAGGGTACAAAAACTGAATCTTACTCTAATACCAGAGTCCATAATGTAGAATTTGGAAGGCAGGGCTAACTTGAAACCCATCCAAAATGATCTGGCTACTGATTTCCACCATTTTCTTGACTATGTTATAATTAGGGTCTAGTGAATCAGATCTTGATTTTGTTGACTACCAAAGACTACACATGTGTGTTGGGAAATAAAAATATAGTTGTAGTTGTCCGATAGTATAACACTGAGCTATTTATGGGACAAGTCAGTTAGCCAACAATGAGGTATGGGGTGGATGCCAGTTACCTATTTTAGACTTGTGCAATGCTATAGAACACTTGAGTGGCATACAATTTTATTTAGGGCTTTTGGACATTAAGGCTGGGATCACTGTGAGATCATCCAAAACATCAAATTTCAATGGCTGAGAGTTTACTAGGAGAAAGGCCTGGATAAAAGAGCTCTTTCCAGAAGCAACTGCACATTATAATCTAACACCTGGAAGACATTTAATTGTACAATATAATTTTTTTTTAAGATTTTATTTATTTGTCAGAGAGAGAGAAGGAGAGAGAGCAAGCACAGGCAGACAGAATGGCAGGCAGAGGCAGAGGGAGAATGTGGGACTCGATGTGGGACTCGATCCCAGGACGCCGGGATCATGACCTGAGCCGAAGGCAGCTGCTCAACCAACTGAGCCACCCAGGCGTCCCTGTACAATATAATTTTTAATTAAATGAATTGTATACCAAGATTTTGGAAAATTGGAACAGAGACCAAGACATGTTTTTTGGATAAAAGGTAAAAGGATGGGGCGCCTGGGTGGCTCAGTGGGTTGGAGCCTCTGCCTTCGGCTCAGGTCATGATCCCAGAGTCCTGGGATCGAGGCCCGCGTCGGGCTCTCTGCTCAGCGGAGAGCCTGCTTCCTCCTCTCTCTCTGACTGCCTCTCTGCCTACTTGTGATCTATCTCTCTGTCAAATAAATAAATAAAATCTTTAAAAAAAAAAAAAAGGTAAAAGGATGGATGGGTGGGTGGAGAAGCTTAAGTAGTTAAGTGTATGAAAGAGCAATGAAGGAATGAAGAACATAATTTAGGTCTTCATCTCTTTTAGTGGTAAGGAATTGAAAAGAAGTAGGAGCTCACCATAGCTGTATTAATGATTATATGAACAATACCAACAGATACAAAAATTGTCTTGAATCTCACATTCATTATCTGAACTGACCTAAGAGACAAAAGAAGAAAAATTGTTGGAAAACGTTTATCTCCTCAGACACCTCTCTGTCGGTGCAAACAACACTGTATTCTGGTCACACTGTAACCTCTTGGTCTACTTGACTTTTTTTCACATCACTTATCACTTCCTGACATTTATCATATATTTGTTTACTGACTTCTCACTAGGGTAAAATCACCATGAACACAATGACTTTGTTTTGTTCATTATTTCTCTTGGGCCTAGAGCAGTACCTGGCACATAAGCATTCTGTAAATTTTTTATTGTTTTTGAATTTAAAAATGTGTACACACAATTTGGTCAAGTCCATCAGCTCTTTTCAAAGTTATTATGGAACAAGGTATCAGTATGAAATACCAAGGCAAGAAAATGGAACAGATTTTATAATTTGGATGAGTCTGTATTAACAATATTCTATTTGTTCCTTAATAACACATGCCACAGGGCACCTGGGTGGCTCAGTTGGTTAAGTGGCTGCCTTTGACTCAGATCATGATTCTGGAATCTGGGGATGGAGCGTTGTGTCCAGGTCGGACTCCCCTGCTCAGCAGAGAGTCTGCTTCTTCCTCTGCCTCTGCTCCTCCCCCGACTCGTACTCTCTCACTTACTCTCTCAAATAAATAAATAAAATCTTAAAAAAAAATAACATATGCTCTAATTCGTAATTTTTTTCTTTCCATTTTTGTTAATTTATTTTTATTGACCTTCCTCACTGAACTCTAAGGACAGCAAGTGAAGGGAGCACATTTATTTACCACTGTGTCCCTAATGCCTAGCATAGTGGCTTGCCATGGTAAGTAATCAAGACATAATTTGCTAGTGAATAAACACATATGTGGTAAATATCTCAAATGTCCTGCTGGTTGAGCATATTACAGGGGTCATATTGCTTTAAGAAGGAAGTATAAAAAAAAGAGAAAGCAGTACGATGATAATATGCCATATATGTAGGCACATACACCACATATATGGGGCCCCTAGATGGCTCAGTTGGTTAAGCATCTGACTCTTTCAGCTCAGGTCATGATCTCACGGGTCATGGGACTGAGCCCCATGACAGGCTCCATGCTCAGTGCAGAGTCCCCTTGGGATTCTCTCTCCCTTTCCTCCTGCTCCTCTCCCAGTACAAGCTCTCCCCCTCAAATAAATAAATCTTAAAAAAAAAAAAAAAAGTCACACTATTTTCTCTTTTTTTATTAGTTTCTAGTTTTTATCAGACTGGAATGCTGAACTCTTAGAATTTGTCAGAATATTTTTTATGGGGCGCCTGGGTGGCTCAGTGGGTTAAGCCACTGCCTTCGGCTCAGGTCATGATCCCAGGGTCCTGGGATCGAGTCCCGCGTCGGGCTCTCTGCTCAGCAGGGAGCCTGCTTCCCTCTCTCTCTCTCTCTGCCTGCCTCTGTCTACTGTGATCTCTCTCTGTCAAATAAATAAATAAAATCTTAAAAAAAAAAAAGAATATTTTTTATGGTTCTAAATATGAACATGTTATAATAAGTGTTTTCTAAAATGCCACTGAAGAATAACAGCTGATAAATATAAGGTGGTAACCACCTTATTTTGAAAAATACAAATTATTTTAACTTCACTACATAAAAATGCTTTGATAGAGCTGGAAAGTAGATTTTGCCTACTACTAGTCAGAAATGTATATAAAAAAAGGTATAGTAAATAGTACAGAATCATTTTGCATTTTAACTAAGAATTATATACACACAGAACATGAAATGAGTTACTGAAATTATCACGTAACAATTGAAAACAGGCAATTTGGAGGGAAAAAACCACCCCATCCCCCACTGCATCAATAGAAGCTAGAACCTAAGTAGTACTTTCCCTCATACATGCCCAAACTCTTCACATCCATTATTAAGCTATGCCTACCCCTGGCATGAGCTGGGTCTCTGTCCTTTCTCATCAGTATCTATCCTGTCATGGACTACTACTCCGCATACATAGTAACTGCACCCCCATTCTCAATACACACTTTCTTTTGCTCATTTACAGGCAACTCCATCTTCAACGCATGATGTTCTGACAAGGAAGTGGTTTGTATCTTTGGTAAATCTTCACAGGCACTTCTCTAAAGACTGGGAAATAGATGCGCAATCTTATTTTTAGCCAAAGATGAGAACCAGCTGAGCTTTGCTTAGTTGCATTCCTAATGTTCATAAGCATTCCAAACAACCTAAACCAGCGTTGGATGTAAAATGTTGTGCTTTCCGAAAGCCTAAGGTGCTGAAATCAACCCTCCATATCTGGATATGTCCTAGGAGTCTCAAATAAAGAAGACCTTCAGGCACTTGTTTAAAAAAGTTCCAAAGTCTAAGCTTATAATGTTACAGGCTTATTGAAAACCATAAAAATGAATGTCTACTAACAAATAAATGATAGGAGTGGGTAGGATTGAGGAATATTCTTTTTTTTTTTTTTAAAGATTTTATTTATTTATTTGACAGAGATCACAAGTAGGCAGAGAGGCAGGCAGAGAGAGAGAGAGGGGGAAGCAGGCTCCCCGCTGAGCAGAGAGCCCGATGCGGGACTCGATCCCAGGACCCTGAGATCATGACCTGAGCCGAAGGCAGCGGCTTAACCCACTGAGCCACCCAGGCGCCCGGATTGAGGAATATTCTTGTCTCAATAATAAATACCTTTTTATTAGATGCTTTCCCTTTTATTTTTTTTTTTTTTTGAAGATTTTATTTATTTATTGGATAGACAGAGATCACAAGTAGGCAGAGAGGCAGGCAGAGAGAGGAGGAAGAAGGCTCCCCGCTGAGCAGAGAGCCCAATGCAGGGCTCGATCGCAGGACCCTGGGATCATGACCCGAGCAGAAGGCAGAGGCTTTAACCCACTGAGCCACCCAGATGCCCCTAGATGCTTTCCCTTTTAAAAGTAAAATACAAAACCCTGTCAAGAAAAACATCACTCTAGGGGCATCTAGGTGGCTCTGTCGGTTAAACATCTAACTTTGGCTCACATCATGATCTCAGAGTCCAGGGATCAAGCCCTGCATCAGGCTCCCTGCTCAGCAGTAAGTCTGCTTGACCCTCTCACTGCTATTGCTCTCTCTCTCTCTCTCTCAAATAAAATCTTAAAAGAAAAGAAAAACATCACTCTTTGAAGACTTCTAGAACACTGTGGCCAAAGTCATGGTATAGTTAACCTGTGGGGGAAGTATAGCGTACAAGACAATAGAATGCTCCCAACACATATATGCTAACTGAATGAATGAATTCTAGCTTAGCGTGGGAGTGGGGGGGTTAAAATGTGTGTAGTGATTTGTTTCCCTGGACTCATGTGCATAATTTAAAGCATTCTGGGGCACCTGAGTGGCTCAGTCGGTTAAGCATCTGCCTTCAGCTCAGGTCACGATCCCAGGGCCCTGGGATGGAGCCCTGAGCCCCAAGTCAGGCTCTCTGCTCAGCGGGAGAGAGAGCTCTCTCCTCCCCGCCTGTGCTCTCTCTTACTATCTCTATCACTAACTGTCCCTTTCTCTCAAATAAATAAATAAAATATATATTTTTTTAAATAAAGCATTTTGTAACTCTTACTCTCCATTCCACCATAACCACCCCCCCATCCCATCACATCCTAGGACCAAAGTCTTTAAAATAAGGTTAGAGTTTTGAAGACAATGGTGAACTCACCTACAGAGTTCTATAAGATTTAACTTCTTACACCTTTGTGCCTCAGCTTCCTTATTTGTAAAATGGTACTAATAATACAGTGTTTGGGGAGTTGTTGTAAAAAATAAGTTCATGTATGTAAATGCTTAAAACAGTGCCTGGTTCAGAACAATATTGAGCAATTATGATATATCAGCCTACATACTGGATATTATTGTGTCAATGTTAAATTTCTTGAGACTCCAATTTTAACTCACTTCAATAAACCTTTCCAAAGTCAACCCTCCATAAAGAATTCTTGCTACCTTTCTCCTTAACCAATATCCAGCAGTATAAACTTCACCTTCCTTTTAAAAGATGGAATTCCCATTTTTTAGTCAATTTTACTGGCAGATGGACTTGTATAGATGAGAATGGAAGGATGGTGGTGGGAAAGTACTGGGAGAGCTGTTCTCCCACCTCTGAATGAGAGAGTCAAGAATTGTGAAGGGCAGTGTAACAAGAGTAAGACTAAGTATACTAAACTTTAAAAGGAAAAAAAAAAAAAGAACAGAACATCCATTCCAATGTACCCCAGCAGGGAGCTGTATCTTTTCCTATTCCTTCCAAGAACACATCTGACTCCTACTAATTAAATTATGAATTATTAGCAACAAATATTTTGATTCATCCAATAAATGAAAATAAATTTCAGGGGCGCCTTGGTGGCTCAGTTGGTTAAGCATCTGCTTTCAGCTTGGGTCATGATCCCAGGGTCCTGGGATCAAGTCCCACATCAGGCTCCCTGCTCAGCAGGAGTCTGCTTCTCCCTCTCCCTCTGCCTGCAGCTCCATCTACTTGTGCTCTCTCTTTCTCTGTGGCAAACAAATAAATAAAAGCTTTTAAAAAGTAATAAAAAATAAAAATTTTCAGAAATATGATTTAAAATGAATTAAATAACATTTATTAGTGTTATTTTCCACCATCCAGATTTATAATTTACTGTCACTTACTGAATATCTAACTATATTATTTACAACAGCAAGTGCTTTTATGAATCTACTCATTTAATCCTCACAAAAATACTAGAAGGTAGGCACTATTATTATCTCTATTTTATAGATGAGGAAATCGAGGCTCAGGACTGTAAAATGGTATAGGTTTGGAAAACAATCTTACAGTTCTTCAAAAGGTTAAATATGGAGTTACTATATGACCCGGTAGTTCCGCTCATAGGTATATGCCTAAGGTAACTGAAAAAATACGTCCACAAAAATTTGCACAAAAATGTTCAAAGTGGCATTATTCATGATAGTGAAAAAGTAAAAACAAGCCAAATGCCTATCAATGAATGGATGGATAACATGGATATAAATTAAAAAACAAAATGGAGGGGCGCCTGGGTGGCTCAGGGGTTAAAGCCTCTGCCTTCAGCTCAGGTCATGGTCCTAGGGTCCTGGGATCGAGCCCCCACATCGGGCTCTCCGCTCAGCAGGGACTCTGCTTCCTCCTCTCTCTCTCTGCCTGCCTCTCTGCTGACTTGTGATCTGTCTGTGAAATAAATAAATAAAATCTTTAAAAATAAATAAAATGGATAAAAGGGAACATTATTCAGACACAGAAAGGAATGAGACAGTGATACATGCTAAATGAAAGAAGCCAGACAAAAAAAGCTACATATTGTAAATTCCATTATATGGAATGTCCAGAATAGATAAACCCATAGACACAAAGTAGGCTGGTGCAATAATGTGGAGTGACTCTTAAGAAGTATGGGTTTTGGGGCTCTTGGGTGGCTCAGTCGTTAAACATCTGTCTTCGGCTCAAGTCATGATCCCAGGGTTTTGGGATTGAGCCCCACGTTGGGCTCCTTGCTTGGCGGGAAGCCTGCTTCTCTCTCCCCAATCGCCCCTGCTTGTGTTCCCTCTCTTGCTGTGTCTCTATTAGATAAATAAATTCTTTAAAAAAAAAAAAAAAAAAAAGGAAGAAGTATGGGTTTCTTTTGGGAGTGAAAACTTTGTTCCAGGTCCCATACTACTGAGGGGCACCATCCACACTGGATCTGGGCAGTCCACCACTATATAGGAGGCCTCTGTCCTAAGGACTTTGTGGTGGTTTGTCATATTATGTTTTGCATTTTTCTACATGTTTATTATATTTCATAATTTTAAAAAAGAATAAGAAATATGGCAAGACTCTGATTTGGGCAAAGGCTTGGGCTAGTTGGCAAATGAAACAGAAGACAGATAAACATTGCTTCTGATTAAGAAAGTCTAAGGCAAGGAACCAGGATTCAAAACTATTAACCATATCAGCACCATTTAATGACTGAAGACTTTGGACAGAATATAAAGAGCAAGTTCCTTGGTTATGTTTACTGCCCTACTGTCAATACCAACATTATTACACAGACTCAGCGCTCATGGTCACCTAGTAATAGGAACTTGGAAGGATGGCAAAATATTAAATAGCAATAATAATGGATTAAGACTTTGCTCATATTAAAACTGGACTAACGTCAAGTAAGAAGGTTTGAGTATAACTATCTCATCTAGAAGTAGGTCAATACCAGAGCCATCTGCTCTTTAAAAAAAAAAAATTTCTAAACAGTACTGTATAAGGAATCAGAAAGGCAATTCTCTAACAAAATCAGATTATTAAGCAGATGGGAAGAGAACAGAAAGAATGATAGTATTTGGCTCACAAAGAAACAAACAAGGAAAAATTTGCCCAGGCAACACAGAGATGATAATATTGTGGGATGACAGTCATAAATCTTCACATCACAGCCAAACCATTACATACTACTTTGGGAAGAAGAGAGAGGGGAAAGTGTTGGGTCGGGGGGAGGGTGGAGAGGGAGAAGTGGAGAGCAGGTAGAGAGAGGGGAGGAAAGGGAGAGGGGAGCTATCTCTAAGTATACAGATCAAGTGTTAGTCAGTGGATTATCATATGTTTAAAACTCTCACCTAAATATAAGCTATCTTAGCCAAAAGCACGATTTCAAAAATAAAGAGAGTGGACTCAGACAAGGATCATCACAGTCGCTAAAACCATCGGGTGGTATTTGCTGAGAACAGGATATTCACACAGTCTCAAAGTACTACCTCACATATTATTTATTATTCATAAAGAGGAAAAGGCAGTTTCAGTGGAAGAGGTGAAGAACAACACCTTAACAAAATAATCAAACATCCCCAATCATGGAACAAACGGACAATACATTAGTCCCCCCTTATCTGTGGGACATATGTTCCAAGACCCCTCAGTGGATGCCTGGAACCGCAGATAGTACCAAACCCTAAACAGTATGTTTTTCCTACACGTACATACCTAAGATAAAGTTTAATTTATAAATGAGGCACAGTAAGCGATTAAAAACAATCACTAAAAATAAAATTGAACAATTGTAACAACATACACAATAAAAGTTATACGAATGTGGTCTCTTCTGCTCTTTAAACATCTCATCGCACTGCACTCATCCATCCTGCGATGGTAATGCCTACATGATGACGTGAGCTGAAGTGAATGATGTAAGCATCATGTACGCATTAGGCTACTATGAACCTTCTGACAATATGTCAGAAGGACCATGGGTAACTGAAACCTCAGAAAGCGAAACCACGGATAAGGGGGTACTCGTTGCATACGCCTCGGAATGCGATCTACTGAAAAGAATACACAAACTAAATGTTCCACCTCTACTCATGGAACAATCAGACAAATCCAAATTACAAAACTCTTATGAAAGACAGAAAAATGTGGAACTATCCTAGATTAAAGGAGACAAAAGAGACACAATAACTACCTAGAGTATAATTTAAAAAATAAAACAAACTACATCTCTAAAGGACACTCCTAGGACAATTAAAAATTAAAATTTTAAATTCAGATTAAATTTAAATACAGCCTATATACTGGATATTATTGTGTCAATGTTAAATTTCTTGAGATTGATAATGGCATAGAGGTTATACAGGACTATTCTTAGTAGATACATACTCAAGTATTTAAGGGTAAAACATGGTCATGATGGCTACAATTTACTTTCAAAGGAAAGAGGGGGAGGGGGTGGTAGGGAGCCTGATAAAGCAAAGGCAACAACTGTTAATAACTGGTCAATGTAGACAAGGTGTACATGAGCATTTATTGTGTCATCCTTTCAATTTTTCAGTAATTTAAAAGTTTTCAAAATCAAAATCAAGGGCAAAAGTTAAAAAAAAAAAAAAAGAAAGAAAAAGAAAAAGAAAAGAGAAACAAACAAACAAATAGTAAGAGTAGAGTTTTGAGTCCTATCCTGAAATTGTCCCTGGCAGTACATAAAAATCTAGGCTTCTCAGACTTTGTGCTGAAGCTTGTAGGACACTGTTATACAAATCAGGCTCCTTCATGCCACGCTGTCCTGCAGTTTGAATACACATGCATTATCATTATCTCTATGTTGAAATCCATTAGGCAACTTGAACAGCCCATTTGGGAAGAAGCTACATCAGTACCATTTTCCAGATAACTAAAAACATTTGCCATAGCCCACAAATAATGCCCATCTGCATTATGGAAAAGTAAGAAATGGTCTGAGACTGCCATGTAGCCCTGTGTTAGCCTCAGAATTTCTTTCTTTTTTTTTTTTTTTTTTTTATTTATTTGAGAGAGAGAGAGAGAGAGAGACAGTGAGAGAGAGCATGAGCGAGGAGAAGGTCAGAGGGAGAAGCAGACTCCCCGTGGAGCTGGGAGCCTGATGTGGGACTCGATCCCGGGACTCCAGGATCATGACCTGAGCTGAAGGCAGTCGCCTAACCAACTGAGCCACCCAGGCGCCCAGCCTCAGAATTTCTAATGAAGTTTTATATCTGGACCCATTTTACACTGTTAATCAAGACCAACTCATCTTAGAATGTGGCTTTTGTATAGTTTGAATCCTTTAGTTCAGGAAATAAAAATTCCCCAGCCACTGCAATATACTGATTTTCTGTACCATTGAGATGAAAGATAATCCCTTCCTTCTTGTTTTGATTTTTTAAAGGGCACTTTATTAGTAAATCTACATATGTTCCCAATATTTTCCTCTTTCAAGTTCATAGCTTCCCTCTTGCCATTGAGAATTACAGTATTAAGTTTTCACTTAGCAAACTTTGCTTTGAAGAGCACCTTGTACTAGGTCAACTCCCAGGGACAACCATTGGTTAGATCCTATAATATATAATAGTAAGAAACTAGAAACAACCTAAATCCAAAACAGGAGGATGGTTAAACTGTGACATATTAATCTGATAGAATATTGTGCAATTTAAATGAAATATAAAGGCAATATTGAAATATAATGCCATGTAGACACATTCTTTAAAAATATAAAGAAAAGAATGTTAAATGAAAAGTGTATACAATACATATGCTAGAGGACAAATAACAGAGAAAGGTCAAAGAGAACTATAAACAGTTGTTCCATTTAGGTGAAGGCATTTTGGTACAACTTTTTTATAGTTCGAAATTTTGTTTAAAATGTAAGATCTGAAATATAAGTTTAATGAGCATGAGCAATTAGTATAATTCATCCCATAGGATGGTTCCATAAAGGGACATGCAAAAGATACAGAAACAAATATTTCCCACAAAACAATATCCAGGTTATGGCATTTTCTTTCAAATTAGGTAGTCCTGATTTAAGTAGGGCATGAAATAGTAAAAAAATTCAGAATTATCATTTTTTAAAAAGAAGTACGGGGCAGGGTGCCTGGGTGACTCAGTTGGTTAAGCGTCTGCCTTCAGCTCAGGTCTTGATCCTAGGCTCCTGGGATGGAGTCCCACATTGGGCTCCTGGCTCTGGCAGGAAGCCTGCTTCTCCCTCTCCCACTCCTCCTGCTTGTGTTCCCTCTCTCACTGTATCTTTCTCTGTCAAATAAATAAATAAAATCTTTATTTAAAAAAAAAAAAAAGCAGGGTCCTGGGATCAAGCCCCGCATCTGGCTCCGTGACGGGTGGGAAGGCTACTTCTCCTTCTTCCTCTACTGCTCCCCCTGCTTTGTTTCCATTCTCACTCTCTGTCAAATGGATAAATTAAATATTTTTTAATTATTTTAATGGACAGAGAAAGAGGGAGAGAGCAAGCACAAGCAGGGGGAATGGCAGGCAGAGGGAGAAACGGGTTCCTTGCTAAGCAGGGGCTGATGCGGAGCTCAATTCCAAAATTTGGGATCATGACCTGAGTTGAAGGCAGCACCTTAACCAACTAAGCCACCCAGGTGCCCTGATAAATAAAATCTTAAAAAAAAAAAAAAAAAAAAAAAAGTTCGCTTTTTTAAAATGATTTTTAAATTTATTTATTTTGTGATAGGGTGCACACAGGCACATGAACATGGGGAAGGGCCAAAGGGAGAAGCAGGCTCCCAGCTGAACAGGGAACCCAAAGCAGGACTCCATCCCAGGACCCTAGAATTATGACTTGAGCCAAAGGTAGATGCTTAACTGACTACCCAGGTGCCCCAATTCTATCACTTTCAAATATATAGCAACATAGTATGTTTTCAAATAGTAGTTCAAGACTATTAATGGCTAAGATTAATCTGTAATTTTGCCATCTCTTTATATTTCATTTGCCGTGCATTCAATAACTGTTCATTTTATTCTTTTGTTTAGTAAAATCTTCTTTTCGAAGTAGTATAAAAGTAAATGGCACAAAAATATACTTTGAAGTATTTGCCTTTGTCCAGAAGAAACAAAAGAGTGTGTTTGTGGAGAGTAGAAGAAAAAAAATTTTAAAAACTTTGGTAATTTTTGAACTTGAGGGATGAATTTATAGATATTCATTATATACTATTCTCTAATTTTGTGTGTGTTTGAAAATGTTCATACCAAAATGTTTGGAATACCAATAGGGGAAGAAAGGGGGCAGGTAAACCGTAATTTAGACCAGGTTAGGATTAGTAATCTCAGGGGTAATGGAGTTTGAATTTAGGAGGTTTTATTGTGACTTCTAAAAGAAACATGGAAAATAGAAAAGAAAAAAAAAAAGTTTGGGAAAGTTATATTTCAAGACAAGAAATAGTACATACTTAGGTTCATATTTGGCTCTTTTTTCATCCTTGATATGACTAACTGTCCCTGTAAACTTGTACCAATTGTAAACAGAATGAAATACACAGAACACCACTCACAGCAGTGCAAGAATTGCATTTCAAAACTATACTTCCTTTATCCTTAATGATACACCTGAACACAACTGGCCTACGTAAAGGTCCTTGATAGTTCAAAAGTAACAATTCAAGGCCACTGAAGATTATAGTTAGAAGACCAGATCCCAGAAAGCTTTAGCCATTGGTTCCTCACTTTGCTCCTAGGCCAAGAGAACTGCAGGATAGTCTTCCTGTTATGTTGATACCGACTTACTTTGTGCCAAGAACATATACCCAAAGCCTAAGCACTCCCTCTGGGATTTTTCACTGTCTCAGGAAGGCTGAACAGATTGGACCAGTTTCCAAAAACAGAGAAGAAATATTGTAGGGAAATCTCCCTAAGGAAACCCTGAGATAGTTCTCCCTACGCTACTCTGTATCTTTTCTGCACATTGACACTAATGCTCACCCAACAACCTATACTATCAACAGTAAATACTAGGAGTGAAACAAATAATACGATGGAAAAGCACACCCATCCAGTGAAACCCAACTAAATGGAGAACACAGTATTCTGCCCTCTTTTCACATAGCTGTGTTCTCTGCATTTACCAATAATCATAATCGACTTCATTTTTGCTTACAGAGAGTTACTTGAATATAAATCATTTCAAAAAACAAAATAAAAAATGAACCTAAATAGGTTTTGGTTAAAATAATGGAAGACCAAAATCCTCTCTTTAAGAGAGAGCCATCCCATCAGCTAGTTCCTTTGTTACTCACTGGCTGATATTCCATTTATGAACCCATCTGTGGCCTTCTGAAAATAATATCAGGGTGTGAAGTGTAATACTCACTGTGTTTCAGTAAAACATGTCCTGTAGAAAAGATGGTCCAACAATGGGTAGCAGGTATATTAAGAAGCTAATTCTGGAGGCGCCTGGGTAGCTCAGTTGTTAAGCATCTGCCTTCAGCTCAGGTCATGATCCCAGGGTCCTGGGATCAAGCCCTGCATTGGGCTCCCTGCTGGGCGGGAGGCCTGCTTCTCCTTCTCCCACTCTCCCTGCTTGTGTTCCCTTTCTCACTATGTCTCTCTCTCTCTCTCTGTCAAATAAATAAATAAAATCTTTTTTTAAAAAGGCTAATTGTGGGCTCCTGGGTGGCTCAGCGGGTTAAGCCTCTGCCTTTGGCTCAGGTCATGATCTCAGGGTCCTGGGATCGAGCCCCATGTCAGGCTCTCCGCTCAGCGGGGAGCCTGCTTCCCCTCCTCTCTCTCTGCCTGCCTCTCTGCTTACTTGTGATCTATCTGTCAAATAAATAAATAAAATCTTTAAAAAAAAAAAGGCTAATTGTGAGGTGAAATGACATTTTTTAGAGGATTTTATTTATTTATTTGTCAGAGAGAGAGAGAACACAAGCAGGGGAGTGGCAGGCAGAGGTAGAGTAAAAGCAAGCTCCCTGCTGAGCAAAGAACCCGATGTGGGACTCAATCCCAGGACCCTGGGATCATGACCCAAGCCGAAGGCAGACGCCCAACCGACTGAGCCACTCAGGCATCCCTGAAATGACATATTTTTTAAAAGATTGCATTTATTTATTTGAGAAAGAGAGACAGAGATAGCATGAGTGGTGGGGGTGGGGGGAGCAGAAGGAGAGAGAGAAGCAGCCCGCTGAGCAGAGAGCCCGACATGGGGCTTGATCTTGGGTCCCCGAAATCATGAACTGAGCTGAAGGCAGACACTTAACCAACTGAACCATCCAGACACCTCATGAAATGACATTTAAATAAGAGTTCACATCTTTGGGGCACCTGGGTGGCTCAGTTGTTAAGCATCTGCCTTCGGCTCAGGTCATAATCCCAGGGTCCCAGGGACTGAGTCCCGCACTGGGCTCCCTGCTCAGCACAGAGCCTGCTTCTCCTTCTCTCACTCCCTCTGCTTGTGTTCCCTCTCATTTTGTCTCTCTCTTTCAAATAAATAAATAAAATCTTAAAAAAAAAAAAGAAAGAAAAAAGAGTTCACATCTTAAAAAATCTAACTGTTTGGCTTCTCAGGAAAAAAGACTATACAGTGTAAGAGGTACTACTGATACCAAGACGTTCAACATTGAGATGCACTAAAATTGTGCACAAAGTAATTGTCCATGTTTACCACAGCATTAACATTGGGACTCTGCAATACAATACAAATACTTTTACTAAAACAAACTACTTTTTCCAGAGACACGTTCTCCCTTGCTACATATCGACTATGATATCTACACAACTTAGCACTTGAATCCTTGTTCCTACACCACAGAACAGAGGCAGTGAAAGACTCCCGCCTCTTAACCAACAGCTTGCGCCCCAAGCCAGGATCATGGTATGTATTTTCTTTCACAGGCTGCACTGTTACAGGAAGAAGCAAAGAGCAGCGATTTCCTTCCAAAAGGTCAGCTGCCTCAGACAGACCAAACAGAAAGCAGTTAATTCTTGCCAACTTCCCCTCCCGCTTCTGCAGCTAGTACGCAAGAGCATTTGGTTTCCAGTAAAGCTCCAGAGAAAAACAAACCAAGTATGAGACTCAGAACCAAGGCAAGCTAAAGTGTTTCACTTGACAAAAAGACAGTAAGATCACAAGCAGCTACACTTTTTAAACGGCAGTGGAACTTTTAAGAGCTACCAGATTTAATGCAGACTTAAATGTGAGGAAAAGAACAGGATTGGAACCAGTCCAGATTTTTAGTAGTGCTCCAGAGTTCACCTAAAAATAAAATGGTATTTTGGCCATAATAAATGTGACAACATATGAGGTCCCCAGTTGATTGATATAAAAATAAATCTTTAGCCTTCCTCCTCTCAAACTAAAGTCCTATTAGTCGTCAAACATGCTAAGGCACTGGCCAGATTCAGTGCTGACCACCAACAAGTAGCATAAACAAGCATGCTGACCACCAACCAGTAGCATAAACAAGCATGCATACAATGATTATATAGTTTCTTAGATCAGACATGGAAAAAAGACTACATGACTAATAACAAAAAGGAGAAGAGGATAGAAAATAAGATTTTAAATCTTCTTTAGGTAGTGACCTTGAATAGTTATAGAATAACACTGAAGAGCTCGAGCTCCCACTCCCCCAAAGAAAAAACAGCATTCTCACATAGACTTTTTTTAAGTTTGTTTTTTTTTTTTTTAATTTATTTGAGAGAGAGAGTGAGAGATCACGAGTAGGCAGAGAAGCAGGCAGAGAGAGAGGGGGGCAAGCAGGCCCCCCGCCGAGCAGAGAGCCCGATGCAGGGCTCAATCCCAGGACCCCGAGACCACGACCCAAGCCGAAGGCAGAGGCTCAACCCACTGAGCCACTCAGGCACCCCTTACACAGACTTCTTTAAATTAAGCAAGCATCCATACATTCAGTCTTCCTGGAGACAACAAAATTACTCTTTTTTTTTTTTTAAAGATTTTATTTATTTATTTGTCAGAAAGAGAGAGAGAGAGCGAGCACAGGCAGAGTGGCAGGCAGAGGGAGAAGCAGGCTCCCCACAGAACAAGAAGCCCGATGTGGGACTCGATCCCAGGACGCTGGGATCATGACCTGAGCCGAAGGCAGCTGCTCAACCAACTGAGCCACCCAGGCGTCCCAAAATTAGTCCTTTTGAGTATAAAAGTAAAGGAAAAGGAAGGACAAATGAAGACATTTAAAATTTTCTCAACCAGATGGATTCCTGGCGTAGCTATCCACATACAACTTACAAGAAAATGTGATGGGTCCTGCGGAAGGGCTCCTACAGCACATCATAGGGCTCTGTGTGGCTTCTACCTCTTTAGTTTCAGGTTGTGGTGGCAATGGAGACAGGAGGCTTTTTCTGAGAGAAGCTCTTGTTCTAAAGATTCTAGGCTTTGATGATGGAGAGTATGTAACCCACTCTTGAGAATACCTTGCTTGAAACGAAGACAGTCTGAGGTTTAAGGAAAAACTTATTAGTTTGTTACATATGCTAAATTAACTGCTGCTACCCAACTAGAAACTATTTCGTGTTGGAAACAAAATAAACTATTAAATTCCCAAGACTTTCCTGTACTTAATCATCAAACCTTAAAAAATAAGAAAGGAATTTGCATGGGAAAGGAAAAAAAGAGGGTACAAGCCCTAGGAGGAGTAATAAGAGTAATACTAGTCATGGTAAACATTCAAGGAGCTCTTACTACACTATGTACTGTTGTATGCACGTTATATGCTTCCTCAGCTAATCCTCATGACAAATCTATTATTATCCCCCTTTTAATAGATGATGAAACAGGTTTAAGAGTTAGGGAATTTGCCTGAAGTCCTGCAGCAAGCAACTGAAGGAGCTGGGATGGACACGTAGGCTGCCTGCCTTCAGG